>NC_137456.1:42594737-43227025 GCF_964235325.1 Thermobia domestica
CTGATCTTTAGCTGCTCTTAAACATTCACAATTTACAACTATGTATATTTTTCAAACCATATAAAAATCAACTATTGAGCAATTATAGTTTTAAAATTGAACTCTGAGCGGCTATAAAGTAATATGAGAATTTTGAAACTACATAAAAAAAATACTCCCCTCTGATACTTGACTGCAAAAAGACGGAGAGACGGCCAGTTTTGCGCAGCATTTGCTTTCCTGTGGCGGGGTAGGTATGTACTCTATCTTAGGCTAGTTTCTTATCTCTTAATCTGGTGGTGATAGCTTCATTCATATTTACCAATACTCAACTGTGTATAACTTTTGTTAAAGACAGTAAACATGATCACACAAGACGTACGTGTATGAGATGAGGACAGTCACCGTTAAAATCACTTTACCTGTAAGATTCTTATCGAATTGACGCCATTTTGACCAAACTTTGCGTAGTGAGAGACGTTCACTTTGTCAGTAAACATGTGAGATATTTTTCAATACAGACCTTTCGTTCTTGAGTTCTTGACCATCAAAGTTGCAGTTGAACTTGATTAAATATTTGCAAACCTTCTCTAGCTTCTTTTTAGAATACTAGAGAAAAAAGCGTAGTTATTAACGCTCTCGTCTTTGGGACGACCGGTCCCAGGTTGAATTCCCACTGGGAACACTCGGTCAAAAAAATGTAAAAGTTTTTCTCATGCCAGTCATCCTTAGTGAGATTTTTCTCATTAAGACCAGGTAAATCCCGGCATGTTACCTAAGATACAGGTCCCAGGCTGCTTCCTTCCTTTAACAGTCCTTTATTCCTTCCCTTTTCTCGGATTGGCGAGGGACGTCATCCTTCATATATCACGGGCTAACATAGCTATAGATGCTGAAAGCCCAAAAATCTAATTTCTAATCCTAATCCTGACAAAAGGAAATAATCTACATTGTCGAAAGTATTATTTTGACGCATCCATAATTCAATATTACCATCCCCGTGAACTTCTATATATTTACCTCCAAACTCAAGTCCCCGAAGCATTTAAAAAACTCTACATTTCATACTATATTTCTCCTATCATCCGTTTTTATATTTATATCATCAGTATACGCCATTACCTGAGGAATACTGTCCGCTCTAGGCCTTAGTTTCTATTTTTGATTTTCTTTATAACGTACTACAGAACAAAGTTGAATAATAATGGCTGTGCCGTAGTGATCTTTACATTGGTATTATAGAGTAAAATGAATGAAAAAGGGATTTAATTTAAGATTAGAAACAGCGCTGTTTCCTTCTATACTGTTTCCTTCTATATTATTATTATTATTATTATTATTATTATTATTATTATTATTATTATTATTATTATTATTATTATTTATTATTATTATTATTATTATTTTGGTAACCTATTCACCTTCCTTTTTCCTCCCTGTATTCCACTACAGTATATTTTTGCGATAGAGAGTTGGTGTTTTCTTAATTTAAATGATCTGGTATTATGGTTAGTCTTTTGTCAATGTCATGTGATTGCTATACTTAAATTTGATTGGTTGTTTATCCTTCCGATGAAGGAGCTTTGAAATTAAGTGATTGGTCCCGTCACTTGTTCTCTCCGCTAGGTATGTGTTACACCATATGTAATATTGTGTATAGTGTATTTTATTTTGTGAATTTAAAGTTATTCTGGGTTTTTCCGTGAGTATATATATATATATATATATATATATATATATATATATATATATATATATATATATATATATATATATAAAACATGTAGATAGAAAATTGATAAATATTCTAATTGAACCATCAGTTCAAATATTGGTATTGAATTTCTATAATATAAATATGTGTATTTCAAATATGGTTTATGCTGAATATGTCTTGTGATAAGGCAGGAGCCATCTTGGACTTTTACTTCATGCAACATGTGCCTGATAAATTTTTCAGTAATTATAAATTTCTTGTGGTTTTTGCATGAATCGAAATTGTTTAAATCTATTAGTAGTTGAAAATATTTTTCAAAATCGGACAAACTTTTACGAACTTTACAAATTCGTTGTTAGATTCAACATTACGTTTATTTAAAATAATAATAATAATAATAATAATAATAATAAAATTTGTTAGTTATCTGAATTTTTTTGTGTTGTTTATCAAGTAGAGTTATGTTCCTGCAACCTTTGAAGACTTATTATTATTTGTTGAACTTTAGCATACCATTCTCTTTCAGTAGCTTACATTTTTACGTGCGTTAAGCGGCGTTGTTAACCACATACCTGGCCCGGGAAACTCTTCTCGGAGGGGCTACTTGTTTGAGTAGAGGGAAGGGAACGTAAAACTTTCTTTCCTGATTTTCAAAGATTTAGTTTTTCTGGGAAGGGACGGTAATGGTAACATTACCCACCTTGGCTGTTACAAAAGAAGAGAACAAGTCATTTTTTTTTTATGGTATGCTTTAAAAGTTTAAAGTCAGTTATAGTCTTCATTGCTAATATAAAGCAGGCGGGATTGAACCCAATTCTTGGCACATGTTAGTCAATATCCTTGCTTACTTGTTTATTTTCATCATGGCTTGTGGTGGTGATAGTTCCTTTTTTATGGATGAGATACCACTTTTTAAGGAAAATGAAAATGTAGAACACGTAGAGCAAAGAAAGGTCGAATCAATATTTTTGAAAGAAATTGCTATAATGAATCCAATTGACCAAAGACAGGTCATAGAAACGTTATCAGAAGGAGAAGCAAAATCACTACTCTATAGATTCCTTGCAAATAAAACAGCTGACCCACAGTTGTCTGTTGACCTTGATAAGCAGGAGGTAGCTAACGTAGCACCTGTGAGTAATACAAACACGGTGCCTGTTGTACCAAGTGTTCATTCACCTTTTGCTGGTTCGCTAGTTGTTAAGAATGTGCAAGGTCAGGAATGTAACTTAACTTCTTCTTCGAATGCTTGTTTTTCAAAACTAGAACAGAATTCCGCAGCTTTGGTACTTCGATCTTTCTTTGATAATTTACCAAGTTGTGACGGATCTAACCCTATAGTATTATACGAATTTGTTAAACAAATAGACGAGTTTTATAATGTAGACCGTTTTCCTTTCCCGACATTACTGTATTCCTTAAGAGGAAAAGTATCAGGTCCTTTAAAAAATGTATTACTGGAATTGCCTAGTCAGCTTCGTACCTGGGAGCTCACGCGAGATTATATTTTTCATAATTTATTATCGGAATGTGCTATACAATCCATAGTTGTTGAATATATGTATAAACCCCAAGGTCAGGCGGAGAACTTGAAAGACTTCGTTAAACGTTTAGTCACAGTGGATCGCTTGCTTAAATTAAATTGTGGTGATGAGAGATTAATAAGTTTCATTACCAGTGGCGTTCTGCCTAGAATTAAAGGGAGGTTATTTTATAATCAGAAACCTAAAACTATGAGTGAATTACACCGACTGGTTAACGATTACACCTTTCATGAACTCTATTCTAAACAATTTGATTTTAAGGTGCGCTCTCAAGTAGGGTTGCCAGTTGTGAATAAAAACTTTACAAATAAACAAAAACAAAAAACTGTTGCGTGTTTTCTTTGTGGCGGTCCGCATTTAAAACGGAACTGTAGTTTAAATAAAAATTCGTCTTCATCTATGTCGTTTGTTGGAAATAATGAAAAGAAAGTGTGCTCTGTAGAAGATAGTGGGGGCGTTGCCTTGGTGAACCTTAAAGTTGGGGATTTTTCAGTCGTCTCTGCCTTAGATTGTGGGTGCACGGCTAATTTAATTAGTTTATACCTTTTTAATAAAGTTAAAAACTTAGATGAAGTCCGTGTTAATTATAAAGACTGTTTTCGTGGAAAAACTATTAACAGAGAAGCATTAGTGTTACGTCCTTCAGTGTTGCTACCCTTGGTTATAGATGGATATAAGTTTCAGTGCAAGTTTTATGTGATGAAAAATCTTGAATATCCAATTCTTTTGGGACTCGATTGTTTTCGTCGAGAGGGATTATGTATTGACTTTGGTAAAAACACGTTATATTGGACCAAGTCAAAAATAGAAGTTCCCTTAGTAAAATCTTCTCCCCCCTCCCCTCTTACTTATAACAAAAGGAAGTCTGTTGCTGGTTTTTATCCTTCCAGGGAGGGGAGTGTGAGCGAAGCTGCCGCCAAACTTTTCTTGGGAGATTCTTCGCCTCATTCCCGTAGGCCCTGGACTTGTAAGAGAAATTTTGACAACTGAAGTAAACATCCTAGTAGGGAAGATTTGGATGCGACCAGGGCACCGCAGATAAGGAGCCGTAAGCCTTCTAAGCCGACCAGGAGCGACACAGTGGGACTACATGGTTACAGGTACTCTTGCAGCGAAAATTTTTCTTCCAGGACATTTCATTTGCCTTCATCAAATTTAAAAAGAAAAACAAATGTTACTTCGGACTATAATTTTCAAAATAATATTTCAATGTTAGAAAATGAGCCCGTGCCTGGGCCTTCTTCGCGACCTGATACTTGTAATGTAGTAAATGACGATAACGTCTGTGGGAAACGTGTGAATTTTGATGTCAATAATGTCAATTATAATAATGAAATAGGGGGCGATCCATTGTTATGTATGTTACAGTCAGGTGATGAGAGTAAGTGGGATATTACTGTAGAAGAGAGAAAGAAAATTATAGATGGTATAGATAAAAAGTTGTTGGAACAAGACAAGAGTTTAGGGGCTTATGTAGATAGGTTATTGAGTAAATATGATAATGTGATCACTCATCGTATAGGCTGCATTAGTGATTTTGTATACCATATCCAAAGAAAATCAGATGAAGTGATACGTGAGAGACAGTACCCTTTTTCGAGAACTCAGCAGAAGGACTTATCCCATATTATTGAACAATTATTGGAAAATAATGTTATTCGTCCTTCACTCTCTGAGTTTAGATCTCCCTGTTTTCTTGTTAAGAATAGGGATTCATCTTCCAGGCTAGTAGTAAATTTCGCTCGGGTGAACAATATCATTTGTGGAGATGGGGTCCCGTGTCCGAACGTCGACGAGTGTATTAGTTCGCTTTCTGATGCAAAAATTATGTCAATATTCGATGCCCGTCGAGCTTTCTTCCAGGTCCAGCTGTCCCCTGAGAGTAGACAGCTCACCGCCTTCGCTGTACAAGACAAATTATATGAATACGGGCGTGTACCGATGGGAATCTGCATTGGGACACAGGCTTTAATGAGGGCTCTTAATGATATATTAGGAGACTTGAGGGGAAAGGGAGTTGAATTCTACGCTGACGACATTGTTGTATATGGACGTTCTATTGAGGAACACAATTCCATGCTTGAACAAGTTCTCTCTCGTTTTTCGAACAGAGGCCTCACTCTCTCTCCCGACAAATGTAAGATATTGAGGACAAAAATTGAATTTTTGGGCTTCTTGATCGAGGACGGTGAGATTAAGATGTTACCCGAAAGGCTACAAGCAATTAGGGATATTAAACCCCCTCAAAACCGACGTGGCCTTGTGAAGATTTTGAGCTTTTTAAACTTCTATTCTCGTTTTTGTAATGACTTCGCGGGCCTTATCGAACCCTTATCGAAAATGCGTTCTCCACGTGAGAAATTTGTTTGGGGTCCCAGAGAGGACTCTTGTTTGGAGCAAATAAAGCGAGCTTTTGAAGAACAGATTATTTTGTCCATCCCCAATTTAAATAAAAGATTTTATTTGCATGTAGATTCTACGTTGAGATCTCAAGCCGCAATTTTGTCTCAGAAAACGGACGAGAGCTTGTTGAAACCAGTTTGGTTTTTCAGTAAGACTTTAAAACCCGCTGATTTTAATAGAACAATATATCAATTGGAATTACTTGCTATATATAATGCGGTGATGCGCTTTCGTTCATTCTTGAGTAACGAATTTACTATATTTACAGATAATAATGCTCTCGTACACATGTTACGTAATCCGAAGAATTTAGGTCGTTATGGTAATATAGTACAGAATTTATTTGAATTTAAATTCAAAATTGTGCACATTTCGAGTGCAAAGAATTTCCAAGTGGATTTTTTGACGCGGATTTATGAAATCAACCCCACGGATGTAGATGTTGATCCTTGTTCCATTAATTCCGCGGAGAATTGTATGTTTAGTCTATGGAGTTTACCATTGTCACATACAGATATTGTACAACATCAACGAACGGAAGCTGATACTAAAGATATCTATCGAGAGGTGGTTGGACATGGTGGGGAATACCAAGATTATAAGATTGTGAAGGATATCTTGTATCAAAATACTAAGGCGAAATATTCACCTTATAAGGTTTTGGTTCCCCGTTTACTTGTCCCTATGTTATTAAGTTATTATCATTCGATGTTACCCAATGGAGCTCACCTTGGGATTTTGAAGAGTTACAAGAAAATTTCCAAGTATTTTACTTGGAAGAATATGTACGATGAAGTTCGAGAGTATGTGAGAGGGTGCCATGAGTGCCAACTCTCGAAGGCTCGAAATTATCTACCTCAAGGGCAGTTGATCTCAGAATATTGTTCTGAGGTGAATGGCCATAACTACGTAGATTTGGCTGGGCCTCTCCCGTGTAGTTATGGATATCGGTATATTCTACTTTGTCTCGATAATGCGTCTCGATTCCTTCATTTAGTTCCTTTACGTAATGCAACGAGCAAGCTTGTTATCAAAGCCCTGAATGATATTTTTTGTCGTTTCGGATTTTGTCGTTCTCTTACGAGCGATAGGGGTCCGTGTTTTTCTTCCGTAGAATTCAAGAATTTCCTTTTTGGAAATGGAATAAAACATATTAGGAGCTCTCCTTACTTTCCTGGTGGAAATGCAGTCGAGAAATACGTGAGATTAGTAAAAACTAGCCTGAAATCCTACTTGAATGGAAAACAGGAGAAATGGGCATATTTTATAAACCAACTGCAGTTTTCTCTAAATACTGCTGAACATTCAGAGTTGAAATTTTCTCCATTTAGATTGTTTCTTGGGAGAGATCCTATTGATACCTTGATGGTTAAGTGGAAAATTTCCTCTGAAGATATTGATGGCCCTAATAATGCCACTATATGGGAGCAAGCTTTAGAAAACATGCACAAAGCTTGGGAAGAGAGACGAAGGATATATAATAAGCGTACTATTCCTGTCACCTTTGCTGTCGGTGATCGTGTTTTGATCAAATCACAGCAAAAGTCATCCCTACAGGATAAGCTTACAAAATCATTAGCCTTTAATTGGTGGGGTCCTGTTACTGTGATTGCTAAACCTACGGCAAATACATTAAAATGCAAAACAAACGATAATAAAATAGTCGTGACACATACTACCTTAGCTAAGCTCTACAGAGAGCCCAGAAATGTGTATGGTGGAACCATGTAAGGTAAATTGTTGTTTCTTGAATTGTATATTTATTGTTCATGTTCATCATCATTCATTCGCTACTAACCCTTTTCATCATCATTTCATCTCATGCTCATTACGATATTGTATTGTACATATGTTTTTTTGGTATAAAATGAAAAATATTCTGAAGATTTTTTTTTTTTTTTTTTTTGGAGGGGGATGTTGTGCCGTAGTGATCTTTACATTGGTATTATAGAGTAAAATGAATGAAAAAGGGATTTAATTTAAGATTAGAAACAGCGCTGTTTCCTTCTATACTGTTTCCTTCTATATTATTATTATTATTATTATTATTATTATTATTATTATTATTATTATTATTATTATTATTATTATTATTATTATTATTTATTATTATTTTGGTAACCTATTCACCTTCCTTTTTCCTCCCTGTATTCCACTACAGTATATTTTTGCGATAGAGAGTTGGTGTTTTCTTAATTTAAATGATCTGGTATTATGGTTAGTCTTTTGTCAATGTCATGTGATTGCTATACTTAAATTTGATTGGTTGTTTATCCTTCCGATGAAGGAGCTTTGAAATTAAGTGATTGGTCCCGTCACTTGTTCTCTTCGCTAGGTATGTGTTACACCATATGTAATATTGTGTATAGTGTATTTTATTTTGTGAATTTAAAGTTATTCTGGGTTTTTCCGTGAGTATATATATATATATATATATATATATATATATATAAAAACATGTAGATAGAAAATTGATAAATATTCTAATTGAACCATCAGTTCAAATATTGGTATTGAATTTCTATAATATAAATATGTGTATTTCAAATATGGTTTATGCTGAATATGTCTTGTGATAAGGCAGGAGCCATCTTGGACTTTTACTTCATGCAACATGTGCCTGATAAATTTTTCAGTAATTATAAATTTCTTGTGGTTTTTGCATGAATCGAAATTGTTTAAATCTATTAGTAGTTGAAAATATTTTTCAAAATCGGACAAACTTTTACGAACTTTACAAATTCGTTGTTAGATTCAACATTACGTTTATTTAAAAAAAAATAATAAAAATAATAATAAAATTTGTTAGTTATCTGAATTTTTTTTGTGTTGTTTATCAAGTAGAGTTATGTTCCTGCAACCTTTGAAGACTTATTATTATTTGTTGAACTTTAGCATACCATTCTCTTTCAGTAGCTTACATTTTTACGTGCGTTAAGCGGCGTTGTTAACCACATACCTGGCCCGGGAAACTCTTCTCGGAGGGGCTACTTGTTTGAGTAGAGGGAAGGGAACGTAAAACTTTCTTTCCTGATTTTCAAAGATTTAGTTTTTCTGGGAAGGGACGGTAATGGCAACATTACCCACCTTGGCTGTTACATGGCGACAACGCATCTCCTTGTTGCAGACCATTCTCGATGTGAAACCTGTTGGACAAGAATTTTGTTAATCTGATTCTACTATGGTTACTGTGGCACTAATTTAAACACA
This sequence comes from Thermobia domestica, assembly GCF_964235325.1. Taxonomy (NCBI): domain Eukaryota; kingdom Metazoa; phylum Arthropoda; class Insecta; order Zygentoma; family Lepismatidae; genus Thermobia; species Thermobia domestica. The sequence continues at coordinate 42,603,591 of NC_137456.1, forward strand.
TCTTAATTATTCTAACTAGCTTTTTCGATATTTCAAATTCTGTAAGAAAGTTGTACAATATTTTGCTCCTAACCCAGTCGAAGACCTTCCTAAAATCCATAAACCAAGGTATTGTACTCCCATTTCCTTCCGAATATTTCTCGAATGGTAAATATCTGGTCAACAGTTGTTTGATTTCGCCTAAGTCCGTACTGATAATCTCCAATAATTTCATCTGCGTATGGGATCAATCTTGCTAATAGGAGTTGGAGAGGATTTTGTAGGATGTTGACAGAAGAGAAATGCCTCAAAAATTATTACAATAAGTTTTATCACCTTTCTTATGAATTGGAACAATGATTCATTGTTTCAATTTTTGTGACAATTCCTCATCGTTCCAGATACGGAGAATGAATTTGTGTATCTTGTTCCACAATTTTTCCCATGCAGCCAAAATTAACTCAGCCAGAATTTCATGTACACCCGAAGATTTGTGTTTCTTTAGTTTGTTTATAGCTATTTCTACTTCTGTTCAAATGTGCTCTGTATTATACAGTTCTGCTGTGCGCATTTTCCTTTTCCACGAACATTAGCTTTTAGCTGTATGTTAAGTATATTATCATCATCTGCTTTTAGGACTCATCATTAATATTCTGTGGAGTGCGAGCACTTTTTGGTCGACCTATTAGTTTCTTCTTTACGACAGAGCCAGTTTCTTACGACAGAGCCAGTTTCTTTCAAAGTTATTAATCCAACTTTTTATCGCGTGTTTTGATGGAACAACACCATGACGTCCTAAGTTGTAAAAACGTTGGAACTCCTTCTGCGTAGCTTCCAAGCTATCCTTGTTTTTATAAAACATTTTTATGACTAATGCCCGCTGTTGCCCGTTCCACTGAGCCATTGTTACTAAAATGGAAGCTGTTTATTGGTCAAGGTCATTGTCCCGCAGTGACGCTACGTGCTCATGGCTGCCAGCACGAATTTAAAAAAAAAATGAACGTCACGATGAGGAAATTTCGTACTATTCATTATAGAGTTATTGGATGTTGCACTAGTCTAATTTCGTCATCATTACTTTAGTTATGCACATTTTCATTCAATGTAATTGGTTTGAAAATATCATCTTATTCTACCTTCGCGTTGAAATTCGCTAATGGAATTTTCATATGATATAGCGGGAGTTGGTCATACATCAGTTCTAGTATGTTTATGGTGGTTAACATTGTGTTCATTGGTTTTCTCGGAGTACTCGCGTTTCCTCCCACTTACTCACTCCAACAATTATTCCATTATAATTCACTTGCCTTAATTATCCTCTCCCTTAGCCTTTGAAGTTCTTTCTGTGCCAGTGTATCTTTTGCATTGCTATCTTCACATGATTCTAGATCCTTCTTTCCTCTGTATCTCCTGTGTTTCTGGGGGTCGGCCCGTAAAACTTTGGATTTCTCACTTTTCTTCGGTTCTCTATGTATTGCACATTATTTCATTGGGCAATGCTACTATCAATATAAGATGTTCCCTTGTGAGCAAGGGCGTCCATGTTGTGGTTTCCAAGCGGGGGACAAGTATAAGCGACATTTCAAAAATAGTTTCAAATTTTGCTGTAAGTAATGTAAAAATTCTATTGGATTTTCAATATTCTGAAGTACAATTTTCTCTAGGGGGAGGGCGAGCGCCCCACCTTGCTCCCCCTGGTAGTCGCCCTTGCTTGTGAGACTGCTTATTCAATACATTCGCAGGTAACTTCTATATCTAAAAGCTTTCTTCTTGATCCGCAACCTGAGGACACGCCATGCCATGGTGACAGGAACCTACATTACAGTAAAAAAATCTATATTATTTAATAATTAATATCTATAACCTGATTAAAACTCAAAAAGATATCCCTTTCATTGCCCCATATTAATTTTCTCCCTGTACTCGATACATATGGCTGCAGTATAAGTTTCTTCAATGGATAAAAGATGGGGAGAGAAACATTAACTTTCATTGAAGAAGTAAATCGTACGTGTGGTTTTAACGATTCAATAAAATATAATGCAAATTTCTAGTGTATAAAGTTAAATTAAGGCAATATGAAATCACATAAATATTTTTCATATGTATAATTATCAAGACAATAAATGAATATTACACTCTCGCTATTAAGCAAATACATATTTGATTTCAAATACAAGTACTAACTCAATTCAAACGAAGACATTCAAGTCTGTTTACTGTCTGGACTATTTTCTTAGAGGGATTCTTCCCAGTCAATGCAAATCGGTTCCAACCAAAGGTCATAACTCTTATGGGGTAACCTTCGTCTAACTTGCACGTGAAATGAAATGAAATAAGTTGAAACTTTTTTTTTTCTCAAAATTCAGCCTAACCCTTCTCAAAGTTAGCTGTTATACAAGCCAAGGATTGAATGTAGCATTATGCAGTTAGAAGATCTGTCAAATTACGCTATTTATGGAATCGAATAAAGATTTTCCTCTTTTGAAGGGAAGAATTTCATAACTCTTTTTGAGTAATCTCGTCGAGTGCTTCTGTACTCTTTGGCTACATCATTTGGGCCACTGTCTACAAAGTTACTGGGCTATCAGTGTATTCACCTTGTGACAATTTCAATACAATTTAAATCCAAGTTCTGCCCCAATCAAGGTTAAGATTATGTAGCGCACCTAGGGGGAAGTAGAAGGGATGACATGTAGATTGATCTAAATGACCGATATTAGAGTCGAACCCATAGCTTTTGGGGTCGCTGAGATAAATAACGACACCCTTGATGCCACTTAATTCCAAATTCAGCCCCAAATTCCAAATTGGTACTCTTCAGGGGAAATGGTAACATGAAAAATAAGTGACCGATATTAGTTTCGAATCCATTTCCCGAGGTCACTAAGTTGATTGGTGACTATTATGATGCCCTTTGAGTCTAAGTTTAGTACCCAGTGGCGGTAAGACCTCCTAGCACTTGTAGGAGTCGTAGGGAGTAGGGAACGTGTAAAAATAATTTTAAAAACTTAATTTAAAAATAATTTTAAAATCTAACTAGCTTTCTCGATATTTTAAATTCTGTAAGAATGTTGTGCAATGTTTCCTTCTAACCGAGAGAAAGGCCTTCCTTAAATCAATAAATAATTGATGTACCGAGATATTGTATTCACTTTTCCAATATTTGTCGAATGGTAAATATCTGGTGAATAGTTGACCGATTTCGCCTAAGTCCATACTGATAATCTCCAATAATTTCAATTATTGTGACCAATCTTTTTAATAGGATGTTGACAGGAGAGAAATGCCTCGACAATTATTACAATAAATTTTATCACCTTTCTTATGAATTGGAACAATGATTCATTGTTTCAATATTTTGTGGCCATTCCTCATCGTTCCAGATACGGAAAATGAGTTTGCGTATCTTCTTCCTCAATTTTTCCCATGGAGCCAAAATTAACTCAGCCAGAATTTTATCTAGACCCGGAGATTTGTGTTTCTTTAATTTGTTTATAGCTATTTCTACTTCTGCTCGATTGGGCTCTGTATTATACAGTTCTGCTGTGTGCATTTTACGTTCTCCACGAACATTAGCTTTTAGCTGTGTGTTAAGTACATTGTCATTATCTGCTTTTGGGACTCATCATTAATGCTATGTGGAGTACGAGTAAAAATAATTTTTAAAATGACCTATGTAAATATGCAAACTGTAATTTTGAGGATCCTTGGGATGAATAATGACACTTCTTATACCGTTTAACCCTCATTAGCACTCCTAGGGTGGTGGGAAGAGTTTGCCATGTGAAACTAATCAAAACCGACCGATATTAGTGCCAAATCCGTAATTCTCATTGTCGCTGAGGTTAATAGTCACACGTCTCGGTAAGTCCAAGTTCAGCACCTATCTGCATGGGGGATAAGAAGAGGTGTAAAATAAAATATCTTAAGTGATCGAGATTAGTGTTGAATCCATAGTTTTCACCCGAGGGTGAAGTTATGACATGTAAAAATAAACGAAAATGACCGATATTACTGTCAAATCTATAGTTTTCCGGGTCCCTAAGTTGATTTGTGGTAGTTCCAATGAACGACCTTTTATTTTAGCCCCCAGTAGGAATAAGACTCCCTAACACACCTTGCGAGAGTAGAAGGAGACAACATATAAAATGATCAGAAACGACCGATATTAGTGTAGAGTCAATAGTTTTGAAGGACCCTAAGTTGATTGTCAACACTCTCTGTATGATTTATGTTTATGTTTAACCTCCATTAGCACTGCTGAAGTGAAGGCAAGGGTTGATATGTAGAAATAATCAAAAACGGCCGATATTAATGTCGAGTACATAGGCCTAGTTCTCGATGTTGCTGAGATCAATAATCGTACTCCCGACAGCGTTAAAGTACACGTTCGGCCCTCATCGACATGGAGGGGGAGGGGGAACATAAAATGTCTCAAATAACCAAGATTAGGGTCGAATTCGTAGTTTTCGAAGTTGCTAAGCTATTAGGTGACAATCGTGATGACATTTAAGCCCTAATTTAGACAAGAACGGTAGTGTCAGCTGGAATAGGAATTTGCAGGTGGAAAGTCGAAGCCGTTGCTTGTACAGCGGGGGACACTTCTAAATGGTACAGCCATATGGAGATTTACGGCTAAGGTGTACCATTTAGAAGTGTACCCCGCTGTACATCTCAATATATTTGGATATATGTGTATGAGTGTATTATCCGTCATAACTCCGGAACTTCTTGAACAATTTCAACCAAACTTGGGTATAACTTAAAATCTGGAAATAATACTTCGCAAATAAGACACCCCAAGGAGTGGGAGTTGGAAGGAATGACATGTAAAAATAATTCGAAACGACTGTTAATCGGGATACGGACAAAATCTCGCGGCCGAAACATCGTCGCCCAAAATCTCGCCGGCCAAAACCTCGCGGAACAAAATCTCGCCGGGCCAAAACCTCGCGTTGCCAAAACCTCGCCGACCAAAACCTCGCCTGGCCAAAACCTCGCCGGCCAAAACCTCGCGGGACAAAATCTCGCCGGGCCAAAACCTCGCTGCCCAAAACCTCGCGTGGCCAAAACCTCGCCGCCCAAAACCTCGCGGGACAAAATCTCGCCGGGCCAAAACCTCGCGTTGCCAAAACCTCGCCACCCAAAACATCGCGTGGCCAAAACCTCGCTGCGAATGAAAGTTTTCTTTAAAATTTACTCTATGAGTTTCTTAATATGCAATTCCACATTACAAATAATAATAATAATAATCAAAATAATAATAATAATAATAATAATAATAATAATAATAATAAGAAGAAGAAGAAGAAGAAGAAGATACAAAACATCGTGTGCGTGGGCTTTCTCGGGTTATTCCCGTTTCCTCCCACTTTCTTTATTCGATCATTTCCTTTATCCTGGCCATCTACGTCTCCTTTAATCTACAGGACATAATCAAGGGAAGTCGCAAAAACTCATATATTATTTCATACTTTCATAAATATTATTAGATTTTTGTTAAAATTTTAAGTTTCTGGATGTTCCAAAGTTCACGAAACTAACCCCGTTAGTTGTCATTACTTTCCTTATGCAGACTTTCTTTCCCTATAACCAGTTTAAAAACATCATCTCGCCTTACCTTCACATTGAAATCCTCTAATAATGAAATAGAATTTTCATATGGTATCGCGGGACTTGGTCAAATACCCGTGATACTTCTTCTGAAACAGCGTTTTGTATACAGACATCCTTATCATCTGTTGGAACATTTACATTTTGGTCAGGCGAGATTTTGGGTATTGCGATATTTTGGGGCGCGAGGTTTTGGCAAGGCGAGGTTTTGGCCCGGCGAGATTTTGGCAAGCGAGGTTTTGGCCAGGGGAGGTTTTGGCCCCGCGAGATTTTGGCCCGCGACGTTTTGGGCGGCGAGGTTTTGGCCAGGCGGGGTTTTGGCCCGGCGAGATTTTGGCCCGCGAGGTTTTGGGCGGCGAGGTTTTGGCCAGGCGAGGTTTCGGCCCGGCGAGATTTTGGGCCGCGAGGTTTTGGTCCGCGAGGTTGTTGCCGCGAGGTTCTGGCCGCAAGGTTTTGTACCCAAACCCTGTTAATCATGTACAATCCACAATTTTCAGGGTCCCTGAAATGAATACTGACGCTCTCAATACCGTTTAAGTTCAAATTCAGCCCCATTGGCAGAAGGTAGGGGAGAAAAGAAAAGTGAAATTTTCTAAAATGACTTAGATTTGTGTTGAATTTATAGTTTTTGAGGACCGGAGAAATGGCTGATTCGTTTCTTTTAACTGGAACTCCGTGGCTAAGCGGTTAGTGTACGCGCCTTTGGCGTGAGAGATCCGGGCTCGATTCCCGGCCTGAGCTCATGTTCGGATTCCACGTTAACCAGTAGGTCCACGTCTCATATAGCCTTGCTTCTGAACGGGACGTTAAACTGAAAATCAACTCAACTCAATGGCTTTTGGAAGATAGTTAGTACCCACCTCAAGCTAGATTTTAAAAAGAAAAAAAAATCATACCAATTTGATTAAAGACGTATTCTAAGGGGTAAAGTGTTACAATATTTATGCCAAACGTGTCTTCTATATCTACGGTCCACAAGGAACAGTTTCATCTGGAGTTGATTTTGTTTTTTGTTTTTTTCTGACAGTTTACTGAAACAAAACTTACATGATTTTATTGATATTTTATGAACAAATGTTTTATCAATAACAATACAGCGTAAGTAATTTCTTATAAAAAATCCGAAAGAGTTGTTTAATGTGTGGCGAGTTTTCGTTGGGCGAACTTTTCCGAAAATCTCTTATAATTTTCTCTGAAATGGAAAAGAAAATTTCATCAAGAAATTGTAGAATATCATTATCTGGTTTAAGAAATTGGAGGACTAAGGTTTAATGTGCAGGCCTTTTATTTCTGTTGCGTTTTCACTTTTCAAAGAAAACATATTTTAAAATACATTTTTGCTTTTAGTTTTGAATTTTTCGTTTGTTTTTGATCTTAAAACAATTACAATCACATCAGGACTTTAGCGTCTTACGTCTTATGTACGTACATTAGGATATTTATGGTGACCTCTGCAGCTGAGCATTTTTTAAAACCACTCAACTTGTAACAAAAGAAACACTGACAAAAGCTTCAACACACACTGTATTTTAAACTATAATGTATAATGGCTTCGGATATCTAACATATCCTTCATCAGAAACTATAGAACATAAAAAAAACAACGTTTGGGAGTGATTCCTGACACCAAGATAAGACGAAAAGAATAAACCAACCTGGGTACACAAATGCTTCCTTTCGGAGTTATAGGCTGCATGCAAAAATGAAATATAACGGTCCATAGCTCCAATTCTATGGGACCTACCGTAGTCGGATACAGACCTCACTTAGGAACTAATATGTCATATCCAAAAATACGTGTTCCAGAATCCAAAAGTACTCAAGCAACAGTTTTTATAGAGAGAGTTTGGATACGGGCATTTAATTTGAAGTATTCACCAACTACCTCTATAAAAATTGTTGCGGAAGAACCGCAGGATTCTGAAACATGGATATTTGGATATGGCATATAGTAGTTCCTAAGTAAAGTATGTATCCGACTACGGCAGGTCCCATAATATTGGAGCTATAGACCGTTAAAGTTCATTTTTCATGTTTTTGGCAGCCTATAACTCCGAAAGAAAGCATTTGTGCACCCAGGTTGGTCTTCAAAAAAGATTAATACGTACTATCTTGGTATCAGGAATCACCTCCTAAATGTTGTCGTTATTGTTCTGAAGCACTTGTCATTCTTATAAAAAAGTGTAAATTCTATTTTCTGCAGCCTTCACCCAATCCCGTAGATATTCACTTTCCAACCAATCACGTTCCGCCATTTTTGGTCCTTATAAGGGCTTTTTGCAATTTCATCTTGTCTACGCTCTCCAAAATTCTCTACCATAATTCATTAATAGGTAAGCTCCCTGTCCAGTTCATCAGCTTATCTCTTCCTACCTTCTTTATCCAATCTGCTTCTTTCCACTTCCTTATTATCATCCCCTTCTCTATCTTCAATACTTCCGTCTTATCTCAATTAATTCCGTGATTAGTCTTCTTAACATGTTTGTATATCGTATTGGTATCTTTCTTCCTCCTCACATTATCTTTATGTTGTTTAATCCTTTCTTTCTTTCTCTTTCCCGTCTCACCTGCATATTACATATCGCACACCATACCCTGTAGATGAGTCCTTCTTCCTCTTCATTAATCTTTTTTGGTGCCTTTTCTATTCTTCTTCTTTGTTGATCTCAATAAGTTCTGACTCCTTCTTTCTTCAATAACTTCTTTAGTTTCTCCGTTTCTTCTCCCATACTTTCTATGCCATGCCATTTTCCATTCTCATCCTCTTCCTTCTTCTTTCTCCTTCTCTTCCTCTTCTTGAGTTGTTCTTTCCTCTCTCACTCCTTCCTGCTGTAACCGTGAACTCTCTAACACTTGACTTCTTGTCTTGAAACAACCATGTATTTTAAGACTTGCACCTACAGGACATCACGGCTTAGGAATTGTGAGCATTGTGTTCTTGTTCTCCATTAGATTTTAGAAATGTGTATTTTAGGGTAATTGAAGATAGATAAATTTTAGAACTTCTGTAGTATAGGCCTTATGCATAATCTCAAGAATTGGTTTCTCATTTTCTTAAAGTACATGGGTACCTTAATACGGTTTGCAGATGATTTGGCGCTTGTTTCAGAATCTGAAAAGAAAATTAATAAGATGTTAGAAAACGTGAGAAGGGCTGTGAAGAATATGGGATGAAAATGAATGTTAAGTTAGAAAAACAAAAACTATGGTAATTGGAACTAAGGGATCGGTGTCAAAAATAGAAGTAGAACAGTAGTAGGAGAAAATAAAACAGTCGACTAGTTTTCGATAATTGGCTAGAATTATTAGTGATGAAATAAAGTGTGAACGTGAAATAAAAAGCAAAGATAGGAATGGCGAAGAAGCGTTTCGGAGGAAGAAAATACTTTTTTGTGGGACTTTGAATAAAGCCTTGAGGAAAACACTTATAAAATGGCTCGTGTGGAGTTGAAAGATGGTCATTATACAAAATTGATGAAAACCGATTGGAAGCTTTCGAAATGGATGCGGAGAATAATGGAGAGAATTAAGTAGCTGAAGCGGAAAAAGAATGAGAGGTTGTTAGAAATGGTGGGAAAGAAAAGAACAATTTTAGATATTATTAAAAAGTGGAAGAGAAATTGATTGGGACATTGGGTAAGAAGAAACTGTATCATAAGGGATATCCTAGAGGGAGGGAAGGGACGAAGTAGCCTGAAATTAATGGACGATATCAAAACAGAAAAATCGTACGTAAAGACGAAGAGGTTAGGGGAACACTGCGGAACGTGAAAGCTTTTCACAAGGAAGGGTCACGCAGTGGCTTAGCTGAGATCCAAACGAGACAATTGTGTTTGCGTTTGATATGTTATAACTAGACGAATCCCAACGTTATACGTGCCACCGGGCGGAATGTCGCGAGTTACAACATATTTTGTAATATAAAAGCTACAAAGCTTTCAAAATAGTTTGAACCAAGTCATTTGTTCGGAAACGGTTGTGTAAATGGAAAACTCGGACAATACGTATCCCACCATTTTCAAGGGCACACTTTTTCGGATAAAAAAGTTTGTCCCAGGGTCCTCGCAGGGTCCCAGAAGGGGTCCAACTCAAAATTTGCAAATAGCAAGAGGGGTTAAGTAGTATATCGTTTGAAAGCTGTTGTAAAATGAAAGAAAATACAAAAAGTCTCGACTGTCTAAGACAACCCTGTGCAAAATGGCGACGGGTCAAAAAGTAAACAAAAACTTAATTTAAAGTCCATGGTCACTAGGGTGTCCCTTATGCATATCCAAAAAAACGAAATTCGAGATAATCACTGGGCCACCTCTTAAATTTTTTCCTTTCCATATAAAATGAATTTGAGCAAAATTTCAGTTTGATGCGATAATAATTAGAGGTCGCTCAAGCTCAACAAAGTTTATTAGCTTTTTTCCATTATAAGCCATTCATACAATTACAAGAGAGCCTTACCTGCGCAGGTCTACGTAACTGAATGGAAGAAAACATTTTATTCGTAACACATTTGGTGTAAATACCACTTTTTACACATACACACATTATATACAATACATAATTATACACACTCATACATCCCTAGTGATTTTCTTTACTAAGAGTTTGTTTACACACATTATATACAATACATAATTATACACACTCATACATCCCTAGTGATTTTCTTTACTAAGAGTTTGTTTCTTGCAGTTGGGGAAATTTCGTCTGTGTCTGGGGAAGTTTGTCCCAAAATTGTTGTAATGTCTCGAACATGCAACTTTGTTACACTACCACAAACGCAAATTTTAAATACATTAACAAGCATTAATTCCAAAATGTGATGACGACATGGTAAGTTAAGAAGTTTTTTCTTTAAAAGACGCTGTAAGTGCGTGCAAGTACCCGATACGTTCCCTGTATTACTCGCAGTTGTGTCAAAACACAGTGCAGTTACTCTGTCGGCAATTTTCCAGTCCTTTAACAATTCAACAACTGCTGTAGCTTGTGCAAGACCAGTGGTTCTTTCTAATTTTGCGTCTCCTAGCACTTTGTCTTCAGCTTTACCAGACAAATCCCTAACAACCACAGGTAAACGTTCTGTTTTCTTATTGTTGTACTCGTCATCCATTAGCTTGCTGTCCCACTGAACCTGAAGTGGCCCCTCAGGTTGAAATTTGGCTTTCAACATTTCCGCTGATGCTTTACGATGATGTTGCCGACTAAGTGAAACTGTTCAGCGGTTTATAGCTAGTTTAGTTGTATCATGTCCTAAGCTCTGTGCAGTAGCAGTTATTAAATACGTTGCTTTCCTAACGCTCACTTTAGTTCTATCTAATGTTGCTAAACACACTCTGTCTTGCTCGTTTCTTTGGTGTTACCTTCTGTAGAGTTGGTTGAAAGTTGTGAGTAAAAGTGTCATTAGAAATTGCATTTGAGTCGTCACCTTCGATTTCATCAGATCAAATACTTGCATCCAAAGTCACCACTGTTTCCTTGCTTTGACGTTCCAGTTCTTTCTGTTTCATTTTGTTAAATTTTTCCTGTCTATCTCTAGATCTCGACTCTCTCACGGCAAGTGTTTTATCCATACCACCCATTGTTCCTGGACGGCTAGGTTGTCGCTGCGCTATGAGGAAGTCTTTGCCTTCTTTATTCTTCATCACATCCAAAGCATTAGCACAAGCGATATAAAACATTTTTTCTAATTCACCCACAAACTGTTTTTCATTATTCACTTGTGTATTAGTTTTCCTACTGGCATTTTTCTTTAATTTGCACCACTTCTCAAATAACTGTTTAACTTTGGTGACCGTGTGCCTCCTCGCACGAATTGGAATGCGTGCTCTTTCCCAAAATTCCTCAACTTCTTGCATTTCATAGTGTGAACTTTCTCGTACAGTCTTTTTCAACAATAGGTGATGATGGAGAAACAATTTCAGGACTTGTTTATTGGAAGGGAGTTTGCTACCTAGTATCACATGGTCTGTGCTGCCCAGCAAGTAAATTTTACTATTATTCCTAGTCGAGTAGGAGGTTTTCTGTTCCATTTCTCACTCAAAGTTAATGCACCGAGATCCTCTCCAACATCTTACTGATTGATGGTACACCAAACACCACGATTTACTAACGCACGAGATACAGTAGAAAGAGCCATAGCTGCCTTAATCAAGTTTAAATTCCCAGTTTGCCCCTAAACGACAACGGTAGTTTGGTTATTTAATAAGAGAAAGACCTTAAAATTGATATTTAGATATAAATTGGAACAAAATCCTGCACACAGATTAACAAGACGTTAAACAGCAAGGTAATTTTGTGCACATTGCACAAGAAATTATTGTCAATGGCTCTTTTCTTTTGTTACAATAGTGCTGCTATCTGTTAGTCATCTCTTGATGTATATACGAATAGCAACATTCTGTATACCTGATTTCAAAAGGCTTGAGCGACCAGTAAATATTTGAATATTAAAGAATTTTTTTATGTGTAACCTATTCTAACGAAAAAGAAAAAAAATAACGGGTGGCCCGCTAATTTTTCCAATTTTCGAAAATAAGGGACACCCTAATGGTCACCCATATAAATCGGAGACGGTGAGACAAATGTGAAAATAGGAAAGGAAGTGTGGTATTATTTTCAAAGTACAACAATTTAAGATAAAACGTCTAGTCCCAGGTCCCCACATGGTCCCAGGTGAGGTCCAACTAAAACGTTTCAAATGGCAAGAGAGGTTAAGAAGCTCATCGTTTGAAAGATCTTGTTAAATGAAAGTAGATGGAGCAAGTCTTGACTTTCTACGACAACCCTATCCAAAATTGCGGCGAGTCAAAATGTAAACAAAAGCTTAATTGAAAAATTATGGCCGCCTTGAATCTAAGATGGCCGCTTAAAACCTATGTCATTCATAACAGTACAAATCTAAATCTCTATTTTTCTCTATTATGTATTTAGAAACAATAAGAAAACTAAAGAACAATGAATTTCAATTCACTTCAACTATTATTTCATTCGGTAACAACACATATATGTTTTGTTCTTAATGCAAGTTCGTCACGGTTCTCTCGACGTCATTTACTTGAATATAACGAATATGCGATGAACACACAACTCTGATTTCCTACTCATACTGGTAAACAAAAGGTGAATACCTTCGGGTATTTTTCTAATTTTGCAATACGTAGTTCATGCGTAACGGACTTGCTGAACCACTAGGTCGGGGACTCTATTGTAACGTATTCGTGATGATTACATTTGTATGTCATTCGTTGGTTTGATTGCAATACTTCAAGCAATACCAAATATACAAAAAAAAAAAAAAAAAAATTCATTTGCAAGATTGGCGAGTAGTACCAAACCATATGTAAGTCATTCCAGTACATCTAGCTGCGTCAAACTTTGTTAATTTGGTCACAGTATTCCAGTAAATAATATAGGCCCTATTTATATACAAATTCATTTTTCACGCTGGCAGCAATCTTGAATTACAGATTATATTATTTGATAGTTTGTGGATATCTACTATTAACCATAAACGTAAATACCACATTTCGCTTCTCCAACACCAGTGGTGTGAGCTGGACATGCGTTCGATACATAGTGCGGCATTTTGAACTCAAGACGTCGCGTTTTTGAACATTTCGCATATTTTCGTCACTTACTAATCAACATTAATGCCAAATTTGGTTATCCTAGCTTTAGCAGTTTGGTGTGCTTATCCTTTCGATATAGGATTTAAGGGGCCATCTTGGATTCAAAGTGGCTATAGATTTTCAAATAAGCTTTTGTTTACATTTTGACCCACCGCACTTTTGGACACGTTGTCGTAGAAAGTCGAGACATGCTTTCACTCGACGAGAGCTTTCAAACGATGTGCTACCTCTCGTGCCATTTGAAACATTTTAGCTGGACCCCACCTGGGACCATATGGGGACCCTGGGACAATATGTTTTCACTTAAATCGATGTACTTTGAAAATAATGCCACACTTCCTTTCCTATTTTCACATTTGTCTCAACGTTTCCGATTTATATGGGATAACCATTGACTTTTCAATTAAGGTTTTGTTTACACTTTGACCCGTCGCAATTTTGCACAAGGTTGTTGTAGAGAGTCGAGACTTGCTGCATTTTCTTTCATTTTACAAAAGTTGTCAAATGATGTGCTACTTAACCTCCCTTGCTATTTGAAATTTTGAGTTGGACTCCTTCTGGGACCCTGCAGAGGACTCTGGGACAAAGTTTTTAACCCCAAAAAATTTGTCGTTGAAAATGATGGGATACGTATTGGCCGAGTTTTCCACTTACCCAACCGTTTCCGAACAAATGACTCGGTTCAAACTATTCTACCAGTTGATTTTTTGTAGTTCTTACATTACAAAATATGTTGTAACTCACGGTATTCCGCCCGGGGGCACGCATAACTTTGGGATTCATCTAGTTATAACATATCAAATGCAAATACAATTGTCTCAGCGGAGCCACTGCGTGACCAATCCTTGTCAGTTGCCTCAAGTGATCTGCCAATAATGGCAGAATTCCTATGATGACGGTTATTTTGATTCTTGTACCCTTTGGAACCTCTATTGTGACCTGATCTTTCTGAATTATGTGTCATGCGCCTTAGTAACCGCCACAACGTAAGAAAAGGAAAAGTTGTGCAGAGAAATAAATCTTAGTTACTGAGTCTACTCCAGCATATTCCTGTACATGGCGTAAACTTAAAAATGTGTATACGCTAGGAAGCATATCTTTCCTTATATATCCCGATCGTTGTATTGGAATCTTTTGAGCTTCACTGATGTATATATCCCCATCCTCCATGAAATAAAATTCCTTCTATGCATGGTGCGTAAAATTGGCAAATATTATTTAGATATGCTAACACTGTACAAGACTTCAGATCTCTTCGCGCTAAACCGTTGCAGCAGCACCAGAGAGAGATTCTGCTCTCGTCGCAACAAGAAGCATACCACAAAAGAGAACTAGAAGAACCATAAGAAGAATTTACGGATAAGAAAGAGAGATAGATAGCAATGTATGTATTTTTTACCCCCTCTACGGCTTTCTTTTTTCTAAAGGCTCGAGAAAGGAGAATATTCTCCAGAGACAGAATTGAAAATGGGATTCTAGCCCTAAAGATTTTTTTTTATTCGTCAGTTGATCTGGTATCAAAAAAGAAAGAAAAAAAAGTAGACTTGGGTTAGAAGAAGGATGGTGTTGGTGGGACCTATCGTCCACAGCAGGGTTGGAAATTTAGTTGATTCTTAAGGTCTAATAGAATTATCTAAATGTCGATTCCAGGAAAAAGCTCATATGGTCGGATTTGGAGGTCCACGTCTCACTTAAGAGGCCTCATCCCGGTGAAATTAAAATATCGCTAATTTTACAATAATTATGTGATATCTTCAAATAGATGAAAGATAATCGAAATGTGGAACAAGACCGCCCTAGACAATATCATTTTACATGAGATACCGTTATCACGACTCACTTATCTGCTTTCGATTTCGAGCCATTTTGAAAATCGGCATTTACTTTCGCGTTTGTGAACGGCTGAAAACGGAAAGCCACTAGATGGCTTGTGATAACGGTACCTCATGCAAAATAATATTGTCTAGGGCGCTCTTGTTTCACATTTCAATTATATTTTATCTATTTGAAGATATCACATAATTACTGTAAAATTAGCGGTATTTTAATTTCACCGAGATGAGACCTTTTAATTTCGATACTGAAATGGAAGATACACTTCAAATGAACCAACTCATCCCAACTGGTCTATTGACTAGCGTGCGAGCTTTTGGTGGATGCAGTATCATTTTCAACTCTTGATGAGAGAAAATTGAAATTTCTAACGCATTGCGGGGTCCGGTTTCCATTCTTAACTATAGGCCCACGTCTCATATAACATCGGAGCTAAGAAGGACGCTAAATTCAAATCCAACCAACAAATCATCAGTTAAGTAATTCCTGACTAATTATTGTAGTTTCGTTACGCCATATTGAGCACAGTGAATCAGTTATATAAGTAAGGCTTTCCCACACTGTGCGCCTTGGGCTATCTACAAATGTGCCACGAAATATTTGGAAACTTTTGCTAAAATGGCAATGATTCCATGTTGTTCTCGAGTACATTTTCAGTGACTAATAGTCCTATATTTTTAATCTACAATTTCATTCCCATCCGAAGATGAGCGGACGGTAGAAGGTAACACCTTCTCTGGGGCCATGAGCATTCATTTTTTCGTAGTGTCATTGGGAGATTGGTATCAGGATTTATTTATTTATTGTCTGAGCAAGTGTTGATGTAAATGATGAAATGAAGTGCAATGAACAAAACACAAGGAGAAGTGTTGATGTAAATGATGAAATGAAGTGCAATGAACAAAACACAAGGAGAAGTGTTGGTGTAAATGATGCAATGAAGTGCAATGAACAAAACACAAGGAGAAGTGTTGGTGTAAATAATGAAATGAAGTGCAATGAACAAAACACAAGGAGAAGTGTTGGTGTAAATGATGAAATGAAGTGCAATGAACAAAACACAAGGAGAAGTGTTGATGTAAATAATGAAATGAAGTGCAATGAACAAAACACAAGGAGAAGTGTTGGTGTAAATGATGAAATGAAGTGCAATGAACAAAACACAAGGAGAAGTGTTGGTGTAAATGATGAAGTGAAGTGCAATGAACAAAACACAAGGAGACGTGTTGGTTGTAACAATGGTGTTATCTTCTGCTCTGGGGCTACTCAGAGCAAGTGTAAACACTCGGAACCCTGTTAGTGAAACCGAAGAAGTGCAGTAATGAGATCATGCCCTATAGATATATGGATGACGACTATTAATGAGGGTTATGGAAATCTGTGGCCTGTTTACGTTCATGAATTGCAAGAAGACGGTCTACTGGGGAATAAGCTTAACATGATAAGGCTGTAGTCTGCTCGAGAAGTTCATAGAGAATTGAATGAGCATCTCTGATACGATCGATAGAAATGTGGGCAGGCCCGTATCCACGGGGGGGCAAGGGGGCCGATCCCCCCATAACTTTGGCTGGCCCCCATAAAATTTCACGGTAGGCTTGCAAATGAACTATAATATGGTGATGAAGTATAATATGATTGGGTCGGGATCCTCCTAACTTCTACCGGCCCCCCCTAAATTTTTGGACTGACTACGGACCTGGATGTGGGAGAAATGTCGGTATATCGATGCGGCGATAGATCCCTTGTGTTGGAGTGCTAAGTGGTAAAGAGTATGCAAGGCGTAAAGCATGATATTTCCATGATATAAGGCGAGGCGTAGAGTACAAAATTTCAGTCTCGAATTGATACCAATAGTAATATCCCATCCATCTCACTACAAGTACGCAATTAAACAAATTATCTTATCTCAAAGTGTACTTACTTCACTCCTGTTCTGTTAAGTTGTTCACGAATTAAAACATCAATTTTATTTTTTATGTACATTTATAATATTTGCATAAATACAGGCAATATTCATGTTTTATACGTATGGATTTATGCGCTTCTTACCTTAATCTATCTTCCGCTTTAAGACGCCGTGCAGTGGCCACAATAGCCATAAATGTGACCGAAAAGTCGATATAATTTGATTTTAGCTGTGTCGTGTGTACACCACTTGAAGGACTTTGCTTACAAGGAAAGGACATGATCATGTCATCCTCACATCGAAATCAAACCTAGTTCATTTGCTAAACATAACAAATATATGTTCATGCACAAGAAAGTAGGTGCCATGGACAACGGAATAAAGTCCCTGGGGCCCATTAACCCTGTTAGTATAAAGAAAATCGTAGACTCGCAGTGAAATAGCTGTTGCATCAACACTGTTCATTAGAAAGTCATGGTTTATAGTTCATTCTCTTCAGCACGAAACAAGCTTTCCAATGAAACAAGTTGGGAAATAGGTTCGGTTTTGTATGTACAGAGCGTATTGGTATACAACCTTTCCCCTCATACCTAATTTGTCAATAAAAACAAAACTTGTTACACTCATTTCTTATCCCCTATAGTATTTTTCGAGATATATTTGGATTGTGTGTTTTTACCTAGGGCCACTCCAGAGGGGTCCAAAGTTGATAGGAGGGATTTTTGGAGGGAATTTTCCAGACATTCTCCCAATTTTCCCTGTTCAAGTACGTTATGAGCTCCAATACGTAGCACCTCTGAAAAGCTAGTTTCATGTTAAAGAGAATGAACTATAAACCATGACTTTCTAATGAACAGTGTTGATGCAATAGCTATTTTATTGCGAGTCTACGATTTTCTTTATACTAACAGGATTAATGGGCCCCAGGGACTTACTCCGTTGTCCATGGCACCTTTTTCTTTGTATATGAACATATCTTTGTTATGTTTATCGAATGTACTAGGTTTGATTTGGATGTCCGGATGACATGTCCATGTCCGTTCCTTGGTAGTATAGACCCCCTAGTGTACGTTTTCTTGCCATTTAAGGTTTTAGCAGAGATTAGAATGGAAATGAAATATTGGGATGCTTAATTGATTATAGAAAATAAGCTTCTTGCTGTTTAATATCGTTTTCGCTCTATAGCGGTCAATATTAAAACCGGAAATTGTTGATTCCTACTTCTTCCGGTTTGAATATTACGTCCATCAACGATCTTGGTTCCTATCCTTTAATCTTCTACAATCTGGTCAGAAGTGGTGGTGACCAATGAAAGAGTTCCCTAGTTGTTGTTGTTGTTTTTCAAACTCCTTGAAAACTACTATTGAAGATTTCCGCTGATTTTGAATTTCGCGTTACCAAAGAAAATAATAATAAATCGAAGGACCTAATAAATATGGCGGATTTAAAAGACAAATTAATCCGCTTTTAAGAAAATTTGGTATTTGAGGGCTTTCTGAGCTTTCTGATTTTTGAATTATAAATACATTAATGAGAAAATAATTTAATGACATTTTTTTAATTGAATATTTGTATTCATTTTACACCAACTCAAAGAGAAAAACCCTGCCATTCATGTCTAATAGCGAATGAATCTATTAGCGCAGTAAAAGTTGAATAAAACACAATTGTTTAAGCCTGGGCAACTCACTTTTGCCTTACATTACAGTACGTTTGTTTTATCTTGGCACACTTCCCGCCAGTGAACTTGGTTGGATTTTAAAGATTTTCCGCTAGCAATCACATGAACGTTTTAATCCAATAGATGTCTTATTGGCTTTGTCGTGTAGGTGACGTTAGTTGCCAGCCAGCCGATCAAATGAGGTCATTGCTATTGGCGGGTAATTGAAGTGCTTAGTTGCCACACATGAACAACTGTGTTACAGTGATTCACGTAACTGCGGCGTGGCAAGAATGCGTTGCGGACAGATCCATCCTTTAGGCGGGAAGCGTGCCAAGAAAAAACAAACATACTCGAATGGAGAACAAGTACAAAAGAAAAGAAAAAGAAAGAGAAAAATGAAAGGAAATCTTTCGGTTTTATGTCCCACGTGTATGTCGGTTAGGCTAAAGGAGACGGTGATTATAAGAAATGATTAAAATGGTGGAATGAAGAAAGTGGAAGAAAATGGAAGAATCCCGAGGAAACCCACGAGCACGGTGTTTGTAAGAAGAAAAAAGTTTTAATGTGAAATCTCGTAGAACTTCAAAAAAATAAATGAAACTCGAAAGGATAAATAAGCTATTGTAAATGCTCCAATAATTTAATAACAATGAAATGTTTTTGCCTTCTACTATGCGCTTACGGTTTCGTTACGTCGAGTACCGTACTGGTTTGCACTGACTCTCAGAGTGCAGTGTTATGACCCTACAGAATGACTTCAATCCTCGTTCAAGACATTCTTGTGAGATGCCATTAACTACAGTAACAGAGGTCGTGTCGTCGTCCTCTGTTGGGTGCTGGATCATGTCGGTATTCGGGGAAACGAACCAGCTGACACAGCTGCCAAGCACACCGCATTGGCTGCAGTTTCATTGGAGTATAGTCTTCCTCGCTCCGGTTTCCAGACCTTGATGTGCTCTCATTGGCAAGCACATTCACATTAGGCAAATGAAAATAAACTTTACGCAGTTCAGCCACTTATTGGAGAATACCACACATCCTCTCATCTTGGTTGTCGGGATGAAGTGCTCCTGGCGTGTTTGCGTATCGGACATGCTCATATGACGCATAGTTATTTGCTGCGTGGTTTGAATCGTCCGTATTGTGAGGAATGTATTGTCTTTCTGAGTATTCGATACATTCTCGTCGGATGTCCTGAATACTCATATCTCAGCGAGCGTCACTCACTGCTGCTTAAGCTTGATCATGCATTGGGCAATGATATTGATCTTGTTCAGCGTGTACTGGCTTTTATTCACTCATGTAACATTGCTCACGTTCTCTGAACTGTTTTAGTTCTTTGCTTTTTTTTTGTTTGCTTTGCTGTACTTTTATTCTGGCTTTTTATTATTTTTTACTATTTACTGTTATATATTTTATGTCATATATTTATCATTTTATCTCTTTTTCAGGTTTCGATTTCGATTTTCAAGCACTTTTTTGCTTCTTATAATTTGTTATATTCGTTTTTAAATTTTATTTACGGCATTCCGTGTTTGAGCAATAATGTTGATTCTGATGGAGACAAATAACCCTGATACTGCCGTCCCCATCAAACATCAATCAATAAATCAATAAATTTACCTAGTTAAAATTTATTTTATTTCAATCGTTGACTCAATTAGAAAAACAAACATTTTTAAAAGAGGGTACAAAAGCAAGGAAATGGAACGCAATTGAAAACTGCTTTTATTTCCATTCTGAGCAAGATCCCGATGTGACATGCTCAACGCTCAGAATGAATTAGATTTCGACAGCCCGGTATCCGAATCTGGCCCTCAAAAACAGTAGCTCACTATTGAAAAGATGCTAATCTAACTATTTCGTATCTTAAAACTCTCCAAAATTGAAATTTCGATTTACGGGGTTTTGGCCAATTGTTTAGAATCGGGGCCGCTGTGCGCCGTCGAAAAATTGCACTGAAACAGGATCGGAAAATGTTTGTGAGCACTGAAATATGAGAATATATTACTAGAGAGAATAATTATGACGATTTTGTATATTCCTTGATGGGTTGAGTTTATTGGTTTAATAAGCTAGGTTCAGCTCTCAATAGAGATTTAATGGGGACGTCAATATCAAGGCTATTTGTCCTCGTCAAGATATTCTTCTATTCATTGATTAATTGAGGTCTAATTGGGACGTCCACATCAAAGCTATTAGTCCCTGACTGATTGAGGACTAGTGGGAACGTCCGCATCTAGGCTATTTGTCCCCGTCTGATTGATTGAGATTTAATAAGGACTTCAGTATTGAGACTACTTGTCCCGTCTCGATATTCTTCTACCAATTGATTGATTGATTGAGGTCTAATGGGGACGTCCGCATTAAAGCTATTTGTTCCCGACTAATTGAGGCCTAATAGGCACGTCAGCATCGAGGCTATTTGTCCCCGTCTGATTGATTGAGATTTAATGAGGACTTTAGCATTGAGGCTATTTGTCCTCGTCACGATATTCTACTGAAACCTGAAGTAGTAGAAACTAATATAACTTGTAGTTTCAATATTGATTTCTATATAAGGATCATTGTAAAAGATAGCAAGAAACCTGTTTTAAATATGAATTCAACGCCTGAAAAACTGGTTTTATGTTTGCTCTCAGAGGTGGACCCAAGACGGACTTCATGGGGGAGGGGCGGTGGGTTGTAATACTGTTACTTAGAGCTACTTTAAAGAGCTCCAAACACTGGGCAGGTTTTATTTGCATATAAAATAAGAAAGTTTCCTCTTCTGGATCCGATCGCCACCTCCTGGATCCGCCCCTTTCTGCTCTTATTTCCTTATTGAAACCACCAGCAGCTATAGATCCATTATATTCGGTTTTAGCGTTGAATTCGCGTAATTTAGGAAGCCTACCATAGTTTTATCAGAATGTGAAACGAAGCGTTATTTTTCTTTCATGTTAACTAATTTTGAATGGCATAAACACACAGACAATAAAATTTACGTCACATGTACGGTAATTACTGTACAATTTCCATCCCTGTCACCGAAAAACACACACACACAACCACTGTATATCCTGGATAGATGTTTGGTTCTGGGGATGAGGTGAAAGGGAGAGTGGGGGAGGGGGAGGAGAAATGGTGTCAACAGCGCTGCTTGGGGATTATTCAACTTCTGCCAGACTCGATCCGTCAGATCTCTTGTTTACGTTTAAAGCAATGAATCAAGCAGGCCTGGCTGTGCAACGAATAACATCCTTCATCCTCCCGGAAAACACTATAAAGGGGTGGAAAAAGAAGACGAAGAAGCCTCTGTGTGTATATGGCATAAAAGGATGGATGCTTTTTGAAAGCGATCAGAAGAGAGTGTTTCGCGCTCTTCCTTCTAGTCAGAGTAAAAGATCCTCAAAAAGTAGCCACGGAAACATCAGGGGAGAAAACATGGGGAAGAGCCACAAAAGGCGAAACGACCAGTCAAAAGATGAAAGAAGCGGGAACTCTTGGAGGAAACCAATGATACGTTGTAAATAGAAGAAATAATAATAGTAGTAATAATAGTAATAACAAATATAATAATAATAATACTTTTATTTTCAGTGCTGCGAACAGACCACTGGCAAAAAATACAACACTCTGTTAAAACTATCATACAATCATTTAAAACAGACCAGAAAATTTGTAGTATTGAATGAATATTAATGGGTTAAGGGCCTTGTCAGAAGGTTAATATATTCAAAATAACAAGATTCAAGCTGATTATAAAAGAAGATTAAAATAGAAGATTAAAATAGAAACAGTCAATAATATACCGTTTACAAAACTTCATTTAACTATCGTTTAAAGAATGAGTCAATCTTGCTTAAAATTGCATATCCGGTATGCAAAAGATCATGGATACTTATTGTGCACATAAAAAATTGGTTCTTTGAATAAAATATTATATCTAAAGATATTCTGAAGATACATAATAACCATAAAATCAAGTATCTTGTCATAAAGTTAAAAACAGTTTAATTTTTGTAGAAATTGCTCTGTTATTTCTCCCAACATATGTTCATTTTAAATTGTCATAAGACATTGCCACTTTCTTAATATTTCTCGTTTTGAATTTAGTGCTACCAATGTCGATTAACTTCTTACACTATAACTCAGTTAGAGATGCAAAAAAGCCGGCTTTTTTGAATCGATGGTTTTTTTCACATAAAAAGCCGGCTTTTTTGGGAAAAAAACGAGAATTTTGGAAATTTTGGCTTTTTTCAACTTCATGATTTTTCTATCTAAATAGCTTTCTTATAGTATATTCTATAGTTAGATAAAAATTCCATGACCTGAATGTGATATTTCGCTCTGAAATTCACCATCAAGATGGATGGAGCACATGTTTTACGAATTAAAGCTAACATGAAGAATGTAGTATTTGAGGGTAATTTTAGAGGCTATTTAACTTTATTTTAACTTTTGAGTTATCGACATCTTTTTTCTTCTCTAGTTTTTCATCCGTGTTTCATTTCTAAGAGCTTTTAGTACTCTAGCTTCTAGCGCAAAAGTTAAACTTGCCCGTTTTTCTGTTTATCCGTCAAAGCGTACGTTTTTCAATATATCCGTCAAACCGTACTTCCACATTTCTGTTATACTGTAGCTGTGAAGTGATTTAGCAATAATTTTCTGGACACAACCTTGAATACCAATTTATACAAATAATCAGTAACGGATTTAGAAAAGTACTTTGGGAGGTTTTTTTCTGATTGTTTCGTTTCCTAAAAAGTCCTAATTTTATTTGCGAAGTGCTTGAAGTTTATGAGTACAGGAATAACTAATATTTCGTTTCGTTTATATGTTTAGCAATAATCTTCCGTACACAACTTTAAAAATCATTTTATATTGAGAATCAGTGGCGGATTTAGAAAAGTATTTTGGGAAGGATTTCTTACTAATGTTTAGTTTTTTTAAACATTCGTAATTTTTATTTGACGGGAGCTTAAAGTTTATGAGTAAAGGCATAAATAATAGATATTTCGTTTGTTGCAGACATTCCGTAACTTTGGGGAACGGGCTTCAGTCCGAAAGACCGCCCCCCTAACCTTCGCAAAACCGTCACTGCTGGTAATTAGTAATAATAACGATTTAAAAACAATAAAAAAGGAAGTCGCCCAACTCACAGTACACGCACTATTTCTACATTCACAGATGGAATGAAGAAAAGCTTTGTCAGAATGGTCGAATGCTGGTTGAATCCCGGACTTCCCGATAGAAGCGCAAAAGCTAATCACTCAGTCATGTTTGTTGTGCAGTTGTATTTAGCTTAACTTAAATATATTCCGTAGTCTTTTTTTTGGGGGGGGGATTCCGTAATGATATGTTGAATCCCTCTTGTTAAAAATTCAGAAAACTTGAGGATTGGGTAAACTGTGATGGTGGTTCTATAAAACTTAACTGTAGAATTTCAAGAATATACAGAACCAAAAGCTCTAGATGTGCAGCCTTTAAGTGTATCATATAAATCTAAGTATTTCTCTTATGTTTTATTTTAATTTTATTTTGTTTCAAAAAGAGGGTATGGAATATTTTGAAGTAAAAATACTACATACTATTTTGCTAGTTATTTGTGTATTCTTTAAAAAGAAGTGTTTACTTTTAGGGTTGGCTGGTTTACACCAACTTTTTTTTTAATAACTGGTTTAAACCACAAAAATAAAAAGAATGAAAAATGCGAATCGTGTGAACTTCATGGTGACGTTTCCAGATATCAAACTACCTGCAATAGTTTTATTTCCCTTTCACCTTTTAATCAAGGTGTCCCATGTTCAATTCTCGGTCGAACCACAATCCTTCTTTCATGCGTAACCCAAGTAGCGGTTCGGATGTCAGTTTAAGCGAAAGTCTTCTCCTTGATAACCTCGGTATTTCGTAAGAATGTTAAGCCTAAATATACGAAACAAACCAAATTGTATATTTCTACATGCCTAAATGCGTGTTGTTTTATAAAGAAGCCAATATTGCTTAAATATATTGATAGAAATTGGCAAAATTTACCGATTGCCTACGTAGCTTCCAACATTAGCTTGGATTGGACTTTCAATGATATCTACGTACCGGTACTAAATTTGTAATTTAATACCTCAGTTTTAGCGTACTGATCATGGTACGTTGACCTTTAAATTTTACATGCAAAGCAATAACAGGATTTTCCCGTTATTGTCTTACATTTCAAGTAATGACGGGATTTTCCCAATGGCTAGGGTGGGAGATTCTCAACTTAAGAAATTTACTGACCGCACTTCTTTAAGCTTATGGGAGTTCCTCCGGCATAACCCCGCTGTTGCATAATATCAAGGCGAAACAAACTTAGGCTATTTCTGTGAATATGTAATATAAATACATAAAGCAAAAAATCTAAGTCAAAAAAGCCTGGTTTAAACCAAAAAAGCCTGGTTTAAACATCCCCCAAAAAACGGGTTTTTGGCATTTTCAAAAACAACCACGGTTCTTGCCAACTCTGCTTACTTTTGTATATAGGAGGTTAAAAAATTCTTATTATATACATTGGTTAATCCTGTGGAATTCATAATGTAAATATGTTGAAGAAAAATTGTTTGAAATATTTTTTCGAAATTCATAGTTTATTTTCGATGTTTTATATTATTATCAGCATCAACCACTAATTAAATGATTTTTTGTGTTATAGAGAAGCGATACAAAGTCTGTTTTATCAATTTAAAGCAGTATTTTGAAAAAAGCCCAAAATTTCCGAAGCAAAAAAGCAAAGCAGAAAAAACCGAGTTTTTTTCCAAAAAAGACGGTTTTTTTCCTAGCCCTTGCATCTCTAAACTCAGTACTCTTATTCATATAAGGTGTTGCGGTGGCTCAGTTGTAGAGCGTTCACTTCTGGCGCATGAGGTCCCTGGTTCGACCCCAATTCGCGCCAAGTGGACTTCATGATGGATAAACACAGCGTGCATGGGTTTCCTCAGGATTCTCCCGTTTCCTCTCACTTTATTCATTCCACCATTTCATTCATTTCTCATCATCACCGTCTCCTTTAGCCTAGCTGGCATAATCGTGGGACGTAAAACTTAAAGATTTCATTTCATTTCCTATATTCCTATATTTTTCAAGCAATAATTGCTACTGTGTTTATTATCTAATATCATTTGAATAAAGTGTTTATCCATAAATTTCCTTCTTTCTGATACAGATTCATGTTAGCCAACATTCATACTCACGTGAATAATAAATTTTTATTTATTTATTTCATTTTATAACATTGTAGTCGTATAAAATATTTCTGTACAGCTTCGATTTTTTTAACAAGTATATCACATAAACTATTCCAAAAGATTGAACCAAATTCAAGTTTGGATCTAACAAGTGTCTTATATAAGGACACATAAGAACTACCATTTATAAATCAGGCAATTGATTAAATTAAAAATCTATTGTTTTTCTCATTGATTGCACTATACTATTTATATGATTACCAAATTTCAATTATCTATCATAAATAATACCAAGATCTCTACATTAATTTGTTCTACTTTGTTTATTCTTACTCCATAAATTTTATATTTGCTAACAAAATATTGAGTTTTATTAGTAAATCTTATATATTCAGTTTTTTTCAGAGTTAATCTAACATAAATAAAATAAAGAGTTTGTTTGTGTTTGTCTGTCTGTCAGTGTGCGGTCTGGGGACCAGACGAATGGACCGAGAGTTACCAAAATTTAGTCACGGGTACCTTGGTCGAGGCCCCAGATCAAGACGAAGCGTTTTTCTTTTAATTTCGAATCAGGAAGTCTCGGGGAAGGGGGGGTTACCGAGATCGGCCTGGGGACCAGACAAGTTGACCAAGAGTTACCAAATTTTGGTCACGAATACCTTGTTCCAGGCCTCAGACCAAGGCGGAACGTTCATGCCAATTTAATTTATTGGATATAGTTTAGTGTGTTCTTAGATTTGGTCGTGTTTAAATATCTGAAAGATTGTGTATGATAAAAGAAAAGGAAATTGTGGCCAATTAGAATGTCATTCCTTGAGCTCTGCTGCATCCATGTTGTCAAAAGTCCTTCTCTGCAGTTCAGATTTCGGTTATTGTAAAACGTCCTTGGAACTATCAAACTTGCCAACCAAAATACATGATGATAAGAATCGCCCATGAAACTTCTAAACACTTTTCGAACTTAAGCACAAGTTATTCGGACTCTTCACTTTGAAGATAATACTATATCGAAAACATGACCCGTCTTATGCAGAGTCGTTTTGACGTATGATTAGCGTCTTACTAAAGTTTTCACTACTGCAAGAAACATGTTAGTCAAAGTCTTTAGTATGGCACTAATCATTTGTCAAAAGGACTCTGCATAAGGCCCGATATGTTTGACCATGTGGTTAAACTTAGACGCAAACTTTAGAGTTTTACTTTGGTGACGCGACTATCCCGTTCGCGTATTTCTTCGTTACTGTTTCGTCGCGTCCGTCTTCTGCACTCTACTAACTCCCTTTCTTTATTGACTAACTCCTATCTCCAAGGAAACAATTTTATATAACCGAAAACATGAGATTGCAGATTTCAGAGAGACTTCGAAACAACAATGGTCTCAGAAAGCACGTGGAAACTCTTGAGAAAGTTCAGTTGAGAAAGAACATTCTGCTGACCAAACATCCTTAAAATTTCAAGACACAACTTTCCGGATAATTTAAATTTTGTCAACCTAAGAAATTTCTGGAAAAGATTAATACAAAGAGTCTTACAACGTTACAAACATTTGCTGTTACAATTCTGGAATTAAAATGCTGATTTAATAGTAGTTATCTAACAGTTATATAATGGTCTCATTATGTAAATTCTCTTAACGTAATATTACTAGCTTGCAGTATCTGGTTTCATAACAAAGACTATAATTCGTGAACAATGTAAATAATTCTCATGACACAATTTCTTTCTAAACTTTGTCGAGTAATAGGATTTAATAAACACAAGTGATTATGTAATTAAATTAAAATAAATTACTTTTAAAATATAATGTATCATAGCGTTCCAAGATCTAAACCCAAGTACCATAACAATATATATATATATATATATATATATATATATATATATATATATATATATATATATATATATATATATAGTTTAGTGATAGATTTCACTCATCTGCATTAAGTACTGACCACAACACAAAAAAGTTTTCATAAACTCTGAAACATAAGGGCGTCACATTTTGTTCGTTTCCTGAGAAAATTGAAAAATGGACTTTGCAAGTTTCACTTCTATACCCCTGAATTGTATTCTCATATACTTAAAGGAGCAGTTCGAGTTAAAAACAAGTTTGGTGCAATAAAAAGAGTAACAAAAAAATAAGAGACCAGTATTGTTTTTATATCTTGATAGGCCGTCTCGTTCAGCTTCTACAGACATTTGTTTTTGATGAATTGTAAATAGTGACGTCACTGGTGGGATACGCGAGAAACTCAATGTGAGTCAGCAACCATTCCCTTGTACGCAGCTGATAAACCTTTAATAGTGCATTGGATTTAATAGATTGTATTTTGGATTTGTTAGCAGTCTTGCTCTGTTGAATTCTTGAGGGAAGTTTTTGTTAGTTGTCTTTCCTATAGCATTAGTATAAAAAAGAGTAGAGAGAGAGAGAGCAGTAATTACGTTTGTTGTGCGAAACAGTGTTTCTTCCAGACATGTTTTTAGGGTGGCACTGTCTCCCGGAGCTCTGAGAGATTCCCCCGGAGGAGACCAAAATATTACGTCTATAATGTAATAAATATAATAGTACTGTGTAAAAATAATGTGCCTCGCCCAATACTAAGTGTCCCTTTGCCCCGCCCCAACCCGGATTTTTTTTCTGAAAGAAACACTAGTGTGAAGTAAAAAGCACGTGTTAATACAGGGCGTGAACACCTGCTGTGTTTTCGGTTGTAATTCTTGTGCAATTGAAGCTGAGGACGTAAAGTATCTTTTCTTACGTTTCTAAGTCGTGAGAAATCACCAGATCGATATAAACTATGGCTCAAGAAAATCAATGGGAAAAAAATGTACCAAATAAAATCACTCGTGTTCCAAACATCTTGAAGAGCCTGCCTTCGAGAAGTCAAGTCTACTGAAAGAAAAGTTAGTGCCAGTGGCGGATCTAGGCTGGGGCCGGGGCCTAGGCCCCCCAGTTTTTGAGTGACAGAATTGATTTAAGCTATTATTTAGATATTTTTTAAAGTTATTAGTAAACATGATATACATATCATAGTCTGGGTTCTGACTCCCCCCCTGAGTTTTTACCTTCTAGATCCACTTCTCGCTAATGCCAGGAGAATTATTTACACGCAAACTGAGAAAGAATGCTGTTCCAAGTATATTATTGAAAGGTTTAAAATCCGAGCCATTGAACAAGCACCGATCAATGTCCAGTTACCAACGTACAAATATCGTACATGACGCAATAGACGGTTGTAGTCAAGACGAGGCATTAGAGGGTAATAGAGACGATGTCACTCATGATTCTGAAGATACTGCTTTAGAAATAAGCTATACAATGTGAGTTAGGGAGTGAAATATACCGGCTTGTAGAAGGAATGAGTGACGATGACTGTTCCTCAAGACATTGATTGATCGTTTAATTTCTCTGTATCATGTGACAATGATGAAACGGGTGATGAGAGTTGTTCCGCGGACAGCTATGAGAATAAAAGAAATTTAACCGGTGAGGTGTTTTTCGTATTCTGGCAAACTTTACAGATGTTATTTCATTTTTGCCTCATATGTTGCGCTCCTGTACATACCTTGAAGCACAACATTATAGAGTCAGCGTTAAAAATTGCAACAAAACGTGAAAATGAACATACTTATGTTCGGGAATCGGAAGAATGCTTAAAGAAAAGGTACTTAGGTGTTGCAGGAATCTCGTCCGCCATCTATTTACATATTGGTTTCGATTTTTTTTTTTTTTTTTTTTTTTTTTGAAACGCTGAACTCATGGTTTATAGGATACGTTTTATAATATTATAAAAACGTTTGTACAGCCCACCATCAGATATCATTTTCTACATGTAGATGATATTTGTAAGTCTTTGCAATCAGTTCTGGAAAAGGAAACCGCACTTAGTGCCAAGCATTTCGTTTGTGAGAGGTGCGGTGGTACATTCTGTGTAGTGTGTAAGCCTGCTCTCGCTACTTGCCCACCTATGACGTCATCACAAAATCTTTCTTCCTCTGTTACCCGCTAACGACTGAACGTATCGCGATCAAACAAACACCATTCCTTTTAGAATTTTCACCTCTACAAACGGAAATAAATAGTAAAAAATGCATTTCTAAGTCGAACTGCTCCTTTAACAGCAGTATATGCGAGGTCAAGCTGTAAATAAAATTGATTTATTAAACCTGTAGGTTCGGCTATAAATTAAGATTGATTCAATGCTGTAGATAAAGTCGTAAACTTAAGTTTGATTGAAAGTTGTAGTAAGAAGCAAATATTGTGTCTACTACTTTTATTTTTTATTTTAAACATTTATTCTCCTGCATGTACTAATTTTTGAATACGAGAAAGTGCTGTATTTAATTAATTTCGGTTTCTAGTACTATAAGTAAATCTCCATTATTTATTTATTGTTCAGTGTGTTAAAAATAAGCAAGGAATATTGTAAATCTATAACACTGTTAGCCTATAATTTAAAAAATGCCCAAAGAGTAGGTATACACTAATGAATAGTAGCGATGAGCGCAAGATTCTTGCATGCAAGACCAAGACCATACCTGCAAGACCAAGACCAAGATCAAGACCTAGATTATTGCGCAAGAGTCTTGCGCAAGTACCGGTACCACTTGACCTTTTATAGAATGTAAAACGGAAGGGGGGAAATCAATACATTTTCACTAGAATTTCTTGGATCCAGTAAAAAATGCCGCTGGAGTGAATGTGTTCCTAGTAATTTATGCAATCCGTGTGAGTCGATCTGCTTCTGAAGCATATAGCTACAGTATGTCGTTTTCTGAATCATCGGTTGTTCACGTTTTCTATAGTTATTACTCATTTTCAAGGTGCCACAGATGTCATCTTGCGTAATGTGAACTGTTTTAGTGGACAGACATCATGTGCTTGTATTTTCCGGTTTCCGCCTACTTTCTTCATTCCACCATTTCATTCACTTCTCATCATGACTATCTCCCGTACCCTCAGTACATAATCGTGGGACGTTATACTAGATATTTCATTTAATTTCAAAACATATTAGTGGTGGTGTCCAGGCACGTAGCCAGGATTTCGTGAAGGGGTGGGGAATCCGTGGCGTGAAATATTGTTATCATCACACTAGGGGCTCGATCATTCTAAACTACGTATTTTACTGGAACATATATTGGTTCGTTTAGCCAGGATTTCGGGCTACGGGAGGGGGGAGGGGGCATGACATGAAATTCTGAAGGCCCAGGAGCTCGATGAATCTAAACTACTTTACTATCAACATATATTGGTTTGTTAGGACAATAAAATGAGGATATGTTGGTAAGTATTTTAATAACAAACTATGAAGAAATCTCGAGTAAAATTATAATAAAAAAAAGTATTGAAAAAGATTTTACAATGTATACGTCCTTCCTCTGTTCATTCAAATATAACAATTCTCCTTTCATTAAGACCTCAACTATTATAAAAAGTACATATTCACTATTATGAAAATTACATACTCAATAATATCTTGTAAAATATTTTACAATATTGGCGTCCCTTTCTCTGTTGAATCAAATGTTAACAGAACTTTCTTTTCACATAAATTTTTGTTTTTATTTTTCCGTCAACTACTGTCTGTTCCAAATGACAGGTTAAAGGAGCAGCAGAAATTCTTTTTGAAATAACATGTTTGATACTGCAAGGATGCGATGACGAAAAATTATGATAAAAAAAAAATTCCACGCTATTACACAAAAGCACTATGCTTTCGGAAGCTTGAAATCTCCCTCACTAGTAGCAGAAATTCTGAGACTTCCGTAACTTTTCTAGAAATTTGATATTCCCTGACTTTTCCAGAATATCTCCTTCACCTCGCCACCACGTATTGCAAGTAATATAAATCTCTTCATAAGAAAGTGCAACCAAAAGCTTCCTGTATTTTTTTTTAAATTTTTAACGCTGATCCTTCTTTTTCTCATTTCATTTTGTTTCATCCTTCCTTATTTTTTTTTCCATTTCTGATCTCGAGGGGGGGTCCGGACCCCCCGAACCCCCCTCCCTTAGCTACGTGCCTGTGGTGTCCTTCCAAAACTAAAGAGAAATGTAATTGAACATTAATAATACCGTACACCATAGGTGCCGACTACAAGGGTATGGCCTTGGCTCCCAGTCTCAAGTACCCGTTGAAAATTTTTAATATATATTCATAAAATTAATATCGAATTAAGACTTTCATGGCATTGACAAAAACTTAATGCATGTGACCGCAAGTTTCATTTCATGGGCTGATGCTTATACATTGAATAATTATTTATCAATATAACTTGTAGCCTCCTTAGGTATACGGCACATCGAGAATTGAGCGATATAACATTATACAACAATAAATAATCCATATTCACAAGTGAGAATGGTTTTGTACAGTTATTTCAAACAACTTAGAGTTTTATGCCGTTATTTTATATTTCTAATGTAGGTCATAAGTATTTATATAAATTGAGTTTACACAAAAGACATAGACAATTGAGTCGTTTCCAGTTTTCACTCAAATTATTCTAAAATATTAAGATGTATGATTATAATAACTGTAGTTTGCAACACTTAAGATTTATGAAGTGGCACCACCGATGATACGTGTACAACACCTGGTAACTATTAGTAGTTGTGTTAGATAATTTTCACAGTATGATATGCTAGACCCTTTCTATTTCAACTGTACTCTTGCTGGCGCTGCTGTCGATGTACGGTTTTTCGTCCTTCCCTCGAAAGAGGACCGACAAGTTGCTATGGTTGCTAAATTGAACTATTTCATGGGCTTAGCCGTGCACTGACTTATTAGCCATTCTAAGTAGCCTACGATCTTCACTCAGCAAGATCAAACGACTGAATAACAAATTGGCAACACAGGTGAGGTCATTCGTTTCTTTCCCCAAAGCGAAAGGAAGGTTTCCTCCTTAAAAGGATGGCAACGGTGGGCTCGAAGCACGTTTCACATATTTTCCGAGGGCACACTTGAAATAAAGAGGATCTAGGTAAAACATAGGAGTGTATTGAAGCGGTCTGACGGTGATGACGCCAAATGGGCGGCCTTTCTGAATTTCTAAGAGACCAATTATTGCCGAGTGGTTAGTTGGCGCTAAGTGTGTAGCATACTTATCCGGTGTGTTAGATGTGTCGTGAGCTAGAATGCCCAAAATGATAAGAGCCTACAGATCTCATGATGAAACATCAGCGAGCGACAACAGAGGGCAGAAGAGAATCCTGCATGGCATGAATCGCTGAGCATTGAAGAAGATTGTAACCAAAGACAGTGTGCTTCAAAAGTGAATGCGGAACTCAAATTTGAAACAGCTCATTGTCTAACCTCAACAACCTTGGTACGGTTGCTATTTCTAAATATCTACAACAACCGATCACCCAACAAATCTTTATCTTAAGGAAAATGGTGTCGAGAACATGAAAACCGGTTTCTGGAAATGCGTAGTGTCGTCAGATGAGTCCGAACTGTTTCATCCCATGCACGAAACATGGCGGCAGGTTTGTGATAATGTGGGCAATAATTGTTTGGCATATCACACGTTCACAGATTGCATTTACTGCCAATAATAATGTGGACATTTTACGTTGTGAATCCTATGGCATAAATATTTCCGGCCAATGAAGCAATAATCTAAGAAGTCAAAGTGCTAATTCACAATATTGGAGCTGTTGAGGTTTGGTTTCATGAACATCGCGATAAACCAGAACACCTTCCCTGGCCCCTAATCTCTAGATTTCAACGTTATTGAACATTTGAGGTCATTTCTAGGGCTTATGATCCGAAATAGATATACTTTCTCCATTCTTGATGAGGATATGTATTGATAGTTGATTTATGAGTTTAGTATCCCGTTCAACTTCGAGGCTACAAGGTGTACCGGTTCTACCGGTAGTCTCGCTGCTGAATGGGACGCTAAACTCCAGAGAACCATTTGATTTGAGTTTAGCGCCCCTTTCAGCAGCGAGGCTATATAAGACATGAACCAGATGAGGTTAACCATCATACTCTTTTCTGTCAGCGAGGATAGATCATATCTAAGATGCCATAGAAGTGCTGCGTACGTTCTGATGTACTGCTTGTAAAGTACGTATGCAATCGATCGGAGCAACTAGTACTCCGAAGACGCAAAGTCTGGTGAATTCGGCGAGTGGGTTATTACTTGCCGTGCAAGATCCTATAACATATCTTTAACTAGTTTTGAAATGTGTGATGATATGTTTTCATGAAGCAAAATTACTTTGCCGCGTCTTCTGGTCCATTATGCTCGTTTTAATATCAAAAAGTGGTTCAAATTTATTATTTGTTGTCGGTAATGATCACTATTAACGGTTTCTCCTGACTTTAAAAGCTCATAATACACACTATTTCTTAGATCTCGCCATACACAGAGTTCTTTCTGACGTGGTTTGGCCTTGCTGTGGACATTGATGATTGATCTGGAAAAATCCATGTTATTGTGCGTTTACGTTTCTCAAAATAAAACCCACGTTTCATCTCGTGCTATTGAAGCAAGTTTTCACTTATGATTTTTCGGGTTTTCATTTGTCTTTTCGTCAGTTCATGTGGCACCCATTTTCCTTCCTATAAAATATTTCCTATTGCTCGCAAACAACAGGAAATTGTTCGCAGCGAAACGTTTAATCTTTCTGCGACTTTTTTTTTATTATTGTTGTTTTGACACACACCTTCATCCAATAAGGCTTGTACGTAACCGCTGATCTTCAAATTCTTTCGATTGCTCTAGCTGTTCTTCGACTTTAACATGGAAATCACCACTTTTAAAGCGTTGAATCTAGCGTTCACACGTATCTTGAAATGGAGCATGTTCACTGTAAGTTTCTCGAAGTATATATCTTTCAGCAACACTTTTCTTCAAAATGAAGTAAGGAATTAACACTTCTCACAAATGCTATTGGTTTGGTATAAACGTCGACATGTGTTAGGATGCAAACACTTCTGATATTCCCAGGGCCGTAACTTGTGAGGTGAAGGTGGCAACTGCCACTCCCCCCCCCCCCCAGAGAACCTACCAGCCGTTCGAAGAGGGGACATTTTAAGACAAAATTTTCTTACTCCATATACAATACGAACATGAAATTATAACCAAAGCATCAAACAGGTTCACTACGTTACATAAACAAAACATCACACAAAAGGTAAATAAAACAAAAATGAGTCGTGGGCACATTTCAATAAAAAATATGTCTACTATTAGGACCCTAGAAATAATTTTATTCGTATGACTTTGAGATTTGTCAATATTGTCTCCTTAATTACTTTGTTATGAATGGAACGGCCCAGAGGCGTAACTAACGGCCCCGCAAACCTTGCCGTGTATGAGGGACCACAGACTCCGGGGAACCCATAAAGAGTAAGAGAAAGATGGGAAAAGGGGGTCCAAGAATTAGAAAAACAACTTTTTCGAGGGGACCGAAATACGTGTATTAGTGTTTGCCTCCCGCCCAGAAAAATCTAGGTTACGGCGCTGGATATTCCTAACTTGGAACATTTGACTTCTCAGGTTTTGAAACTTGTTGATACTACCAAAAAAAAAAAAAAAAAAAAGCGTACATATTGCATTGCATCTAAAGCACTCTACTCTAGCTCCATCTATTGGCAAAAAACAGTATTAATAACCGGATATAAGACATAGACTTACTGGATAACAAAGAATTCGAACCACGTGAGCTCCAACCGGAAATTGAAGCCAGGTTTAAGGTACCTAAAGCACATATGTTAATCATATAGCCACGGGAAATGAAATGAAATGAAATCTTACGTGCCACGGTTATGCCGGTTAGGCTAAAGGAGACGGTGATGATGAGGAAATGAATTAAATGATGGAATGAAGAGAGTGGAAGGAAATGGAACAGCCAGAGAAAATCCACGCACACATTGTTTGTCCACCATAAAGCTCACTTGGGCGCGAGCTGAGATCAAACCAAGGACCACACACACCAGAGCTGAATTCTCTATCACTGCGCTGCAGCGGCCCCTTCGACGGATATTAGTAAAGAAATGTATGAAAAATGGCATAATGTTGTTTTGGACTTTATGTTTTCATTCCAGGACAACTCAGATGTATTCTGCATTTTAACGGCGGTTCCACGTCATATTGAAGAGATAAGTTCCAGTTTCTTTAATAAGCATTAGTACATATGTAATTAAAATTTTTTTTTTCTTACGCTTCTGATCTTTATTTTATAGTAATGCACATTTATACAAAAAAGTAGATAAAGCCATACAGAACTTGTTAAAGCCTTCCAGCAATGCGCGTCTTCCCAACTTGAATCGGTAGTGTATTGACGAGTATTGATTCCGAAGCTGTGTTTGCCGTATTGAGTAGGTGAAAGGGAAGAGGAGGAATGGGAGATCATTTTCCCTCCAACCAAAAATAGAAAAAAAAAATCCTTTCTTCCAATGTCAATATTTCCTTCCTTCTAATTACGTTCTGAACAAACAAGTCTATTGAGTAGATATACGTGTGTATGTCTATATGTTGGCTGTTAACACGGAGGCTTAAATGTTAGTGTAAGAAGGCGAACTAATTGACTACCTACTTGAGAAATGTAACACACGGAAAGATTCTCGTAAAATGCAACGGAGACTTCCGTATAATAAGAAACAGTTAACGATATGTAGCTTTCCCCTTTTTTCAATTTTCCTCAATTATTTCTGGGAACATTTTACAAATAGTACGAGGGAGTGTCTAAAAGTTTTAATTATCATAGTAAAAAAATCATGATACAGGGATTGTTTTGATTTGAAGTTGTTAACCCCTCCCTACGTAGTTACCACCCAGATTTACACATTTCTCCCAGCGTTTATTCACTTTACAAATACCGTCATTGTAAAAGTCTCCACATTGTGCTTTTAAACCACTCTTCTGCCTCACGAATGACGTCATCTGTGTTATCAAAATGGCGAACACGCAACTGATTCTTCATTTTGGGAAACAAGAAAAAATCACTTGGTGCGGGGTCGGGAGAATAAGGCGGATGCTACAATGTCTAGAAGCCACACGCCCTTGCTTTGTCGAGAGTAACTTGAGAGCTGGTGGTTCTGGAAAGGTGTCAGCAAACGAGGAACCCAGTGCACAGATACCTTAGACATGTGAAGTTCGTCATGGATAATTTTCCACACACTACCAAAACTGATACCAGTCTCAATTATAATCATTTGGATGGTTACACGTCTGTCTTCGAGGATTAAACACTCCTCTTTCTTAACCCTTTTCTTGGCAAGAAGACTTGTATTACTCAGAAAAAATACTGGATGAGACTTCCGTGTCATTATAAAATAATACATAATTTCACATTTTAGTTATATGTTTCATTTAGACAAGGTTGTGACGTAATGTATCGCATAGGATACATTGCCAAGAATAGGTAGTCAAAGAACTAAAAATGTTCAAAAACATTATGTATCCCAAAGGAAACATTGTCAAGAAGAGGGTTAACCATGACAAGATCATCCTTGCTTGAGGGTCTCCTCGCTGGTGGCTCCTCTGTGAGGAACATGTGACCACTTTGAAAGTTTCACATTCCACCGCACAACCGAGTCATATAATGAGCTTTCATCCCCAAGACATGTTTCATTTCGTCGTGGATTTGGCGTGCGTTGTTGCCCTTAAAATAAAGGAACTTTATGACACTTCGTGCTTCAATATTGTTCATTATGCAGGTTGATGTATTTTACAGGATACTTTAGACATATATTTGATATTTGCACAAGTATGCGTAGAAATGATACTAATTATGCACAAAAAGTTTCATGTAAATATCTTTATGATAATTGAAACTTTTGGATATCCCCTCAAATATTGTAAAATTCTCCCTGTCAGTGGCGTATTCCAAAATTTCCAAAATTCTCGTTTTTTTCCCAAAAAAGCCGGCTTTTTATGTGAAAAAAACCATCGATTCAAAAAAGCCGGCTTTTTTGCATCTCTAGTAATTTCTACAGATGGTAACACTGAAAATTCTTCAGGTTCATATTTTCTGTTGTAGAATAACATTATCTATGATTGTGATAAGTTGTATTTCATTATCTCCTTTCACTTATGGCAAAAAAAAAAAAAACAAGCAAAAGAAAAATGGTAAATTTTGTATTATTTTTACTACGTCAGGTTCTTGAGAGCTTTATATTGTACTACAGTACGGAATTGGCCTCTTTTTGTTGTTGTTGTTGTTGTAGTTGTTGGAGAACACGTGAGTCGTATTTACGAAGAAAGTGTACTTTCTCTTCACCTCTTCCCACTCTTTTTTTTAAAACTGATTTTTGTCTGTATATGTTCATTCTCTTTTCTCTTGCTATAGAGATCTATTTTGTTCACGTAAAACCGAACAAGAAGAAAAACTAAATCACGTCAGAAACTACCACGTGGTAACTAAAACTACATAATTGGAAATATGCCAGTGCGTAACATATCGAACGCCAAGCCTCACAAATCACTTGATAAATAGGAATTGCCAGTGGGTATGAGTATTACTCATATATATATATATATATATATATATATATATATATATATATGTGTGTGTGTGTGTGTGTGTGTATGTGTGTGTGTGTGTGTGTGTGTGTGTGTGTGTGTGTGTGTGTGTGTGTGTGTGTGTGTGTGTGTGGAGAAAGAGAGAGAAATTTGCAGGTGTCGTGGGCAACATAATGAAAGAGGAGGAGGGGGAGGGGGGACAAAAATGAAACAAAGTCCTGATGTGGTAAACTGAATTTGACACCGAGGATTTATGTATCACATGGTCTTCCTCTCTTTTCATGTCACACACACATATCTTGTTTTTTTTCTCCTTTTCATCTATTGTTCGGACGTGTGGATTACGTTCTTTTTTTTAAAAAAAAAGGATAAAAGAGAAAGAAAGAGATAGAAAGTGATTGATCACAATTTGATATTTTAAATAGTTCGAAGGAATGTTCGATCAAAAGAAACAAAAAATAATACAAGACTACAAGTACAAGAGTAAACTGATGTATTATAATGCTGAAACAACCTCTAAAAAGTATACAGTTCTCTTCTAGACCGGCGGCTAGGTGAGATCTAGGTTGCTCTACTTTATCAGTTTTGTTCTATGATTGATTCTTCTCAAATTATTACCCTCCGAACAGGCCCGTAGCCAACCCAAAAAATTAGAGGGGGGGGCGGTAGAAGTTAGGGGGGCCCAACTCAATCATATTATACTTCATCCCTATATTATAGTTCATTTGCAAGCCTACCGTGAAATGTTATGGGGGCCTTCCAAAGTTTAGGGGGGCCCGGCCCCCCTTGCCCCCTATGGATACGGGTCTGCTTCCGAAGTCATAATGTTTGATTTCACACCAGAATGAAGTTACTATCTTAATTCTGTAACAAGCTATATATTATTGTTCAAGCATAAGTGGACGTAGTGGTATGATTCGCTCTTCACTAAAAAGATTAATATTGTTACGGAAAAAAGATCTGCTAGTACCGTACATCCGCGCCGCCCACTTTTTCCTGCATGAAGTGTCCCTATATTTTGGTTTGGAAAGGTGTCAACCGTAAATACCATTATAAACTCGAATAGACATTCAATTCGAGATAGAATGCAAAGAAGCAGTAAAGAGGTATCAAACAGAGATTTCAGATAGAGTTAATCAGTCACATATTGAATTAATGTATTTTTAGATTAAAATCAATAGATGACAGATTTGACTGTTTGAGAGAAATGTTAAATTTAAAACTTGCTTGTCAATAGTAGATTTTACCAATGGTCGAAATGAACTACATTGCTAATCAAAACTTGGTGGCATAAGAATTATAGTGAAGTTTCATACAGAATTTATGATAGCAATTAGAATTCGTTATATGCTCGAAGCATTGTAATTCCTTTTGCAAGTATTTAAGTCTGCAATTAAAATCATTAGGAATACAGATAAACACTTTGAAGTGAGCATCAAGCAATTTAGATGGAAGTACAATTAAGAGTACCGACTTCACAAAATCTATGTGGGTGCACATTAATGGCGGGTCTTGTTATAAGTTTTCAGGGGTGTCTCGATAGTTAAAATATTTTATGACTACTCCCATAAAGGACTGTGGTCTGATAAAATAAAATATACCGGTACAATAAGGACAAGTTGGGGCTGCACTAGCTCAGTCGGTAACACGGCTGACTTGAATACAAGACAAATGGGTTTAAAACCGGATTCAAGTTTAAGGATAAGTTACTGCAATGAATATTCTTAACATATGTAATCGTAACATTAAGTGTATACTTTAAAACAACTTACATGGGTGCACAATGATTGCAAGAGGCAATGATATTATCAACATGTTACTAAAAGAAAATACCATATTCATACAAATTAAAATGAAAAAATCTTCATAAAAGCAAATAATTTTAAGATATTACAGAAAAAACTTGCAAGGATCTTGTAGTGAACATAAACTATAAAATGACTTATTTGCGTATGTTGCTTGGTTGAATTTACATAAACACACTTGAAACAAACATGTCTTAGAGATTAGAAACTTTAACTTCTGTCTCAATGTTTTAATTGCTTATTATTTTTTGATATAGGCAAGTGAGAAATATTTATTTTATTTTGTTTCAGTCAAACTAAAAATCTTGTGGGTGCGCAGCACCTACAAGATTATTTGAGGGGTGCTGGAGCCCCAAAGCACAAACGTAGTCGGAGCGTATTAATACAATAAAGTATTATTCAGGTATCATTGCACTTGAACATCCGTATGTGTTTTATCATTGACGAGTATTTCCGTCAACCCTTTCCAATTCTCCACTCCAGCCTTTGGGTTATCTATGGCCTCAGAGGCGGCCTTTAGTATTTTTATTCCCTTAACACGTTCGTTGCTGAGGACTCCCATCGGCGTCCAGTACCGAATTTGGCATATGCGCCGGACGCCTCTTGGCGCTTGTCCCTGCAGCTGATTCACTTTGCAGGTATTGACGGGAAAGTGAATCAGCTGCAGGGACAAGCGCCGAACGGCGTCCGGTGCATATGCCAAATTCAGTACTTGACGCCGATAGGCGTCCTCAGCAGTGAACGTGTTAATAAAGACCACATACCCTATAACTTTTTGATAACTCTTCTAAAACCCTTTCAATACGTCTTTTTCCCCACGAATACGAAAATTGAGACGAAAAGTACATTTAAAAAAAAAAAAATTCGGGACGAGACAATTATCTTGATATCATTTTCGAGACGAGAAATTTCTAAACAGAATGAAGAACATTTTTGAACAAGTCGTAGGTTTCAAACATTGTTCTAGTGTTACGCGATTCATAGTACAAACACTATAAATTGATTAAGTGATTTTACGAACATAATGAAGAGCCTTTATCAACGTTTAAAGATAACCAATATGTTTTAAATGTTGCTCTATCTCATTCTTCGTAAACCTTTTGTGACGTGGGAAAATTCTGATAACTTCTAGGTAAAATTAAGAAAGAAATGAGGATATTAAATTTTCAACATAACATTGTCTGAAATTTAAGACTTCTGGGAAAATGCTCTTTATTCTGTCGAAAAATTTCTCATCTCATCTCGGAAACCTCCTTAAGGGTCTTCACTAGAGCGAAATTAAACTACCGCTAATTTTAGAGATTTTCTGAATTGTCTACAAAACAAACAAAAATTATTCGAAAACCAGCAGCATAGTGAACTAGACAATACGATTTTGCGTGTGATACTGTTATCACAACTCATCTATCTGCTTTCGATTTGCAACTCTAGATAGATTTAGCACTTTTTTTGCGGGTTCTGTAAATAGCGGCATACGAAAAACAGATAGGTGAATTGTGGTAAAGGTATCACATGCAAAATCGTATTGTCTAGTTCACTACGTTTCCGATTTTCGAATATTTTTTATTTGTTTTGAAGATATTACAGAAAAGACTCTAAAATTACCGTTATTTTAATTTCGCTGTAATGAAGACCCTTAAGTCATTACACAATATACTCCAGGGTGCAAATGACAAGGGGGATAAGGGGGAATTTTCCCTCTAATTCATATTTTGACTCCAATCAAGGAGCCTAAGTAAATCATTTGTGGTGGGGATCAAATTCCCTGCTTTAAGTCGACATTGATCCTAGATATTTCAAAATATCCACTTTGTCGAGAGTATTACTTGATATTTTAACGTATCCATAATTTGCAGTATTATGATCCCGACTAACTTCCATGCATGGTCTATTGTTCTGAATCTTGTATTAGCGGAACACTTTTTAAATACTAGTTTGCAAAATCTTTTTCAAAAGCCCTCGTATACATGGATGGCGTTAGTAAGTACGAATATATGGTGGTTATAGAATCCTATAGAAATGTACGTAGTTTTTGTTAACTTGTTTTGGAATAAAAATTAATAGAGCAGTTTCTCTCTTTTGGAATCGTGCCTAATAGTAGCGATTTTTTTTTTTTAGTCAGA
This sequence comes from Thermobia domestica, assembly GCF_964235325.1. NCBI lineage: Eukaryota > Metazoa > Arthropoda > Insecta > Zygentoma > Lepismatidae > Thermobia > Thermobia domestica. The sequence goes on from NC_137456.1 coordinate 42,645,823, forward strand.
CAGTAACTGGATTGCATGAGTGTATTTGATTAGGATTGGATGAAGTCTTTCATTTAAACCAGTAATCAGTGTCGTGTCGTGGGAGTTGCGAAGAGGCAACAGCCCCGGGCGCCCAAGAAAGGGGGCGCAAAATTCGGGAGAAAAAAGAAAAGATGAAAGAGAAAAAGAGAATAAAAATTACTTGGAATATTAGTAGTATGTACTAAAATCCTCTTCCTGGTTTAGGAAGTGATCCTATAGTGTTACTCATGTTAGGAAAATGCATGTACACAAATATAAAATGGAAGGGAAAAAAATTATAAAAAGTGTTCAAAATCAAGGAAAAGCAGGGTTTCTTGCTTTGTGCCAACCATTGTGAGGCTTCGCGGCTGGTCTGTCGACCTCACTCATATGTACGGGGACGTCGTCGTATACTCTCGTTCCTGGCGCTAATTTTCCACGTCACGACACTGGTAGAAAATTTTAATACGCAGGGGGTTAAATTAGTACTCTGAAAATATTAGTTCCCATTATTGAACATTATCGAAGATTTGTCCCGACGGGGAGAGGAATTTCGTACCTCCACGGGAAGAATTTCCTCCAAAGTTACCCTCTGGTTTAAGCAACCAATAAATTTCCTTAATATTACTTAAAGCTTATAAAACGAGGTAATATGGTCAGAATGCACCAATAATTTTGAAAATTCTTTTAGTTGTTTAAAGTGCTGCTTAAGTGTATGAATTTATTCCTCGGTTTCTTTTTATTACCTCTTAATGATCTCACTTGTATCCATTCTCTCTGAAATTACTGAGAGGGCTGGAAGAAGTTTGTCGTGTTCATTATGCGAATTCTTTATCATTCTTAATGACCTATTGTTAATATATATATATTTCCAACAATAATTAAGAGGCTAATTAGAGCAATTCCATATTCATGAATATGGCACATTTACCGACTAAAAGTATTGCAGGTTTGCACTTCTAATATTTCACGTAATATGCATTTCTTCTTTAGAAACGCATCCTTGTTACTCGTCCAAGAATCATAATCGTTGTCACCCGAAATTCTCTTAGCCCACAGTTTTGTCTCCCAGCCAGAGACACAAACCACACCTCCTGACCTCCTCATTACCATATACGGTTAACTCATCATACTCCGACCTCTTCTTCACATCTGATCACACAGAGAATAAAAATCGTATGTAGCGTAAGTAGGAATGTAGGTTATAGTGTAAATTCTGTAGTTTTTGGTCTTAAAATACAGTAAACGTATAACTGAAAGAGTGTATTTTCTACGTACTTTCCGTATAAATGTTACGAATAAACGTACTTTCTGTATGAACGAAAGAACTGTATATAGGCGGTCAGGATCAACACATACAGATGGACGTATGTAACATATAACTGACGTATTTAACATACGTATACTTACGTAATATGGAAGACTGTTAGATGTCAGACATTCTGCAACGGCATGATGTAACATCCAAGAGCAGTGCGTATGTAACATATGGCTAACGTATGTTCCGTACTGATTTTTGTAGCAAACATACGGATTCCGTATATTTGTACAATATACTGCTGTCGGTATAACGGATTTTTCTCAGTGCATGATGTCAGAGAATGACAGGGCGTTTCGTGAGTCGTAGAGCTGGGAAATCACCTCATGTTCCTACGTGCTAGCTTACTGAGGAAATCGCAGTTCGAAGCCAAACCTCAACAGATAGGAATCAACAATAAATTCCAACTTTGAAATAAACGCGAAAGTACACTGAGAAAAATTCGTTATCCGGACATCGGTATATTGTACAAATATACGGAATCCTTATATTTACTACAAAAATCAGTACGTAGCATAGGTCATCCATATGCTACATACGCACTGTCCTTACTAGGGTTAGATGTTTCATCATGCCATTGCAGGATGTATGACATGTAACAGTCTTTCGTACATTACATACATATATGTATGTTACATACGTCAGCTATATGTTATACACGTCCACCTGTATGTGAGATCCTGACAACCTATATATAGTTCTTTCGTTCGTACGAAAAATATGTTTATTCGAAAAGTGCGTATAAAATATAGTTTTCAGTTATACGTTTGCTGCACTTTTAGTCCAAAAACCAGGATTTACATATGTAAGCTACGTTTTTACGTACATCACATAGTTTTTTCTTAGTGACAGTTTCTGAAACTGATGAAATCGGTGATGGGAGCTAGAAGAGTGCCAACTGGACGCTCCAAGTATTCATAAATAAGCTTAATATATGAGCGTTGTCCTCAAGCACAGTTTAGTGGCTCGTTGAAGTCGTGAAATGTAGCCAGACACAAGTAGAAAAGAACATATTTTAAAAAGGTAAAAGTAAGGAGCAAGATTGTTGAAACATTATTACAATACTTCTAACAGTGGTGCACATAATCCTAATAGTGACGTAACTCTCCTAACAGTGGCGAACATACTTCTAACAGTGGCGAACATACTTCTAACAGTGGCTTAAAACTTCTAACAGTCACGCAATACTCCTTACAGTGCGTTCATATTCCTAACGGTGACGTAACACTCCTTACAGCGGCGTACATGCCCCTAACAGTGACACAACTTCCTAACAGTAGCGTATATACTCCTAACAGGGACGCGATACTCCTAGTAGTGGAGTAATAGACCTAACAGTGACGTTACACTCTTCTAACAGTGACGTAACACTCCTAATAATGGCGTACATATTCCTAACAGTAACATAACACTCCTAACTGTGGAGTACATGCTCCTAACAGTAGCGTACAAACTCCTAACAGTGACGTAACACTCCTAATATTGGCGTACAACCCCTAACAAGGGTGTATATACTCCTAACAGTGACGTAACATCCCCAACAAATGGCGTACATACTCCTAACAGTGACATAACACTATCAGAGGCGTACATACCCCTAACAGTGACGCAATACTTCTAACAGTAGCGTACATACTCCTAACAGCGTAGCAACAAACGTAACAGTGACGCATATACTCCTATTAGTAAAGCATACACTGACTGTTAACAAATATTAATCCCATATTGACTATAACATATTCAATATTTGTCTACTACAGCAACAATGTTCATCTTCTTATAATAATAATGATTAATATATTTTTTTAAAAAAAATCGCTCTTTCTTTATAATCTAAAATTTTTGCCACCATTTCCTCCCCCTCTGAATCTAAAGAGGCAGAAATGACGTATTACATTATTCAAAAAGACGCGTACGCCAAAGGTATTCATTAAACATTGGGAGCTGACTGTTCCTGAGCATTATGAAGTGCTTGGAGGGGAATGAACAGGCGAGACTCTGAACAGGGAGAGGAGCAACTGGAGCTAAATGAGAATAATAGGGAGAGAGAGAGAGAGAGAGAGGAAAAATATTGGGTAATGCCAGTGGCTGTATATGTTAACTGGAGGTTCATTTAGGTCTTTAATTAAAGCACACAACTTGCCTCATCTAGTGTTGAAATGTTGCTGCATGGAGAATGGGATTGATTTTGCTATTCCAAAACGCGTTGGAGCGTATTTTTTTTACCATATATTTATTTAGTGTACTTTTTTCTTTTATTTTGTTTCTTAATTATGCTTCATGCAGCATTAATTTTTTGTTCCTTTAAAAGGATAGGGGAGACCGGACCAAAATGGTATACATTGACTTTTTGTTTGAATATTTCCTCAGAATAGGTTTAAAACTTTCCCCGTTTTTTGTGAATGCTTCTTTGGAATGTTCTATGACTCTTAGCGTAGAGATCAGTAATGTTGTTTGTTGTTAAAGTTCTTACTTTTAGATTTAAAAAAAAAAATAGTTCCGAAAGTCAATTTTGTCCGGGTAGGCAGGGTAAAATGGCACATTACCTTGCTTCTATGAAACATATAAGCAGAAGTATAGGAAAGTGAATGCTGATTATTAGAAAAACATACAGAATGGCTGAAGGAACATTTTTGAACATTTAAACATATCAATGTAGGCCTAAACTTTATATGCCACCAACGGCGTCGACTTTTCAGAATTTATGTGGGTGCATATCAATGGTGGGACATGTTGTATGTTTTCAGGGGAATCTCGACATTTTTTTGATTGATTTTCTTTTAGTTAAAACCTTTATGAAGACTGTCATAAGAGAGTGTTCTCGATTCTATTCAAAATATAGTTCCATATTTTATTGTGGAAACTGCCTTTGACGAGACCAGAGATAGGCAACAAACGTGGGTATTCCTTGGTTACCTTTGCACAAACAAATTTGAAACAAATAATAATGTTTTACAGGTTAGAAATATTAACTTCCATCTTTATGTTTTAATTGCTTATTATTTTTTGATAATGGCAAGTGACAAATATTTATTTTATTTTTTTTTTTATCAAACTAAAAGTCTCGTGGATGCTGGAACCCTGGAGCACTCACGTTGTCGGCGCGCGTGTTTGCAAAACAACATAAAAATTAAGAATATGTTAAAAGACATTAAAGAATGCTAAAACTGAAAATGAAGCCCTACCTTTCAGGATCCTAAGAAGAGTTTGAAATATAGTTTAACTTTCACAGACTTCACAGACTTCAGACTTGGCTCTCGGATATATATATATATATTTAAATGTATTTTCCCCGTCTTTATGTTTTAAATTATAGATTCTACAGAGGAAAAAAAGTATAAAACTATTTTCGTAAGAAGTTTAATGTTGTTTAATTTTCTACTTGCAATGGTCTTTGGTAAACTCTATTACTTGTTTTTGAATATTTAAGAAAATATTTGAAAATTTTTATTAACTATACCCTCCACCACCCGTCCATCCCCATCCTCGGAAACTTTTCGTGCATCGTTTAGAGCCCTTTCAGAATTATGCCAAATTTCAAAATTACACAATTTGTTTTTCTTATATAATCAACGGTTTGTTTTTGGGCTTTCGTGAACTAGACTAATACTGGAAAATAGGATATGGATAACCACCATTAGATACCGTTACACATGAGTAATATTAATGGATTGAACATGACTGAGATAATGACTCTAGCTGTCCAGTGCTTGTCTCAAAGAACAGAATTTAGAAAAAAATCTGATTTCGTTCAAAAGTTATTTGTGGAATAACGGACGAACGTATCAACATTATATTCGTACAACACAGACCAGGATGATACATTGCTGCAAAAATGAAAGAATGAAATAACGAATTGAGAAAATGGTAAATATGAAGGTACAGATTAGACAACGAGGAAGAGATCCGATTCAGTGGCGGTTCTGAAATGTAAAAACTGAGGGGGACAACGGGAACCCAGAATATGATAAGTATATTATGAGTTTAGAATTTTTCATGAGTGCTGCAGAAGTCCCTAGATAAATTGTTTCGCGTTTGATATTATGGCTAGGTTGGGCGTTGACGTCACTGATGAATCTAGCCCGAAGCCGGAGGGGCCCAGCCCTCCAGGTTTTTGAGTAACAAAAATAATTTAAGCTATTATTTATGGTGTCGTCCCACTTGCGACATTCCTATTAGCGACAGGAACTGTTAACTGTCCTATGAGCGACCGATTCGATCTGTTAACTGCTCTATGAGTCACCGATTCGTTCATACTAAGATAATGGAAGAAGACAATGTTCTCTCTTCTTTAACTTGTTTCATTCTAATGCGATTTAGAACCTAACAAAATGTACTATGAAAAATTTCCCTCTACCTAAATTTAATACGTGAGTCTACTCTCATTACACTATTTTATACGTTTTTCATAATATATTTTTGAATTAATTTCTATGAATACACTGACTATACCAAGGGGAAAACTAACTAAATATTTAGAGTAGCTCCGCCTTTGTCTATGATTCTAATATAATTAAAAATTTCATGTTAAAATGATGCGGAGCATAAGTTTAGATTGAATATGTTTATGGCATAAGAAAGAAATCAGAAAGAGGTAGGGGCGCCCGAAGAAAATTTTCTAGGGAGGGGCATCTTCATGGTTGCTGTACCATGTCTGGTATATCTGATATTTAATATACGTGGTTTGTATATTACGTATACATTTTCGTGAGCCAGAGGGTGATCCCTGTCTTCCCATCGGGCGCCCATGGAAAGAGGGTGTGTCTTCACCACTTGAGGCTATCAAAGAAATCTGAAAACACGGTGTATTCGAAGAAATTATTACAGAAGTTACAAATCTCTTGAAGGACTTAACAGTTCGTCTAGTTATAAGGGATTACTCGTATTTCAGATTGCTATACGACAAGCTTAAGTCAAAACAAAGAAGGAAGGCAAATTAAGCAATTAGTTTACGTTTTAGTAGCTTACAATAGGGAGGAAGGTAGTTTAAAGAGTTTGTTCACCTTTTGGATTGTTTAGAGTGAACTGCATTGTAATTGGTGAGATTGGTTGAGAATAGCCAATCAGATGTAAAGGATCTCAAAAGCTGTTTTATCATTGACTTTTTTTCATTTTATCCAGTGTCTTTGGAAGTCTAAAAAGTAGATAGTTGGCGAAACTGTTACACATTTAAGTTTTTCAAAATAAAATATATTACTGTGCTTAGTGAGTAATTAGATTTGAACCAAATTAAGTGCAGAAAACAGAGCTTTTGAAGAAAGGGGATATTACAACTGGATTTTCAATACTTACATAGGAATATACTTTTCATGGAAATGTCCCTGTTGTCTTGCTAAGTTATTTGACATGTTTTATGTCAAATCTAACTCAAAATTAAAATAAGTTTTATTTACACTCACTGTAGAGGGAAAATATATTTGATGAACTGTATTACTGGCACGTACATTATTCGTAGCAAGGTTGTTCGGGCGGTAATAACGCCAGAGGCAAACGTATTTCACGAGAGGGAATCCTATCATCTTCCATCATCTCAATGTAAATGAATCGGTCGCTCATAGGACAGATAACAGTTCCTGTCGCTAATAGGACTGTCGCTTCTAGGACTAATTCATTATTTATATATGTTTATAGTAAATCATTATATATCGAACATTGTATGGGATCTGGCTGTCTACCCCCCCCCAATTTTTTACCTTTTAGATTCGCCTCTGGTTGACATTGTGGACCTCAAGTATTGTTTTACACATTGCATAACAAACAAAGCCTGCAACTGAAACTTTATCTAATATTTCAAAAAAAATTCCAATAAGAAATAAAAGCAACGCTTGCTATAAACTTTCAAAAAGTATATAAATAATAGGGGACCTAGATTAACATAAGAGAAATATGTAGAACGATAATATAAAAGATAACATTCTGAAGGAAGATAAGGATTCTGAATGGATTGAATTGATACAAAATAGCAAAAATTTGTTTTATGTACTTCACAATAAACCATCGAATCTCTCTCTTTGCCATAGAGCGAAAAGTTGTAGTTTTACGGTAAAAGACAAGACTCATTCAAAGATAATGGTTGGTGTGCTAAATGTGTGAATTCTCCTTATGACTGTAGTATTTGTTGAAAATGATTCGTGTTAGAATTCAGCAGAGGAGAACTATTTTATCCTGATGGCTTGGCACAGATCCAGAACTTGTCTCAACGGTAAAACGTGATACAGGGTCTCTTCTACAAAAGAGTGAAAGAGAAAGAAAATGGTGGAATTCTCAAGAGAAAGAAGGGTAATATACGTACTTCCCGTTAGTAACTAAAGTGACTGCGGTTGCTGCTATCCAATGAGGATTCAGGCAGATAGCAAGCAGAATCCATGACCAAATATGACAGCTATGAAATTCGTGCGATCAATTGTTCACGCACTTAATGTTGTGCACATGGTCTGGAGTCCAAATTTCGTTAGTCACAAAGAGTTTGCAGTAATAATCCAAAATTGTGATGTAATTGGAAGAATAAATAGACATTTATATAAAGCCGCAGTCAATTCTGAATTTTCACCACATACAACTCAATTAACAAGGTGCATTGCGAAGTGTCCCCCCGGGATTCGTGTGAAATTGATTCAAATACAAAGTTCTCCGCGGCCTAATGTAGATTGTACTAGTTTTAGGTACAGTAAAACTAACTACTCCAATCAATTTCCGAGAAAATTGTACATGAATTTGATGCCCTATTTCCGTTTGAAAAACCGAAACTTGAATCCAATATGGCGGATCCAAGATGGCGTCCAGGATGGATAATATTTGTCAGAGAAGCAATACTTGATCCAGTTTGTTTTGTATATGCCCAGATTTATGTTTACTTACATCTAAAGAAACTAAAAGCAATTTTGTGTCTGAGCGTTATAATAGTGTATGATTGAATTCCGGATATATGGAGGCCCATAAATATGCAAATTACCAGTATGGACCGCTAAAATTAATACAATACACGTTGGGCCGCTGACAACTTTGCATTTGAATCAATTTTACATGAATCGCGAGGAGACACTTCGCAAATGTACCTTCTAAGGCCCCTGCGACATACGATGGCTCAGTGACAATTAACTCTACTGGTGTCCATTACCCCTCGTAAGATTCACTCTAAAGTCTCCCAATAAAAGCAATATTCTTGCTATGATGTACTCTCCGTCCTTTCTGTTAGATTGGATTGGAGTTTAGCGTATCGTTCAACAGCGAGGCTAAGTGACCCATGTGGAGATTGGAACCACATGAACTCCCGCCGAGATCCTTTCTGTTAGAGAAATAACATAAATGAATTGAAATCTTTGAGTTTTATATCTTACGATTATGCCGTATAGGCTAAAGGAGACTGTGATTATAAGAACGAATGAGATGGTGAAATGAAGAAAGTGGGAAGAAACAGGAAAATCTCTGGAAAACTAACACATACAGTGTCTGCCCAACACAATGTCTACTTTGCGTGAACTGGGATCGGACCAGAGACCCACGAATCAGAGGTGAACGCTATGCCTAGGTACTACTTAGCCAATGCGACTCTAGATAAATTTCAAATAATAGTGTCATGTGTACACCACGTGAAGGAATTTGGTTTAAATAGCGTGATATTTTCTCTATTAATATTGAAACCGAAAGTAATAGTAGATTTCTATCCTCTCTGGTTTTAGTAAAAATATTAGAGTTAAGATTAAATACATTCTTGGGACTCTTAATTGATTGTAGAAAATAGCTTTTCCCTATTCATTACCGTTTCTACTCTATTACAATCAACATTTAAACCGAAAGTGGTTGATTTATGCTACTTCCGGTTTGAATAGATGATTACAAGAGAAGTGATATCTCTACTCCTAAGGTTAATTCACACAAAGTGTGCCTTTCCTATGCTGTACCGCGTCCGTGACGTGGTTCACTAAGTTTCTTTTCAGACTCTGATATTCAAATTTCATTGGGTTGTCTTTTTTTTATTTAACACGTCCCATGCCGTGCCTGTGCGGTTTCCATGATTTGCCCCAACAGGCCGCCTAGAAGAACCAGTCCGGTCATGGTTCATCGGCGGTGTTCCTTCAGTTTTCTTTGGAGCACACAAGCGACATGAAGTTTTCCTCCTTGCAGTCCATCTTGGGAAATGGTGTAGAAAGCAACTGTGTCATGGTACGGAACAGCATGGTATGTGTGAATCAGCCATTAAAACGCTAAATCGATTCCAAGAAACCCTTTCTCGCTGCATCTTATCGTTTTTGCCTTGGCATAGCAAGGGAACAGCATAGTCACGGCAACCTATGTGTGAATCAACCATTAGAATGCTAAATCGATTCCAAGAAACCGTTTCTCACTACATCTTATCATTTTTGCTTATAATGGCAAGGGAACAGCATAGGCACGGTAACCTATGTGTGAATCAGTCTTTAAAATGCTTAATCGATTCCAAGAAACCGTTTTTCGCTGCATCTTATCATTTTTGTTTGGCTTGGCAAAGGAATAGCATAGGCACGACAACCTTTCTAAGAATCACCATTAGAATGCTAAATCCATTCCGAGAAACCGTTTCTCGCTGCATCTTATCATTTTTGCTTGGCATGGCAAGGGAACAGCATAGGCACGGTAATCTCTATGTGAATGAGCCATTAGATTGCTAAATCCATTCCAAGAAACAGTTTCTCACTGTTTCTTATCATTTTTGCTTGGCATGGCAAAGGAATAGCATATGCACGGCAACCTATGTGTAAATCACCCATTAGAATGCTAAATCGACTCCAAGAAACCGTTTCTCACTACATCTTATCATTTTTGCTTGGCATGGCAAAGGAATAGCATATGCACGGCAACCTATGTGTGAATCACCCATTAGAATGCTAAATCGATTCCAAGAAACAATTTCTCGCTGCATCTTATCATTTTTGCTTGGCATGGCAAGGGAACAGCATAGGCACGGCAACCTATGTGTGAATCTGCCATCAGAATGCTAAATCGACTCCAGGAAACCGCTTATCGCTGTCTCTCTATCATTTTTGCTTCATTTAGATGAATATTGGCAACAGAAGTTGAAAGGAATTTCTGTCACTTCGGGTTCCAGTAGAGAGTTGAGAATGGAAATGAAATGTGATCTTGGAAACGCTTCATCGATTCCAAGAAACCGCTTCTCGCTATCTAGCTTTATCTTTTATGCTCTGTAGTGATCAAAGTAAAAACCAAAAATGAACGATTCATGCCACTTTTGATTTTAATATCACCTTCACTAACTAATAAAATTACGAACTTTTGACTCTGTAGATCATGGCTAAAAATAGATTGTGATTCATGAAACAGTTCCTGAGCTTTTGTGTCTCCCGTACGAACGGACACAGGGGCAAGTATGGTAAATATATAAAGAAGTTTTGGTAAACCAAACTCTTTTTAAAAATGTTCATGAAATAATTACAGAAAAAATCGAACCACAATTATTTACTTGCTAAAAGTTACAAATTGGGATAACAATACATATTAATAAATGGAACACAATTTATCGACATTATATTTGCATTAACTGTGCGATAATAGAAATCTACTTTACAAGAAGATGGCGGAAAGGCAACCTGATGTTTGACATGTTCGAGAACATGGCATTTCAAACGTTTCCTAGTTCGGCCGCAATGTTATGTCAACAACCCACGTGACTGGGTATTGTTATTGGGATGTGCCTATTGTGTTTAGGCATATCTAATATAATCATTTGTATCCCCTTTTATTTTCTCACTTGCTATTCATTCTAAAGTTCTTGTTTATAATCCCTCAATTCAATGGAAAAATACTTTATCTTATTTTCCCTATATTTAAGATACAAAAACATGAACACATTGAATCATGATGTTTCAATGAGAGACAGAGAAGGTAGTCCATTCTGTCTATTACTGCTGCAGAGAGTTTAAATGACTTACTTAATAGATGGCTGTGCTCCTGATTGCTGCAGAGGGTTTAAAGAACAACTTACTGATGCACACAATGAGGGTGGAAAACTATATGATGTTGCCAATTGCGTAAGTCATGTGTTTCGTGAAAGAGCAAAGATTGCAATATTTGAAGTATCTGCTGAGTTTTCTGAAATTTCAAGATCAAGGCCTGGAAAAGTCAAAATACACTTTATAAGTGTATTAAAACATCGATGTTTATAAACTCGCTACTTCACAACAATTGAACAGAAAAGTCTATCTATATACGTGCTGGCTGTACCATACCCAATGAACAGTTTTGTCCTGTCCTCGTTTCATCAGCTCACGTGGTTCTCCTTTGGTGGCATAGTGGAAGTTGATAAAGAATAACCCTCGTATATTGTTGAAGGAATTTGCAATTTCTGACTTTCTTCTACTAAATGTTACATGTTTTATGGTCCAATAAGAATGAAGGACTAAAATTATTTGCATGATTCCTCCATTACATTTCTGAAAACCATGGTTATACTAAATGAAAGGGGGCCATTTATGGTTTGTAATTCTACCAAGAATTATGGCTAGAGTGAAGAGACATCAAACTTCAAACTTCAAGGAAACTCCGAGGTTTTTGGGACGACATGCGTTGTATGAGAGGGTTCGTCCTAATAACATAATTCTCACTGCTTGCTCCTCTGATAAGTGGCTCTAAAATTAGGAAAGACATTTCCCTCTCTTACTATCTATCTCTCCTATATATAGGCCTATGTATATGTATGTGTAATTACATTCTATTCTATTCCTTAGTGAAGATGACTTGGCTAATTATGGAAACGCATCTTATATCAACAGAAATCGCCCCATCTTTCTCAATGTGATATTAAGGAAAAAGAAGAATAATAAAAAAGTCGTTAGAAGTTGGAAAATCTATTTCACAATCTATTTCAAAGATTCTCTTTGACAATTTATTTCTCCATTCGTAAAAATGAAATAAAATCTTTCAGATTAACGTCCCATGTTTACGTGCTATAAGCTTACGGAGACGGATGATTACGGCAAGAGAGCAATGAGAATGTCAGTGTGTCTGGTGGAATGAGAATGTCAGAGAAAACGAGAGTACCCCAGAGAAAACCCATCGGTACGATGTTCTCCATGCTAAGGCTACTTTGCCAGGATCAAACTAGGAACTCCACTTACCAGAGGTAAGCGCCTACCACTGACCCACCTTGCCCCCTACATAACTTTAAGCAAAACTTGCGTGATTCTTAACAATACGTCTAACAAACTCTACAAAAGACAGTGAAAAAAAAACGCCTAAAAATTTTAATTTTGTCCCGTAGATGTCAAACGCTGATCGATATTTGTTGCCATCTCGCGGCTCGATGTGTAAATTTGTAACTTTTAGCATTGTATACAGCTATATAGTACATTTTCGTTTCAATAGGGTTCATAAGGAACTATTTGAACAAACTTCGGGAGCTGATTCCTGACACCGAAATATGCAAAAAAAAAAAAAAAAAAAAAAAAAAAGTCCTCTGGAACTTTGGTCATTAAGGGATAGTTTCGGCGATATAAGGTGCCGAAAGCGTGCTAAAAATGAACTTCAGAGGGTTGTAATTCATAACCAATGCAACGTAGAGACTGCGGTTTAGAACATGACACTCGAAGTCATACCTGCTCGATTGAAAAATATATGCTTCAAACGTCCGCAAGATGTGTGTGAAGGATTCTCCAAAGGAACGTAGAGATTACTTTCCAGGTTATATCGGATCCCTAAGTTCCTTTTGTAAATCCCTCACACACATCTTGTATATGTTTGAAACATACATTTTTCAACCGAGCAGGTATGACTTCGAATGTCATGTTCTAAACCGCACTCTCTACTTATCGTTGTTTTAGAATTAAAGCCCTCTGAAATTCATTTTCCCACGGTTTCGGCACCTTATATCGCCCAAACTATCCCTCACTGATTAAAGTTCCAGAGAACGTTTTTGCATGTTTCGGTGTCAGGAATTAGCTCCCGAAGTTTGTTGAAAAAGTTTCTTACCATCCTGTATATATATATATATAGTCACTGCTAAAATTATTCCTATGAAGATATTAGCAGATAGTAACAGATTGATCCCATTAATAAACTCAGTCTTAACAATTACTCTATTCAATTTATCAATTTCTAGTTGTCAGATGTTTGCTGCCATCTATCGGCTTGATGTGAAATTTCTAGCATTCTACAATTGTGGCCTTGGTTTCAATAGTAGAAAATAGGATAGTGATACCACTGTTAACATCATTACCAAGGTCGAGATAATTGGTGTACCTATGTATCGCATTAGATACCCTACATATTACTGTGAGTTACGTATTTACATTATTCAAACGTGTAATTCTGATTTAATTGTCGGTTCTGTATTACTAATATGAAAATGGAAAACACGATAAAGATAAAAATAACAAGAGTTGCGTGTACGTAACAGAGTTTTAATATTATCCTCCAAGCATAGAATTAACAATGAAGAATTTCCTCGTATATAGTACGCTGAACGCACTGTAGCATGCTTTTTAAAGAATTATTCATTAAATCCCGTAGTTCACGTTTATACATTTTCCCCTCACTTTATGTGAAAGACGGGCTGTTGTAAACCATTGGCATAGAAACCAGTTTATTCTGGTATGTTTCCCCAGTGGGAGCTCTTGTATGCGTTTCATAATGGAAAAGATTGCAGTCACTAGTGACCTCTCGCGGGGAGAGAGAGTTATGAATCAACCAAACTCGGCCGCTCAAGGGAGCTGTTTGCGAACAGACGATTTAGGAACTACGAGCTATTAAACGCCTGGATTATTGGCCTATATCTGAGAGTTTCTAGGAGTGAAGAGAGGATGGAGGGAATACAAGGAAATAATAAGCACACACATACACACACACACAAGTACCTACCTCCATATACTGGAACAAAGAAAATATAAAATATAACAAAATATGTATGGATGCTGCATTCATTTGTCTTAAACTTTGAATAATTAGAAATTCGAAATGAAATTTAATGAAATTTCTACTTTAATGTGCCACGATTATGCATCGAGTGTAAGGGAGACTGCAGTGGCGGATCAAGCCAGGGCCGGGGGGGACTAGCTCTCTCCAGTTTTCAGAGTAACAAAAATAATTGAAGTATTTTTAGTATATTTTTGAAAGTTTATAGTAAACGTAGAATTTTATTCTTGATTGGATAATTTTTGAAATATTAGACATTCCTAGTTCCTGTTAACGAAGTGCGTAAAGGGATTTCAAATCAAAGTAGTTTGCGTAAACTCACGATAGATTGGGTTCTGGCGGCCCCAGTTTTTACTTTCTAGCTCCTAAACTGGGGGACAATGATGATCAGAGATGATTTCAGGTATTTTCCAGGAAATTTCAGTATAAGGTGGTGAAAAGTACTACAAATTAATGGTAATACATATTTAGCAAGCTTACTGATATGATCCTCCAGGGGAAGGAAGCTCCTCCGTGGCTAAGCAGTTAGCATACGCGCCTTCAGAGTAGGAGGCAAGGGTTTGGTTACCGGCGGGAGCTCATGTGGTTCTGAATCCACGTTAATCAGTAGGTCTACGTCTCATATAGCCTCGCTGCGGAAAAGGGACGTTAAACTCAAAATCAACTCAACTCAACTCCCCCAGGGGGAAGGAATTTTGTAGGCAACCCCCTAAAATCATGATTGACGATGGAAATGATGAAGGAAGTACTGGAATTCAGGAAGTGGGAGGACACGGGAAAACCCCGAGAAAAACTACATACATATATTTGTTCACCGTAAATTCCACTTGGCGCCAGCTGGAATTGTACCAGAGACCCCACGCACCAGAGGTGAACACTTTATCGAATTAGAAATTTGAGTCTTAACGGGCATGATTTACTACTTTTATATACTAAGAAAACAAAATGAAATAAAATATTTCAGTTTAACGTCCCACGATTATGCCTTTTAGGCTAAGGGAAGATGATTTTAGTTTAACGTCCCACGATTATGCCTTTTAGCCTAAGGGAAGCTGATTTCAATTTAACGTCCCACGATTATGCCTTTTAGGCTAAGGGAAGCTGATTTCAGTTTAGCGTCTCACGTTATGCCTTTAGGCTAAGGGAAACTGATTTCAGTTTAACGTCCCACAATTATACCTTTTAGGCTAAGGGAAGCTGATTTCAGTGTAACATCCCACGATTATGCCTTTTAGGCTAAGGGAAGCAGATTTCAGTTTAACGTCCCACGATTATGCCTTTTAGGCTAAGGGAAGCTGATTTCAGTTTAGCGTCTCACGTTATGCCTTTAGGCTAAGGGAAACTGATTTCAGTTTAACGTCCCACAATTATACCTTTTAGGCTAAGGGAAGCTGATTTCAGTGTAACATCCCACGATTATGCCTTTTAGGCTAAGGAAGACTATGATTAAAGGAAGTGAATGATGGTGGAAGAATTGGTGGAATGAGAAACTGCGAAGAAACGCAAGTACCCTGAGAAAACCCAGGGACACGATGTTGTCCTCCATAAACTTCCTTTGCCTGAGATTGAAACAGGGATCGAGGTAAACGCTCTACCACTGAACCACCGTGCTCTCTAGATACTCAGAGAGGCACTGTGATCTGTTATAAAGCACTCACCTCTGATAAGAAGGGTGGCAAGTTTAATACCAGGCCAAATGTGTTTATGATGAAAATTGTAGGACGAAAAAGCTTGGAAAATACTTACTTATCCAAATAGCAAGAAAGCTTTCTGCCAGTTGGCATGTGCTTGGCTGTTGGCTTTCTACGCTTGTACTTTCAACGCGTGCTTTCATACAATCTACTTGCCTTTTGTTGTACTTGGAAGCAATGCTTTAGACCCTTCGCAGAGCATCATACAATAACTGGCCGTTGATTGGACATTGACTTGCCGCCAGCCTTAAACGCTTGCGTCAGGCTTGAATGGAACACTGAATGCTAGGTTGCGACTGTCTAACTTCGTTACTAGAATCCAGCTTGTGGCTTTCCAATCAAGCTGGATGCAAGCTTGGCCGACTTGCAATGCAAGCTCACAGCAAGCGTTTGGCAAGCTGTCCCTGCTACTGGAGTATTGTCTAGCTCCATATAGTTAAAGATTAAGAACATGATGACAGTTGTTTATGAACTTGTTCAGAGATTCTGATTGATTGAGCAAGACAAGTCTTGATTAAACGATCATTATAGTATAATGAATGGAATAAGTAATGTGATGTAAATGTGATATAACAGAAATGGCGTAAAGTATTAAGATTGCTTGATAAATGATAGTAAGATTACGCTGATAAATTTAAGTGATAGAAACGTTGTGTGCTAATTAGATGCATTTACGATAGCCAGTTGGAAAGATATATAGTCAACCATAATTTTACAGCCATTTTGTTCGTGGTGTTTCTCGGAATTTTCATATTTCCCTCCATATTCTAATTCCACATTTGTTTGCAAAAGCGTTCACTTTTATTGTACGCCTAGTTCCTTCGGCCTAACGAAGTTAATTGCAGTGATCGCAAGAAGTGGTGAAGCTTGACCTAGATTTACCAATTTCAGCACCCAATAGAACGCGAGAGTGTGTCTCAGTTGCCAATCCTCGTCCATGAACTTTTGTCAGTCTTGTCTCTCGCGCTATATGGAGAACATCTCCTAAGGGCACAGTGTTGTCAGATTACCGTTAAGTTTTGTTTCGTTGTTATTGTTGTTGTATTATATTTTTTAATATTATTATTGTTGCCGTAACTCCAATAATTGTTAGCGTTCGTGTTATTTTTTATTTTATTTATTTATTTATTTATTTTTGTCGCTCGTTGACCATTTCATCTAAGTTTGGCATCTTTCTTGGTGCACTTCATCTGCTTCATGTTTTATAAAGTGTGCGTTCGGAAGACAGTTCCACGAATCGTGCCGAATTCTTCCGATGTACCACACGTGAGGGAAGGGAGTTCTATGATACATATAGAGTGAAAGCTTCACGAGTCGTCGTAATCACTACAGTGATGATTTTAGATTTCCTCCAGGATATGGCGAGACTTTCAACACACAGGGTGCAATTTATTTTTTATTACTTATAAACGAAAACTACTTAACACTTTCACTGCCGCCATATCTGCTGAAAGTTATCACTTGCGTGCCACGGGCAACAGTTCAGTAATACTTTGTTATCGCCTTTGATTTAGCCCCATTAATATATAATTTTCTTTGTGTATGGTTTTGCACGCGGTGTAGACATCAAATTTTGACTTCTACGCCATAAGTATGTAATTGCATACACACCTATAGAAATCATACATGCGGCACTGCACAGGAGAGGCGTGTGTAAGAAATTTCATTCACATGGCAGTCAACGTGTTAAGTAATATTACGTTTTGATATAAAGGGATTAGGGATTTATAGATGGGCTTTCGGCATCTATAGACATTTAGAACGTCACGTATGAGGGGTGACATCTCTCGGCGAGCACACTATCCGGGGAAAGAAAAGGAAGAAAGAATTGGAGAAGGAAGGAAGCGACCTGGGACCTATAAGTTAGGTACCATCCAGGTATTTGCCTGGTGTGAATGAGGAAAAAACAGCAATACCTCTTTCAGGATGGCTGACCTGAAAAAGTTTTTCACATTTTTTCGACCGAGTGCCTCCACCGGAAATCGAACCCAGGACGACTCACACGGAAGCGAGAGCGTTAGGAACTACGCTACGAGGGGCCACTAATAAAATGTAGTTTTCACATCCATAGTAAGGAACGATTTAATAGACCAGGAGAAGAAAATAGTTGAAAGGAACGTTT
The DNA here is from genome assembly GCF_964235325.1 of Thermobia domestica. NCBI lineage: Eukaryota > Metazoa > Arthropoda > Insecta > Zygentoma > Lepismatidae > Thermobia > Thermobia domestica. The sequence goes on from NC_137456.1 coordinate 42,663,857, forward strand.
GAATGGACCGATAGAAGAAAATAGTTGAATCAAACTGTTAAAAATTCCCAGGAGCCGCGGTGGGTCAGTGGTAGTGTCCACCTCTGGTGCATGGGGTCCCTGGTTCAAACCCTGCTCCCGCCAAGTGAATTTTGTGGTGGACAGACACCGTGTGCGTGGGTTTGCTCGGAGTTCTCCCGTTTCCTCCCATTTTCTTCATTCCACCATTTCTCATTATCACTGTCTCCTTTAGCCTAGCAGGCATAAGCGTGGGACGTAAAACTCAAAGATTTCATTTCATTTTTGTTAGAAATCCCGTTCATTTCAAAGAAAATTGAAGAAAAAGTCCTCACAGGTATCAATGAACGCAAAAATAAAGATAGCGCATATATTCTACTACGTTAATATCGTTTTAACTTACAAGGAAAGCTATCCAACTACTCGGCGAGTATCGCATTGAAACTTGCACAAGTGGAAGGACATATTGAAAGATGGAAATATGCTTACTCTTACGATTCGCAACGTCGTTGAACCGGGAGTAGAATGATCGTTCTCCCATAGCCCCTGAAAGTTATGTACTCTAGTCATGCATGCCACAATGTGATACACTGGAATCTATTTTCTCACGAAGACAAATATTATAAACTCAAGATGATAACAGTCGGTAGGGATTGGGATCTCTAATACGCCATTAATGCGAATCGATGTCAAGTGGAATACGATCGTAAGTTCCAAACGAAGACGTTTACCCAGTGGAGAAAAGGGACACGCTGAAACCACAACGGCTTTCTATTATTATTATTATTGTAGTAGTAGTAGTAGTAGTAGTAGTAGTAGTAGTAGTAGTAGTAGTAGTAGTAGTAGTAGTAGTAGTAGTGGTAGTAGTAGTAGTAGTAGTAGTGGTAGTAGTAGTAGTAGTAGTAGTAGTAGTAGTAGTAGTAGTAGTAGTAGTAGTAGTAGTAGTAGTAGTACTATGATTACAATTATTAATATGAGCAGTATGATGAGTAAAAATAATAATGAGAAAAAGACAAGAAATAGACTATATTGTTGGGCCCGTTAAGTAACGAAGGACTTCGGCCCGTCTTAAGTGTCCTCTAGCACAGCTATAAAGGTTTCAAAATCCACAAACAACCATACCCCAGCCGGGATTTGAGATCTGGACCCTTGAGTCGCTGGCTTGGCACCTCAACCAACACGAACATGAGGTCGCCAATAAGACAGAGAAGACGACAAAGAAATAATAATAATAATAATAATAATAATAATAATAATAATAATAATAATAATAATAATAATAATAATAATAATAATAATAATAATAATAATAATCGTATACTAGTGGTTTTCAACCTAATTGCGATCACGATCCTTACATTATCACAACCTCTTGCCAGCGATCCCCTTATAATTTGTGTCTTGTAATAAGCTTGTGTCTGACTTTTAATAGAACCTATTGCGGAGATTTCACTATTATTTCTATAATTGTAGAATCCATTTCTTGTATATAGTGGATACAGTAACTTCCCTAAAAGCGAATAGATTAAAACTAATTTGGTCAGTTCATTCATATTACAAATATTGAATCCGATCCGTTATACTGTTTCAAAGTGGAGACCTTTTGAAAATTTTGAAACTTCATATCTCCCTTAATTTTGGATCATATGATTAAAAAAAATAAAGTGTATATGCATTCTTATGGTATTTCAATATGCAGTTCTCATTAGTTTCATATCGTACCTCTTTCATTTAAATTGTTTTTTAACCAACTGTGCACCAGTTGAAAATGTTTATTAGACCATTTTTTTTTCTTGACAGTATGAATACAAATATGTAAAAATTGTCTATCAGAACAAAATTCAAAATAATAATTATTTAAAATTAGATTCTAATTATTATTTCTCTCTTTCGCTTATCTTAGGGACCCCCCAAGTCGAGAAACTCTGTCCTATACTATTTCTTCTTCTTACAGACCTCTGTTCCTGTGGGTTGAGGCATCAAGCCAACGAATCAAGGGTCCTGAATTCGAATCCCGGCTGGGGCATGGATGTTCGTGGATTCTAAAATCTTTAAAGCAGTGCTAGAGTACACTCAAGACCGGCCGAAGTCCTTCGTTACTTAACGGGCCCAAAAATGCATTTGTTGTCTTCTTTTTCACATTATTATTATTTTTACTAATCATACTGTTCATATTAATCATACTACTACTACTACACTACTACTGTAAAATTTGAAAAATGAAAGAGAGAGATCCCGGTGGTGATCGTTTGTAACGCCAGACTTTGTAATAATAAAAATAAAAAATGAGATGGCGGGTTTCGGGTTCATATTCCGTCTATCACTATTTATTCCCTGTGCACCACCGTTAAAGTCTCCGTTCCCCGAACTAAAATGGTTTGTGACTCGATAAGGACTAGTTTCACGGTTTGGAAATCCTATCTCCCCGCGGTGTCCCAGGGCTTTAGGGAAACAAGATCCCTCTAAAACCGTGTAAGCAACTGAGAATGATATTATTCGTATACGTATCCTGTATTCACATGCTGCAACGCTGAAAGAGAATTTTGCTCTAATGTTTGGTTTGTGTGGACGAACTAGACTGACTTTCACTTTCCAAGTGGACTGAATGATAATAGTAGTAATAATAATAATACCAGAAAATAAACGAATATCTAGAATTTAAAATTTTAGTTGAAAATTCAGAAAATCAGTCTAATCCCCACTAGAATCGAGAAATTGCTTATATTTCCTAATTAGCCTAACAGATCCCTTGGAAACCAATGATATGCTTAAGGTTAGGGATACCTGTACAACTTGTTTGTGAAAGAAAAAGCTTACGAATTTGAGGTTAACAATGTAATAAAAGTTTTAATGCGCAAACGAAAACAACAACAAGAAAATGTTTTTCTAAAAAAAAAAAGAAAAAAAATTAAGCAGGCCGAAAATTAACATTGAATTTTGAGTTTTATGGCAACAAATGTTCAGAGCATGGCATAAGGCCTTAACACAAAAAGAAATCAATTTAAGTAAATTACATCTGGGCTTTCTTTTCTTGACCCATGTAGTGAATGAATTGTTATCATTAACCTGTCACACAAAAACGAACTATGGAATTGATGTCTATAACCAGTGCTAGATGCACTCTTACATTGTTTATATTTTATATAGAGCTTTCATAATTTACATATATGTCATACCAAACTGGTTAAATCACAATCTTGCATTTGAAAAATACCTAATTATTTGACATCGTATGCTAAGTATATAGTTTACGTTGATCAGCTGATATGTTCTGATTATGACCTTTCCAAGATTTACGAGATTAAGATATTATATAGCTTGACGGAGTTTGAATATAACTACCTATATCTTATTTGGGTGAAAACTAAATATTGGGATGATTTAAAATAAGTTGAAACGAGTTGAAGTAAGTGGAAATGAGTTGAAGTAAATTGAAATAAAAAAATAAGTCGAGAAACAAGTCATGACTTTGATTTGAGATTCATGGGAAGTATGAAAGAAACATAGAATGATCTAAAGGAGTTAAGTAAACCTACTGCCTGACTGCTAACCATTTCTAATTATTGAAATTTATAACTGTGAATGAAAATAAGTACACTAAATATGCAATTCGACATTTACCTAACTAACAAGAATACACCATTAAATACATAAAATCAATGAGTGTAGCATTACTATTTGATTATGCATAAAAGCTCTCTATATATATATACATATTAGCACAAGTAGAAAATCAACAGACACAAACATATATAGATATATATATATAAAAATCATAAGTAAAGACATGCATACATACATAAAAATCAAATAAAATATGAATATTAATAGTAAATGCAAAGACGTCTCTCGAGATTTTTAACATGAATATATTGAGTTTTCGTGATTTTCTCTCTGTATCATCAATAAAATTGGTATATGGCCGTATATTTTCATTTATTTGTCTAGTCTATGCGCATAAACTTCTGATCGCTCTATTGTTTAGAGGATCAGAATGACGTAATAATTGCGACTTTACTTAGCCTACTTCGTGTTTTTCCATCTGTCTTCTACCTGACTGAAATAATGTCGGTTCCGCTTTATTTACGGACTACATATGTCTAACCAAGAAAATGATTAATTGTGAGACAAGTCGCATACATATCATAATTACTAATTAATCTTTTAGCTCTTTTACATAACATACTTTTGTTGAGACATTACAGTATTATTTATTAGAGTTTTACTAGTACATAGTTCGAAATAGACTCGTTTAGTGCGTCAACTTCTATGCAAAATGACTTTACCAACACAATAATCTTTGGACAATTGGAGCAATGTCTTGAATATATTTTCTAGGAATACCTATTACGCCTAGTTCCAGATTATCTTAAATTTCTAATATTACTTGTCCATAGCGCAGATAATGCACTTTCACTTCATACAAACTTCAATATGGTAAAGTACATACTTCTTTCATGACAAAATTTCACAGTTCGAGTCGTTAAAGGTCTACAACCTGTTATTTGATTTACATTTAAATTAACTTTCTTGATATATTATTTAAAAAATCCTAAGTGACAAATAGAATAATGACATAAACTACTATCTCTTTAATAAAAACAACGACATATTCACTGAAGTCACAGAATATATATAAGTTCCATTGTAAAAGAAGTCTCTCTATTTTCAATAAGTCTTGCTCAAAAAGAAAGAAAAAAAAAAGAATTCTAATGCTTAGTAATAATAGTTCAAATTGGAAAATCTTTTCTTCACGCGGTGTAAATGCGTTTACAGTTTTCAAATAGTTCCGACTTTTATACCGCGAACGTCTTGCATTTTATTCAATGCCGAAAATTTCCCTTTTAGCATCAACAAAAAATAATTTGGATGGGTCCTACCTTTCGCCGTCCACACTGCTCTCACCACCTTCATAGTCACCATTGAGCTGACCACACACATACAGATGTCCCGCGTTTCTTGGCTTCCTTCTTCCGTGAGAAGTGTCCTGGATCCGGAGTTCCTCTCTTCGATTCCTGCTGCGTCCTCCTCTTAAACTGCAAGGGGCGTCTCTCTTGGGCGTCTCCTGGTCCATCAAAGTGGGGCTTCTGTTGGTCCATTTCTGTTGGTCACTTTCACTCTAAACAGCACTCTTAAACATGTCACTGCACCAACATCACTCTTTGTGTATGAAGTGTAGTGTTACACGGATTAATAGTATGGATTGTTTTTAAGTATTGTTAATAGTACTTCAAAACTGATTATGTATTATTGAAACTAGTCTAAGTGCTTTCGGTGCGTATGTAGGTCATCCTAATTGTCTGTAATAGCTCGTGAATATGTTTATAAGTGCGAAATTCTGTCACTCAAAAAAAAATGTTTGTAAGCGTTTCGCGATATATATATATTAGCAGAGTTAAAAGTTTATATATATATATATATATATATATATATATATATATATATATATATATATATATATAAAGAGGATCAAAGTGTAAGTTCCTATGCCTAAGAAAAATTGCAACTCCGCACACTCGGCTTCGGTTAGTTTAGCCGCACATTATTCTCGGTTGATTAACTTTTGATTATCGGTGTAGTGTGTGTGTAAGTTCCGGGTATATTTTCGTGTTGTGGTGATATGATGTTTCCCGGTGATGTACTTGGATACGACTGACTTGGAGTTTTGAATTTTTAACCTGTCGATCTTTTTGGGTACGCCTCTAACGGTGTCTTGGATTTCGTCTCTGTTCTCTTATTCGTTAGATTATTTTGATGTCCTAAATTTTGATTTTCTTGGTCTCCGCCTATTTACGGTGTTCGAGCGTCGTTTCTCCAACGTACGTGATTTTTTTTAGATTTCACATATTATATCTAAAATTTATATAGGGGTTGATTCGGCGCCTATTAGTCTCGTGCGTGCTTTTGAACCAAGTTACAGACCTGTGTCAAAATTTTATCTTGGTACTGCGTGGCGACATATGGTCTATGTTGTGATTTTGACAAATTCGCAAAGATTATTTTCCATTTGGATTCTATTCAATGTGTTCAGACTTTATTATTTTTCTCAATTTCACAAAAAGATGCTAAAAGCTGTTTTGTTTTCCTTCCTTGGGTTCACGGAGGGTCCTCTGTTGTGTGTGGTCTTCTACGCATGTGGCTTAGACAGCGGTATTAAGAGACAATAGAAGGGTCTTTCAAATGTCCTCGCCGCAACGGCAGGTATACAGAATAAAAAAAATAAAACATCTTACTTTCGGATAGTGAAGGAAAATAGAGAATGTCCTTTGCTTCTTTATACAAACAAAAATGAAAATGAAAATTGTTCAGAACTGAGCGTTCTTCTCAATAAAAACTAACGCCAGTAAGTAAATGAAGAGGCAGCAACATAAAAACTAATACTTTTTCTCCCCAGCAGGGGTGAGAGTGTGTGTGTAAAAACGTGACACCAAGAAAGCAACGGTAGCTACGTGTATTGTGTTAATATCGCATTAATCTACATATAATAATGTTCATCTAGCAACTTTGTTTGTATTTTTTGAATTCATATAATCTTGTGTGTTATAAATGCAAATATATTGAACAGTCTCAAAGCAACGTCAAAAAATTATTAAGAAACCAGCGCCTACACAAGGATTACATCGACCAAATGGTCCATCCACGCCGGATCAGAATTCTACAGTGCAGTTAACAAGGTAGGTAGTGAGTGCATATTTCAATACAATATTATCCTTGTATCACTTATACAAAATAAGCCTGTAATAGCAAAGCCTCATTTAGAACGTAAGTGTTAAAAGTGTATTTAATTTGAGTGAAGCATGACGGACAGAATGAAAGAATTAGTTTTCAAGAGAGGTCAAATTAAGGCCAAACTCACTCGTTTTAAACCTTTTGTAGATAGTTTTACAGAAGATCAGAATATTACGCAGTTAGTGTTACGTTACGACAAAATAAAACAGTGCTATGATGAATTTGATGCAATACAATCCGAAATAGAAATGTTACAGGGTTCATCAGAAATTGATCAGGAAACGCAAGAAAGAGAGCAATTCGAGAATACTTATTTTGATTTAGCAGCTAAGACGGAAGTGTTCTTAAATCAACACAGCTCCAGTGCAAAGAAAAATGAAAACAATGAATCAAGCAATTCTAATCCATTAGTTAGGTTGCCGGTGATAAACCTTCCGACCTTTTCTGGAAGCTACGATGAGTGGTTGTCGTTCTATGACACGTTTCAGGCATTAATACATAACAATAGCACATTGCAGCCAGTCCAAAGGTTTCATTATTTACGTTCTTCTCTACGTGGGGAGGCTCTTGAAGTAATACAAGCCTTGGAAATTTCTTCTGAAAACTATGACGTAGCATGGACTTTATTCAAAGAACGTTTTGAAAACAAAAAGTATATTGTTAACAAACACGTCAAAGCTTTATTTGAAATGCCAATGGTGGAACGTGAGTCGGCTGTTTCGCTTAAATCTCTTTTAGACAGCACAGTAAAACATTTGAGGGCTTTAAAATCATTAGGTCAACCAACAGAAAGCTGGGATGCATTACTTATATATTTGATTGCGACCAAACTAGACAATACAACACATAAGGAGTGGGAGAAAACACAATCAACGAATGAATTACCGAGCATGTCACAGCTGACACAATTTTTACAGCAGCGTTGCCAAGTCTTAGATGCAGTTGATAATAAGCGTAGACCTAAAGAGACACCCTCAGTTCCAAATAACAAATATCAACAAACAAATAAGGCAGGCAAAAAGAGTTCTTACTCAACGACAGCACACGTAACGTATTCCGACAACAATGCATGTCCCAGCTGTAAAGGCTCCCACAAATTATTTCAATGCCAATCATTGTTGAAAAAATCTATAGGAGATAGAATTAAAGAAGTTAAACGTCTTTCTTTGTGTATAAATTGTCTCAAACGAGCGCATAAGGCAAATGAGTGCTTATCAGGTAATTGTAAAATATGCAATAAAAAACATAACACATTACTGCACTACTCGCGTTGTCCATCGCCCACTAGAGCGAATGAACCACAAGATGAAAGGGAAATAGGTCAAGGTCAAAACACGCTCGCTGCGACCACATCTCTCGAGCAGGAATATGAAGGTAAGAATATTCGTTCTACAAACAGCGTACCGCAGAATCTTAGGAGACCACCAAGCATTATGCTATCCACAGCTGTAGTATATGTTAAAGATAAACAGGGTAATTTTCAAATGTGTCGAACACTTCTCGATTGTGCTTCTCAGTCCAATTTTCTAACGAACAGAATGGTTCAATTATTGGGACTAACAAAGAGTAATAGCGTTGTACACATAAATGGTATAGGTAATGCTAATACAAGGTCATGCCATAGCGTTCAGGCTACAATTAAGTCAAGATATAACAATTATTCAGCCACATTAGACTTCATCATATTGCCGCAAATATCACAAGACTTACCTATGGTTCGTGTAGACACGTCATTCTGGGAAATACCTTCCAACATTGAATTAGCAGATCCTAGCTTCAACATACCACAGCGTATTGACATGTTATTGGGGGCGGAAGTATTCTTTGATCTACTTTGTGAAGGGCAAATAAAACTCAAGGCAGGGTATCCAACCTTGCACAAAACATTGTTTGGCTGGATTGTAGCGGGAAAAATAGACAATCAACCACACATTTCGACAAATGTGTGTCACCTCTCCACAACAGAAAAAATACACGAGCAATTACAAAAATTCTGGACGATAGAAGAATGTTCAATGAAACATCCATTATGTCAAGAGCAAGCAGAATGTGAAAGACACTTCAAAGAAACACACCGGAGAGACGAGACTGGGAGATTCGTCGTCAGACTTCCCTTTAAAGAAAATGTGAGGAATCTTGGTAAATCCAAGGAGATTGCAACGAGAAGACTTTATTCAATGGAAAAAAGGCTTATGAAGGATCCTGAGAAAAAAAGGGCATATATAGCGTTCATGAAAGAGTACGAAGATTTGGGCCATATGGAAGAAATAACTAGAGCAGAGAGCGATACAATGATGCCAGACTACTATCTTCCCCATCATTGCGTAATGAAGGAGACCAGTACTACTACCAAACTCAGGGTTGTATTTGATGCATCGTGCAAAACAACTTCTGGACTTTCATTAAATGACACGATGAGAGTCGGGCCTACAATCCAAGAAGAATTATTTTCCATAACAGCAAGATTCAGGCAACATCAATACGTCGTGACAGCTGATATAGAGAAGATGTATCGCAACATTAGGGTACATGATTCAGATGCAAACTACCAGAAAATACTGTGGAGAGAAAACCCTCAAGAAGCAATAAAGATATATCGACTCAAAACTGTAACATATGGTACTGCAGCAGCTCCTTTTCTAGCCACTAGATGTCTTCAGCAACTAGCCATAGAAGAGAAGAAGAATTTCCCTAAGGCAGCAGAAGTTGTAATGAAGGATTTCTATATTGATGATCTTCAAACAGGGACAAACACGAAGAAGGAACTACATGAATTACAAGGTCAACTCACAACTCTTCTGCAAAGAGGTGGTTTTTGTTTGAGGAAATGGTGTAGCAACGACACTTCACTGCTTTCAAAAATACCCAGTGAACTTCAAGAATCAAATTTCACCATTCAACCAAATGATGATTGGATCACAAGAAGTTTAGGATTGTTGTGGAATCCCATTAAAGACACATTTTCTTTCTCTGTCAAACCAAGAAACAACCCTCAACAAATCACGAAGAGGACTATTCTTGCTACAGTAGCGAGCATATTTGATCCCTTAGGATTAATAGGACCAGTTATTCTTAAGGAAAAAATATTTCTGCAACGTTTGTGGGAATTAAAATTGAATTGGGATGAAGAAGTTCCAGCCCCATTGCATTCAGAGTGGGAAACTTTTGAGCAGCAACTTCAAGAGTTTCAATCACTACATGTTCAGCGGAAGGTTATTCAAGAAACACAATCGCAGGTAGAAATTCATGGATTTTGCGACGGATCTCAGAATGGATATGGAGCTTGTATATATGTAACATCTAGTACAAAAAATGGAAAATTCACAGCGAACTTACTGTGTTCAAAATCTCGAGTAGCACCTTTGAAGAAGACAACTATTCCTCGCCTAGAACTTTGTGCAGCTTTGTTACTTGCACAGCTAACTCAGAAAGTAATACAAGCATTACACTGCAAGATCGATAAGGTTGTTTTATGGTCAGATTCCACCATTGTATTAGCATGGATAAGAGGACCTTGTTCTCAATGGAAGACGTATGTTGCAAATCGTGTAGCGGAAATTCAACAGCTGACTTGTAACTATGAATGGAGACACATCAGAACAGAGGAGAATCCAGCAGATCATATATCGAGAGGATTAACACCGTCAGAAATTCTTGATAATGAATTATGGTGGCATGGGCCTTCATGGCTATCTGAGAAATTAGACTCACAGACGAGGGAAGATGTTTGTGACCTAAGCGATGTTCCCGAGCGACGAAAAAATACAGCAGTAATGGTTTCTACAACACCGTGTCAACTCTTAGACAGATATTCATCATTAAGAAAATTGCAACGTGTAACTGCTTATTGCCTACGATTCACACACAACATGAGAAGATCTAATTGTGACAGACAGCATGGACATCTTACAGTAAGTGAATTACATGAAGCACTCGAATGTCTTATTAAACTATCACAACAACAAGCATTTCACAAGGAATTAAATGCATTGAGATCAGGAAAGGAAGTCGACAACCAAAGTCAACTGAGAAATTTGAACCCATACTTGGATGAGAGGCAAATCATCAGAGTCGGAGGAAGATTAAATGCAGCAGATCTTACTGAAGGACAGAAACATCCTATTGTACTTCCAGCTAACTGCAACTTGACAAAGTTAATCGCTCAAGAAGAACATAAGAAGCTATTGCATGCCGGACCTCAATTATTGTTATCATCCTTGCGACAATCATATTGGCCAATACGTGGACGAAACTTGGTTCGTCAAGTTGTGCATCAGTGTGTCACATGTTTCAGAAACAATCCTAAAGATGGTAAACAGATGATGGGAGATCTACCAGCTGACAGAGTTCAACCCACAAGACCATTTCTTCACAGCGGCGTTGACTACTGTGGGCCCATTTACCTTAAATCGAGTAACCGACGGGGAGCCAAACTCCATAAGGCATATATAGCACTTTTCGTGTGTTTTGCGACTAAGGCGGTTCACATTGAACTTGTTAGTGATCTAACTACAGAGGCGTTTATTGGAGCATTAAAGCGATTCATGGCTCGTCGAGGAAAATGCGCTAAACTGTATTCTGACAATGCAAGTAACTTCGTTGGTGCAAAAGGGGAACTACAAGAATTGAAGACTTTATTTGAATCAGAACACCATAAAGAAAAATTACATAATTTTCTAGCAGCTGATAACATCACGTGGGTTTTTATTCCAGCAAGATCACCAAACTTTGGAGGCTTATGGGAATCATCAATTAAATCTCTCAAATATCATTTAAAGAGAGCCGTGGGAAATGCTTCACTCACCTACGAAGAGATGAACACTATTTTGACACTGATTGAGGCTTGCTTAAACTCTAGACCCTTAACACCATTATCAAATGATTCAAACGACCTACATCCTTTAACACCTGGTCATTTCCTAATAGGCGACGCACTCACTACCATGTCAGAACCTAACTTGAAAAATATTCCTGTCAACAGACTTTCGAGATGGCAATACATACAACAACTTCATCAGCGATTCTGGTCCAGATGGTCAAGGGAGTATCTATCAAGTCTTCTAGAACGATCCAAGTGGAGAAGAAAATTCCCCAACCTTCTGGAAGGTGATTTGGTGCTCATCAAAGAAGATAACATTCCACCTCTAAAATGGAAAACTGGACGTATTGTGCAATTGTTTCCTGGGAAGGACGGAATAGTACGAGTGGCGACAGTGAAAACTACCAGAGGTACAACAACAAGATCTATTCGTCAATTGTGCCCGCTGCCTAAGGAGAGTTAATGTGTTGGTGTATTCATAGTGTGTACATTGTGTGATTCATAGTGTTGTGTTGTGTGTGCATTGTTCTGTTTATGTTTATATCATTCATTCATAACTTGTGTTATCTATTGTTGTGTATATTAAGTTCATGAACCAAATTAATCATTCATAGATTTGTTGAAGAAATTCCTTCAAGGCGGGCGGTATGTTCAGAACTGAGCGTTCTTCTCAATAAAAACTAACGCCAGTAAGTAAATGAAGAGGCAGCAACATAAAAACTAATACTTTTTCTCCCCAGCAGGGGTGAGAGTGTGTGTGTAAAAACGTGACACCAAGAAAGCAACGGTAGCTACGTGTATTGTGTTAATATCGCATTAATCTACATATAATAATGTTCATCTAGCAACTTTGTTTGTATTTTTTGAATTCATATAATCTTGTGTGTTATAAATGCAAATATATTGAACAGTCTCAAAGCAACGTCAAAAAATTATTAAGAAACCAGCGCCTACACAAGGATTACATCGACCAAAAATGATATTCACTAATGTTCATAATTATATGCAAAATTGAAATAAACAGATTTATTTAAAAATTAAATAAAAATGGTGATGATGCAACTGTCACACTACTACTACTAATAATAATAATAGTCATACTAATAACAATAATAATAATAATAGAAAGCCGTGTGGTTTCAGCGTGTCCCTTTTCTCCACCGGGTAAACGTCTTCGTTTGGAATTTAGGATTGTATTCCATTTGACATCGATTCGCATTAATGACTTACTAGAGATCCCAATCACCATCGATTGTTATCATCTTGAGTTTGTAATATTTGTCTTCGTGAGAAAATATATTCCAGTGTATCATATTGTGGCATGCATGACCAGAGTACATAACTTTCAGGGGCTATGGGAGAACGATCTTTCTACTTCCGGTTCGACGACGTTGCGAATCGTAAGAGTAAGCATATATCCATCTTTCAATATGTCCTTCCACTTGTGCAAGTTTTACTCGCAGAGGAGATGGATACCTTTCCTTGTTAGTTTTTTTTTTTTTTTTAGTGTATGTTCTCTGAACTTCAACTAGAAATAAATAAATTGAAACAAATGAAATATGAAACAAAATAGCATGAAACGAAGCTTACAGCATGTTAAAGAGAAGAAAGGGTATATTGTGTAGGTATAGCTATGTCTTTAATTACCTTTGAGGCTATCGGTTGTAAGCTGACAGCTCGCAAATGAAACTCTGACATTGAGTGGTCGTGGCATTAGCAATGTCAAGAACACCATTTGATTGATATACCGAACACAGCGTGTGAGTTTAATGAAAACAGAAACAGCTAGTTGCACGTTAGAGTAATCAATAGATTCTGAGAAATACTCACGTTACATTTTGTGCACAATACGTATCGCTTACTCCCTTCGGTGCAATGCACGCAAATGCTCATTGTTAATAGCAAAGGAGCGCTATGGATTGTATAATTGTAGATCAGGTACAATTAAGGATCTTTAATCTTCCAAATTATATTATCTATAAGTTTCGTAGGTCTTATAGAACTAGGGGTGTCCAGAGGGGGAATATCAAGACGCATAGGGCGTCATGAGTAGTGATGGGTAAATTCCCGGGAATATTTTTTCGGAATATTCCCAGGGAAAATTCCCGGGAAGCTTCCCCAAAATGGGAATATTCGGAGAGTTTATGTGTAAACGAAAGAAACTTGCATTCTATTACTATATTGATTTAAAAATCAAATTCCTTTTTTTATTAATAGTATATTTATTACTGTTGTCTCCAGAGGATTCTTTAAAATGTATATTCTGAACGGTACTATGTTATTTTATTATGTTTAGAGAGTACGCACAAATGTATATTTACTTACAATATATTTTATGGGAGTAAATATGTTGAAAAACATTTGGTATAGGAAGTCCACATCATTTTACACTACTAAACAGTTTATATTTATATGCAAGTGGATTTTCTAAAGTTGGCCCTACTACTGATGTTATAAATATATTAAATTTTTAAATGTTATAAACAAATTAAGTTGGGCAACTGCCAGAAAACACATGTCTCACCATTTTATCAGCATTTGCTCATACATATTTGTCCACAATATTTGCAAGATACTGACTTATCTTTAGAATTTTGAACGTAACATTGCCACAGACGACCTTTCTTCCTACCCATATCTCGAAATTCCATGCGTTAATTCACATGTAAGAGAAGCCTGAGTACCCATTCAGAAGCTGTGAGTCAGACAGCAGACAGACACGTCTATTACTAACGGTGATTCGGGGTGTACTGATAGTAATTCACCTCTACCTCCACAGAATTTCTAGATTACTTTACTGAGTTGTTCCTTTTCATTTATAAATTAGTGTTTTGCTTCTTTATAGTGCAAATGTTAGTGGAAATTTAAAAATCATGTTATTAACTATTATAAAAAGTACAGTCAACAAATTTCAATATTTTAACCTCCAAATTATTTAAAACCTGGTAGCAAATGATAATAAATGAAAATAATGTAATCAGTCATATAGTTCTTATAATTTAGAAAATAAAATAAGGAAATCAAAATAAATTTTTTCCCGGGAATTTATATGCCAGGGAAAAAACCCGGGAATATTCCCAATTTTTATTTTCCTCCCCACCGGGAATATTCCCACTGCCCATCACTAGTCATGAGTAATTTGTGGGGGAGGAGACACACATATTTCAACTAATTTTATTTTCTGTCTGATATTATTTTACATTCTGAAATTAAGGATTATAGATAGGAATACGTCGTATCATCTCTAATGGTCGTGACGGGTTACGTTGGCTCAGTGGTAGAGGGCTTAATTCTGGTATCCCTGGTTCGATTCCAGAGTTGGGAATACGTCGTATCATCTCTAATGGTCGTGAGGGGCCACGTTGGCTCAGTGGTAGAGAGCTTAATTCTGGTATCGCTGGTTCGATTCCAGAGATGGGAATACGTCGTATCATCTCTAATGGTCGTGAGGGGTCACGTTGGCTCAGTGGTAGAGAGCTTAATTCTGGTATCCCTGGTTCGATTCCAGAGTTGGGAATACGTCGTATCATCTCTAATGGTCGTGAGGGGTCACGTTGGCTCAGTGGTAGAGAGCTTAATTCTGGTATCCCTGGTTCGATTCCAGAGTTGGGAATACGTCGTATCATCTCTAATGGTCGTGAGGGGCCACGTTGGCTCAGTGGTAGAGAGCTTAATTCTGGTATCCCTGGTTCGATTCCAGAGATGGGAATACGTCGTATCATCTCTAATGGTCGTGAGGGGTCACGTTGGCTCAGTGGTAGAGAGCTTAATTCTGGTATCCCTGGTTCGATTCCAGAGTTGGGAATACGTCGTATCATCTCTAATGGTCGTGAGGGGCCACGTTGGCTCAGTGGTAGAGAGCTTAATTCTGGTATCCCTGGTTCGATTCCAGAGATGGGAATACGTCGTATCATCTCTAATGGTCGTGAGGGGTCACGTTGGCTCAGTGGTAGAGAGCTTAATTCTGGTATCCCTGGTTCGATTCCAGAGATGGGAATACGTCGTATCATCTCTAATGGTCGTGAGGGGCCACGTTGGCTCAGTGGTAGAGAGCTTAATTCTGGTATCCCTGGTTCGATTCCAGAGATGGGAATACGTCGTATCATCTCTAATGGTCGTGAGGGGTCACGTTGGCTCAGTGGTAGAGAGCTGTGAAAAATGAATGTATGTCCATCTGCTCGACTGGCGACAGATACGTGCAAAGTTTCAAAGTTTAATGCTTAATGATTTCAAAGATCTGGTCAGTAGCGAGAGAAAGTATTTAAAAGCCTTCTCTTTCTCATCTTAAATGAAGCTCAATCGAATGCTAAAAATTATTACTTTTTGTAACAAGTTTCTTTCTACGTGGTGGTAAATGGTCAAGAAATTAAAATTGTTAATACAATAGAGTCCTGAAAACTCGGCCTGATGTGGACCGAAGGGTGGTCCAGTTTGTGAAAATGCCGGGTTATTGGGAATGGAGTTAAAAAGTAATAAGTACGAGTGTTTGCTCAGAAAATACAATACTGTACATATATGTATTGGTTGCTTGGAAGTACAACAGAGAATAAACTGCCTAATTACCCCTAAACAAAGGAAAAGTACGTATTCTATGAAGGCATAAAGCCTTTACTATACCTGAAAATTAACGAATACATACTGTACAGTAATTTGTCTAATAAGACAGACCTCAGAAAAATACCCGGCAAGACCTTGAACAGGTTTGCGCGCGGATTTTTTTTTTTGCCCTTCCAGGATGGGCCCGAGTTATCCGGTCTGCCGGGTTGTCGAGTGCCGTGTTTTAGGGATACTATTGTAATAAAATTTTAAAGTACACTCATGTCCAAAATTATTGTCGTATGTTTACAAATATATTGTTGTAGGAATATAATTTTGATAACGAATTTACCCGATATTTCTTATAATGTTAGTATGTGTATAATCGGCAAAGACATGTATGTGGCAAAATTTCATGTCAAAAGAGCAGTAAATAAGAACAATAAAGCGAAAATAAAACTTTCTTCTTCATTTAGTAACACGTTGATTTACTCATTCAAATTTTCGTATTTATAATTCTTTTCCTGTGAAATTTACCACAAATATACATTTCCCGATTATACACAAAGTATCGATATTAAAAGTGCCCTGCAAAATCATTATCAAATTATATTCTTACAAGAAGACAGTTATAGATATGCGATAATAATTTTGGACATGAGTGTACATGTGGAAACAGATTTATTGTGATGCGAAGCCTGCTCTCGCAGCTGGAATTCGGGAGGAAAGCAAAAAAAAAAAAAAGTATGACAAAACAAAAATGAACGTGGAAAAAGCTTTTCTTCAAGTAGTGCTCTGGTAGCAAAACATGAGCAAACAAACAAAACAAAAAAAAGTATGTAAAAATGAAGAGAGAAATAAATTTCTCAGAATTAAAATAAGAGTTCAATACTTTTATTGAAAACAAAAAAAAAAGTTTAAGACCGGTTGAAAATCAATAAATGTGCACTATATGAACAAAGGAATGATTTACATACAGCATTCCAATTAAGATGAATTTTTGGGCAGTCTTAGCTATCGATTTGACAGCCAAACCTCCATATTGAGGTTTTCTAAAATTATGATTCTACAAGGTTTAAAAAGGCAGCGAGCAAGAATGACTGCTTTCAGCAATACGAATCTAACATAAGTAACTTGTATTTCACTTTATTAACAAAGACATTTGCTGTATTCTTTCTGCAATAGACTTAGATTTTGAGAAATGACTCCGCCAAAAATATGAGGTTTCTTTTTGTGATAGGTTGTTTCTCTATATGATCTCTATATGTCAATAATGGTTATCACCTTAAAATATAAGGTTCCGGGTTATTACTTGTAAGGATCATGATACCCATACTGTATTTTGATAAATTTTTCAGATCATAGCAATTATGTTTTAATAAACTTTTCTAATTTGATTTTTGGGATAAAGTATCTCTAGTTTATTTACATATCCCTACGACTATAATTACGGATTATAAATTTACAAAAGAGGGCAGAAAATGTACATGTAGTTGAACAATGAGTTACGAAGGGAAACAGACAGAGCAAGGAAAGAGTTTAATACAAGAAAATAGGAGAACACAGAAGAATTCGAAAGAGTTGGGAATATGAGGAAATGCACAATACGAGGAAATCTATAGAACTTCGGATGGAACAAAAGAGTATTACAATGGCAGCACAAAATAAGAATGGAAAGGTAGTCAGAATGGAGAGAATGAAGTCTTAGGAAGTTGAAAAGAGTATATTGAGGAGGAGAGACAGATCGAGTGACTTATATGTTGAAGTAGAAAATTAAGTACGCGAGAATGTTAATGGGTTTAATATTCCTCGGCTATATCCGAGATTTGCAATGGAAAAGGAACCGGGACAGATAATATTCCAATCGAATTAATTAAGAATATGGAAAACAGGGGTAAGAAACAATTGTTCCGACTCTGTAATGATGTATATGAAACAGGAGTGTTGCCAAAATATTTCCTGAAGACAATCATAATACTATTGGCTAAGATATGGAACCCAAAGAGATGTGAGGTAATAGAACTCTTAGTTTCATATCGCATGTAGCAAAAATGTTGCTTTGAATACTGAACAGAAGGTTGTACGAAAGAAAAAATGCAGAGGCCGAGGAGGAACGGTTCGGGTTCAGGAGAAATAAGGGCACAAAAGATGCAATTGGCTTATTAAAGCTAATCGATGAAACGTTTATAGAAAAAGGAATCTTTATCTATTGATCTAGAAAAGGCTTTCGACAGCATGAATTGGGAATTGTTGGGAGTTCTAAGGAAGGTTGGATTGGTATAAAAAGATCGAAGACTCATAGAAACGTAAATAAAGCAACAAGTAGTTAGAATAGAGGAAGAAATGGCAGAGAAGAGTGCGATTAGAACACGAGTTTGACAGGGATTTTGTCTCTTGTCGACATCATTTAATATCCATCTTGAATAGAAAGTGAAAAAGACCCTACATAATGAGGGAAATGGCGAGGGAGAAAAGAACAAATGAGGGGGTGAGCGCAACCGTGATCTAACCCACATTTTTTAAAAATGGAGAAAAGTCAAACACATGCGCTAAAAGTTAAAGTTAAACACATGCGCTTTTTGTACAATATACCAAAAGCAACCACAAGTGGTTGAATGTGTCATACATTGTACATATATATATATTGTAGGTACAAAAAACCGCATGTGTTTAACTTGATTTTTCTTCATTTTTAAAAATGTGAGTTAGACCACTGTTGCGCTCACTCCCTCAATTTCAGACATAGTTGAAAAGAGGAAGAGTAACCGGTTGAGACAATGGCTGAGATTACTGTATCATGAGGAACGTGCTGAAAGGAATGGTGAAAGGAAAAAAAGAGGGAAGGGACAAAATAAGCTACAGTTGATGGACGGTATAGAAGCCGAAAAATCGTACGTGAACACGAAGAGGTTAGCTGAAGATCGTGGTGCATGGAAGTTTCTTAGATGCGATAAGTGACTTGACAATAATGGCAGAATACTTATAACGATGATATTGCATAATAAATCAGTAGTTAATTAAAATATTTTACTAATAATTATATATTTAAGACGAAAGCATAATTCTAAAGAATAACAACCAGAATATACTGCTGTCTAATAATGTAGGTTTTGGACTTATCGTACGACTCAGGGGCGGATCCAGGACCGACTTCTAGGGGGGCGGTGGGTTGTCATACTGCTACTTTTAAGGGCTCCAAACTTTCGGGTGGGTTTTATTTATATATATAAAATAAGAAAGTTTCCTCTTCTGGGGGGCGATCGCCCCCACCCTGGATCCGATCCCTGGTACGACTGTATGTAACATCCTGAAGGAAACCTATAAGTGAAATCGTATATTTTATAATTCTTTCCGTGTATGTATTCCATCTATATGTACTTTTCGTATGAAACAGAGGAATATATATATATGCGGTCAATATCTTGGCATACAGATTGACTATATAACATGTAACTGATGTAACTAACCTTCGTGTACTTGTATAATATACGAAAAACTGTTAGATGTCTGACATCTTGCAGCGGCATCATGTAATATCTAAGCGGAAGAAGAGTATTACGTATGCAACATATGATGACGTATGCTCCATACAGATTTCCGTAGTAATCATATGGATGCTATATATTTGTACAGTATACCGCATTCGAATATCGGTTTTTTTTCGCAGTGTAGTTCAGTGTTTACCTCTAGCTTTTCTTGAAGGAAGTCACATCAGTGAAAAGCTTTTATTACAACAAGCTGAAGGAAGATCAGCAAGATTACAATTTTTTTTTTTTTTGCTACAAGGTAAGGGAAGATAAGTAAGATTACAATGTTATCACTACAAGCAAAGGGAAGATCAGTAAGATTACAATTTTATCACTATAAGCAAAGGGAAGATCAGTATAATTACAATTTTATCACCATAAGCAAAGGGAAGATCAGTAAGATTACAATTTTATCACTACAAGCTAAAGAGAGATCAGTAAGATTACAATTTTATCGCTACAAGCTAAGGGAAGATCAGTAAGATTACAATTTTATCACTACAAGCTAAGGGAAGATCAGTATAATTACAATTTTACCACTACAAGCAAAGGGAAGATCAGTAAGATTACAATTTTATCACTACAAGCAAAGGGAAGATCAGTAAGATTACAATTTTATCACTACAAGCTAAGGGAAGATCAGTATAATTACAATTTTATCACTACAAGCTAAGGGAAGATCAGTATAATTACAATTTTACCACTACAAGCAAAGGGAAGATCAGTAAATTACAATTTTATCAGTACAAGCAAAGGGAAGATCAGTAAGATTACAATTTTATCACTACAAGCTAAGGGAAGATCAGTAAGATTACAATTTTATCACTACAAGCTAAGGGAAGATCAGTATAATTACAATTTTATCACTACAAGCAAAGGGAAGATCAGTAAGATTACAATTTTATCACTACAAGCAAAGGGATGATCAGCAAGATTACAATTTTATCACTACAAGCAAAGGGAAGATCAGTAAGATTACAATTTTATCACTACAAGCAAAGGGAAGATCAGTAAGATTACAATTTTATCACTACAAGCAAAGGGATGATCAGCAAGATTACAATTTTATCACTACAAGCAAAGGGAAGATCAGTAAGATTACAATTTTATCACTACAAGCAAAGGGAAGATCAGTAAGATTACAATTTTATCACTACAAGCAAAGGGATGATCAGCAAGATTACAATTTTATCACTACAAGCAAAGGGAAGATCAGTAAGATTACAATCTTATCACTACAAGCAAAGGGATGATCAGCAAGATTACAATTTTTTCGCTACAAGCTAAGGGAAGATCAGTAAAATTACGGTTTTATCGCAAGAAGGTAAGGAAAGAACATTTACCTAATATCTAACCTAATCCTTATATAGAACAATTAATACATTAGGTAAGTTTACTTCACTTTGCTTGTAGCAATAAATATTTAATTTAAATCGATGTAACTTCGCTTCTAAGCTGCTACGAATGCTTACATACTTTTAGTATGCTACCTAGAAATTGTGAGATACTTAATTCTGTACATTTTCGCTCATTACATCCAAATTTGGGCAAAGAAATTGTAAACGTAAACATGATGTTTGTCACTACGAAACAATTTTCTGCGTCGCTTCTTGTCATTCGTATTTCATCAACAAACAATTCCACTCCAATTAGAAATTAACAGAATGATACAGCATCTGAGCACAAAGAGATACACGTCAAGAGACGCAGAGAGATGCTGGAAGGAGGCAAGAAGAGAAGAAAGATAGAGCATTAAAGACAATGTACAACAACTACGCAAGATATATATATATATATATATATATATATATATATATATATATATATATATATATATATATATATATATATATATACACTCCAATGATAAAGACATTTCTTCTCCATGTCTTGTAGTTACTTTTTTTTTAAAAAAATATCTAAGACTGATGCAAGAAGAAGATACAAATCTCACAATGTTACCAGTGCAATGTTACCAACTACAGTGACGTTATTTTCCACCAGAATTCTACAGTATAACCCCGCTTTTATAGTTTCCATGTGACAAGAATAGTCATTGTGAACTGGTGTGCCACGAAGAAACTACCAGTGTATCAGAAGAAAGTGCAAAATTCAACTATTCATAAAGCAGAATACAATAGTGCTGTCGTTTCAGATTTATCATTCTTTATAAGAAATAATGGAAATATACCAAAACATGATCCACATTAATTTTGCTTCTCATTATTGGAAGGGGAGTTCGACAAGGATGCTGCCTCTCGCCAACACTATTTAATGTCTATCTAGAAGAGATAGTGAAAAATAGCCTACATGATGATGATGGCATTTCGGTAGGAGGTAGAATGATTAGATACATAAGATTGGCAGACGATATGGCGCTTCTTGCAGAATCTGAAAAGGAAATCAATAAAATGTTAGAAAAAATTAGAAAGGGCTTTGAAGAATATGGGATGAAAATAAATGTTAGAAAGACAAAAGCTATGGTGATTGGAACGAAGGGGTCTGTGTCAAATATAAAAGTATGAGGGGAGAAAATAGAACAAGTGAATAGTTTTAGATATCTGGGTAGTATTCTTAGTAATAACATGAAGTGCGAACGTGAAATGAAAGCAAGGATAGGAATGGCGAAAGAAGCCTTTAGGAGGAAGAAAAGTCTGTTTTGTGGGACCTTGAACAAAGAGTTGAGAAAAAGACTCATAAAATGCTTCGTGTGGAGTGTTGTACTGTATGGGGCGGAAACGTGGACATTACGTAAAGGTGATGAAAATCGACTGGAAGCCTTCGAAATGTGGGTGTGGGGAAGAATGGAAAGAATTAGTTGGGTCGAGCGCAAAACGAATGAGACAGAGTTAGAAATGGTGGGTGAGAAAAGAACACTTTTAGATAGTATTAGGAAGAGGCAGAGAAACTGGTTGGGACATTCCCTAAGAAGAGATTGTATCATGAGGGACGTCCTAGAGGGTATGGTGACGGGAAAGAGAGGGAGGGGGCGAAGGAGACTACAATTAATGGATGATATAAAAACAGAAAGATCATACGCGAAGACGAAGAAGTTAGCGGAGGACCGTGGAGCAACGAAGCTTCTCAGCTGCGGCAAGTGACCTGCCAATAAAGGCAGAATACCCATGATGATGATGATGATGATATTAGAAATAAAAGAAACATAAGGTGTTTATTGGTCTGGCGTAAAATTTTATTTTTAGGTTGAAGTTTTTCAACTCCGAGACCACGAGAGACGTTGGTCAATTTTCAAAGTAGAATTCAAACCATCCTAGTTGGTTCGAATTTGAAGATTCCTCGAAAGAGAATCGAACCTGGAGCTCCGCTCACCAAACACGTGAGCGATAGTTCACTAGACCAGTGGGGATAGCCGTACGTACGATTGTAAATTAAAGACCTTGGTGCCAAGAACTGAAAAAGAAAAAGGGTTTAAAAACTGCTGGGCTAGAAGAAGGCTGGTGTGAATCAGGGGAAAGTACAGATTGTCAGCAAATAAAAGTGAATTCCAAAATATTTCGTGATTCTCTGCCTATTACGATCCATAACTTGTGCATTAAAAAATATTTAATAAGATTGTGTGTATCATTATCATCATTATAGATATTATGTCATTATTAACAGGACACTTGCCGCAACTGAGAAGCTTCAATGCTTCACGGTATTCCGCATAACTTCTTCGTCTTCACGTTCGATTTTTCTGTTTTAATATCGTCCCTCAATTGTAATCTCCTTGGTTTCTTCCCTCTCTTTCCTGCCACTATACCCTCTATCACACTCTCATGATACAATTCTTTCTTAGCCAATGTTCCTACAAGGTTCATTTCCTCTCATCAATAATACGTAAAATTACTCTTTTCTTCCCCACCATTTCTAACACCCTCTCATTCGTTTATCACTCAACCCAGCTAATTCTCTCTATTTTCCTCCACACATACATTTCGAAAGCTTCCAGTCGTATTTAATCATTTTTGTCTAATGTCCATGTTTCGTCCTTTTCAGTACAATACTCCACACGAAGCATTTTATGAGCCTTTTTCTCATCTCATTATTCACAGTCCCACAAAATACATTTTTCTTCCTCGCAAAATCTTCTTTCGCCATTCCTATCTTTGCTTTTATTTCGCACTCGAAATTCATATCATCGCTAGTATTATGGTACTTGTACCGATTATGGCCCGGGTCCATAATATGGCCCACTCACCATATCTGCAGATTTATGTTGGTGCTACTAGATGACAATATAAACTATGTCCTCTGAGCCGCTCAAATATGTTTACGCTTGTCATGAGGAAATAGTTTATATTGTCATCTAGTAGCACCAACGTAAATCTGCAGAGATATTGTCTGTGGGCCATATTAGGGACTCGGGCCATAATCGGTGCAAGTACCATACTACCCAAGTATCAAAAACTAGCCACCTGTTCTATTTTCTCCCCTCTTAGTGTATATTTGACATCAATCGCTTCGTTATTACTTCTGTCTTTCCAATTTATTGTCATCCCATGTCCTTCACAGTCCTAACTAAATAGTATAATTATTTTTGCACTGCCATCTCATAACTTTTTTTCTTTTTCATACGGCGATTTAGCACGAACTGTTGTCATCATTGTTGCCGAAAAGACAAAGCAAGACAACATTTTCGGGACAAGATGCCGGGCGAGACAGACTTTTTCGAATGGAAATAAATGAGAAAACATTTTCACTGAATCTTTTCGAGACGAGACAGCCTCAAATCTCGTCTCGTGGTCAGCACTAGTGGTCATTATTCGTAAAAATATTTTGTTGCTAATGAAACTGGAGGTCTATACAGAAAAATGAAACTGCACGAAGACAAAAGAAAGTACCCTGCAATCTGGAGGGGCCGTACGTTAACCTAATAACTTCCCGTATACAGGCCTGAAACCAGCTACAGAGGGTTAGGGGAGGCAAGTCATTAAAAATCCTCCTACAAATATCTATATTCTGTATTTTGTATTGAGGTCTAGTGGGGCCACGAAAAGTTTAGGGGGGCAGGCCCACCCTAGCCTCCCCTCTGGTTGCGGGCCTGCCCGTATAGGTGGCCATTCGTAGAATACACCTTGAAGTAAACATAGAAAGTTGTTCGTACCCAATGCTATAACAAAACTAGTGCAATCTGTAGTATTCTTGTACTGCATGTTGCATGAAATGTACAGAGTGTAGGACAATACGTATTTTTTTAAAAAAGTGTTGATGGGTCTTGAGATCACAAGAATTCCACGTGCCAGAGGTGCTCTTTACCACATAGATACGGCGGATCACAATAAGCAGATTAAAGAAGCGAGTACTTATAGGCCAATATTCTATTTGAACAGAGAATAAGTAAAATTTTCAAAGAGACCTCCGTGCTATAAAATGTAATCATATCTAAAATGCAACTAGCATATAACACAGAAGACAAGATCGTCACTTGACACTAAACAACACCAAATGATTATCTGTTCCTAACCCAAATTTTTACACATACAACTGGAAGAGGAGTATATTCCATGAAAGTAACAGCCGGAAGAAATGAGGACAAAGGCAACTGTCTGTAGACTACGGTCGTCACAAACATTGTACCTTTCATTTGCGTCCAATACGGCTGTTCCTTCGTTTTTATGTCCAATTACGCTTTCTTCTTCCATGTCAATTTGTCCGTACATTGCATTTTTTTAAAAATTCTTCTCCAATATGCAGAGCTGTAGCTAGAAATTTTCGCACACAGGAGTAAAGTAGAATTTTGTGTCGCCTACATTTGTCTCACCAAGCTATTCCTTTAGTCGTTTTTCTCTCACTTACGAGTGCAGCAACTTTTGCTATGCTACGTTGATTTTTAGATAAGCTGATTGGACAGACCATTCCAACAGCCAAAAGCGATCAATATGCATTCTTTTATACAAATAAGAGCTGTTTTCAAGAGGCTTATTTTGGACTTTTGGTCAAACTGTACAAAACTACTTTTGGTTGGTATGCAGATTCACTTGAAGAACAGTTACGGAAATTTACTATTTATAACGTCTCATACTATTGATAAGAAATGAAATTTCAATCCATTACAAACTACCTGCTTTTAATGTGTTCGAAACAGTTGACATAATTAATAATTGTAAATTTTGGAAATTTTATTATGTACAGTATGTGACCACACGACTAGCATTTTAATTTCCATTCTTTTAGGGTTAAAAAAATATTTTGTGAAATATAACGGAAATACAGAAGGAGTTTTCTTTGTGAATTTCTCAACATTAATCGATGGAGCCGAAGAAGTGTTGTATGCCTTTATTTAAAATCCGAAATATAATTTGGCTACTACATATCTTTGAAATTACAATAATTACTTAATTTTTTTAAAGAACGAAAGATCTGATTTGAAGGTTATACTTATTATTAATGAACATATGAAAAATACGCACATACACACAAACACACACAGTATATATATATATAACTTGTGTATATGTTTTGTATGTATGTAGATGGATAAAAATATCACACAACTAGATACGAATACCCAAAAAGTACTATCCAGGCGATACAAGTAGTTGATGGAGAACAATGATCCCAATAAATTCCTTCACATTGGAAGCATTTCAAATGTCAGTTGAATAAGAAAAAAAATCACTGGTAGAAATCAATCTTTCAAAGAGACGAAATTCATTATGTTAAGTTCTGACCTCTTAAACTCCTATTCTACAACTGCTTCAAGTTCAAAAATGTTATTATTCCCCTTGTTTACTTTCATTTTTAGTATTTCCATGCAAACATCAGATTGCGTGTGTCTTTTTAACTCTCTCATTTTCATACCTTCATTCTCCCCGTTGTGATTAATCCAAATTGGGTAGAAAACTCATCACCATAAAAACGCCGAACACATATTTCTGACTTTGATCGTTTCTCATTTTGAAAACGCTCCTCCGTACACTATAAGTCATTACTTGGCACCTTGTGCATCACATTGTTATTAACAAATCATATATTGTATATTTTTTAAGTAACAAGTAAAAACTTGTGGCTCTAATTGAAACGTTTAAAGTGGAAGCTTTTAGTAAATCTTTGCAAATCTACACCAAAATTGATTTAACAGGGCGTCAATACTTTTACGGGGCGCTGCATCGATAACTCTTTTGTAAACTTTTTATTTGTTCTTGCTCGTTCGATGCCCTCTTGCCATCAACGCCCGAGGCAAAAGCTCTGCTCGATCCCCTCAGTAACTACGGCTCTGACCACATGCTCCCTGTATACATATTCTGTCAGTATCAACAGCATTCTTTGAAAATTACGTGTATGCGACAGCTACAGGATGCGACAGCTACAGAAAAGGAGATACACACCGCAGAACCGTATATTCCAGAACCCAATCGAATAGAAGTGGAAGCCGCTATAAAGAAATTAAAGAAACACAAATCTCCGGGTGTAGATGAAATTCCGGCTGAGTTAATTTTAGCTGGAGGCGAAAAATTGTGGAACAAGATACACAAACTCATTCTCCTTATCTGGAACAAGGAAGAATTGCCACAAGAGTCAATCATTGTTCCAATTCACAAGAAAGGCGACAAAACTGACTGTAATAATTATCGAGGCATTTCTCTTCTGTCAACATCCTATAAAATCCTTTCAAATATTCTGTTAGCAAGATTGACCCCATACGCAGATGAAATTATTGGAGATTATCAATGCGGATTTAGACGAAATCGATCAACTATCGACCAAATATTTACCATTCGCCAAATACTCGAAAAGAAGTGGGAATACAATACCCCGGTACATCAACTATTTATTGATTTTAGAAAGGCTTACGACTCGGTTAGGAGAGAAACATTATACAACGTTCTTACAGAGCTTGGAATACCGAGAAAGCTAATTAGATTAATTAAGATATGTTTAAGTGAATCCCAAAGTAAAGTCCGGGTAGGAAAATTTTTGTACACGCCCTTTCACGTCGAAAATGGCCTGAAACAAGGAGATGCGTTGTCGCCATTATTATTTAACTTTGTGCTGGAATACGCCATAAGGAAAATCAAAGATAGCAACCAGGGCCTAGAGTTGAACGGTATTCACCAGGTTATGGCATATGCTGATGATGTAAATTTAATAGGGGATGATAGGAGAACAGTAGAAATAAATGCAGAGATATTATTAAACGCTTGCAGGGACATGGGTTTAGAAGTAAATGCAGAGAAAACTAAATACATGGAAGTGCGTCGGGACCGTAATACGGCAAATTGTGGAGGCGTTAAAATATTAAATAATACTTTTGATAAAGTGGATACTTTCAAATATTTAGGATCAATATTAACAGATGAAAATCATATTCACGAAGAAATTAAATGTCGACTAAAGCAGGGAATTCGTGTTACTATTCGGTTCAAAATCTCTTGTCGTCGCGAATTCTGTCGAGGAATTTGAAGCTTAAAATATATAAAACGATAATCATGCCTGTTGTTCTGTATGGTTGCGAAACATGGTCGCTTACTCTGAGGGAAGAACATAGACTGAAAGTATTTGAGAACAGGATCCTGAGAAGAATATTCGGACCCAAGAGGAACGAGAATGGGGAATGGCGAAAGCTTCATAACGAGGAACTACATAGTTTATACGGTTTACCCAACATTGTTAGGGTCGTCAAGTCTAGGAGGCTTAGGTGGGCAGGTCATGTAGCTAGAATGGAAGAAAGTAGAAACGCTTTCAAACTCTTGACTGGTAGACCCATAGGAAAACGACCATTAGGAAGACCTAGGCGCAGATGGGAGGATAATATTAAGATGGATCTCGCAGAGATAGGAATACAAAGTAGAAACTGGATCCATTAGCTAAGGATAGAAGTCAGTGGAGAGCTTTTGTGAACGCGGCACTGAACCTCCGGGTTCCATAGGCCATAGAGTTAGTTAGTTAGTTAGTTTTCAACCAGAAGTGACGAGCGTACGTTCAACATTGAAACAGAGGAATTTCCTCCCGATTCTTACATCTGTACATCCCAGTTTTATCCAGACATTACGCACATAACGTTATTTCTCCGTATGGTGTTTTCGCGCGCCAAATGTAGTGAAATCTTATAAATGGCGCCAATAGTCTTTCTTTGGGAGAGGTTATATAGAAATTGTATCAAAAAGATCTACTTATTTCACCGCCTTCACTAAAGAATAACAGCCATTATAGTAATGTTTCTAGACATGCTTACCTGATGATAGTTGAATATTAACTTTGATAAATAATTTACATATTAAGCTACAATAAAAATGACATGTTAAGTTTGTACAAGATTGAATGACTTTCATTAATTACGTACTAGATATTATATCTATATATAATATCATTTTAATATATTCACAGGGAGTTCTGGGAAAAGCCGTTAATCTTTTCGTACGCCTTCAAGACTCTAATACAAGAAAAATATTTACATGTGACTTCGGTCAGAAACGTCTAGGTACGGAGATGGGGTCAATTTAAAACAACCACCTTACGACCAATTCCACTATTTATCTTAAATTTACTTTGTCTCCGTAATTAAGCGTTTCCGACTGAAGTTGCAGGTAAACTTTTATTCTCATATTAAGGTTTTGAACACGTATTCGAACTTTGTCAGTTGTTTTAGCCACTCTATGACCAATTTCATTAATTAACTTATATCGAGTCATCTCTATAATTAGGTGCTTTTGACCAAAGTCGCAGATTAAGTTTTTTAAAGGTATTGAGTTTCTGCACATGTATTCGAATTTGTCACTTTATTACCAGAACAACCTATATATTAATGAAAATGAATGTAGCCTGGGTTGTCATGACATCATGACCAAAAAAACAGCTGAACAGATTCACAGAAATGTTTAAACATAATTTGTGCTTATTTCGAACATTTTGTTATGACAGTACTTTTACTAAAATGAATAAAGTAAGGGGGTAGTGAGAATTCCAAATTTGTGTCAAAAAATATGTATATTTCACACCAAAGCAACAGCTACAGTTATTGTTACATTTCAATATTATCAGGTTCTCATTCTTACACGTCATAAAATATTTTTCACTCTTTACAACATATACTTTCAAAGTAAACCGCACACAAGCGAGGAAGTGAAGAAACTTAGGAAGGAAACGGGGAGGTGCTATGTTCAACGACAGACTTGGAACAGCAGAGAAAAAGGAAACAACGCGGAACGATTAGACAAACAGGAAAACGAGTAATCATGTTAGGACTTTGGTCTAGGTGGGTTCTCATCATTCAATTTCGATTTTTTTAAAAATTCATCATCCTAAGCCGAGGAGAAGAAGATTCACATGACTCTTTTAAATATCTCTTCATCAATGTAATTCCTCATGCGAAGAACTGGTGTTCATATAGTATCAAATAAAGGACAAAATGTCACTTTTAAAATAATGTATTTTTTCTATTTGAATTGCATTTTCCAGTTTAGTACAGTCACATCAATAGCATATGCCAGTAAATATTTATTAAATTTTATCGTTTTTTCTGTAGTTTTACTTCTTGTAATTTTGTATGTTTTTTAAAAATGGAGCATGTTTACCGTCCTGGTTTTTTGACACATCATCATTGGAATTAAGAATGTCCGAAGAAAATATACAGCACATGATGCCATAAAAGAATAAAGTCATCGTGGAAAATTATTTTGAAATCACATTCTGCATTCGCAAAAACTCGGAAAATTGATTGAACTTTTCTCCTTTTATCGCCCGTTTCAAAGAAAAATTCCAGTCAATTTTCCAATAGCAATAAGAATAATTGATCATCCTTATTGAAATCATAGACCATATTACGTCAAAATTACATTCTCCACTTATTTCGATTTCAAAGAATAAAGGTGATTGGGCAGTTTCAGAAAATTCACATAGTATTACATTAGAATCATTTCGTCTCATATAGCCTCGCTGCTGAAGGGACGTTAAACTCAAAATCAACTCAGCTCAAAATAAAATACTTTTTTAAGTGAAGTATAATAGAAACGGGTTTTATAATCCCATTATGTGCATGTGCCCAACCCTCTCAAACTTGTGCCCAAGGCCCTTATACTCCATATGGTGATGTCCGAGTACTCCACGAGGTCGACCGCCCTTCATTGAATCTAGTTCGCTATCCACGTAAAATGAGATGTGATTTTCTAAAAAAAAAAAAAAAAAAAAAAAAAAAAAAAAAAAATATTAATAATAATTTAATAATATTCGTGACACCAGCATGTCTGAACTAACAAGTACGTTCAACATCATTGAGTTGCAAATAACAAAATATATTCAAATAACAATGAAATAACATAAATCATTACCTTGGAAATCATTGACGAAGACAAAATTTAGTACTATATGGTATAGAAAAAAGTGCATAGGAAACTGAAACCAAAATAAGAACAGTGATACTGGACAGACTTCGTATTGAACTATGAGACGAAGACCTACAGTAAACGCATAGATTTAGGAAGTTTAGATTTC
Source organism: Thermobia domestica (assembly GCF_964235325.1). Taxonomy (NCBI): domain Eukaryota; kingdom Metazoa; phylum Arthropoda; class Insecta; order Zygentoma; family Lepismatidae; genus Thermobia; species Thermobia domestica. Next base: position 42,694,898 of record NC_137456.1, read on the forward strand.
TGAGCTTTCGGCATCTATGGTCATTTAGCTCGTCACGTTTGAGGGATGACGTCCCTCGACGAGCACACTATCCGGGGATAAGGAAGGAAGAAAGGATTGGGGAAGGAAGGAAACAGCCTGGGACGTATAAATTAGATACCATCCCGGTATCATTTGCCTGGTGTGAATGAGAAAGATACAGGAAAACTCATTCAGGATGGCTGGCCTGGAAAAGCCTTTTACACTTTTCCGATCGAGTGCCCCCACATGGGACCGCTCTCACAGAAGGCGAGAGTATTAGCGACTACGCTACGCGGGCGAGGCCACAGCAAACGCATGGAGTAGGCAAGAATACACCAGGAACGAATTGCCCTATTGTGTGCAAGTTTACTAGCGAGAAAATAAGACAAACTCTGTGTTAAAGAATAGGAACCAACTTCGAGGTATTAAAATATACGTTGACCAAGATTATTCAAACAAGATGCGTGACGAACGGAATCAATTTCAATTTTTCCTAGGTGCGGCTAAAAGGCAAGGAACCTTTGCGTATATGCAATTTCAGTTTTTATTAATAGATCAAAAAAGAGGTTCACCCATTGGGACTTGAGAGCAAAACACCAACAGCAAACAACTTTGACTGCATTCCAAAGTGATAGTGTGGCATTTGAACAGCCCTGAGATAAGATAAACCAGCAGCTGAGTTCTCAAGACGCCGTAGGGAGCCAGATGAAGGGCTTGTCTCCCTCACTTCATCCAACAACAAACCTATTGTGACAAATCCAATCAAATGAAAAATGTGTTCCAAGGCCTCCCCGTATGTAAGTAAGATAGTGACGCGTTAACATAAATAGGTAGAACAAACTTGCAAAAATATTTCCAAAACGTCCGTGGTTTACGTTCTAAAAGTAATTATTTTAATATATCCACAGGGTGTTCCGGGAAAAGCAGGAAATCTCTGCATACGCCTTCAGGACTCCAATACAAGAAAAATATTTACCAATGACTTTGTTCAGAAAAGTCTAAGTATGGAGATGGGGTCAATTTACGACCAATTCCACTATTTATCTTAAATTTACTTTGTCTCCGTAATTAAGCGTTTCCGACTGAAGTTCCAGGTAAACTTTTAGCGTGGTTTACATTCTAAAAGTAATGTATTTTATACTAATGTTTTATCATCTAACTACGATATTATTATAACTATTGAAAGATGTTTGTGTAACGGTAATTTTAATTCTGAATATTTTGATGATAGATACACAGAATTTTGTTAACACAAAAACTTGGAACTATTCAGAACATTAAAGGACGGGGTGTAACAATAGCAATAAATTCAGACCACAACGGTCAGTTGTTTATTCATATGATGCGGGATTTTATTGTGTTCTAGTCAAACGTATAGAAAATCATTAGTTGTATATATTTGTGCTTTGTATATATGACCAGAGTCAAACGTAATCAATTACGAAAACTTCTATAAATTCATAGAAAGTAATTGCCCAGTGGGAAGCTCTACTCTCTGTATTTGGGACTTCAACCTACCGGAAAATTAACAACTCTACGTTTGATTTCACCCATTCCTTAACTAAGTACAAAATTCTCCTGAATTTCATGCCACTGTGTAGTTTAACTATGGGCATAATAATATACAAAATATCAATTACCGTACACTAGACCTAATACTTTCATATTCATACGGAATTGTAGTAAACCATGAAAATTCACCATTGGTACCCATAGCTCAATGGTTCTCAAACTTTCCGTTAACGCGGACCCCTGTTCATTCGGAAAGTGATCTGCGGACCCCCTTGCAATGCTATCTGAAATTTCACATGATATTAAAAAATATACTAATTAGAATTACCACTGACAAGAAAAATAATGCAATAAGTAATTTATTCTGAAGATACACTGCTGTTTCCTACTGAATACATTCCAACTAAAAAGAATCACAACAATAAAATCTTTTCCGTCTGGTGTAACTCAGAAATAACTCGAAAAATTAAAGAAAAATCATATTAAGTTTGAAAGAATACAATAGAGAATAATTCATATTATCATCATTAATTCTATAATTTAAGGATAGAAGTAAAATCCAAAATTACGGAATCATACAAATAACTTATTTCTATGTAGTATTGAACGGATGTTATTCTGTACCGGAAAAGAGGATAACTAATATTATAAAATCTTCCACCTATATTTTCAGAAAACAAATAATGTAACTAGATTGTTTTTATAAGCAGAGAAAGACTACAGATGAAGTATAAGATCAAATTCTCATGCTACGTCAAACATTTCCCTGTTTAACAAGTATAGTTATATTGAGGAAGTGCAAATATATGTTGTGATAGCAAGTTTGAGGGAGTTCGGACTCCGTACACCCTCCGTGGATGAACCTCTGATTCATATAATATCAATTTATAGATACTGTCTGGCTCCATTTTTTATGTTCTCCACTGTTTTTGAGTTGTTCGCTTATATTTAAAAAAAATTGAAAATGCTCGAAGAACTTTGCCAGAACGAAGTTAAAAACCAAGTATTGTAATACCTAAAGGCGCAATGCTTATTGTATCAAAAACTAATGAGGCAATAACTATTGAGTCAATACTAATGAGACAATAATTATTGAGTCAAAAACTAATAACGCAATAATTATTGAATCAATAACTGATTATGCAATAATTATTGAGTCAATAACTAATGACGCGATAATTACTGAATCAATAACTAATGATGCAATAATTATTAAGTCAATAAGTAATGACGCATTAATTATTGAGTCAATAACTAATGACGCAATAATTACTGAATCAATAACTAATGCCAAAATAATTATTGAGTCAATAACTAATAACGCAATAATTATTGAATCAATAACTGATTATGCAATAATTATTGAGTCAATAACTAATGACGCAATAATTATTGAGTCAATAACTAATGATGCAATAATTATTGAATCAATAACTGATGATGCAATAATTATTGAGTCAATAACTAATGACGCGATAATTACTGAATCAGTAACTAATGATGCAACAATTATTAAGTCAATAACTAATGAGGCAATAATGACGCAATAATTATTGAATCTATAACTAGTTTTGGTACTGAATCAATATCACACCAACAGAAATCAACACCAATATGATCTGTGTATGACTTACAGTTACCGACATAAGGCTTCTTTCATGTCCCGAAATCGAAACTATTTTTTGACCAATATCACGAGAACGGCAAGAGTGACGCGAAAAATTACATCCCTTGTTTCACAAAGTTTCTGATGCTCTATCGAATAGATAACTTAAAATAGAAAAATTCACAAATAAGGTGTAGACAGACAGACAAACAAACAAACAAACACACACACACACACACAGAATTCAGTAACGAAGTTTTTAAGTTCGTTGAAAACTGCAGATGTGCTTAAGAGAGAATTTAATAGTAAGAAATTCTAGTATATAGTGAAATGTATTTCGAAGAACCAGAGAGAGGAACTACGTTCAAAAATCAAGATAAGGTCTATCGTTCTCTTTATGCCTTAACCTACTGGCGGTCATAACTAACAGGAGGTTTTTGAAATATGTTTTGTAGCCGGGCGAAAGTGAATAAATGTTCAACTAAACTTCTTATTGCTTAGATAATTGGTTAATGACTACTGGTTTTGAAGTAGTAATCACATAAGGCCTAGCTTTTAATTTAGCAAATTATATCGCCTGATGTACACACTGATCAATTCCTTCAAGCATTTTGTTGCTATGGCAACAGAAGAGGGAAAAAAAAACAGAAATGAGAGAGTTAGAACAAGCAAATGCGTATTTCCCACTTGAGTATTTATGCCGACCGTAATGGCGTAGAGAGAGAGAGAGAGAGACCAGGAGAGGGAGGGTTGGTAGTGTAAGTCTTAAGAGTACAGACAGAGGAAACGAATATTCCAGGCACATCGTCTAATAGTTGTAGTGTGGTACTTATTTTTCTCTTGCAATTCTTCCTCCCCTGTTAACAAGAAACCGTGCTTAGTGAAAGTTAAAGCAACAGTGGCGAGGCGTGAGAGGGGTTTGAAACATAGACCTTTCTAGTTAGCTCTTTCCTACTTTCTACACCTCAAAAAAACTTACTCTATTTACTCTTCCTTCCTTTCTTTCTTTTTCTTCTCCTCTTTCTTCTTTTTGCAGCTTTTTCTTTTCCCCTTGTACTTTGGTTTTGCTAAGTAAAAGCAGAAACACAAAACAAAATAAACTCCGTGACTTCTTTGGTGTGTTGATGCCCCTCTCTCTTGCGTTAATTATCATAATTAGGATCGTATCTAACCAAGACAATATATACATGCCTCTTATATTTCTTTGTAAACAGCTTAACTAAATAAACTCTAAAGGAAAATGAAACAGATGATTGACATGATTACGAAGAACAAGAACAAACTTTTTGGCATATTTTCTTTCTCCTTGCAAGAGATATGTGAAAACGAAGTGAAACAGATTGACATGAGTTTTTTCGAAAACCAAGGCCAAACTTTCGGGCATATTTCCTTTCTCTTCATTACAGAGAGAGATACGTGAAAACAAAATGGAACAGGTTGCTATAGGCATCACGAAACCCAAAGCCAAACTTTTGGCATATTTTTTTTTCTCTTCATTACAAGAAAGAGGTAGGAGAAAACAAAATTAAACAAAAAAACTGATATGAGTCTCACGAAAAACAAGAACAAATTTTCTTTTTTTTTTCATTACGGAAAGGGATAAGTGAAAACAAAATTGAACAGAACATTGATATAAGCATCACGAAAACTCAAAACCAAACTTTCGGCATATCTCCGTTGTCTTCATCAGAGCAAGAAATAGTTGAAAACAAAATGAAACAGATTCATATCAGCATCACGAAACCCAAAGCCAAACTTTTAGCATATTTTCTTTTTTTTTTCATTACAAGAAAGAGGTACGTGAAAACAAAATGAAAGCAAACATTGATATAAGTTTTACGGAAAACAAAATCAAATTTTGGTAAACTTACTTTCCCTTCATTACGGGAAGAGATAGCTGAAAACAAAATGGAACAGAACATTGATATAAGTCTCACGAGAGACAGGAACACATTTTGACAAATTTTCTTTCTCTTCATTACGGGAAGAGATACGTGAAAATAAAATGGAACAGATTGATATAAGCATCACGAAACCCAAAGCCAAACTTTTGGCATATTTTCTTTCTCTTCATTACAAAAAAGAGATACGTGAAAACAAAATGAAACAGAACATTGATATAAGTCTCACGAAAAACAAGAAGAAATTTTGTCAAATTTTCTGTCTCTTCATTACGGGAAGAGATACATGAAAACAAAATGGAACAGATTGATATGAATATTACGAAACCCGATAACCATCACGAATACGATTCTTCCCTTTCTCTCTCTGTCTTCTATTTTTATTTTGTTAAAGATCCAAATTGTCTAAAGCAAACGTCAACAACTCCTTGTTATTGTGACGTAATATACTCCCTCCGTTTAGAGAGAATTTCTCTTTAACTCATTTACTAAGAACTACAAAAAATGAGTGTTCTTCAATGGCTACTACCCTCTCTTAGTCAGTACCTACATGCAAATGCTCATATAGTTATTGATTACTTTGATGCATTTGGTGCCTATTTACGCTACTTTGTATGCCTAATTTAATCACTGATTTTTGTGTGTTGCTCCATTTTCTACAGTCTAAATATCCACAGCCTACAAAAATCATACCAACATGGTGTCACGATGACCCACTGCTACATCTGATTCCAAGAGTCGGGTATTTGATCTTAGGGCATCTGAGTTCGTAAAGAATAATATTGAGAGAGAGAGAGAAAGAAAGAGGAATACATTCATATGTGCATGATTAGAATTGAAAATATATATATATATGATCGTAGGTACAGTATCCGTATTCTAAAGAAAATTCTGGTTTTGTGAAATATAAGAATTAGTTTCACAGTCGAATGTATAGCAGGGAATGAAAAAAATGGAAATTATTCCTTATATATTAAAGGAGACCGAATGCTTAATAAAGGTGAATAATTGTGAAATTAAATTTTCGTAATTTTCCACTGAGAATCGAACCTGGAATCACGAACCGAATCACCAAAGACACAAGAACTAGCCACTAGACCAGTGAGGAGACGTAATAACGTGCAAATAAGATTTCCTATAGACTACAATGTTAGCTTTAGACCGCTCTTATTCTTGTACTCTTTGATTTCTGCTGCTCAGATTTCGTATTTTTACTAAACCCTGTTTGTATTTTACAAGATATATACTCTGTGTAGATCCCTGATAGTTGGGTAAGATCGTTTACTTGTGAAATCTTGCAGTACTTATGGCTAAACTTTGTTGCCTACTATTCACCTTAAACATTGTTTTTCGCACATTGTAACTTATGTTTGAGTATTTATAATAAATAAATATTCCGAATAATTATAAGAGTATATTTCCAATTTTTTATGCTTTGAAAGTGTTAGTATTTTTGAGAAAGTGACACTAACGTGATTTGCCAAGTACGACTCTCCGTGAGTGATGTCATAACAAAGAGGTTTTAAGTTCGAAACCCGTCTTCTAAAGCTATGATCTTTCTAAATTATTCATTCTCCAAATGTTAAGATCTTTCTTTCCCTGCGCTATTATCTGGTGTTTCAAAAAACAAGTTATCTAATTTAATTCGACAACTGTAGATCTGATATTCACAGATTACTGAGAAACTTTGATTCTCATGTTTCACAAAATCACAGATTTTCTCCGAATATGAGTGATGTTCTATCATTTGTTTCTTCCATCGTAACCTTGTATATGTGAATTGGTCCCTCTTTATTCCCTTATTTGAATCTCTGTCTCAATGTCGTCCGTCACGAACTTACCTGGCCTGGGATCAAATATCCGACTCTTGAAACTAGATGTAAGCGCTCTACCATTGTGCCATTGTAACTCTCTATATTATTGTTGTTAGTATGATGCATATATTTGGTCACTTCAAACAGTGTATTCCCACGTGGCTAAGCGGTTAGCATACGCACCTTTGGCGTGAGAGACTTGGGTTCGATTCCAGGCGGGATCTTATGTGGTTCGGATTCCACGTTAAACTACAGGCCACGTCTCATACAGCCTTGCTGCTGAAGGAGACACTGAACCCAAACTCAAATCAAATCAAAATCAAATTTTCATGCAGGAAAGATAGACACAAAAATTAGCCAAACTGTAGCTTTTGTTCTGAAAATGTCGATGTTCAAGGTGTTCCTTGCAATGAATGACCAATTAAAACAAAAGTGGGTGATATTCTGTCAAGAACTTAGCAAGACCGGTATTATAGAGTTACCACATCGCCAATGAGCTAATAAACATCCATCATCAGTGTTAAATTATTTGAAGAAAACTACCTAAAAGTTGTTCTAACCCCTTTCTTGTATGCAGCCCACATTACCTTGTTAAATTGTGGGTTGCATCATTTTAAGGTTAAGTACTTTCTCAAACTGTAAGAATTATTTGATTTTTCAAATTAATTAATTAATTAATATAGTAAATTAAACATATCAATCGATTAATCAAAAACTGTCAGGAAATTTTATTAGATACTTTCAGAATTATGTAGATTGGTCTGAGATTGCAGACAATAAAATAAAATTTCGGAAGGTTTTATTTAAAAAATTGAATATGAACTTAATTGGAGCGTTATATATCACAACGGCAAACTCTCTTTGAAGTTTTCATTAGAGAATTCAACGAAAAACTGTATTGGAGGCAAATTTCATACACTCAAAAGCTTTTAGAGAAATGTACTTAATTTATTTGTTTATTTTTTGATACATTGTCTTGGTATTGGACATTTCAAAAACAATATATGTCTGTAAGATACCGCCGCCAAAATTGTTAAAGGTATTTATAAGAAAGAACAGGAAAATAGCTTAAAGTTCTATTTGTTATAGGAAAAAATAAGCAAAAGGCAAAACAAAGACCTACTGTTCTACTTTCAAAATTTGGCCCATCTGACCTACTTGACCCGCAACCCATCGACCTATTCCATCTGTGCTGTATAGAGTCGTTGTTTTATTGTAAGAGTACATTCTACGTCACCAAATTTAGAGCCGTTTGGCAATGGCGCCGATTTCTCTGTAAATTTGGGGGGATCCATTCAGATGCAGAAGGCATATATGAGGATCTTAAGAAAATTACATTCAAATTATGACAAATATTGTATATTCATAAATACAATGCGGGGACCCACATTAGCTTTGGGAGCCCAGGCCCCATTGGGCCTCCCCAGGATCGGCGCCCTTGCCGTTTGGTAAAAAACATCTATGACTTGACAACAGGATATGAAATGTGATTGATTCCAACGACTCATCATTCTAAACTAAGCGTAAGCACAAGTCTTATACTACAATTTTGCCCGCGACACCAGTCAGATCATCGTATAAGTTTCTTCACAATGTTATCTCTTGTGTATGTCATGAGGCAGGATCCTCATACAGGATATAACTATGGAACAACACTTACTCCCTGCAAAAGCATAACCATGTGGGTTAACTGGTTCTTGTTTACTACAGAATGCCCAGTATCTTGCAAATTGGTTGACATGGTCGCTAGATGGTACTGTAATAAGACTACTGCTCAAATCATATAGTGTGTCATTTCACCTACTCAGTTATATCAGTAGCTCTTAAAAAAGAAAACTTGAGGGTTAACTCATTTTTGCATAGCACCATCCATTTGTCACTAGTGCCTTGAAACAATGTTTGTATGTGTTAAGAAATTCCAGGAATAATAAAGCATCAAGTTCGTGAGATTAAAACAAGTGATGGTTAATGAAGATTGATAAAGGTGGGTTAGCTAGAGATAAGAAAATTTAAAATGTAGAGTTTAGTTTCCTGACTTAGTGGTAATTTTTCAAACAATAGTGTTTTAGGATTATTCTCAGAAGCAATCAAATCAATGATGCCAACCCATGAGAAAAATCCCATTTTGTAGGATTTCATGGCATTAATATTTCAAATAGGATAAAGTTAATTTTCGTAGAAATTAGCAGGGTATATGGTAATTTTCTCACAAATGTTCACACAAAGTTTCTCGGTATTTCTTCTTTTTCTTCTTCTTCTTCTTCTTCTTCTTCTTCTTCTTATTATTATTATTATTATTATTATTATTATTATTATTATTATTATTATTATTATTATTATTATTATTATTATTATTTTGTAGTGTAAGTGATTATCACCAACATGTCTTAAATATAACAGAGCGCCCCCGCGTAGCGCAGTCGCTAACGCTCTCGCCTTCGGTGCGAGCGGTTGCGGGTTCGATTAACGGTGGGAGCACTCGGTCGAAAAAGCGTAAAATGCTTTTTCAGGCCAGCCACTCTGAATGAAGTTTTTCCTGGGTTTTCCTCATTCACACCAGGCAAATGCCGGGGTGGTACCTAACTTATAGGTCCCAGGCCGCTTCCTTCCTTCCCCACTCCTTTCTTTCTTCCCTTTCCCCGGATAGTGTGCTCGCTAATCCCTCAAACGTGACAGGCTAAATGGCCTTAGATGCCGAAAGCCTAGAAATCTAAATCCTAAATCTTTAAATATAACATAAATTAGGAATACCGTGTAATTTTGTCAATAATTCAATTGCTTCATGTTACTTTCATAACTATCATTTTAAGGCTCTACTAAACGCTTCATCCACATTTCTATTTTTGAAAATGGCTGGGAGAACTGAATAAATATTAGATTTTTGGAAAGTGGCTCATAATATAAGCAATAGAACTCTATAATATGAACGGGAATTTTTTATTTACTCATTTGTAATTGAGATATTTGTTGTCGCCAACTATGACGTCATCATTTGTATCCTATTAAATATCTCAATTAAGTGAGTTATTTAAAATATTTCTTAGTTTAGATCGTAGAGTTCCATGACCATTATGCGGCGCACTTCTCAAACATCTTCTATTTTCTTTCATTTTCCCACAATTTTCAAAAATAAAATTAAGTGGCAACGAACGTTTAAGAGAGCCTAAACAATTTTATCCCATGGACATCTCGTTAATAATCCTATAGGCATCCCGATTGTGGGAGATACGTGGATACTGGTCGTCCCACGAACATAACATGGACTTTTGTGGGACCAAATTTGGAGCTCCATAGAACATAAAACTTTAACTAATCAATGTATCATGAATATATCCTCGCTGGACACTATGTCATCTGATCATAGTCGATTGACGTCCCATTGTTATCCCACAATTTACTAATGGACATCCCTTTGAGGTCCCGCTGAATATTCCGTTTTCCCGCGGAGGTCCTGTGGACGTCGCGGGAGCAAATTCGGATGATCCCGGGATATCCCGTTGTCCATTGCAGAATCTGTCTCGGACGACTTGTGGACGTTCTTGTGTTATATGGAATAATTGGTTGACATTCCATTGTTATCTCACGATTTACTAATAGATATCCCTTTGTGGTCCCGTTGAATATCCCGTATCCCGGGATATTAACGGACATCTGGATCTCCCATGGAAATCCTGTGGATGTCTTGGGAGCAAATTCGGATAATCCCGGGGCCGGGATGTCCCGTTGTCCGTTGCGTGCTCAGTCTAAGACATCCCGTGGAAGTACTTGTGCTATGTGGGAATAAATTATACGACGTACTGTGAGACCTTACAAAAACTTTTCCGTGCAATGCAAAACAAAAGACGTGACATATAGGGGATCGTTTTGCTTCATGACAATTCCCGTCCACACGCGGCAACTCAAACTCAAAATCTCACCGCATCATTTGGCTGGGAACCACTAGATCACCCCCGTACATTCCCGGCCTCTCTACCACATATTCCTGCATTTTAAGAAGCACTGGGTTGTCAGCGCCACAACGACGATTATGAAGTCAAAATGTCCGTGTTCCAGTGGTTGTCAAATCAGGTGGCAGACTTCTATGAGGGTGATATTCAAAAACTTGAACGATACGATAAGTACCCTAATATTGATGCAAAGTATGCAAAAAAAAAACTGATCAAGTTATTGCCTTTCATGTAACAATAAATTTTTTTTACAAAAGTATGCTTTATATATAACTTTATTCCACTATAGGCGAATTTACATTCAACTGAAATATTCTCGGTCCCATCAAAGTGAGTTAAATGAGACTATAGTGTATTTGCTTCAAAAATAAGTTTAGTTATTTTTTACTGCTCTTCTTTTATCTCGATTCTCAGCATTGAAACCGGAAATTGTGTATTTCTTCCGCTTCCAGTTGCAATTAAGGAATTCGAGTCGGAATTAAACGTTTTCTTGGGACACTAAATTCACATAAAAACACATTTCTTGCTATTTATTACTATTTTTCGTTGTTGTTGTTCTATAGAGAACGACATCGAATTCGAAAGTTGCATTGGGTTTCAAGGATTTTGGTTCCAGTTGAGTGATAAAGTCGGAAATACAGTCTATTTTTTTTTATGCTCATACTAAAATACTTTAAAAAAAAAGTTTGTTGAAATCTGTTACCTTCCTCTATATATGACGATCAAAAATAGAAACCGCAAATGGTAAATTTGTACTACTTGCGGTTACGGCACGGGGTTGAGGACGGTTATACAAACCACCGTTGGAATGATGAATCCATTATCAGGTCGTTATTTGTTGCTCTCTCTCAAGGGCGTCGATCCTGGGGAGAAGGGGTGGGTCCCCCCAAAGCTCATGTTGGCCTCCCTATTGTATTTATGAACATACAATATTTGGCATAATTTGAATGCAATTTGTCTTATAATCCTCATATATATACAGTGGCGGATCCAGGATATGATCAAGGGAGGGGATAAATCATAATTTGGCGCTTTATCCAGTGTAAAGCAAGATTGAAGCCCATTTTATCCAGTGTATACCTGAGCGTCAAAGGGGGGCTATAGCCTCTATAGCCTCCCCCTTGGATCCGCCACTGTATATATATATATATATATATATCTTCTGCATCTGAATGCCCCCCTCCCCAAATTTACAGAGAAATCGGCGTCCTTGCTCTCTCTTATTGATTTCTCTTTCATACATGCGCTACTTGGTTTATACTTAGTTATTCAAGGACACTTCATAGTTATACTTAGTATACTTTGGGAGCAGAATTGCCAACCTCATAGAACAAAATTATCGATTTTCGTCTCTAAAATTATCGTATATTACAAAAAAAAAATATGGCATATTCGTTATACACATGATGAATTGTAGAAATAAATATAATGCTACTTATAATAGGAATAATATATAATGAATTAATTTAGTAATATTCAGTTTCGAATTCCAAATCGGTGTAACTGTCCTCGCTATTATTAACCCTACTCTAAAACAACAACAATATTTACATCCTCCTTGTAAACATAATCGGATTTAAAGAATGAAGGGGACGGTTGCCGTTTGCCAATTCTCAAATCGTTACTTATTTATTTTAGCGGGAATAACTGTTAGAAACTTCAGTGTGTACTCGTATGTGTTTTATAATTATTTAATGCTCATCTACAATGGATTTGCACATTCAAAAAGCTGAAAAAAAAGTATGCGTTCTAAAATTGCAGACCTCGGTATAAGAAGGAGATAGCTCTAATTACGGATTTGATTCACAATCGAGAGGAGAAAAAAAAAAGATTTAAAACACAACTTATTTTCATTTAGCTTTCAAACATTTTGTAAAGCAATGTGATATTATAGGGGTAAAACATTTCTTTAGAAAAAGTTTGGAGGTTAGAGTAAATAGATTTCTAATAATATTTTGTTTCAATCCTGAACCAAATGTAAAGGAGTATGTTTAGTACAAGGGGTCCAGAAGCACGTAAAAACACAAAATTTACAGGAGAAATGAATGATGCAAGTACTTAGACGTAACCAAATCTAACCTAACCTAGCATAAACTAACCTAAGCTAACCTGAACTAACCTAATATTAGTAGAAGTAAGCGAAATTCTATCATTTTTTGAAAAATTATACGCAACCCCTACACTAATATAACACAAACTAAACTAGCCTAACCTAAACTAAAATAATGTGAAGAGAAATTACTAAAATTGTAACATTTTTTTAGAGAAAAGAGCTGAACCCCTTCTGCTAAACATAGGCCAATGTAAAATTGGAGCTGTCCCCTTCATGCACCGACGTCTTCAATTATCATATATCCATCATCGTATATTGCAAATGTATTACCGTATGTAGCATTAAGGTTTAATTATCGTAGAGCACGGTAAATTATCATATGGTGGGCAAGTCTATTTAGAAGTGTAATAATAGGATAGGAATAGTCAAGTAAGAACAAATAAATATTTCGTATCTTGTTAACATTAGAACTTAAACTTACGATATTAAAACTACATTACAGATAGATTTGGTGAAATTTAGAAAATAAATGAACCAGACAATCGGATAACTGGTATTACTTGGTAATCCAGCTAAGAATAGTCATTGCTATGTTGTTTTTTACCCAGTGAGGAAGAAATCTCTAGCTTTTCAAATATTTTCAAATTTTTCTTTATTTAACCTTATTCATATTTTTTTTATCTTTCAACGTGACATTTTAACATTTAACATGAATCAGAATTAGGGCCATCTATCCTAAAAGAAGTTAAACAATTTTAATAAATCTCGAAACCTTTTCAAAGACTAAAACTATGGGGTTTAAGAACACGTAAAAATTATGCTACGTGTCTACTAGTCAGAAAAAAAATCGGGGCGCTTTTCTTAAAATAGGGATATTTTGTGTACTGTTTGTATTTTTGACTCAACTTTAGAGATGCCCCTCTAGCTTCAAACTTACCAAAAAAAAAAGAAAGAAAAAGAAAAAAACAAAAATTGTTAGGTTAGGTTACGTTACCTTTTAAAACCATGCTCTTGAAGCATGGAAACTTTCCGCTTCTTGCAAATAGTACCAAATTCTACATATAATTTCTCGCATTAAACATAAATTTTTCCAACCTTACACACCTAAAGAACATCCAAATCACAATTTCTTACCTTCTATCTCCTGAAAATTTTCGATTTTTTTTCTTTTAGCAAAAGCGGAGGGGCACCACTAAAGTTAACTCATATTTTTTTCTCGGGACACGGGACGAGTCTTGATGAAAGGGACAATTCCGTTAAAAACGAGATGTCTGTTCACCCTGAGGTTGCAATCTTTTTTTTTTTTTTTTTTGAGAACCCTTACTTTCTATATCGTTGGCATCAGGAGCTATAAAAACATTTAAAATACTAATGATAATTTGCAACCCCAATGGTGTATTTTTTTTTAAATTTTCGATAGGTATTCACTCAACCGTTTTTTGGGACTCCTTCGTGGCTAAGCGGTTAGCGTACGTGCCTTTGGCGTGGGAGACCCGGGTTCGATTCCCGGCGGGAGCTCATGTGGTTCGGATTCCACGTTAATCAGTTGGTCCCGTCTCATATAGCCTCGCTGCTAAAAAGGGACTTTAAACTAAAACTCAACGAACCAGTCATCACTCAACCGTTTTCAAAAATATGTCTTATACCCACACTTACATCCTCCATTACATTCCTGATTTAAAGGAGTACACGCTAAATTATAATAATAGTAGGAGCGTATATGCCGTATATCTCTGTATATACTCCATTACATCCGCGGTATGAAATATTTGTTCCACACGAAATATAGACGTAGTCATAACAAGGAAAATCGAATTGAGTCCACAAATTTGAGTATGGAAGGAATGTAGAAAATCAACTTGTTCGACCATAAAATCCATTAGAATGGAAGGAAATATTCCTTTATATTAAACTAGCACATGCCCTACGCGTAATAATTTTTATTTTCCTTCTTCTGTGTCTTTCATATCGAATTCCTCTGGTTTCGAAGTCTTGCATGAAATTCGGACACCTCGTATGAGCCACCCCACCTTTTTTTCTCTTCTGAATCAAGTACACATACAGGATATCCCGGGGTGAAGAGATAATACTTTCGGAATTTGTAAAAGCCTGAATGAACTGTACCTACACCCTATACGCGGTCAAAATAAGAGAAGTCCATACGGTTCTGTGAGAAAAAAAATTCACAGTGTCAGAGCTAGGACTCTCCAAAATTACCCAAAAGCTAAACTTCAACATGTGCTAATTCGAGTTCGAGAAACTGTGGCCTGTAGGTCGACATCAGCATAAAGGAAGTTTTACGTACGCAATCCAAAAATTCATATTTCATTAATGTGCAATGCATGTGCAAGATATTCTCTACAAGGAATAATTTCCAAACATGCTCTCAATATATAAAGGTAACCAAGTAAGTTCTGTCGCTTTTTGTGGAGGTATGTGTTCAATTGGTCCTCTCACCGTGAATTGAATGCCAATGCAGATAAAACAAAGGTCAGTTGTTGTGTGGGTATATCTAATATACTACCTGGTTGTGGGAGTTCAGTTACACCGTGAACTTACGTAAAGACAGAGTGAACATGGGACCTCCACAGAGCGTCAAAAGGTCGTGTATAGTTCAAACTGGGGTCAAACGCCGCTGCAGTGGAGCGGACGATTTGGCTGGCCTTTGGTGAGGATGTCGTGACTACGCGGACAATGCAGCAGTGGTTTAACAAGTTTAAGGACCATGACGAAACTTTTGAAGACGCGCCACATGCCGGAAGACTAACACATGTACAAAATGAAGATATTCAGGCAGCAATTGAGACAAAACAGTGGCCAGACGTGTGAGGAACTGGCACTACAATTCAGTGTGAGTAGAGAAGCCATTCGGCCGCACCTCCCATTGACTGACTGGCCAATATAAATGTTTATTTTTTGCTTTATTATTCAGAAACAAAGCAATAACAATAGTTTGTGTGGGTATTCAAAGTAGTATAATTTCCACCCATTGTTGACTGGACGCATTTGTATGTATTTTTTATTTAGAAAAAGTGAATTAAAAGGTAAAAAAAATAGAAGCAAAAACCAAATAAATAAAACAAATGTGGTTGGCACTCCCTTTAACCTTAGCACATAACTTGTCATAGAAACTGGACACTCAACAAACTAGGAGAAAATTTGATAAGAAAACGAAAATTTTTGGATAATTTGAGGGAATTTTCTTAAGGGAACCTATGAACACTGGATTTTGCGACTTTTCCCCTCAAATTTGGTACATTGATTTTACACATGTCCAAAAAAAAGAAAAAGAAAAAAACGTGAAATATACTGTGACAAAATACAGTACAGCACGTGTTACTCCGAATATAGGGAACCGTGGAGTTGGCAGTTCCTAACACTCCTATCAATTTTCTCCATTTTGAAATTACCTTTAAATCAAACCATATTTGAGATTTTTTGTTGAGAGCATATCTGGGAATTATACTCTGTAGAAAATCCTTTCCACATACATCACACATTGATGATATATGTATTTGTGAATTCTGTATTACGACTACAAGCTTGTGTTGTTAAAATGACTTGAAATGGTTTCCGGAAGTTTATTGTTTTATTTATTTAAGGTCGCGAAGAAAAATAGATTTCTTCGTAACATAATTGCATAAGGAATGAAGTGAGATAGAACAAATAACCCCATATCCCCTACACTAACGCCCTGCCCTCTCTCTAGCTCTTTCGTTCGGAGAACTTTTGTTATCTTTCCCGCAGGAATCTTCAGAAGACCATTATTTATTTTATAAACTCAAGATTTTTGACCTCATTTCCCTGTTGTTTAAACTTTTGGGCCAGAAGCCAAATATTGCTTAGCACACGGGATTCAGTTTTGTCCCACAACCTTTTTATTACAAAATTCCTATTATATATAATATGGCACGACGTCACTATAAGTATAGTACTAAGAGCAATACAAAGTTCTCTATGCAGTTTGGTGTCCTTAGGCTCAGGCAGAAAAGGGAAAAATTCCCACAGAGCTTTAGCCAAGCTAAGTAGATGTGGTTTAGGAATTCTCAGTGCTCAAGGCAAGCATAGAGAGGTTGGTGTCCCGTAGAGCTCCAGCGAGCTAGGAGGGAACTAAAACCACAGAGCTCCAGGCAACTTAGGTGGTTTCGGTTGGATCTCTCAGAGCTCCAAGCAAGCTAAGATAGTGATTGAGTTACACAGAGCTCCAGGCAAGGTCGGTGTATAGGAGACCTTAGAACTCCAGACAAGCTAAGAGGATTTGATTGGATTAGATCTCTCAGAGCTCCAGGCAAGCTAAGATAGTGGTTGAGTTACACAGAGCTCCAGGCAAGGTCGGTGTATAGGAAACCTTAGAACTCCAGACAAGATAAGAGGATTTGATTGGATTAGATCTCTCAGAGCTCCAGGCAAGCTAAGATAGTGGTTGAGTTACACAGAGCTCCAGGCAAGGTCGGTGTATAGGAGACCTTAGAACTCCAGACAAGCTAAGAGGATTTGATTGGATTAGATCTCTCATAGCTCCAGGCAAGCTAAGATAGTGGTTGAGTTACACAGAGCTCCAGGCAAGCTAGGTGTATAGGAGACCTTAGAACTCCAGACAAGCTAAGAGGATTTGATTGGATTAGATCTCTCAGAGCTCCAGAGAAGCTAAGATAGTGGTTGAGTTACACAGAGCTCCAGGCAAGCTAGGTGTATAGGAGATCTTAGAACTCCAGACAAGCTAAGAGGTTTTGATTAGATTAGATCTCTCAGAGCTCCAGGGAAGCTAAGGTAGTGGTTGAGTTACACAGTGCTCCAGGCAAGCTAGGTGTATAGGAGACCTTAGAACTCCAGACAAGCTAAGAGGATTTGATTGGATTAGATCTCTCAGAGCTCCAGAGAAGCTAAGATAGTGGTTGAGTTACACAGAGCTCCAGGCAAGCTAGGTGTATAGGAGATCTTAGAACTCCAGACAAGCTAAGAGGTTTTGATTAGATTAGATCTCTCAGAGCTCCAGGGAAGCTAAGGTAGTGGTTGAGTTACACAGTGCTCCAGGCAAGGTCGGTGTATAGGAGACCTTAGAACTCCAGACAAGCTAAGATGATTTGATTAGATCTCTCAGAGCTCCAGAGAAGCTAAGATAGTTATTGAGTTACACAGAGCTCCAGGCAAGGTCGGTGTATAGGAGACCTTAGAACTCCAGACAAGCTAAGAGGATTTGATTGGATTAGATCTCTCAGAGCTCCAGGCAAGCTACGATAGTGGTTGAGTTACACAGAGCTCCAGGCAAGGTCGGTGTATAGGAGACCTTAGAACTCCAGACAAGATAAGAGGATTTGATTGGATTAGATCTCTCAGAGCTCCAGGCAAGCTAAGATAGTGGTTGAGTTACACAGAGCTCCAGGCAAGCTAGGTGTATAGGAGATCTTAGAACTCCAGACAAGCTAAGAGGTTTTGATTAGATTAGATCTCTCAGAGCTCCAGGCAAGCTAAGATAGTGGTTGAGTTACACAGAGCTCCAGGCAAGCTACGATAGTTGTTGAGTTACACAGAGCTCCAGGCAAGCTAGGAGTATAGGAGACCTTAAAACTCCAGACAAGATAAGAGGATTTGGTTAGGTTAGATCTTTCAGAGCTCCGGAGAAGCTAAGAGAAGAGATTTGCCAAACCGAAACCGGTGTCAGTAGAGATGTTACATTGTGTTTTATACCTTCTTCTAGACAGTGGTTGCGCTACTGTTCCTTTTCTTTCATATGATTTGATGATGAGCAGGATTCCTGTAGTCTGCTTCTTGTCCTAACTGTAGTATTTGCAATAAGGGAAAATGTGGTAATGTTTACAAAATAAAAACACATGTAGAAATTACGATATTTATACTTAGCATACTTTGGGAGTGTAATAAGGAGAAAGAAAGAAAACCAACCTAGAACAATCAAACTTTTCGTATCTTTCAAGTATTAGTACTGAAATCTAATGATAGCAAGCTGGATTACAAGTAAACTTAGGATAACGTCGTCAAAGTTAGAAAATAAATGAACCGGACAATCGGATAACTGGTATTATTTGTTAATCTGGCTAGAAGTAGTCATTGCTATGATGTTTTTCACCCAGTGAGAAAGAAGTCTCGGTAGCTTTTCAAAAATCACAAAAATTTGTATTTGTTTAATTTTACTCCAATTTTAATTCTTTTCACATGATGTTTTAACATTTAACCGGATTAAAGCCATCTATTTTGGAAAAAAATGAAACTATTTTAGGAAATTTCCCATTTTTTTCAAACGAAGACTCAACTAGGTGTTCAAGTATACGTAAAAATTATGCCACGACGATTTTCTTAAAATAGGGACATTTTGTATACTGTTTGCATTTTTTTTCTCAGGACACGGGACGAGTCCTAAAAGGAGGAACAATCCCGTTAACAAGACTTCTTGTAACCCTAAACTTAGAAGCTGAAAGAATAAGTTCTTGAAAAAAAAAAAAAGAAATCCTTACTTTTTATATCGTAGAGATTGGCCGCTATCAAAATAATAAGATACTAATGATAATCTGGAACAATGATGTATTTTTAGAATGTTTGGTAGGTATTTATAAGGGCACCGATCCTGGGGGCCTGCACCTCCCAATGTTCATGTGGGTCCTCATGTATGTTTATGAATATATATTTTTATTGTTATATGTATTTGTTATGAACATACAATATTCGACATAATTGGAATTCAATTTGTCTTAAGGGAGGCCGCTGTGGCTCAGTGGTAGAGCGTTCACCTCTGGTGCTTGAGGTCCCGGGTTCGAACCCAATCCCCGCCAAGTGAACTTTTGTGGTGGACAAACATCGTGTGCGTGGGTTTCCTCAGGGTTCTCCCTTTCCTCCCACTTTCTTCATTCCATCATTTCATTCATTACTCATCATTACTGTCTCCTTTAGTCTAATCGGCATAACCGCGGGACGTAAAATTCAAAGATTTAATTTCATTTCATTTTCTATTTGTCTTAAAATCCTCACATATGCCTTCTTAGACCCATGACTGCAACCAAACACATTTCTGAATGGCCCTGACCCAAAGTTACAGAGAAAGTAGCGCCCTTGAGTATTTAGTCGACTGCTTTCAAAAATATAACGTATACTCACCCTGATTTAAAGAGTATAATTTTAAACTAAATTATAAAAATAGTAGGTGCGTATACTCCATATACTCTCCATTACATCCCCGGTGTAAAATATTGTTCTTCACGAAATGCAAACGTAGTCATTGCAAGAAAGATCAAATAGATGCCTCCAAATTTGGGTATAGAAAGGAATTAAGAAAATCAGCTTGTTGAAGGATAAAATTCGTAAGGAAAAGAAAGAAAAATACCCATACATGAAACTGGCAAACGCTACCACGTATGACTAAACGCAATATTTTTGTTTTTCTTGTCTTGTGCTTTTCACATCGAATTCCTCTGGTCTCGAAGTCTTGCACCAAATATTGACACCTCGTTTGGGCCACTCCATATTTGTTCTTCCCTTCTGAGTCAAATAAATATGCAGGATGTCCGGGAAGCAGGGGCGTCATTTAGAGAGGGCAGGAGGGGGCAATTGCCCCCCCCCAAAGTTTTAGGAATACACATACTTTATTCGATTGTTTACTAATATACTAGTACAAAAGGTGAAATTCTTATGTCGGTAGTATTCTTGGCCCCCCTCAAGCAAAGTCTGAAATGACGCCCCTGCCCGGGAGGAACAGGCAATACTTTGGGAAATGGTACAGGTCTTTATGAACTTTATCAACGAACTGTAAGAGATGATTCGTTACATCAAAATAAGAGAAAAAGTCCATGCATCAGAGATAGTTTAAGAGTGATCATCATCAGTATCATAGACATTCTGCATTATTGACAAAGCATTTGCCAAAGCAGAGAATTTTACATACACCATGGTCTTCAGCAAACCACGCCGTCTTCACGTATGATTTCTCTGTTTTGATATAATCCATCAATTGCAGCCTCCTTCGTCCCTCTACTTTTTTTTTTTTTTTTTTTTTGCGCCACCAAATCTTCTAGCACGTTTCTCGTGATACAGTTTCTCTTTCTAGTCATGTATTTAAAATTGTCCTTTCCTCCTCTCTACGATTTCTAATACCTTCTAATTAGTTTCCGTTTGACGAATTTATTTTCTCCATTCTTCTCTACACACACATTTTAAAAACCTTCTGTCTCTTTTTTTCGCTTTTGCGTAATACCAATAATATTTTACGAGCCTTTTCCTTAATTTATTATTAAAAGACACATAAATAAACTTTTCTTTCTACTGTTAATTAAAGAGTAATCACATTTTTTTATTTATTTTTACATTTTTATGTAAATTTTAGACATTATGTTCATATAATGATAAATAAATTAATTGAAATTGAAGAACAAGCCTATAACATTTAGAGAGTAATGGAAGGTAGTATATGACACAAATGTTCAACAGTCCTGTAAGTTATGGAGTGTGTAAATTGGCCCTGTGCTTTCCATTGTTCAAGTGGGGACGCACTTCAAGATAAAATTTTCTAACGCCACATGAAATAATGCGAACGAGATTGTGTAAGTGAAATATGAAACCGGTTCACCCCATCACAAAAGCAACATTAAAACAGTTGAGAACGCTCAAACTGCATTGCCAGAATTGACTTAAAAAGAATGATTGCTTTTCGAGATTTATACGAAATTTTATATTAAATTTATTTGATTAAATTCAATACATAATTATATTAATAATAAACGCAATAATTATTTAATCAATCATTAATGATACAATAATTATTGAGTCAATAACTAATGACGCAATAGTTATTGAGTCAGTAACTAATGACGCAATAATTATAAAGGCAATAATTAATTAGTCTATAACTAATAACACAATATTTATTGAATCAGTAACTAATGACGCAATAATTATTGAATCAATAATAAATAACAATAATTATTGAGTCAATAACTAATGACGCAATAATTATTGAATCAATAACTAATGACGCAATAAATATTGAATCAATAACTAATGACGCAATAATTATTGAATCAATAATTAATAACAATAATTATTAAGTCAATAACTAATGGCGCAATAATTATTGAGTCAATAACTGATATTGATCAACACCAATATTATCTCTCAATGACTTACGGTTCCCGAGATATGACTCCTTGACTCTCCCGAAATCGGAACTTTTTTTTTTGGCCAATATCTCGGGAACGGTAAGAGTGACGCGAAAAATTCCATCACTTCTTGTAGATAGTTTTTGATGCTCGATCGAATGAAGGGCTCAAAATTGAAAAATTCGCAAACAACACACAGACACACACACACACTCTTAAAGAAGTCAATTACGAACTTTTCAAGTTCGTTGAAAATCTCTAAATAAAATACACATATATTCTGAGTATGGATGGCGTTTTTGAAAAAATCTTTCAATTTTCGAAAAATTTTATTTTTCGAATTTTCGTTTTCTGAAAAATTTTCGTTTCTCGTTTTTCGATTTTTTTCGTTTTCCGAATCTTTTTTTCGAAAAATTTGGTTTTGGAAAAGTGTTTTTGAAAGCAATGTGCCTATCCCTAGATCTGTGCCCATTCCCCTAAAATCTCTACTTATGGCTCCCAGAAATATGCATTTCTTAAGGCGTTAAATTGAGTCAAATACTGTTCCCTTCAAAACCTTAAAATGAGCCCATCATATAATTTTGAATCAAACTGAAAATAATGTGTTTTTTTGCCCTATCAACTAAAAAAAAAAATACAGTTTGCCCATAAAAATGCTATAATACTTTAAAGTGGTATTACATCGCTTTGATTAATCGTTTTTAAATGAAATTTGTCACATTTGAATCAAAATCTCAAATATATTTATTATGCCTCATAGACGTTGAATGTGCGCCCCACGAGTTGCGATGCAGACATCAAGACGATATTGCTATTCACGCCACACATGCTTTACCGTATCTGATGAAATGGGCTGGTTGGCAGCACTGATACTACAACGATCTTGTATATCTGACATCTGTGAATTACTTCCATTTCTAATTGTAGCTATTTTGGGCAACGGTGCTTAAAAGTGCACAATCTGTTGTGAAGAAGAAGAAGAAGAAGAAAAAGGTAGAATATGTGTGGAGATAGATAAAATAATCATGTAATGAGAGTTGCTGTAACAAGATATAATTATTTCGCGTTGCTGTGACAACAGAAGAAAGATTTTTCATGGAGTTTTGAGAAAAAAAAGTTAATTGTAATATGCATTTGTGATGTCCTAATTTCTCTTGCAATTATGAGTAAAAATTAAGGTGCTGAATTGTGTTGACTTACTCGAACTGTGAGCAATAACTGTAATAGAAAGATAAAAGAATTTTAACGGTAAGTTAAAAATATAGTTTGAAACGTTACAATACGAACTTCCACTTCTTGTAGGTTTTGAGGCAATGGGGGGTACATAGACAAAATCCCTTAAAGTAACCCCCATAAAAAGAAGTCACAGACGCTGAAGTAAGGTGACCTGAGTGGCCACTTATTGAAGACATTATCATCATTTCCGACACGCTCAATTCATCTTCCTGAAGGCCGCCCATTCAGATGTTTCTGAACACGTAAGTGCCAGTGAGAAGGTGCACCATCTTGTTGGAAAATAAAGTCATTGACTTCTTTTTATTCCAGTTGGGGAAATAATCAATTAGTGAGCATGTCAAGATAAATGGCATCTTGAAAACAAAAATGGCCTCTCGAGAGAATTTACTTTCTTCTGTGTTTTATCATGTCCGTTATTGTCATTTTTGTCCATTGTTGACATGCACAAAAATATTTGAATTTTTCTTTCAAATGCTACCAATTTGATTTAAATACGATTTTCCAAAGTGATGTAATACCACTTTAAATTATGATACTATTTTTATGGACACTCTGTATATTTCCCTAAAATAAACCATAAATGTACTCTGGGCCACTGATTATCCCGATGAAACACTCCCTATATTCCTAATGGAAATCCAAATCGTTCCCACAATGCAACAAAAGTGACTCTGGCAGTAGCTAAGTGTATCATTGGCTAATTCTATCAGACTCACGCGCTCTGAATGATTTGATTCGTTCTTGCTTTTTAGTAGTTCGTAGTACCCAACTTCCTTGAGTGGTGGCGCCACAGTTTCAGCGGGAAGAACAGCTGAAACCTCTTATACTATATTATTACTTTACGCTCTGGCCCTACTTTAGAAAAACGCCAACTTGGGCCTAATAACCCCCTTCCGCGTTGAATTTAAAAAAAAATATTTTCTTAGAGATATATTACGTCACAAGTCATTTAGTATCAACATTGTATATTTGATTATTAAAAGTACAATCTTTTGCTAACTATTCCTTGATATTCGTTATTAAAAGTACAATCTTTTGCTAACTATTCCTTGATATTCGTTATTAAAAGTACAATCGTTTGCTAACTATTCCTTGATATTAGCTATTAAAAGTACAATCGTTTGCTAACTATTCCTTGATATTCGTTATTAAAAGTACAATCTTTTGCTAACTATTCCTTGATATTCGTTATTAAAAGTACAATCTTTTGCTAACTATTCCTTGATATTCGTTATTAAAAGTACAATATTTTGCTAAATATTCCTTGATATTCGTTTTACAAGCTTTTGTTCCTAAAACGACTTGCGATGGTTTCTGGAAGCTTATTTTTAATTATTTAAGACCGTGAAGCCAAATAGATTTTTTTCGTAACGGAATTGCGTAAGGAGTGAAGTGAGATAGAACATGTTATATCCCATATCATCTGCACCAACGCCCTCTCTCGAGCTCTTTCGTTCCAAGAACTTTTGTTATCTCTCCCTCAGGAATTTTCAGAAAACTATTATTTATTTTATAAACTCAAGATTTTTGACCTCATTTCACTGTTGTTTAAACTCCTGGGCCGGGAGCCAAGTATTGATGCACAAACATGCGTTTCTTTCCATTTTTTCTTCTTTTACAGAGATATCTTTTATAACATGCAATATGATACAAGTTATTGTTACGCATTCTGGCGCCATCTAGTGTTAATATTTTTTCATTATGCATTGCCACACTGTAAAAATGATTTTCTTGCGAAGAATTTCTTCTTTTTATTTAAGTTAACTAAAAGTTGTAAAAGAGATGGGAATTTAGTTCATATGGAAAGAAAGGAATACTCATGCGAAGGGGAATAAATAAAAAAAACTACGTCATCGACAGTTAAAATTATTATTATTATTATTATATAAAGCTACTCTCCACTTTCAACATGGTGAACAACTACTGCTCGGGTAATTTTGAAGTTATTTCTATACTAAACGTCCAATGTTAGG
The DNA here is from genome assembly GCF_964235325.1 of Thermobia domestica. Taxonomy (NCBI): domain Eukaryota; kingdom Metazoa; phylum Arthropoda; class Insecta; order Zygentoma; family Lepismatidae; genus Thermobia; species Thermobia domestica. The sequence goes on from NC_137456.1 coordinate 42,720,041, forward strand.
TTTTGTTAAATAGACCAAACAGTCAAATACAAAACAGCAGTTAGAGCAGAACACTTAATATACGTAAAATATATGAATGTACTCAGAGCCATGCCGTGGAAAATCAGCGCCCGGGGCGAGAGTATACGACGGCGCCCCCATACATATATTCCAAGCAATTTTTCCTATCTTTTTTCCTTTTTTCTCCCGAATTTTTCGCCCACTTACTTCGGCGCCCGGGGCCGTCGCCCCGCTCGCTTCCCCCCCCCCCCCCGCACACACGGCACAGCTCTGAATGTACTAGTGATGATCACAAAGCAATGTTCGTAGTTTGAGAGAAATTTCCCTAATCTAGAGAAATTTCGTAGGAAAATTTAGCAAAAAAGGGAAAAAGGGAAGTTTTCGATAAAACGTGAAAAATCCAGGGGAATTCTGGGGCTATCTGATTAACCAATATAAGTACTTAAATTTTACTTTGTTCTTCAGAAATAATCCAATACAATAGCAATTGTATTTATTAGGTTGTGTGTGTTCAAAGTAGCATAATTTGTACACATTTTTGGCTCGGCGTATTTGTGTGTGTAATTAAAATCTTTCATTTTTACGTCTCATGCTTATGGCGGCTAGGCTGAACGAGACGGTGATGATGACAAATGAATGCAATGGTGGAATAAAGTGGGAGGTAATGTGGGAACGAACCCCATGAAAACCCACGAACACTGTTTGTCCACCACAAAGTACACTTGGTGCGAGATGGGATGGAATCAGGGACCTCACGCACCAGAGGTGAACCCTCTACCACTGAGCCACCGCGACCCCTTGTTAAAAATAAGGGAAGGAAGAAAAAAGCAAAACCCAAATAAATAAAACAAATGGCGCTTCCTTTAATGTAGCTAAATTAATTTTATCACATAAGTTGTTGCATAGAAAATGAGCACACAACGAACTAGGGAAATTTTGATAAGAAAAGGGAAATTATTGTCAGTCGGGGGAAATTTTGATAAGAAAAGAAAAATTTTTTGTCAGTCGAGATAAATTTTAAGAAAAGAAATTTTGTCAGTCGAGGGAATTTTTTTAAGAAAAGGAAAATTTTTGTGTCAGTCGAGGGAAATTTTGTTAACAAAAGGGAAATTTTTGTGTCAGTCGAGGGAAATTTTGATAAGAACAAGGAAATTTTTGTGTCAGTCGAGGGAAATTTTGATAAGGACAGGGAAATTTTTATGTCAGTCGAGGGAAATTTTGATAAGAACAGGGAAATTTTTGTGTCAGTCGAGGGTAAATTTCGATAAGAAAAGGAAAATTTTGTGTCAGTCGAAGGGAAATTTTGATTTAGAAAAGGGAAATTTTGTGTCAGTCGAGGGAAATTTTCTTCAAGAAACCTACAAACACTGTCAGAAAGTAAGGTTACAAAGCCTGCAGTGAAACATATTTCATACAATCAATTCAACCGACAGATAGTACATAAAACAGGTTATTTTTCGACAGTCTTCATATTGGTTGAGACACTTGTCGCCTCGTGGGATGAGTTTGAAGATTCCCTCCTGGTAAAAATCCCGTTTTTGCGTATTCAGCCATGTTGTCACGAAGTGTTTGACCTTCTCTTCTGCAGCAAAACTACGTCCTCCTAGTGCTTCTTCAAGACAAGAAATAAGTGAGAGTCGCTCAGAGCGAGGTCCGCGTTTTAGGCAAAGTATCCTATGATGAAACTCCAGCGAAACTCTTTCATCAACGTAGTGGTTTTCTAGGCTGTATGCACTCCTCGTCGGTGACGTTTTTTCTATCAGTCGCAAACTTCTGACACCATTCTGCGACATGCTGACGAGACATTACAATCTCTCCGTAAACCTCTACCATTTGCCGGTGAATTTGGCTGCGGTTACGTGTTTCGCCCACAGGAATTGAATAATTGAGCAGACTTCTGCGCGAGACCAGTTTTCGAAACGAGTCGTCATTTGTGTTTAGCTACAACTAGAGCCATAGATGGCGGATGGCTCAAACTCCGCACAGTTGCCAGTTCCATGTATTAAAATTACCCCACACTCTTCGTTCCTCTACAACAAACGAAACTCCAGAACTATTTGTCTTTTAATTTTAGTTTCTGATTCTTTCTAGTGCATAACGCCTTTCTGTACAAGAATTGTATCTCCAGCGGGTATCAAGTTGACTATTCCCATCAAATAGCTCGCCTTCTACCTTAAAAGTGTATATCAGTATCCTTTCATTCTAATTCCTTCTAACGCCATTTTGTTTGTGGGTTTCTGTAACCACGGCATGTTGCGTTCTCGGATTCCGGATCAAGGAGAAGGCCTCTAGATATAGAAGTTAGCTGAGAATATATTGAATAAGCAGGCACAGGCAGACAAGGGGTAATTTTCCATCATAGGGTATGGAATAAGGCTAACAACCCCATCCTGTAAGAAAAAGGCGCCTGTTCAGATATATTCACAGAAGTCTCGGACCATCACTAGTAACTTGGTACGACCTCAGCAAAGTAAAATGGATGGATCTCGCAGAAATCCAAAGAAGAAACTGGATCAAGTTGGCTAAGGGCCGAAAGTCAATGGAGAGCTTTGTGAACACGGCATAATAAACCCTAGATAACTTATCAAAGGTGTGCCGCACGCATTTGTTTGGTGATGAATATTTTACTTTCTCAAAGTATGGTGTGATATCAACATGCATTTTGCTAAGTGTAATACAGAGATATGTATATAACAACTTGTGCAATATAATTCATTACTTCAAGCAACAAGTTACAATACAAGATTCTTTGTCTTTCCAGACAGTAGGTACAAATTTCTTAACACTAGTACCATCATTTAATATTTTGCCAGGAGGATGACGCAAGATGTTCCACTGACATAGGAAATTCACATTTTTATTCGTAGCATACAATCGATTAAAAAGTATGGATAACTCACGGGGGCAATTCCCCCTGCTCTCCCCGAATGAGGCCCCTTCTTAACATTTTAAGCGCCAAGTCCCAAAATCAGAATTTTTACACGAGTCAACAGCGTTAGCGTACGCGTCTCATCTTAATAGCGGGAGATAATGTTTCGATTCCTGGTAGAGCTCACATGTTCGGATTACACGTTACTAGGGATGGGCACGAGTGAGAAGGACATCGGTCAAGAGGTTCTGAGTTTGAGTTCCAGAGGAGCCAGTATTCGGGTTCGAGCCAAAAATTGTTAAAACTTATAGGGTGCCGGTCAAACATGTTCGAAACTTCTTGGCCTGGGTTTAGGGTTGTCAACGGCTCGAGCGGCTCGGCTCATAGCTCATTCACTATCGTGTCGAACCGAGAAGTGACCCAAGCTGGCTCGAACCGATGGCTCATGCGAGCCGAACCGAATTGAGCTGATTGCTCACCCAACCGAGCCAGTTCAAGCCATCGACTCATTTCAACGAAGCTGACTCGAGCCAATGGCTCATCCCGATCGAGCCTACTCGAGCCATCGGCTTAATTGAGCCTTGTCGATGGCTTGTCCCAACCGAGCCGGATCGAGCAGTTCGCTCAGTTGAACCGAGCTTAGCCGGTTGACATCGCTACCCGGGTTGGGCTTCTGTTTAGGCTCAAAAATTGGACCGTGCAAGTCTCAGACTTGATGGTAAGAATACATACTTATATTGGTGCTTACGAGATTTGAGGCTGTCTCGTTATAAAAATATATTGTCGTCTCGTTATCGAGACGACACGAGACATTAAAAGTGCCCCACAAGATGCACTAAAAGTACGAGACAAGATTAACGCCTGTCGTGAGCAACACTAAAAGTATTCCACATACTTCTTACACTTGTCATGGCTTTCGCTTTCCAGTCTAATGAGGCATGGGCGCCCGAAGGGGAGGGGAGGGTGGGGCCCAGTCCTCCTCTGGCTCATGAAAATGTATACGTAATATAGCAAACCATGTATATTAAATTCCAGTTCTAATATAGCAACCATGGAGATGGGCCCCCTTCCTAGAAAATTTTCTTTGGGCGCCGCTGTGTTCAGGCCATGATTTCAAAACGATTTAAAACGAACGAACGAGCCATTTATCAAACTCGACTCGACTCGAAATTCGACCTCAAAACAGTGACTTGGCATGGAATTCGACTCGAGAAAATTGCCTTTGACTCGTCTCGTGCCCACCCGTACACGTTACGTTGTAGGTCCGTCCCTTATGTAGCCTCGCTGCTGAAAGGGATGCAAAACTCTAGTTGAATACAATGCAGTTTTCTTACCGTACAGTTACTAATGAAAAGTATGTTTCTCACTAAACATCAAAACTAGGCATATTGAAGGTTATTAAGTTAGACTAAAGTTGAAAATTTCTTTACTAGATGTCGCAATATAGAATGTAATAACAAAACGCTCAAAACAAATTATAATGATAACTTTAGTACATTTAAATGGGGTATTTTTTTGTTTTATAAGCTTTTAGCTGAACTGGAACTAGTTGAAGGAACTTTAGCTTTTGTAACTACGCACATATTTTTCTTATTGCAGCTTGCACAGTTAGACACCAAAAGTACTACTTATAGTGAATTGCGAGATTATATAGCCAACGAAAACACTTTTTTAAATATTGTTTTCGTTATATCTACACAACTATTTCAACTACAGGTTTCATTCCCACATTTCGGAAGCTCGATAAGATAATAGTATTACGTAAACCTAACAAGGATCCTATACTACTACAGGGCCGTCACATGCCGGGAAGACAAATCAACAAAATTCAAGGAATTCAGATTATGTTGTAAATGATTTTCGTTTTAAATAATGTCAATTGAGATATTTTAATAAGATCAGGCCATGGCTAAGTAAACTAATTATTTATTTCATAAGGACAACACAATAGGCTTAATGCCCAGTTATAGTGTCATGTACATACTTATCTAACACACTATTATACATACACAAATATACGTCGTTTGATTATGCAGACAATTTGTCTTGAACTTGTTTTCAGACATTACTAAATACATCTACTACATGAAATCTAATCATTTCGTTATACGAAGCGCACAGTCTCCACACAGGAGTCTTATGTAATCTGTTAGTTCTTGCTTTTCTACAATAAAATCCCCCAGTGTTCTAGTCTTACCTGTTGGGACTTGTAATAACACTTTTGAAACTAATTCTGGACAGTCAATTTTACCGTATACACATTGTCACAATTCTCGGTATCGCGGTCAGAATATTTCCTGTATCTACACTGAGAAAAAAAATGTAGGTGGCATACTTAAAAACGTAGGTTACATTCGTAATTCCTGTAGTTTCTGGACTTAACGTACAACCGTATATAACATCCTGCAGCAAACGTATGGCTGAAAAAGTATGTATTATACGTACTGTCTGCATAAGTGCAATGACGTCATTCGTGTGACGTCATCTGCAGTAACAAGTATATACGGAGGTAATATCTAGCTTTGTGACGTCAGGGTCGTATGTAGCATGTGGGTTAATAATGACGACATACACTGACTATCAGGACGGAGCATGATTTCAAGAAGTATGCAATATACGTTCTGTACGTATGTTTCTTGCGTTCAACCCCGAGACAGCATCTATATTGTACTTGTGCCCCATACGTACGACTAGATACAGTATACGTATTGTACGTATGTATTATACAGATTTTCCTTATGTCGCACACAGCTTGTCCAGATACAGCATACAGAATATCCGTATGCACCATACAGAGTGCATATATGTAGCTTACAGACTGTCTGCATGCAGCATATAGATTATACGTATGTCGCGTACAGGTTGGCCATATGTAATGTATAGATCGGATGTATATAGCTAATAGGTTGTCCATATGAAATATACAGATTTTACCTGTATCGAATACGTATTGCCTTCTTGTAATGTATGGATCGGACATATGCAGGATCTAGAGTGTACGTATAGTGCACCATTATTAAAGTGCTGCAACATACTGCAAAGTGCATGATACATTCTTACTGTAATGTTGTCAAATATTGTTTTACTCTGTATGAAAACAAAAATAGCTTAAAATATGGTTGATCTCCTTTGTGCCAATAATAATAAAATTAACAATACTACACTTTTCAAATCTTAGTTTGGAGCAGTGAAACTGTCTAAAGAAATGTATTTACCTGCAGGGTATCCTATAAGTTTGGGCTTCCTGCTAATTCGTTGGAAAGCTACTGCAAAGCCAAGTGTTGAAAAGTGACACAAGCGTTAATTTTAAAATTATGGGCACAAAGGAGGTTAACCATATATTAAACTATTTTCGTTTCCATACAGAGTAAATCAATATTACTGTAAGAATTTATCATATGGTTTGCAGTTAGTTAGTTGCAGCACTTCAATAATAATGCAAAATGCACAGCCTTATACAATCCTATATTCAAACTCAAACAAGATTTACGTACAATCATTTATTAAGCTGTTATCATCCATTGCTTGTACGATATAAAGATTAGTTTACCTCATTCCTTTCCTTAATAGTATCTTCTTCTAAAGTGCAGTTGTTACCACAAGAGGCCTGAATAGAATTTTCCAGAAATAACTTCTCTGTACATTTTAATTAACAGGTAAGTTATGTCTTTTCTTTTTTTTTCTTTCTTTCTTTTTTTTTTTTTAATGTCGCAATAATTAAAAGTGTAGTGTCAGCCGAAAACGTATTCGCTTACAAGATGATTCCTACTCAGTACTCGCTATTAAAAATGCAACACCAAGAAGGAGACTGGGTAGATGCGCCAAAGTTCCCAGGCCGATACCTAATAGTAAGTGCAGAATACTCTTAAACGTTCGCTGTATTCGCTATGTGACAACGTGGTGACAGCGGAGGCGTTGTGCAGCCATCGACTAAACATATTTATTCTTCCCTGCTATAGACGTTCTGCAAATTTGGACTTTCCTGGATGCATCCTTCTTAGTGCAACATTTTAAGCAACGAGCAATTTAACAGTCTCATACATTGCTTAAAGAAAGAGCAATGATTCTCAGAATTACTCGGAAGATATATATATACACAATTTAAAACGGTTATTTCAAACTTTGCAATTCAAAGCACGAAAAGAACTATAGATAAAGGAACACTGATTTTAGCCAAATAGTAATTAGTAAACTCAATCACACTCAGTACCATTAGTTGCTTGGTGTTATCCGTAAGTCAGAGATCACGGTATCTCATTTCGTGTAGATTTTTGCATTTGTTTAACGCTAAAAATGTATTTTATCGCTAATTGAACCCAGTACCATATATATACCGACAGGACGTACCTTAGTCACAAGGTGACATGAGTGAAACACTAAACTATTCGATTGACACCTGCGGTCTTGTCAACACTAGAGAAAGTTACAAAGTGATTAAGTAAATACGGAACATAGTTCATAGAAAGTATAGCGATGTATGAAGTCTCCGTTTCATACGACTTGGATAAAGGATACATCTGAAATAGCAACAAAGAAATATATAATGATTTCTCTGGATAATTTGGATTAGTCCAGAATTCGAACACACACACAACACGAACACACACAAGTCCAACTTTTTTTTTTTTTTAACTTCTTTCTTCGGATTCCCAATAAAGTTGACTACTGAAAAGCTGAGTTATAGATTCTGTATTAAAACAACACCTTCGCTAGACATGTTCAGTATACACATTGTCTTACATACAGAACAATACATTAGTTATTAATGCATGTCTGAAATAATAGTGCTTCGTATAGAATTTTACTTCATCCAATCGCAATAGCACAAAGATAAAAAATATTGCTAGGGATAATGTTCTTATTACAGAGAAAAAGAATTAAAATGACTTAACATTAACAATCATTTTCTTTAAACAGAGATAATATTTTATTATAATTTATGGAAGAAAGAAATAATTTGTAGTACAGTATCTTTATTAGGGTTATATATTCGTACAAAATAATGTAAGTACAACTGGGTCTGTCTTCAGAAAGGACGTACTTTTAGCCACAACCTACACTGCTTCTTTTGACTGTCTTTCAAGCAGAATCCTGGTTTGAAGCACGAAATACCTGCAACAAAAATCAGAAAATATTTAAAATGTTATATTCAGTGTGTTTAATTTGGTTGTACTTAACAATACAAAATATCTTAACCTTTTTGAGATTAAATGGAAAAAATCTGTTCGGTCAGGTATGGACTTTTGGGTTGCACGTAGAAAAAATATGAGGTGTTTATTGATGCTGAACAACAACTCAAAATGTATTACCATTCAAAAGTAAGTGGGTACCCCAATGGTGTTCGGGGTACCATGGGGTACCTAATGTCTGTATTTTTTAGATATAATGAAATGTATGTCTCTAAAATGTAAGGAACTGATATCTGTTTACCGAAAACCTCAACTCGGTAAGCCTTATGGATATTTAGATATGGGAAAATAAAGAACGACACCATAGAAATGTGTGGTTTGCGTACTAGATGGACAGTTTCGGAAACGTAATTACGAGAGCTTACAACCACCTCAAAAGTAGTTTCAATTAAATACACTACACACACGCCCTGATGGGGGTTTTCGGGTACCATAATATTCGCAGAACTCTCATTTCTAAACATTCTAAAATATGTTTTAATAACGTTTTAAAGAACCTTAGAGGTGTGTGTTTACCGAAACCGCAAGTCGGTACGCCTAACAGTTACCGAAATATGATGAAATAAAAAGTGACACACCTCAGTACAATTTCGATCGAAAGATTAATTCAGCTCTAAATTTTCTTTGGACAATTCCAAGCGTTCATCGGGCTCTGAAATAAAGTAAACATTTTTTGTCTATCTAATATAGCAAACGAGATATAAGGAATTGTGTATTTTATGACGTCGTAAAAATAGAGACCCACATGGATTTGTACTTTTGAGTCTTTGCTGTAAGAAGAAGAAATTTTAGAAAACAACCGTATATACCTTAATAGACAATTAAATTGGCGGGGGCACAGTGGCTTAGTGGTAGAGTGCTTACCTCTGGTGTATTGGGTTCTTGGTTCTATCCGCGGCCAAGTCAGTTTGTAGTGGACATCGTATTCGTGGGTTTTCTCGGGGTTCTCTCTTTCCTCCCACCTTTGCATTCCATCAATTCTGCCAACAACATTCACTTGCTTTAATCAAAATCTCCCTGAGACTGAAATGCATAATCGTGGGTCGCTACACTGAAATATTTCCTTTTATTTAATTTAAAATTAAATAGGGAGTTAAGTATGATCGTATCTCTATGGGTTAAGTGAATACTCCAATAGTTTCTGCAAAAAAAGATTAGTTAAACACCCTACCACTAAGCTACTGTGTCCCCGCCCATTGAATTGTCTATTAAGGTATATACAGTAGTTTTCTGATTTTTTTTCTTATAGGAAAGACCCAAAAGTACAAATATATAAAGATCTCTATTTTTACGCCATAAAATATATAATTCCTTTTATCTTGGTTACTATCTTAGATATTGACAGCGAATTTTCATTCTTTTGTACAGCTCGATGAACCCTTGGAATTGCCTGAAGAAAACCTAGGACTGAACTAATCTTTCGATCGAAATTGTACTGAGGTACTCATTTAACCCATAGAAGTACCATCTTATTTAATTTTGTTGCGACCAATAATTGTTTCCGAAATTTCAAGATCTCATACACTTTTATTTCACAGTGTTTCTCCAGATGTTAGATGTACTAGCTGGAAGTTTTGGGTAAACACATATTTCAAATACTGTTTACAAATGTCACATTATATTTTCAAAAGTTTTTAAAATTTAATATTGGTAGACTCCATGATGTTCTAACACCCCATGAATATATCTAATTACTTTAAGATGAAATTGCTACTGGTGTTTATTAACTGTCCATGAACGATTTCGGAAATTTTAGCATCTAACACGAAAACCCCTTAACTGTGTTGGTCCCCCTTTATTTGACATCATCTTGATGGCCGTTAGTCATATTTTAATTCATTTTCCGAATTGTAGCGTCAAGTATGCAAGACCCACATACCTATAGTATCTCTCTTTATTTTCCCATATCTCGGTATCCATAAGGCTTACCGAATTGCAGTTTTCAGTTAAAAAAAAATCAGTTCTTTACATTTTAGAGACATGTATTTCCATATATCTAAAATGCAGAAATTAGGGACCGCATTGGAACCCCATTGGAGTACTCACTTACTTTTGCATAGCAGGGTAAAAACGCCAGTGGTTCTCACTTTAAGGTTGAAAACATACTATTTTGTCTTTTCTCTGAGCATTGTGAATCTGTCGGAGCTATACCGTAGTTGGAAAGACTCACTGATCCTTCCTATAATGACCATGTAGTCAGAATTCAAAAAGGAGTAGAAGGAAAAACAATATTTTAAAATCCTTGCACCAGTAGTCCTCACCTTAAAATCAAAATGTTCCAGTAATAGTCAGGATTTTCTATCAGTGTTCGTCACTCAAATAACTTGACATAATTTATTCAAAAACGCACTGTGTATCAGTTTAGGGTTAAGAATACAATATAAAGTAGTAAGCTTAATAACTTTTCATCACTTTTAGCACTCAAGAAAGAAAAGAAAAAAACGTTTTTACATACTTTTTAAAGCAATTTCAGAAAGAAAAATGTTAACTGAATTCTAAAGTTAACTGTATATCACTTTCACGTTAAGAGTACAATATTAAATACTATGTTTAATAACTATACGTCACTTTAAACACTCAAAAATGAAAATAAACGTTTGTACATACATTTTGAAAACAATCTAAGAAACAAAATAAGTTAACTGAATTCAAAATTTAATTATACATCACCTTAAGCTTAAGAATACACTATAAAATACTGAGATTAATAACAATGCATTACTGAAGAATGAAAACAAAAATGTTTTAGCTACCGATATTGTATTTAGATGTTATTTCTCATTAACAATTTTTTTTTTTTTGAGAACTCGTGATCAAGTCTAGGGATGCGCAAGAGAAAAGATTTGAGATTGTCTCCTCTCGAAAAGGTGCCGCGAAAGTTATGTATCGTCTCGAAAACTGGATCCGTTTCTATTGGAAGAGCTCTGTCTCGTCTCGAATTTCGTAACAAAAATTATGTCTCGTCTTGTCTCGTGTGCATCCCTAATCAGGTCCATAGCCAAAAACTTCATTTCCGAAGGGTTCGATAGGGCTTTGCGATATCCGAATTTAAATATAGATAATCGATATCGACAAACTATCGAAACTTGTTCGAAATATTGAAAAATACAGCAATATCGAAATATAAACAATATCAAAAATCGAAAATATAGAAATACGAAAGAGAGAAAAGAATATGGATATATCGATCAAAAATTTCGATATCGATGTTTTGATATTTGAAAATATCAACCGTTCGATTTAAATATCACACAGCCCTAGGCTCCAACTGTTGTCACCTTTAAAATTAATGTGAAAATTACTGACTAATATTCTGTAAGTACCATAAGACGGGATTATTTTGCACTTCAGGATTAACTTTGCACAAAATACGGCAAAAGTTTCACAGTCCTCTGTCGGTAAAATGATGGACTGTAAAGAGAAAGTTTCAACTGTCACCGTAAGATAGAACATTGACTATTTGGTTGGCGGTTAACATCAGTTCTAATTACCTGAAGGGTTTGTTGTTGTAGAGGTATGGAAAGCAGTCACTGTAAAGGCCGACAAAATTTGAAAGATATCACCTACAAGAATTTTCGTCAAAGTCAAGTCAGTTTCGTAGAATACTCTGTGTATAATGGGACTTTGAGACAATAGTTGAAATTGAAGTGTGAAACGTTTTAAAGTCATAGAAAAATAAAACTGGGAGAAGGTTGTTTCAGCCTCTAATCGGGGCTACTTTGCACCGATCAAACGTAACCCCTCAGATAGGAAATTATTACTACGGGTACCTCCTGCCATCTAACTTTAGGAAAATTTCCTATTCAGGTAAATGTCGGGATGGATTTCTTGTTGGAAAATAAATTACGAAAAGCGGTGGATTCAGAAAAATAGTTTGAGAGTGACTTCACACAGAAAGACTTCCTTTATTTAGAAACGGCTAGACTTTTTGAAGGGCTTGAAGCGTAGACGCATAGGAATGACTAACATCAGAATTTTGTAAAAAAGAAATCCTGTAATTTGGGTGAGCTTCAGCCTGAAAGCCTCAAATCCCGTAAATTTTCCACTGATTACGGTTGGGATGATATTCTTGGATATAAAGAGCAACCAAGGCAAATCAGATCTCGAAGATTTTTGCTGTTCTTGAGTTGCCATTTTTGTGGGACATACTAAACTATCAGAACGTGGTTCCTATGTCGGTACCAGAAAATACATAATTTTCTTTACAAATATCAATAATTCGTACTAAGTACTGACACCGGTACCGTAAGTCCAACCTCAATATTTGTAGACTGCATGCAGTTTTGTGTAGGAAGTGAAATGTATCAATAGAAGAGAGAAAACACTGCACAGAAACATTATGTTCGTATGCTGAAAATACTTTTTTGTATGTGTTGCAAAGTATCTTCAGCTATCAGGTTACTTTGCAACAAAGTTTATATGAAATGAAATGAAATGAAATTTTTGAGTTTTACGTTCCACGATTATGCCGGATATGCTCAAGGAGACGATGATGATGAGAATGAATGGAATAGTAGAATAAAAATGTGTGAGAAAACGGGAAAACCCCGAGAAAAATCACACACAGTGTTTCTCCAACACAAAGCCCATTTAGCACGTGCTGGGATCGATCCAGGAACTTCACGCAGGAGAGGTGAACGCTCCACAACTGAGCTACCACGTCCCCCAAAACACAACCTCAGAATATATTTCATATAGAGTAGAAATAACAATATGTTGTAAAAAAAAATGGCCGGTCTGAAAGGCATGTAAGCTAAAAAATTACAATTGCTACTCGATTTGTTTACTAGCATTGTTTAATTATCTACGGTACTGAACATCGCAACACCAACATCATTATGTTATGTCACATCCTTTCAAAACTATGAAAACTGCAAAGTACCTGCTTTGCTTCGTGATGTCCGAAGAGTAAGACGACTGAAGGCGAAAGCAGGCAAGTGGCATACAAATTTATGATGTTGAAGGCATTATTTTTCACAGCTATGGAGAAAAGAGATAGAAACAATAATAACGAAATCTTTGTTTTACGTCCTACGAATATGTTATGTAGGCTGACGGTCACAAATGAGTAATTAAAATTTATGATCTTGGAATACGATTTGGTGGAATAATGAGGGAGAAAAATAATCATTGATTAAATATTAAATTGAAAAGAAATAAGAGCCTGACGCTCAAATACTTATCTATCCGGCACCCATCTTGATCCCTCTAAAATATCATGAAATGCTTGATTGATTCTAAACCCAATAATAGTAATAATAAACACAGAATATATAATTTACGCACCTTGAAATGTAGAAATTAATGGTTGTAATTCCCAGCTTTCCAATAGACCTTTGATTTCTCCAAATGAAGATTCGGATATCTTGTTTCTTCTCAAGCAATAATGGGTTACAATAATCAGTTGCAGTCCAAAGCCAAGTCACTAAGTTAAGTATGAATATAAAAGAATTCATTAGTTAGATGCATACAAAATCCTACGCATGTAAATCCGAATCTACTTATTAAATTGTAAATTTAAACAAACTAAATTATACTACAGATATAGTGACATCAAACATATATTAAATAAGATATACAGGGTGTCTCAAAAGTCCCCTGACATAGGGCAACTCTGTTATTATCCGAGTTATAACAAAATGTCGGAGGGGAAAGCATCTCCAAATATGATGTGTCCAATCTAAAGTGAAGGAATTTTTAAAATCGGATGACCCGTTTGCGCTGTACACTCTTTATGCGCCCAATGTGAAATGAAAATGCAACGTTGCCATTTACCTGGACCCACAACATAAGTGAGTGAAGTTACTGTCTTTTACGCTAACATGTTGATGGCCAGCCTCCGTTTCAAACAGTAACTTCATTCACTTATGTTGTGGGTTCAGGTAAATGACAACGTTGCATTTTCATTTAAAATTGGGTGCATAAAGAGTATACAGCACAAACATCTCGTCCGATTTTTTTAAAGTGTTCACTTTAGATTGAAAACGTCATATTTCGAGATTTTTTTTCCTCTTACATTTTGTTGTAACTCTGATAACAGAGTTACCCTATGTTAGGGAACTTTTGAGACATCCTGTATACATCATAAGAAGTTCCTTTCTAAATTCTACACGGATGTGGTTAAATTGAATGTGAGGTGGGTGATACACATTAGGCCTTTTGGGAGTACGTCACACGGACGACCGTAATTTTGTGTTCAAAATTTTTATGAACTGGTGGGATATGTGATACATATGGCCACGGGCTAGAATTTTCTCAGTATGTCAAATATGCAATCAGATTTCATGCAGCTTAATTTGGTGGAAAGCTATTGCCAATTGAACGTTACATTTACCTCTTTCTTGCAGATGTTGAACCATGCCGTTAGCACGTGAGGAATGGATCGAAATAATCAAACTGTGGGGCGGGAGGAGTATATGTGCAGTGGTTGCCGATTGCAGAGTCATCCACAATGTGACTCTGTGTCACATGTTTCAGTGTCACAGTAATTAACTAAATTTGAGAAGACGGGCACATTCGTGAACATACATCGTAGCGGTTCAAACTCGCGGGACCTTGTTCCTTCCCCATTTTGAACCGGTACATGAAAATGCCATTTACTCCATGTTTGCCTGCGCCGATTTTGAAAATTCCTTCACTAATCGATTTCTCCCGTTGAGTACTACAAGAACCAGTTAAAATCTCGCGGGCCCTTTATTCTTCCCCATTTTGAACCGGTACATGAAAGTGCGATTTTTTTTCATGCTTGCCTGCGCCGATTTTGAAAATTCCTTCACTAGTCGATTTCTCTCGACGAGTACTACAAGAATCAGTTAAAATCTCGCGGTCCTTTTTTCTTCCCATTTTGAACCGGTACCTGAAAATGCGATTTTCTTCATGTTTGCCTGTGCCGATTTTGAAAATTCTTTCAGTAATCTATTTCTGTCGTCGAGTACTACAAGAATCAGTTAAAATCTCGCGGGCCCTTTTTTCTTCCCCATTTTGAACCGGTACATGAAAATGCGATTTTCTTCATGCTTGCCTGCGCCGATTTTGAACATTCCTTCACTAATCGATTTCTCTCGTCGAGTACTACAAGAATCAGTTAAAATCTCGCGGTCCTTTTTTCTTCCCATTTTGAACCGGTACATGAAAATGCAATTTTCTTCATGCTTGCCTGCGCCGATTTTGAAAATTCCTTCACTAGTCGATTTCTCTCGACGAGTACTACAAGAATCAGTTAAAATCTCGCGGGCCCTTTTTTCTTCCCATTTTGAACCGGTACCTGAAAATGCGATTTTCTTCATGTTTGCCTGTGCCGATTTTGAAAATTCTTTCAGTAATCTATTTCTGTCGTCGAGTACTACAAGAATCAGTTAAAATCTCGCGGGCCCTTTTTTCTTCCCCATTTTGAACCGGTACATGAAAGTGGGATTTTTTTTCATGCTTGCCTGTGCCGATTTTGAACATTCCTTCACTAATCGATTTCTCTCGTCGAGTACTACAAGAATCAGTGAAAATCTCGCGGTCCTTTTTTCTTCTCGTTTTGAACCGGTACCTGAAAATGCGATTTTCTTCATGTTTGCCTGTGCCGATTTTGAAAATTCTTTCAGTAATCTATTTCTGTCGTCGAGTACTACAAGAATCAGTTAAAATCTCGCGGGCCCTTTTTTCTTCCCCATTTTGAACCGGTACATGAAAGTGGGATTTTTTTTCATGCTTGCCTGTGCCGATTTTGAACATTCCTTCACTAATCGATTTCTCTCGTCGAGTACTACAAGAATCAGTTAAAATCTCGCGGTCCTTTTTTCTTCTCATTTTGAACCGGTACCTGAAAATGCGATTTTCTTCATGTTTGCCTGTGCCGATTTTGAAAATTCTTTCAGTAATCTATTTCTGTCGTCGAGTACTACAAGAATCAGTTAAAATCTCGCGGGCCCTTTTTTCTTCCCCAAGCCAATATTTTTTTGTATATTTTGAATGCATTCAAGTATGGAACAAAAGTATTATATAATTCCCTTAGTAGGCTTCTCAACTTAATATTTTTCAACTTAAATTTTATTTATTTTAATTATTTATTTTCTTGTGACTCAATATTTAATTGCAATCGTTCATTGGGGAGAAGGGTGGCCATTCTCAAATATATAAATATAGTATTCTTAAAATTTATGTGTTCTCGTACTATTAGTTTCTTCCACTAGACCTGGAAATTGCAAAATTAATACCTGGAAAACCTGCAAAATTCAGGGAAATTGAGTTCCATATTTATGTATGAACACTGCTATTTACAATTTTTTTTTCGAATAGGGAGAACTGTACGAAAGGGTGGTTTGAGAATAGTATAACAGTAGGTTTCTGGGAGTGTTGTTCGAAATGAAATCTTTAAGTTTTACGTCCCACTATTATGCTGGCTAGGCTCAAGATGACGGGGTGTTGTTCGGTGGGGGTCAATGTTGCCAATTTTGGGTAAAGTCGCTAAATAAGGGGAATTCGACCTCAACGATAGCGTAGGGTGACCATAAAATTTTCAGTTAAAAACGGGACAGGTTCTTGCAACCCTAGACTTTTAGATCTACCTTTGTTCTTATCAGTGCCTTGATATCAGAGTTCCCCCTCTCTCTCTTCGTTACAGAGCGGGTACTTATGAAAAAGGAAAGACACGTTGAAGTTTGTTTAACACACAACCAACTGCTAAAACCTCTGCTGCCTTTCGAGCAGTACTGCGAACTATAGAGTATGTTTAATATAGGGATTTTCAGTTCAATTTTTGCCGCTTTGTTATTATTAATACTTTTAAAAGGAGTAAAGGTACTGGGTTTGTTATTTACTTCTTTCATTTACATAAAACGGGACGAATACTACTTTTTCCATCTACTGACGGGACGGCCGCGACACGCCCCTAAAACGGGACTGTCCCGGTCAAAACGGGACGTATGGTCGCCCTACGATAACGACAAAAAAAAAATTCCGATTGGAGACTTTTTTGGGTGATTTTTAAATGACGATTTACCTACTTACACATTTAGCGACTTTTTGCTGCAAACAAAATGTTCATCTGTAGAGAAGCATTATTAGTTCAAAAAAGTTTTTACGTTATTTTTTTCTGTTTGTTTGTTTTAATCAGCGCAAGTGATGAAGAGTTTGGAAATACAGCGTACTCACTACTCCACAATCCTGCATTGTTATGTTACCCTTGCCCTCTAACGAAGAATAACTACAAACTTGATGTCCTTTAGTTCGCAGAGTTTCCGTTGAGAGACACACGTAATACATCATTACCGATAGCAACAAGATTAGCTATAGATGCGTGAAAAAAGGCGAAGAAGGTGTTTGTTATATTTGTCCTCTGGGGTCTTTTAATTATTCTGCACTTTTTCTTTTACAAAAAATTGCTTAACGTAAGTACTGTAGTGTTAATTATTTCGGAACTATTTTGACCACAACATGAACAAAAGTACCCGAAACAACCTGAAATGATCCCTGAATTAAAGGATTGGTTGCGCCCTGTTTACAAAGATGTGAATAGAACCAGCGGCGCAAATCTGTCTTCAACATTAAGGGGGGGAGGGGAGGGTAAGACCGTTACCATACTTTTTTTGGCGATGTCCAAAATACTTATGAAGTTGAAAAACAATGTTGTGGAGGATCAGAGTTGTCTTTAGCGTTAGGAGGCTGCAGATTTGAGGCTTATTCTGGGGGACATCTCACGTTCCTTTGTAGCAATCGGACAAAAATCATCAAATTTCTCCCAAAAAAACACATTTCAAATCGGATTATTTGGGAGAAGTCCCCCTCAGTTCCAAGATTGGAGGGGACATGTATCCGTCATCCCCCCCCCCTGGGATTTGCGCCAGTGAGTAGAACATATTGTTTAGTTTACATCTACAACTTTTACAATGCTTATAGACAATGAATTTCTCGATTATTTCTTATAGCGACTTTTCACCCAAAATTGGAGTCGTCACCTCTCGTTTCGCAAACTTATTGCCAACATTTTAGCAACTGGCTGCGGGGAGAGCTACAATGGATGATTCAAGTTATTTCGTCGCTTCCGCTGTGAACCTAAGTACAAGATTCCAAAAGTCACATTTTTTTGATTCCAAACAATATGTCTGCTGGGTGAAAGCATAGACTGGAATGTGTTGCCTTTCCTACCTTATCTTTAATCCCATAGTAGCTCCTTTCCCAAAGTTAAAAAATTGCAATTCTTCCTTTCTTAATAGTACTTATGACCCAAAGTATTACGTAAGCATTGTATGTTACTTATGTAGCTCACAGAGCCGCAGCTATGGGCGAGCAAGCAAAGCACGTGTCCCGGGCGCGTGGTTGGAGGGGCGCCTAAAAGAGAGGTTATATATTAGTACTTTTCTTGGCGGTATTTAATACTTTTCATCAGAGTGCGAAATCATGAAATCAAAGTGAGAGGAAAAAATGAAATGAAATCTTTGAGTTTTACGTTCCACGGTTATGCCGGTTAGGCTAAAGGAGACGGTGATTATGAGAAATGAATGAAATGGTGGAATGAAGTAACTGGGAGGAAATGGGAGAACCCCGAGAAAACCCACGCACACGGTGTTTGTCCACCACAAGGTTCACTTGGCGGGGCTAGGATCGAATCCGTGACCCCAAGCACCAGAGGTGAACGCTCTACCACTGAGCCACCGCGGCCCTAAAAGTGAGAGGAGACTGGAGAAGTGAAGAGAGAGAGAGAGACAGAGAGAGAGAGAGAGAGAGAGAAGAAAACGCTCGCACTTTTACACTTCAAAGTAAATTAAGTCATTTATTTTTTCTGTCCCCCTCCTCCCCCTCCCCTAAGTTCTACTGTCAAAGTAAATAGCTAAAAACACTCCCAGGCCAGAACCGCATCTACGTTGGAAATTTGATCGAGATCGGTCGGTCGGTGCAAGAGATTAAGAAAAAATGAAATGAAACCTTTGAGTTTTACGTCCCACAGTTATGCCGGTTAGGCTAAGGGAGACGCTGATGATGAGCAATGAATTAAATGGTGGAATGAAGTAAGTGGGAGGAAATGGGAGAACCCCGAGAAAACCCACGCACACGGTGTTTGTCCACCACAAGGTTCACTTGGCGGGGCTAGGATCGAATCCGGGACCCCAAGCACCAGAGGTGAACGCTCTACCACTGAGCCACCGCGGCCCCCGGCCGGGAATCGAACCCGGGTGTCCCACGCCAAAGGCGTGTTCACTAACCACTTAGCCACGAGGGAGCTCATCTGTGAGGCAGTGTAAAACCCCCAAAAAAGAAAGAAAATAAACGCACACTGGATGTTTGCGCAACTGAGGATCAAAACATTCTCAATGGAGTATGAGAAATAGTAAAAGTCAATCAATGTGTGCTTTTGCTTATTCATTACTTCGTTAATACTTAATTCCTTCTAGAAATAGTGAAACAATACTATGAAGAAACACTAATTAAACTAATAACAATTACGTTGTATTTCTTACCATACCGTTTTTACCACCCATAGAATTTCAACCAAGCACTATACTGCATTAGTCACGCCGTAACGAAAGCTGAAATTCAAAGGCCTGGCATTCGTAACTGTTGAAGCTGTGTTGTAGCTACCTGTATATCACGCGGCCTGCGTTGGTACTCCTCAACATAAATACGTCACAGCCCAAAGCCAGGAAACATCACAAACAGAAGACAGGGGCACAAGCAGTGCCTGACACTTCACGAACTCAAACCCACCAAGACTCAACTCAACATGACCTTCAATTACGTTCTAGAAACCAAACCAGTGCTAAGGCACAAACTCACCAACTTCCTATATGAAAACACAAAGAAAAAAATCTAACGTTTTGGTTCCAAAGTGATGACATAACAATAATACTAAAAAGGTTTTAATTTTCAGTAACCCAAACATTAATTAACTAGGGAACATAACAAAGCAAAAATAAATAAATAAAAATAAATTAAATTAAAAAATAAAAACCTGACAAGTAAGCTCTCCCTGACTACTTTTTTTTTTAATTTCAGTAAGGCTGTAAAATATGTCAATATCTTCGTAATATATATATATATATATATATATATATATATATATATATATATATATATATATATATATATATATATATATATATATATTTCATTGTAAACAAGTTCTTTAAACAAAAGAAAGCTCTGAGAGCGCTTACCTCTGACGCGGTAGGTCCCTGAGTCCAGCCATCCTGAATGAGGTTTCCTTGGCTTTTCCTCATTCACAGCAGGCAAATGCCGGAGTGGTACCTAACATATAGGTCCCAGGCCGTTTTCTTCCTTCCCAAATCCAAAAATGAAAATGAAACCTTTGAGTTTTACGTCCCACGGTTATGCCGGTTAGGCTAAAGGAGACGGTGATGATGAGTAATGTATGAAATGGTGGAATGAAGAAATTGGGAGGAAACGGGAGAACCCCGAGAAAACCCACGCACACGGTGTTTGTCCACCACAAAGTTCACTTGGCGGGAGCTGGGATCGAACCCGGGACCCCAAGCACCAGAGGTGAACGCTCTACCACTGAGCCACCGCGGCCCCATTTTTCCCCAATTCATTCTTCCCTTCCTTTCCCCGGATAGTGTGATCACCGAGGGAAGTCATCCCTCATATGCGACGGGCTAACAAGGCCATTGATGCCGAAAGCCCAGAAATCTAAATCTTCACTACACAAGGGAATTTTCGCGCTGAAAACGGTTTATTAGCAATTATGTTAAGCAGCCCTGTAGTAAATCTGCACCAAGTAATAAATCGTCACATATAAAACGGAATGAATAAACACATAACATTCATTTTGCTACCTTGAAATGTAAAATGTTTCAAAACATTAATATTCAAAGATTTCTCAAAATTCAGATTCACCCATTCCATTGTCCTCAATCATTAACGAGTTTTACAATAGTAAGAATTGTATTCATAAACTACATTACTTACTTAGTACTATATTAAAGCAAGTTACACTAAAAGAATATATAATTAATGGAATATTTAACTAAAGTAATAGTTAACTAGTGTACTTACCCAAGCATTTGTTTCCTTCCTATCTTCTTTTCCGTTTGTAAACAACCTCGTTTCGCAAGCAAAAGACGGTAGTTCAATGACGTCAGCCATGGCGAAAGAAAGAGGTGTCTATAGGCGGCCTGGATCTCACACACAGATGGACGTATTTAACATATAGCTGAAGTATTTAACATACGTATACGTATGTAAAATACGGAAGATTGTTAGATGTCAGACATCCTGCAGCGACATGATGTAATATCTAAGCGGGTAAAAGGCAGTACCTATGTAGTATATGGATAAAGTACGCTCCGTACAGATTTCCTTAGTAAACATAACGAATCCTTGTATTTGGACAATATACCGCTGTCCGGATAATGGATTTTTCTCAGTGTATTAGCTACAATAGTTTAAAAGGAAACTAAATGTGACCTCGAGTGAGTACACCATCCCTCTTTATTTTTCTAATGTTTGAAAAGTAAAATTCGTTACTAAATCTTCATAGGGGACATCTTTGTGTAGAAACCTTTTTTCTTGCATGCAGGGATTTAAAAAAATAAACTATATATTGTCTATTGCATTAGAGTATTTAGTGGCATTTAGTGTCCAAACAATATTCTAATTTTGACCTCACATACAAAGAATATAATCTTATAAATATTAATTCTTTGAAGAAATCCTGTCCTATCCTATAAATTAAACCTAGGTTTCTATATGCACTACTCGTTATTGAGTCAACGTTTTGAGAGAAGGTTAATTTGCTATCAAATATAACTCCTAGATTTTTTATAGTATTTGCAGTAGACAAGGAAGTGCCACTTATTGTATAGGTAAAGTTAATTGGATTTTCTTTCCTCGTGAAAGATAGAGATTTACATTTGGACACATTCAGGACTAATTTATTCTTATCACACCGTATTTGAACTCTCTCTACACAGAGAGAAAATCCGTTCTCCGGATAGAGGTATATTGTACAAATATACGGTATCCTCTTGCTTACTATAGAAATCAGCACGGAGCATACGTTATCCGCATACTACATAAACACTGCCCTTAGATGTTACATCATGCCGTTGCAGGATGTCTAACATCTAATAGTTTTCCGTATATCACTTGCATATACTTATGTCACCTTCGTCAGCTATATGTTATATACGTCCATTTGTATGTGAGATCCTGACCGCCCACGTTGTTTCATACGGAAAGTATGTATAGATAGAACACTTATATACAAAGTATTATAAAACATGCTTTTTCAGTTATATGTCTGCAATACGTTAAGTTCAAAAACTACAGGAATTACGCATGTAACCTATCTTTTTAAGTACGACACCTACAATTTTTATTTCTCATTGTAGAGCCTGTTGAAGTTTCACGCAGTCATCGTCGTTCAGTTCCAAAACCGCTCTTGTCCATGTACAGACAATCCCAGAAAACTTTTTAAAATGTAGGATCTGCATGTTTTGTAGAACTGGGAATACTTCAGTGTGTTCATGCAAAAAAAAAAAAAAAAAAAAAACTGAATATCCTCAAATATTTCCAGTTCTACAAAACACATCTATCTACAGTTTTTCTCGATTTTCTGGGATTTTCTGTAAATGGACAAGAGACGTTTTGGAAATGGAGGACTTACTTTTGAACTTACTTATTTGGAGTATAATTTGAGATTGTCAGTAAAAATAACTTTTAAAGTTGCCAAGCTATCTAATTAATCATTACAATAAACGAATGTCTGCTATTTTATTTTCATTTGATATTGAGAGTGCATTCGATACTGTTTGGCATCAGCGGCTTCTCTTGAAATTACTCCGCATTTTACCTCTAAGTTACGTAAGACTTATCACCAAGTTTCTTGACCGCCGCTCAGCATTTATACAAATTAATCAAGCACAGCCCCACCACTTTATCCTGAAAGTCGGAGTTCCACAAGGGTCTGTTTTGTCTCCACTACTCTATATCTTACACGTAACTGATATGCCCTAACCTCCATCACGAATCTATTCTTTACAGTTTGCAGACGATACAGCATACATCGCTCTTTGTTCGTCGATAGATAGTATAAACGTAACTTTATAAATAGCAATTTATAAATTTGTTAGTTGCTTGTTGTTTTACAAGACTTTTCATTAGGAATGTTAACCATCCGGTATTTTACCGGACAGTTCGGTTTTTTACCTAATTGTCCGGTGTCCGGTAGGACCTCATAACCGGACGTTAAATGTCCGGTAATATTTTTTCCTCTTACTAGTCCAATTCTATGTTCAATTTAGATTATTTTGAAGTGACGAAAGAAATTGTTTGTCGGCATGGTTAAAGCAGAGCTTATATTTTGGTTTGAAATCGACCTGTTGTGCGCGGAAATTTGCTGAAGAGTTGAAGACAGGAAAATTTACTGAACTCTCCTGAACTGTTGAAAGTTAATAAAAGTACATTTTCAAGACCACAGCTAGCACTGCTTCAACCTCAGCTATATCTTCTAATTAAATAATACATCCAGATCCAGCAAAAGTATGCAAACATTATGAAACATTACCAGACCCAGTGAAGCTGGTAAGACTTATTTTTCAAGTATATTTTGTGCATACCATAATTATATTGCCAATTATATTTGATTTTCAGTTTTAAATACAATATATTATTGTCAGTTGACTACAAAAATTACATGTACCGACTCAACCAAAATTAGAACAAGAAAATTTAATAAATGCATCAAAAGTAACTAAAGTTGTTAAATTCGAACTCCGAATCGCTCATTTTTATGTGAAGTAAGCACTTTCAGACTGTTAACATTTTTGACGAGCGATGATGTCACAATCTTAAGAGTCTTCATCCCGGCGAAATTAAAATACCGCTAATTTTACAGTAATTATGTGATATCTTCAAATAGATAAAAGATAATTGAAATATGGAACAAGAGCGCCCTAGACAATATTATTTTGCGTGAGGTACTGTTATCACAAGTCACCTAGTGGCTTTCCGTTTTCAACTGTTTAGAAACGCGAAAATAAATGCCAATTTTCAAAATGGCTCGAAATTAAAAGCAGATAAGTGAGTCGTGATAACGGTTTCTCATGTAAAATGATATTGCCCAGGGCGCTCTTGTTCCACATTTCGATTATAATTTATCTATTTGAAGATATCACATAATTACTGTAAAATTAACGGTATTTTAATTTCCCCGGAATGAAGAGTCTTAAGAGTATGCGTACTCTTGGATTGTGTAAGATATTTCCATTTTCAAATGTTGGTAACCCTACTTCCAGGGGCGTACGCAGGGGATGGGTCCTAAGGGTCCGGAGCCCTCCCCCCTTCGAAATCCCGATTTTTTTGTAAATGTAGTCTACTTTTAGGGGCAATTTTAGAAATTTTCATATAATTTAGCCTCAAATTGTATTTGGACTCCCCCAAAATGCTTTAGACCCCTCCCGAAATAAATTCCTACTTCCCATACTTCTGCAAGGAACCTACTGAAAATCTTTAACCTAATGGACAAACTAAACGTCAGCATTTAATTCTACGTAGTACTAATTTGCATGTAGAATGAAATAATAAATAACTTAAAACTAATGCCAATTGAAACTAATGAGTTTTTTTTTTTTTTTAAGTAAATTAAACCATTTTTGTAATTTATTGAAGAAAAACAGCTTGTAATATAGAAAACGTACAACGGAAAAATATTTTGAAATATTTTTGTATGCTTGTTTTATGCATTCCAGACATTCATGACGCCCTTAATTGGCAGCCAAATAGCCTCCAGGTATGCCTGCACTCTCTTGCTATTTCCTCTCTCTCTCTCTCTCTCTCTCTCTCTCTCACACACACACACAGAGAGAGAGACATATATTGTAAGTACATATAGTAACATATGTGTGAGTATTGGTGTAGATACCACAGGTGTACACAATTACATACTGGGAAACAAAAGACTGCTCATGTCAGTTATTTCTGCTATGTGTTTGGATTGTCAAAACAAGAGAGAGATATATATACACACAATACGTTTACTCTTTTCCACATACAATGCCTTGTTATTAGCTTTTTTTTTTTTTAAATTATTCTTACGGTAGGAAAGACCAGTACATATCTCTTTATTAATATAAATACAAGTGAGTGAATATTGTAGTGTTATTAATGATGCAAGGATTAAGCTTCAACAATTTTCATTCTTCTGTAAATAAAACATTAGTTCAACTGAATTAATAAAAAAGTAAACAAACAGTTGAGCTTTGAACTAAAGTACAATTGAATTGATAAGGTAGCAAATGCACAATTGAGATTATAATTACGGATCAACTGAATTGATAAGGTACTAAAAACACAGTTGAGTTTAAAATTACGGTATAATTGAATTGATTAGGCAGCAAACGCACAGTTGAAGTTATAATTATGGTTCAACTGAATTGATATGATAATAAACGCACAATTGAGCTTAGAATTACGGTAGAATTGAATTGGTAACGTAGCAAATACAGAGTTGAACTTATAATTACGGTTCGACTGAATTGATTAACAGTGTTGAGTAAGGGCGTCATCTTTATTTTTAACCTATGAATTTACATGGGAATTGTTTCTTCTATTTTCTTTTATGTAAACTGAAATCCTTTTATAATGCAAAATCAACTCAGTCTGTGAGCAACGCAAATTTTTAATAATAAACAATTGCCACTTCACTACGTTCACTGCCTACCTGCCTTCTTGGTTTTATTTATAGCTCGTCTGTCTAACAGTGGCGGATCTAAGGGAGGGCGATCGGGGCTATCGCCCAACACCAGAAGAGGAAACTTTTTTTAATATTTTATATATAAATAAACCCCTTGTCAGAGCTTCGAGCTCTTAAAAGTAGCTCTAAGTAGCAGTATTACAACCCACGCCCCCCCCCCCAGAAGTTCGTCCTAGATTCGCCCCTGCTGTCTAACAGAACCATGCCACGTGCACACTCAATGTTGTCATCATTTGTGACCGTAAATGGTGGTCTGGCCTCTTCCTCGTGTGAAACACTTGCGCGGCTATTTTTGAATTTTTCAACCCATTCGTAGACACTTTGTTGCGGCAAGACATTGTTCCCGTATTGCACCACAAGTCTTTGATGATTAGCGGCCCCTGACACACATTCCGACCACAAAAACTGGATTATTGCTCGTTGTTCTTCTTTTGTGCGAACTTCTAATGGAGCGGACATGATCTATCTGCAATAAACGGAAGAGAAATGGAAGAATTAGGACAAAACTTTCATAGCATGACCACAACAGCATAACAATAAAATAGACGAGGACAGAAGTCAGTACGAACAATAAGAAGACTTCTGTCAACATGATAATTTTTGACTCACCCTCGTATATATATATATTCATGATTTCAAGAGTACATTCTATGTCAGCTCTTATTCTATTGAAGCAGAAATTGTAAAATCTAGTACAACTTCCGGTTTTAATATTGGTTCGTATAGAACACAAACTGTGGACCTCTCTGTCTGTGTGTGTGTGTGTGCGTGTGTTTCTGTTTAAAAGAGAGAGAGAGAGAGAGAGAAAACCAGTTTTGATATGGACACATAGCGTCCAAAGAACAGGTTTCATAGTCCAATTTATCTCTGTATTGCAAAAGATAAATGAAACCACTTATACAGCAAATGATATACAAGTGATAGATGAAACTACTTCCGGTTTCAATATTATTAAATCTCCTACAGTTTAGAAATCTACTGTAATTTCATAACGAAAATCAAAACTTACGTTTTGTTTATTTTTTAAAAACACTTTTATTTACATGTATATACGTGAGAATCGATGCCATGATCACACATTGCTCAGTCGAAGGCCGTCCGGATAGCCATAGCCTTTTTAATGTAATCTTAAGTTATATCAGAAGTATGTGTGCGTCACTGTTAGGAGTATGTGTGTCACTCTTAGAAAAAGAAAAATGAATAATAGGTGAAATATTTTATTTAATATGTATTTTTTCTACACATACAATACAAGAAAAAAATAATCTTTCAGTAGAATAATAATATTGATATTATTGTTATATTTTTACCACCAAAATTTTTCTCGACTTTCTCGAAAACTGCGTATGAGAATTTATCGTCAAGCATGTCAGTTTGTTCAGCTTCGTGTGATGTATCGTTTGTTATATGTCTTATCTTTGGACAATATTATAATTATCATCGTCATAAGTATTCTACCATTATGGTCAGGTCACTTGCCGTAACTGAGAAGCTTCCACACTCCACGGTCTCCCGCTAATCTCTTCGTCTTTACGAACGATTTTTCTAGTTTGATATGGTCCATTAATTGTAGCCTCCTTCCCTCCTCCCTGTCTTTGCTGCCACCATACCCTCTAGCACGTTCATCATGATACAGTTCCTTATTAGCCAATGTCGCAAACAGTTTCTCTTCCTCTTCTTAATAATATCTAAAATTTTGCTCCCCCTCCCAACATTTCTAACATCATTTCATTCATTTTCCACTCGATACAACTAGTTGTATCCCTTCTTCTCCACACCCACATTTCAAAAGCTTCGAAGTCGATTTTCATCATTTTTGTGTGATGTCCATGTATCTGCTAGGGATGGTCAGAACCGGTTCCTGGTGGAACAGGTTTTCTGGTATGAACGGATCCGGTTCTAGAAGATACGGTTCCGGAACCGGTTCTTCGGATGCAGATCTGGAACCGGTTCTTCGGATCCAGGTCTGGAACCGGTTCCCAAGATCCTGTTCTGGAACCGGGTTTTTGGGTCCAGGTCTGGAATCGGTTCCCAAGGTCCGGTTCTGGAACCGCGTTTTCGGGTCCAGGTCAAGAACCGGTTCTGAAAACCAGATCTCCAAGAACCGGTGCCGCTGGAACCGGAACTTTGTGGCCATCCCTACGCTAAATCCGAGCTGCTGGCAGGCTGTGAACAGTGTGCTAGACGAAATGGTGGAAGCGACAGGCAAGCGCCCAGGCGGCAGCCGCTTGTCTCATTTGGCTAAACAAACTGGGAAACTGGCAAACTCATTGGCTAAACAGCCACTGGTGGACCAAAATTTTTTATCTGCGGGCACAAGCACATGGTCCTCTTTGCAGTGTTTTGAAGGTGAACTTTTTTTCCTCTTTTACGGGTCTTTGGGAGCTTTCGGATCGAGTCTGAAACCCGTCTCTAAGATCCGGTTCTGGAACCGGGTTTTCGGATCCAGGTCTGGAACCGATTCCTAAGATTCGGTTGTGGAACCGGGTTTTCGGATCCAGGTCTGGAACCGGTTTCTAAGATATGGTTTTGGAACCGGGTTTTCGGATCCAGGTGTGGAACCGGTTCTGAACACCGGATCTCCGAGAACCGGAACTTTGTGGTCATCCCTAGTTTCTACCTCATACAGTACAATACTCCACACGGACCATTTTATAAGTTTTTTTTTCCAACTCCAACAAGATCCCATAAAATAGTTTTTTCTTTCTCCTAACGGCTTCTTTCGCCATTTCAATCCTTGCTTTTATTTCACGTTCGCACTTCATATCATCACTAATAACGTTATTCAGGTATCGAAACCTAGTCACCTTTTCTATTTTCCCCCTCCTACTTCTATATTTTACACCTACCGTTTCGTTTCAATCAGCATGGCTTTTGTCCTTCTAACTAAGCTTAATAATTGATAGTAATATTGGCCTTATTCCGTTAACTGTACTGTATATTTTGTCGTTTGTGCTAGTGTCATAATGAGAAGGTGTATAATTCTATATCAGTTCCGTCGAAGTACATGATTAACGTACAGCCAGCGTCGGATCCAGGATTTTCTGGACGGAAGAGGGGGGGGGGGCACCATAACTACCAAAACAACCAGTTTCACTGAAACTTTTCAAAGTGATATGTGACAATATTCTTAACACCTGATAACGCTGATACATAGAACGTGGGAGGGGGAATGTTTTAAGGAGGGTCGCAAGTAATATGCAGGAGAAATTGTTCTCTCTTCCTGGCTTTCTTCCTTACTTGAAAAAAAAAATATATTGCCTTACTTGGTGAATACCTTTAGAAAATCGATCAAAACTATTGCTTTTACAACATAACTCTTTCTTTTAAGCTCCAAACGGCAGAAAATTTTGGAAAGGGTTGCTATTTTCACTGCTAGTTTCTCATTTTAGATAGTGTATATTTACAACGAAGGGGGTGCACTCCCCTCTAAATACGGCCCTGTTTACATCATGAGCATCAATTTTTAGTTTTACAAAACAATTCGCCTTTTTTCGATTTTCTCAAAAACTGCTCATGAGAATTTGTATTTCCCCATATAATTTTGTTCAGCTCAATGAGATCAATCAATTGATATACGAGGTGTAATCAAAATATACGGTGAATAATTTTATTAAAACAAAATAACAACTTACATGAAATTTGATTTAATCTCCTTCACAATGCTGTTCTTGACTAGCAATGCTCGTATCCCAACGTTGAATCCGTGACTGGAAGCATTTCTGGAAGATTTCCTTTGAAAGGACATTCAGCTGCACTGCCTTGGCCTTCTCACTGTCAGGAATGGTGTTAAAACGTATTCCTTTAAGCACCATTTTAATGTTTGGGAAGAGTCAGAAGTTGCATGGTGTTATATCTGCCGAGTACAGCGAATGTGGACAATCAGGAACATTTTTTCATCCAGAAACTCGCGGATCAAAAGCAAGATGTGGTAGAGGAAGCCATTTGCCCATTTGATCGGCGGATAAAATGCTTTCCACGGATCCATAGTTCTTCGGGAAGTTCTCGAATACTTATTCATCTGTTTGAGCAAATCATTTATGCCACTTTTTGCACCTGTTTTTGACGTCGAAGGACGTCTCGATTGTTGCTCGATTTCAACCGATTTCTTGTCTCTTCTGAATTGCTCACACCACTTGTTAACAGTCTTCAATGGTACCGCTTCGTCGCCATAAACTAATTTACATATTTCGTGAGCTTCTCTGTACTTTCTTTGCAGCTTAGAACAAAACTTAATGTTGGCGCGGGACAGGCACTCTTAACACGTCCTCACTCTTCCGTCTCTGGAAGCCAACTAACATGTCACAACTCGTTCAAACTCGACATTGACTGTACCAAAGATTTAGGCTATCTGGCTTACTATAGTGCTGCCAAAATATCTTGAGCCGTGGCAACAATGTGAACTGAAGCTCAGGAGCGCTACACACCCACGCGTTGAGCCTGGTAGTGATTGGCTATCCTCTTACCACACCCCCAGTGACGAGTAGGTCCAACTGCAGGAAATCAACGACGTTGTGCCTTCTGGACTTTAGATCGTTGATAATCTCTGTAATCTATGACTTATTAACGAGGAACAGAAAGTGCTGAAATTGCGGAAATTTCCATCACGACGTTGCCACACAACAGGATTCAGGCAATTGTGTGAAATTTTGCACCGAAATAAAATTTATGAATGCCATTCCTTTGCGAGGTCTACTCGTATTGCATTCTAATATTTACAAAGCAAAATATACATTTACAGAACGTTTCACATTTACCGTTCGAATCCTTGGAAAATGAATCTTACAGCTTTCAAAATGTCATACGTGCCTCCTAATGGCTTATAGAAAGGACAGTTACAAAGATACGTGGTAGACATACTTGAAATATGTAAACAAATGCTTGCTTGTGATAGTTCAAAATTGTAAAATGTAAACAAATTCTTCTCTCTGATTGGTCGAATGCCTTCCGTGATACTTAAAAAGAGCTTCTAGAAATATTTATATTTTTTTGTTTATCTTATATAAGTGTGTATTCCTTACAGTTTTCCAATAAGTATTTGCTCCCAATACTTTTTTCTCACAATTTTAATGTTACAGGCAATCTTACAGTTAGACACGATACAGAAAATTATTGACAGGGGCATGTTCCCCTGTCCCCCCTCTCTAACGACTCCGTGCACACACATAATAGCGATAATTGAAAATTCTATTGTCATCCATTACTGTGTATTTTTCCTCTAAAACAACTTATGGTTTGGTGATCGTTTTTATTAGTCAAAATGCTTATGTTAATGATGGTAATGTTGTAGAATATTTTTTGCGCAATTTCCAATATTGTTGCCTGCTCACTGAAGCTTTATCTGTGTCAACAGATAAGGAAGTGAACGTTTGCGCAATTTCAGTGCACCCTTTCAGCTCTGTGGTATAACTTGCACTAAATTTTGTAGATACAGTGACTCACATTAATATTCGGATACCATAGATATTAGGTCTACACATAATTTGCTTGCTGTACATGAAAAAAGTAATAAATGGGAAACCAACGGAAAACAAGCAGAAAGGCAATGGTTTGGTCGAGTAAATATGTTATCAATTAATTAAATTATGCAAACTAAGTCCACTTTATGAGCATGCAATTGCAATATACCGTATTTTGGACGCCACTTTAATATTCGGACAGTTGTTTTAACGTTTGTTTATCAATAGTAAGCGAGACAGCGGAAGAGTTCCAGTTGCAGTTTAAGTTGTTCCGAGACAGGACATGTGTATCTGCTTAGTTTACGTGTGGTCAGTGTGACCGAAAGAAAGCATAAAGGAAAATGAGGCGGAAGGGACAAAATACAACGTTTAAGCAACGGCATTTAGTAATTTTTCACCATGCGTAAGGTCTATCGTACAGGGAAATTGCAGATCTATTCAATATTTGCTAGACCACCGTTTATGACATTGTACAAAAATTCAATAGAGAGGATTGAATCAAGTCAGTGCTTCAAAAAGGTCCACCTGTGAAACTGAATGATGGAGAGAAAAGCAAATTGTTTGAGAAAGTGAAGACAAATTTCAGAATAAGTGCGCTGAAATGAACCGTAGAGCTGTATGAAGACACAGGGAAGACGGTAAATCCTGAAACTGTGCGGCGAGTGTTGTGAAGTGAAGGGTTTAATGGGAAAATAGCTAGAAAAAAGCCTTCTATTAGTAAAATTAACAAAGATAAAAGAGTTAAGTTCGCTAAAGTTCATATTGAGAAGTCCGCAACTTGATGGAATGGCGTGTTATTCACTGACGAATCAAAATTCAATCTGCATGAGTCCGATGGCAAGGTAAATGTATGGCAGAAGCCAAATACAGACTTAAATCCCGAAAATCTTCAACCTATCGTAAAGCATGGACAAGGAAGTGTGATAGTATGGGGGTGTATTTTTGCATTGGGAGTGTGAGAACTAGTGTTTGTTGAAGGGATTATGACAAAGGAGGTTTATTTGAATATTCTCCGGCAAAATCTCCACCAAAGTGCTGTAAAATTAGGAATTATGGGGATGTTTAAATTTTACCAGGATAATGACCGGAAGCATAAAGCGCATGTGGAACGCGAATGATTGCTGTATAATTGTCCGAAAGTGATTTAAACACCACCGCAGAGTCCCGACCTTAACCCTAGAGAGCATATCTGGGATGAGCTACAGCATAAGGTCAAACGGGTACAAGTAACGTCACGAGACGATTTGAAAAGGGCTCTCGGCGCAACATGGGATAACATATCGCCCCATTCTACCAACAAACTTGTTGGAAGCATGTCCAACCGTTTACAGGAAGTCATGAAACGTCGTGGGTTATCCACTAAGTACTAGTGAAGCGTTTGTAAGAAAGAAACAACACACACAAAACATCTATGTAGTAGGTGTCCGAATATTAAAGTGACGTTGCAAATACAGTGTCATCAGTATCTGTAAGTTCTTTCTGCTTCTTTCGTTCAAGACACCGTATTTGTACTTCTTTTTTTTCTGTAAGTATATGAATATCTAAATACCTAATTTTTTCACTCACACGGCTCTCATTTATTTCAAAATCCTTCCTACTTTTAACAAAATGCAAGTGTCCCAATATTAATGTGAGTCACTGTACATCATTTCTTTCTCCTTTTAAGGAAAAGCGTATAACATACTCCGTTGTAAGCTGTTGAATTATCTCGTAAAGTGGCATTTAAGTTTAAAGAAAGGGAAAAAGAGAGAATATATCCTTAATTTTATCCTTCAAGTCCCCCCCCCCTTTTTTTTCGCTTAGCAACTGGCGGGCGCGTAATTCTCTTGCGGGATTCTATTTTTGCTGCATTTTTTCTCTTTCTTCTTGTGTTTGCTGCTTCATAGCTACCAGAAAATGAACGCCATGTAGAAGATCGTCTTCCGTGCCAAATATGGCGGGATTTCGGATAAAATACTGGTAACGTCGACGATTCTACTCTGACGGTGTAGTTAGTTGGTTGGAGTTGTGATAAACACTTTTACTCTGCGTTTGTAATGCCTCACTCGTATTAAGTGCACGGAGAACTTAATTAACTTTCTTTCTTTTCTTTTTTGTCCTTCTTTTGTCTTGGAAACATAACGTTCCTTGTGTGATTTACACTGTACTGTGCCTACTTTTAAATTATTTTTGAATGAGTTGTTCACTATTTCTATGATAAATCATAGTGTATCATAAACCAGTGATTATCAAACTTAGCTGTGTTTAACAATACTGGCCAAAGAAAAGACAAATATATATATATATATACAGGGTGGGCCATTTTAATTAATCCACGGAAATATCTAAAAAATGATAAAACATAGAAGAAATGTTTGAAGTACACGTTATATATTGCTAAGGGGGAAAACCATTTCCGCCAAAAGTACCCCTCCCCACCCCCCGGAAATGGGGGTAACTGGGGGTAACTTTGAAATGTCAAATGGGAACATGGGTCGAGTAATACCTCGTTCGAAAGGTCTTGGAAAACTAAGTAACGCTGTACCAAAATTTGTTTCATATGGAGCACCAGTTTCAAAATGGCCGCCATGATATAGTTCGGAAACTCCAGTAGCCGTAGTATGAAAACCATGGGAGGTAGATGAATGAAACAAAATTGAAATACGTAAATATCATAGGGCATATCGAATGATGTGACCCCTGCGATCCCAGCGTCTTTCCTGAAGGGATCTTGTGAGCTAACTTCAAAATTTCAATGTCGGACTGGACAACGGTTCGGACGTACGCTTGACCTACTAAATGCTGTTTAGAAGGCAGACTTCAGGGATAGAGAATTAGTGCACTCAGTTAATGCGGATTGCCACAGTCAAGGGCGCCCATAAGGGGGGCAAGGGGGCTCTCGCCCCCCTAGAGGAAATTGTGCTTCGGAATATCGAAAACTCAATAGAATTTTTACATTAGTTACAGCAAAATTTGAAACTATATTTGAAATGTCGCTTTTTCTTGCCTCTCTTGGAAACCACAACATGGGCGCCCTTGGCCACAGTTACATTTTGATTAAATATTAGCACTCATGTCATATTGTGAGCTTGAGGGACGAAACAGTGTGTATGTATATCCCCGAAATGCTTTCCGAATAACCAGCACGCATTGCATAAAAGTTTCTGTGGTGACGGAGATTAGCAAATTCACACGTTTGTAAGTTCCAGCAACAGCATTATTCGACAACTTCTTTCGTATAACGTTCCTTCTGTTTTCGCATCAAATCATACTTAGTCATACAGATATGCGTTACCATTCAAATAAAATTTCACCTTTTTATAGTCACTACAGCGTCATCCTTACAAACAAATGTTTCAACCATACCATACCTATTTGTAAGGTAGCCTTAATTTGCGAATTAAAGTAGAGTTCTCATTTGAACTTTCACTGTTACTTTCCACCCCGCTCACATACAGAGCACAGGAAAAGATTATTTTGCAGGACTTGGATATCTCTCTATACATTATGGCAATTTTACTCTAACATTTTTATCTCTGTTGTATCATTCTCGAGCCTTGGAACGCCTCCGTGGTTTTCCTATTTAATTTTCGTTATTTTCATTTATCTCTACCTGTATTCATACTATGGGCACTAGACGTTTTCTTAGACACATTCACCATGTCTTGGCGATCATTTTGAAAACGGTGTCTCATGTCGAAAATATTCTTACAGAAGCTGTTTGATATTCATTTGTCTATGTAACATGATGTTACTCGCTTCAAGTTGCTATTTGAAATTTTCAAGTTGGCCCCGGAACCTTTCAGTGGAGTCACCCCGACAACACCTCTCGATGTGTCTTACGTCAGTTACCTACTCCAGTTTTTCTTCTGTTGATTTATCTCCAATCGCTTTCATACTACGGATACTAAACCTTTTCTCTGACACTGATACTATGTTTCGGCGGCCTTTTGAGAACACTGCCATTTCACCTCAATCGTTTTCTCCTGCAAGATGTTTGATTTTGCAAGATTTATCGAACGAGGTACCACTCGACTTATGTTACTATTTGAAATCTTGAAGTTAGCCCCCAAGACCCCTTCAGGGAGGCCATTGGGATCACAGGGACCACACTATTCGATATGCCCTATGATATTTACGTATTTCAATTTTGTTCCATTCATTTACCTCCCATGGTTTTCATACTACGGCTACTGGAGTTTCCAAACTATATCATGGCTGCCATTTTGAAACTGGTGCTCCATATGAAACAAATTTTGGTACAGCGTTACTTAGTTTTCCAAGACCTTTCGAACGAGGTATTACTCGACCCATGTTCCCATTTGACATTTCAAAGTTACCCCCCGTTACCCCCATTTCCGGGGGGTGGAGAGGGGTACTTTTGGCGGAAATGGTTTTCCCCCTTAGCAATATATAACGTTTACTTCAAACATTTCTTCTATGTTTTATCATTTTTTAGATATTTCCGTGGATTAATTAAAATGGCCCACCCTGTATATATATATATATATATATATATATATATATATATATAATTATTGAAAATTACCGATATTAGTGTCGAATTCATAGTTTGGGGGGTCCCTAAGTTGATTGTTGACAGTTTTGGTGTCCTTTATGTCCAAAATGAAATGCATTCTCCCTGTGCGAAGAACGAGCATTCTGCTAGTAAGAAATAACTTAAAATGAATACAATGTAAGCGAAATTGCTATGGATATTATGATTAAAAAAAAAAAAGGCCTTGTGTCCATTTTAAACACAAACTAAATACAACTTTCTTACAAGCCTGTCTATAATCTTGTTGTAGTTGGAGTAGTAGTCTGAAGAAGGAAGTGATATACTTCTGAAACTGTAACATTTCTAATTAATTTATAATAAAGATTATACACAGCCTTGTAAGAAAGTTGTATTTAATTTGTGCGAAATTACTAAATTTAAACATGGTACAAATTATCAAAGAATTGTTTTGTTACAGAATCGCTCAATAGATTTGTATAAAAAGCGTTTTTGGTTGAAGAACAAAATTGGAGGTCTACATTACCCGAACTTCCTCTATACGTAAAGCCTTCGTGAGGATTCACCTTCTGAAGAATATATCAGTATTGACCAATGGTTACAATTTGACAAGTTAGTCTTTTTGTTTTAAAATTCATGGAAAGAAATATTATGAGCACATATCTGGTGAGAAACAAAGGAAAAAGATGAATCACACTAAGACAAAAAAAAAAAAAAAGTTTAAGTGAAAGATAGCCAAACTTGGCAACAATGGACAAAAGCAGTGTTGTCTTCCTTCTTGAAACTTCCCGGTTCGTGAGAGGAGAAAAAAAAAAGAGACTAGGGCACGTAGTTTCAGAAGAAAGTCAGAAGAAAGATAGAAAGAAAGAAAAAAAGTTAGAATCTTGGCTAGATTCCCATAGGATTGCCATGGGAACCGGGAACAGCATAACAAACACCTTTTGTGTCATTTGCCGTAGTGTGGCGCTGGTGTAGCACCACTGCACTGCTCTAATCTTTTTGACAACGTTTGCTACATTCACTGCAACTTTTCGAGAGCCGTTATGAAACAAGAGAGGGACTTCAAAGTTTATTCTTTTTACAAAGAGAAAAAGGGAAAGAGAGAGAATCTTCGCGACTTAGCTACTGATACTCAACTAAAGAGGTGCTTCTGTTTTAAAAGCCGCGTCCTCGAAGAACCAGGAATTCTCTTCTATGCAGAGATTTCAGGAAAAAAAGGTTCTTACTGCATTTATAGGACTTGCTCGATGCAGGCGTCATCGGAATTATAATGAATAAAGCCGGGAATTCCACTAGACCATCCCCTCCATTGCAAGTATCTGACACTCCAACGATTACGCCCACTTGATCATCTGCAGTCGATTGGAAAGAAACGGGAATAGGAGGTTACTTTCAAGGAGAACACAGTATATTTTTTGTCATTAATGTCCTTAAATGGAGAAACTTCAATCCGCTACCGTCGTCAGCTAATCGCTTCGTCATATTATAGCATTATCCGTTTCAAACCCGTTGACCAATTTCTCGCAGTCTACAAGGACTGTTCATTTAATTCCCGGGATGCTGCTGTAAAAAAAAAAAAATGCTCGTAAGACTGACTTACCACCTATTCATCCTTGTCCACTTCCAAGTACCCTTCTACAACATTTACACCATAGGTGGTCACTCTCATGAAGTTACTCTTCAATCTCACTCTCTCGTATCCTAGTAACAGAGACAACTTACAAACCGCTTGCTGTACGCTTGCAATGCAAGTCAGCAAACTTGTATCCGCCTTGATTGGAAAGCGTGTAACCATGCCGCAAGCCCAGTAACGAAATTACATAGGATCAACCTTGCATTCCGTGTTCCATTCAAGCAAGATGCCAGCGCTCTACACTGGAGGCAAGTCAATAGACAATGAACGGGCAGTGATACTATGATATTCTGCGAAGAACCTAAAGTATCGCTTGCAAGTACGACAGAAGGAAGGTAGTATGAAAGCATGCGTTGAAAGAGCAAGCGTAGAAAGTCAAAAACCAAGCACGCGCAAACTGGCCGAAAGTTTTCTTGCTACTTGTGAAGTCAATGCATGAGGAAATGAGATGCCCAGAGGGGGAGGACGATTGTGGTAGAGGGATACTGAGGTACCGTGAGGGTGAGGACGAGTAAGGTTGAGGGTCAGTGACCCTAGTAGCAAGAAACCTTTCGGCCAGTTGTCGCGTGCTTGGCTTTTGGCTTTCTACGCTTGCACTTGAAAC
Source organism: Thermobia domestica (assembly GCF_964235325.1). Lineage (NCBI taxonomy): Eukaryota > Metazoa > Arthropoda > Insecta > Zygentoma > Lepismatidae > Thermobia > Thermobia domestica. The sequence goes on from NC_137456.1 coordinate 42,757,988, forward strand.
GCATGCTTTCATACAATCTGCATTTTATCGTACTTGCAAGCTATGCTCTAGACCCTTCCCACAGAGTCATAGCATCACTGGCTGTTCATTGGCTATTGTTTTCACTGGATTTATAAAATACTTGTGTCAAGCTTGAATGGAACACTGAATGCAAAGTTGCCCTCATTTTTTCTTACAAAACAATACACACAAATACACCCAGCAAACAATGGGTGTAAATTATGCTACTTTGAACAGACACACACTGTTACTATTATATTGGTTTGTTTCTAAAGTACAAAGAAAAATTTAAGGGGCCTAATCACTGCAAAATTAAAATATCGCTAATTTTACAGTAATTATGTGATATCTTCAAATAGATAAAAGTTAATCGAAATGTAGAACAAGAACGCGCTAGACAATATTATTTTGCATGAGGTATCGTTATCACGAGTCACTTGGTAGTGTTCCGTTTGCAGCCATTTATAAACGGGAAAATAAATGCTGATTTTCTAAATGACTGGTAGTCGAAAGCAGATAGTTAAGTCGTGATAACGGTATCTCACGTAAAATAAACTTTAATATTGTCTAGCGAGCACTTGTTACACTTTTCGATTATCTTTTATCTATTTGAAGATATCACATAATTACTGTAAAATTAGCGAAATTTTAATTTCGGCGTGATGCGGCCTCTTAAGTATTTATATTTGTCAATCAATCAGCGCGAGAATTTCCGTGAATATTCACATTTTATTGAAACAACCCCTTTCTCCGTTTCTGCTAAATTTAGCTATGAAATTTCCTTAGATTAGGGAAATTTCTATCAAATTGCAAACGCTGATTTTTGCGACCTCGCTGCACAGCGAATGATTCAAATAACTAGGGATGCGCACGAGACAAGATTTGGGGCTTTCTCGTCTCGAAAATGTGCTGTAAAAGTGATGTCTCGAGTCGAAAAATGTATATTTCTCTATTGGAAGAGCCGTGTCTCGACTCGAATTTTGTCAGGAAAATCCTGTCTCGACTCGTCTCGTGTGCATCCCTACAAATAACTATCTCTAACGAACTAACGTAGCAAGACAGTTGAAAGTAATCCAGTATTTCTTCAATAAATGGTACTGTATGCCATGAATAACTTATTACTAGTGGAGTGATAGTTCAGTCAAAGATCTTGAACTTTCAGAAATTACCTAGCATGTGGAGTTTACACTATAGTTTACCTTGTAACAGTTATTTACAATATCTGGACATGATTCTTTTAAGCTATCAAAGGAACTTTACTAAATAGAGATCTTAAGAATAAAATATGTTCAAAATGACTAGAAAGTGGACTTGATTGTCTTGTGCATGATATGTGCACATGCTACTAACAGTTACAAACACACTCCTAACAGTGACATACATACTTTTAACAGTGACACACATACTACTAACACTTACATACATGTTCCTAACAGTGACAAACATACTTTTAACAGTGACACATTTACACCTAACAGCTACATATATGTTCCTAACAGTGACAAACATACTTTTAACAGTGACACATTTACACCTAACAGTTACATATATGTTCCTAACAGTGACAAACATACTCCTAATAATGACACGCATACACTTAATAGTGACACACCTGATACTAACAGTGACAAAAATCTTATAACAGTGACATACATGCTTTTAAGAGTGACACACATACTCCTAAAAGTGACACACATACTCCTGAGAGTGACACACATACATTTAATAGTTACACACCTGCTACTAACACCGACAAACACATTCCTAACAGTGACATGCATGCTTTTAACAGTAAGACGTATACTCCTAACAGCTACATACATGTTCCTAACAGTGACAAACATCCCCTAACAGTGATACACATACACTTAATAAACACACATGCTACTAACAGTGACACACTCCTAACTGACATATATGCTTTTAACAATAAGACACATTCTCCTAACAGTTACATACATGTTCCTAACAGTGACATACAATTTTTTAACACTGACACATATACTCCTAACAGTTCCATACATTTCCCTAACATTGACAAACATACTCCTATCAGTGACACATACACACCTAACAGTGATACACATGTTACTAACGGCAACAAACACACTTCTAACAGTGACATACATGCTTTTAAGAATGACACACATACTCCTAACAGTTACATAATGTTCGTAACAGCGACAGACATACTCCTAACAGTGACATACATGCTTTTAACAGTGACACACACATACCGTACTATTTGTATTGATAATTCAATTTCACATTTCTGATTTCTGAGAAGCTGACGCGGACTCATTTATCATTCTGAATACTGAAGAGACGGATTTTGCGCAATATTCAAGATGGTTTCTTGAACGTCGAAATAACATTGCTATCTTTGTTTCTAGTTGGATATACAGCATGAAACCTCGCTTTGTACCTTTGATGCGCGGAAATTGCTATATTTCTTGAATCATATGGAATCAATTTTACAACGAAGACATACGCTAAAATGTATCTACAGAAGGCAAGATAGTGAAAGATAAAAATTCAGAAAGAGCATGCAAAATTCAAAGAAGGAATGAAAAAACAAAACGGAGACTTCACGAAAAGACAGAATAGAGATCACGAAGTTGTTTCTGTTGTTCTTGTTGTTGTTAGAGAATGAAAAAATAAAGCACAACAACAAAAGAAGCTGGAAGAAGAAGAATGTTCATCTCGTTGCGTTTCTTCATACTTTGTGAAATATTCATGTTCGGCCGAGCTGAAAGAACGGACAAACTTATAGCTGAGAATAAGCGTCTTCTACAGTATTGCATTTATCCATGTCCGATAAAATATACAATTTCGCTTTCTGGATGGGCGAAATAACCTTGAGAACGGGACTACGAGAGCCAAAGCGAAGATGTGAATATACAGAGAAAACCATTTTGCTCTGCGAAGACAAAAACAAAAGCGTCAGCCTGCCTTTGTTGTATTCCTGGAAAGCTAACATAGGAGTTTCAGCTCCTATGTATCCATGGAGACGGTAAAAGGAAGTTTTGAATTGCTAGCTCGAAACTGTCTCCTTGCTCTTGGTGTACCAGTCATCATTAACTGAGCGTTGTCCCTCTCTATTTCTCGTCTTTTGGTATTAAGACTACCATGAGAGTAGGAGTACCACAAGGCATGATGTTCTCTCCACGCATATCCGTTTTGGTCCATAAAAGCTGCAAGTACAATGGAATACTATGGTTTTCATATCCGAAACCTTTTAGACATGAATTCTGATGGGATTTATGTCACATTTAGGCATTAGTCAAACACATATTCAAGGAAAACTCAAAATATATTAAAGCAAATCCAGGTACCTTAAAAGGCAATAAAATCAGCAGTTGAAAGACTTTCATTTCCTTAAGATTGTGTTGTGTAATGTTAAAAAGTTTATTTTTGACTCATAACGAAGCCAACCTAGTTTCAAACCCCCAAAGGTTCAGCCTTTGGATTTAACTAAGTAAGAAGCATGAATGCTTTCTCGCCACTGAAGGAGGTCCGTTGATCTCACAACTGTGCGGGAAGAGACAGCAGAATAAGAGGGAAAAAATTAGGAAAAGATTTTTTTTAAAAAAGTTTATCTATTACAAGGTAGTTACTGATACATGCGCCTAGAACTCGCAAAGTACGTAATGGACTTTGGATACTAGTCGTATTTTAGAAAGAAAAATACAAGTAGCTCTAAGTGGTTTGAATCAATGTAATATAATTGCTATAAGGGAACTTATTATTATGGAATTAAGTATCCTAGAAACTGAATATGGACATTGAAAGTTGTTACATAATACTAATTTTCGTACTATAGTTTTCATAAGCTGGTTAACCTTGAGAATGTGCCTAACGGTAATGTCTACTCCTTTACTACAATGCTAGGTACTGATAGTCTTCAAAAATGATTATATCTCTCAATTTTGTTTTTAAAATGGCACCCTGCAATACTTATATTCAGTTTCACTTTAAAACTTTAAATGATAACGTGACATACCCTTTGAAAGGAATTATTCTCCTCTCTAACACTTTACCAAGTATTATCTTTGAAATTGAATGAGTACTATTTCCAGCTTGGAATTATGATTTCTAAAAATACTTTAACGTAGTGATTAACTTCGTAGAAATTCAAGTTTCAAATACAGTGACCTATCCTTTTCGTCAAGTCATCAAAGTGAAACAAGGTTATTTCCGAAAGTTCACGATCTTTGGCTGAAATATTACCACAGAACAGCGTTGTCATAGTGAAAACTTATTACAGATGATGTGAGGCGCTCCATTCCGACTCGTACACAAAACAGATGATGATCATGCGCTATTCGGTGCTCTGTGAATACTAACTATAAAGGCAACAGGGGGATTTACGATTTAGATTTCTGCGCTTTCGGCATCTAAGGCATTTAGCCCTTCACGAGTTCAGGGATGACGTCCCTCGGCAAACATACTATCCGATGAAAGGATGGGGGAAGGAAGGAAGTGATCTAGGACCTATAAGTTAGGTAGATGAGACCGGGGCTTGTTGTGACAAAAATAAGTTTTTATTTTTTTTTTTAGGATTTCATTTTTATTAAATGTCAGAAAATTTTCTCTTAAAATAAAGTTTGGACATTAGACTACTTCCATAATTTTTTCTGCATCTGTATTTTTCATTATAAGAACAGTACAATAGATAAAACAAACACAAATGTTTTGTCATAACATGCCCCTTGCTGGGGCAGGTTGTGACTTTGATCGGGTAAGTTGTGACAGAAAGAAATGTGCCCGATTTCGCCATTGTAATTTTAATATAAATTGTTTTTTTGATTTGATTTTTAGTTTAGCGTCCCTTTCAGCAGCGAGGCTATGTGAGACGTGGACCTACTGATTAACGTGGAATCCGAACCACATGAGCTCCCGCCGGGAATCGAACCCTTAATATAAATTGTGCTAAACATATCGCAAAAGTAATGTTTCCTAAGAAAAATATTTTGCATACATAAAGAAACTACTTTCAATTTCTCGTGTGAATACTCTTTCTAAATTATCGTTATCGTACACAGTTAAATGCGCCAACAATACTTTCTTCCTAATACTCAGTTTTATAATAGAATCACAATTTCTTTCAGAAATGACTTATGATGCAAACCTAGACCACATAGACCCCTATCATAGTCCGAGTTGCAATTGTGGCATACAGAAATAGGATTACCTTCTGTGCACGCTTCGTGTGACCACTCATTACAGTCAACACATTGAGCCAACGATTCTCTGGGTTTGGAATTAGAAAATGGTTCTAGACACACAAGACAAAAGCAATCATCTTCACTATCATCGTCACGATCATTTTTACGTTTTAAAATTTTCATCCCCTTTTTTAATAGAGCTGTTCAGAATATTACAGCTAATACCCTTCTTCACAGACTTTTCATGTCTTGCTCCTGCATCTGCTTCTAATACTTCTTTAACTGGAGTATCAGTGAGTACAGCGGACACTCGCTTCTTCCTTCCTGTTTAGTTTCCCTGGGTATAGCTTTTGGTAACGGACGAAGGGACTAACATGATGAGGGTTACTGACATTTCTGGACGTTTCGTCTTAAGACATTACTTGCATAGACGACAGTTGTGGTTTTTCTTTACCTGTAGAAGGTCTATTGACAACATTCGATAAGGTTTCAGATTCTTTACGGTTTGTTGCTGGATAAGGCTGGTTTGTTTCCTCACAGGTAAATATGGGAGTTCTGAATTCACTTCTTGTGTAATGTTAGTTGGTCCTTGTTCTTCATTATGACCTGAAAAGTTCGTTGAGGATGAGGATGTTGTTGAACTTGAGTGATGTGCTAGCGAAGTACGTCCTAGTGCTAACTTTATAATGTGGTCATCATCTTCAATGTAACGATCAGTTACCTGCGGTTCCAAAACTTCATCACCTGTTAAAATGTCTCTATTAAAGGGATATATACCAGTTATTCTGAATGCATTAGAAATATTAGATGGATTTACACTAAGAGGAAATATCGTTTTCACAATAGTCGGAATGTCATAGATACTAAATGCACACCCACGATTGTTTTCCATCCATGCATCCATTCCATTTGCAACTAACCTTTTAAATGAAGAATATACTCCTCTGTCCAGGGGTTACAGCTTATGGGACGTGTCAGGTGGGAATGACAGAAGAATAACACCATTTTTCTTGGCATAATTGATTATCTGGACTGAGATATGAGATTCATGGTTATCAAACAACAAAAGGACACGATGTTGAAGAGAACTGCCTGTATTTTTGACAACATGCTCCATGAATTGCACAAACATGTCTCCTGTCATCCAACCTGATGGATTATTTCCTGCAATACTTTCAGTAGGACCTTTACCATGAAAACTAAGTCGGTCGAATCTCTTCTCCATGCAAAATTAAGCTGAATCCTAGGTTCTAATTACCTGCAACAAACTGCTTCTTGTAGAATCTGTACAGTGACTGTCTATTAACCTCATATTCTGCTGCACTTGTCTTGAAGATCCCTGGTTTTCGTGGTATGCTCGTGCTGCATCTATGTGCACTTTAATTGGTATCTGACCTTTCTCTTATATGTTTGTACCATCTGCAACGAGAAAGATTGAAGCAAACTTTAAAATGCAAATTCAAATTGCTGCAAATTACATGCACAAGGATGTTATTGTTAATGATAATATGGTGTTCTGTCCAAAGGCCAGTCTTTGATTCAAAGTATCTGGGCATGGTGAACCCATGGCGGTTTGCCTTTCTTTTCCATGGGACGGTGATGACGTCCTAAGGAGGGATCTACAACTAAGGTGGGATCCGAACCATTTGCGTCTCCACCGGGAATCGAACCCGGGATCCCTTGAGTACACTCATCCACAAGAGACATATGCAAAAGAAACCAGTCTTAAATCTACAAACATTGATGCATATACAATCAGCAGTGTGCTAATGATTTTATGCGTTAGAAATCGGAAATTTCTTCCCAATACTAATAACGTATCCATTTCCTAACAAAACATTAATAATAGCTCTTATGTAAAATTAATAAAATTAATTAGACAATAAACTTCCATTGTCTGGTTTTCTGCGGGGTCAGTTGTGACATTTGTCACAATTTACCCCTAGCAGTTTGTCACAACTAACCCCAATGAGTATTTTTTGCTTTTATTGGCAATTCAGTATTTCAGTTTTACTTTACCAAGAAACAAAACCGTTTAAATGCGTATTATAGTTGCTTTAGTTTTTAGAAAATACCATTAATATTTCCAACTATTTTATATTGAAGAAAACAGAAATCAAACTTACCTTCAAAAATAGATCAAGACCTCCACAAAACCAACATTCTTCTTTGCTCTGGCTCGGCGCGACTCACACTGATGGGAAACAATATACTGTGAATTCGTGACTGTCGGCTTCAATAAGCGTAGCCAAATCGTGTATATTGTTTGCACTTTTAATAAAAACATAACTGTCACAACCTGCCCCTGTCACAACAAGCCCCGGTCTCCTCTACCACCTCGCCATTTGCCTGGTGTGAAAAAGGAAAACTGAGGAAAACCTCACTCAGGGTGGCTGACCTGAAAAAGCTTTTTACACTTTTTCGATTGAGTGACCCCACCGGGAATCGAACGCGGAACTGCTCGTACCGAAGGCGAGAGCGACTACGCTATGCGGGGACACTGCACGAGACAACACATGAAAATCGTGTAACGTTCAGTGCCTCTAACTTACTCGAGCAGAAATGGCGAATATTTCAAACGTTGCACAGTGGGACGAAATGTCGAAAACGTGGACAAAAGTCCAAAAATTAAAAGTTCGATTTAGTGATTTTTATCTTTTGGGTTGGCTACAGTAATGTTGGCACTACTAAAATCCGGCAATGGGATAGGTCAGCTGTTGTTTGTTGAAGGGACGCAGCAGGTCAAATGTGGAGTTCGTTTATTAGTGTCGCGTTAGGATATATCCACGAACAATAAAGTGCATGTTCAAACGTGGATACAAGTTTGCAGTCAACACTGATTCCAAATATTGAAAATGGAGGGTGTTCAGCAAGGTATGTACTGAATTATAAATGCATAGTAACTTGTTATATGATGTATAAACCATTGTTATTTGAATTAACAATTATATTGAAAAATAATTTTAAAAAATCATATAATTTAGTTGAAAGCAAGAGATAAGTTAAAAGTTCCACGGAGTTCCACTCAGTTATCCTTTTTTTTTCTAATCTAGGCTATATTAACTTCAAGATAAAACGACAAACTCCTTCCACTAGCTTCTATTCCGTCAATGAACAACAGATGGAGACCCGGCTGCAATATTTCAATTTTTCATATCTATATTTAAAAGTGCAGGAAACTTCTTAATAATGTTCAATTTGGACGAAACTTGGTTTTGTATAGTAATTGACCTTGCTGATTACGAATATGTCAAAATTTGAAAATTCTAAATGTTGAGCCCAATATGAAGTAAATTGCAAAATTGATATACAGAAGTAGAAATTTGTGGTGAATAATTACGCGATATTTTATTCCGTTTTCTAATGCTATTGATTGTATGTTATGATATGATGTTAAAAGCTTCATTTTCTTTTCAATTTCTACTAGTGACACCATGCAGCATTCCAGAAAAGAAATCTTTTTGGAAATAAAGCAGCATTTAAAGTGCGACATCAATGTCATAGTTGAGAATCTGGAAAAGTCTCTAAGTGAAAAGAGTGGGCATCCTGTTAAAATACCGGAAACCATGAAGTCAACTATTAAAGTGTTATGTACCAAACTAAAGACTAAATTTCGTGAGGCGAAGGGCCGGGAAGATTATTTTTTAACGAAAAACGAGTCATGGCTGGATGCTAAGCTAGACTTCTCTGTGACCAAGACGACTGAAAAGCGTAAAGCAACTGGACGACCACCAGCAGAATTTGATAAGATTTCAGATAAATCTAAACGCAGAAGGACGGAAGATATTCGTGCAAATTATTCCGATAAAGAATTAGCATACGCTGGGCAAATGAGTTTTCGAGCTTCTGGGAACGTGGATGCTTCAAAAATAGTAAAAGATGTTTTATCAGCCAGTCCATCCAAAGTAGCCGAGTTTAGAAAATTGAGATGCCATGACAATTTATTGCATCTCTGAATCAAGAAGGTCCGAAAAACTCAAAAAGCTTACTACCAGAAGCCAAAGCTCTTCTAGTCTCAAGTCCAATTACGGAAGACCGCGAAGGAGATTCAGGAGACGAGGAAACCGATTCCGACGAAGATGAAGGTTCAAGTGGGGACATCAGCGATTTTGGAATTGAAACTGATGAATAATCCCAATAACGACCAGCTGAATACATTGATTCAAAGAAAACTCAGCATGTTTCATTTAAATGTTTTTTTTTTATTATAAAGAAGCAAATTTTCTATTGTTTGTGTTTTATCAATGTGTCTTTCTTTAATTATAAAAACAAGATAAAACGAAATTAAAATATCATATATGACTCATTTTCTAATTTTTGTCGTATTGTATCAATTATTTATCCTTTTGAATTTTGAACATTCGCTGTACGATTCGTCATCACCTCACTTACCAACATATAAACACAAGTTTCGGATTTGATTATTAATTCTTTTTTTTAAAATTTTGACCGCCATATTGCATCCACCGTTTTGAATTCCCCAATTGTAAAATAAAATTCATAATCTGCATGCTCAAAATCATGTAAATACAAATTTTGGACTTATTTATTTGACGTTTTTGAATGTTTCCCGCCATATCAAATCCGCCATCTCGAATTTTGAAATTTGAACACCAAATTCGAAATCAGCATGCTTGAAAACATATATTTACACGTACTGGACTTATTCACACGGTTTTTTTCAAAAATTATGTCCGCCATATTGGTTCCGCCATTTTGAATTTTGCAATTTTGACATCATATTCGTAATTAGCACGGTCAGTTACTATAAAAAACAAAGTTTCGTCCAAATTGCACAATAATTAGACTTTTGTCCACGTATTCGACATTTCGTCCCACTGTGCGTTGCGTTCCTTATGGGTCGACCTTTAATTGTATATCAATAATTGTTCATGTTACTTTCTTCAACAAATATAATGTCGGAATGAATAGTTTGTGTTAGTTAATATGGCTACCATAAAAATTGCTACTTTGCACGAGGTGAAAACAATTCTGCCACATAAATCCAAATGTATCTCATAAAATCTCCGAAGCCTTATGTTCACTATTTTAAATTCTGCTCCTAATAATATTACCTGGTCAATCGCAACAACTTAGAAATATCCTGTCTATTTGCGCAAACTTTATAGCCTAGTAAAGAGTGTCATCTATCCCTGTCCATTGTAATTCAATTTCCAGTTCCCACTATCCTACCAAGGAATATAGTAAAAGGGCTCATGGGCTAATAGGGCGTGTCGATTTTTTCAATTTTCAAAATCTTAAAATGAGGGGTGCTAAAAAGTTGAGACTTAACATTGTATTTCGAAGCATATATTTACAAATTCGATATAATTTTGTTTTGCTAGGTAAATATCAGTCCAAAGTTTTGTAATTTTCGTTCTTTTTTTACAAGTTTACTTTTGTTGTTCATAGATGGCGCCAGCGGTATATTTCATTTATTGAACAGAAATATATGCTTGTTAAGATTAGTTTTATCTATTTGCACTTTGGTGAATTACAGTTTTAAAATTATGTCAAATTTATATTCTACAATCATTAAATTAGATATATTCTCAATTTTAAACGGGTGCTAAAATTTTCACATTTATTATATTGGGTGTTCAGAAAATAACTACCCAGTTCATGACGTCGATTACAATAATGTCACACAAGACGTTGGTCTTCAATCAAACCAGACCTTGAACAAATACAAATACCTGGTCAAATTGGGTTCAAATATAGTTCAAACATGTTAAACAATGGAAAATGTAGTATAACTAATGGACAATCATATCAGGCATCACTTAATACAATATGTTACTGCACAATATGTTACCGTTGTAATAACTCCAAGGGTATAAGGTTGAGAGTTTCAAATTTGAGTGTGTAAACTTTTTCAACTAGTCCTTATATTAACATCGTGGTTTCTTGATGTTTCTTTACAATGACTTCTAAGACACATATGAGACACACATTTACACATATGAGTAATTTGATTCGAACCGGCAGAGAATTGTTACCCTCTGAACTTCCCGTCATTAAGCTATGTTGCCACGCAGAGCATTTAGTATGGTGTCGGCTTGCGTGCCACAGCTGCCATATCTACTGCCGCCCTTATGGATGTTGGCTTTATCATCAACAAAGACCAAAGGCTTGTGATTGATCACAATAAAGTGAAGAGAGCACAATAAAATCCGTGAACCAAGAATTTGATGAAGGTAAAATCGACTGCATCTTCTTTGACGGCCATGAAGGTACTACGAACGTTATGTTGGTAGTACAAAATTCAAATCACCAGTTCCCTGGGATTATAAGAGAATAACACTATTCTATTTACAGCGAGCCAGGTTGACGCTACCTTTATTTCACTCAGAAAATTGTGACAATAAAAAGGAAGCAAAATTTTTGCTGATAATCTTGTACATTTTATGAAGGGCATTGATAAAATCTTACAAGCAGTTGGAGGTGATTGTACTAACGTCAACACTGGTTGGGTAGGTGGTACTATGCATTGGGTAGAAGTCAAACTCGGTCGTAAGATAAATTGGCTAATGTGCGCTCTTCACACCAACGGGTTACCTTTCGATACTTAACCACAACACTGGATGGCATAATTTTGTCTAGCAATCAGTAGCAATGTATTATTACAGATATGCTAAGCGCAGTTACTGAACTTGAAATCGATCCTTTATACCAAAAACTTCCAATTGGAGAGCCTCTTATTGCACTGAGTGAAAATATCGTAAAAGATTTATCTAAAGATCAAGCATACGGATATCAGATTACACAGGCCATTCTCACTGGAGAACCACCATGGGATCTGGCGCTTCTTGAAATTGGTCCAGTCAGTCTTTCAAGATAGTTGACCATAGCAAATAGACGACGTCGTTTCTGGGTTTCTAAACATGGATTTATATCTCACTCTCATAAATCTCATAAATCTTAGGCGGATAGTGGAATACATTGTTGATGTCTATTCCCCTGCTGGTTCAATATCAAAGTCAAGCATTGCTGGGAGAAAGGACCACGCCAAATCTTGTTTCAACTGCAGTGACTTAAAATGCAGAAGATTGTTGTGGATGCTGCACTTCAAAAGATACTTAACTTGAGAGGTGAGGCAGCACAAGGAAATCCCTCTGTACGCCCGCAGAAAACACCCCAATGCCTCGGAGTCATCGATCCCAATGCCTCGTTCGTGCTAGAGATGATCGACTGGTCTAAAGGTGTTTATGAACCTCCCTTGACATTCAAACTTTCAACAGTAGTAGTAAAGAAATTTGCAGACGTTCCGAAGAAAGTACCACAGTCGCCATATTACGCTCATCTATAGAAAGGTGTATGAAACAAGTCTCAGAGGCAGCAGCAAAAGTCTACACCCATGAGGGGTACATGAGAGTTCAAGAAGCATGTCTGCAGATGATGTCCGAAAATGAATCAAAGCAGGACATAATGAAACCTGTTTTGTGAATAACTTGTGCGTTAATAGTATTGCTTACTTGTTGCTGTTTCTAGAATATATTTGTATTAAGTAAAACAAGGACAGCTTTATCACAAAATGTAACACAAATGTAGCATATAGTAATACTGTAGTAGTAAGTAAGAACTTTATGAACTATATGATGCTGCACTTACAAAATAATTCATTATAATTGATAATTAGTAGTTTGTCAATGTGGTTGAGTGAGGTATTTTTAAAATAAATGAAAAATGCGTTTCTCAAGATTCGTAACAGAAACTACACACTTCAAACATGGAGAATATTACATGTTTTTACTAAATCTATATATATAAAAGAGAACGCACAAAATCCTTTGTCCGCTCATCACGCTAATACGGCTGAACCGATTTCTTTCATTTTTGGGGGGTTGTTAGGATTTGGACCCTAGATGGTTTTTATCATATCACTTTAATTTTCAATTACCAGTGTCTTGAGATAATTGACCAATCAGGTGTCAATACGTACAAAAAATCCTTTGTGCGCTCATCACGCTAATACGGCTGAACCGATTTCTTTCATTTTTGGGGGGTTGTTAGGATGTGGACCCTAGATGGTTTTTATCATATCACTTTAATTTTCAATTACCAGTGTCTTGAGATAATTGACCATTCAGGTGTCCATACGTACAAATCCTTTGTTATTAGTTCATCATAGGTATAAAAATAAACGTATTTATATGCAACCCGCATGACCCTGTGACTCGGCGGGTTAACATAACTGACAGGCGCTATAAATCACTTGAAAGCGAAAAAGTAAAAATTATCTAAGTAACAAAGTTTATTGCGTTCCGGGATGACCGCAGCGAAGCGGGGCGGGTTGGGGTGACCGCAGCGAAGCGGGGCGGGTTAACATAAATGACAGGCGATATAATGTTAACATTAGTGCAATCTTCTATGGTTTTTATCATATCACTTGAAAGCGAAAAAGTAAAAATTATCTAAGTAACAAAGTTTATTGCGTTCCGGGGTGACCGCAGCGAAGCGGGGTGAACGCTGCTAGTCAATTATAAAGTATAATACTACGTATTCAAAATAATGCTTTCTTTCTGTTCGTAGTAACTAACTAACTAACTCTATGGCCTATGGAACCCGGAGGTTCAATGCCGCGTTCACAAAAGCTCTCCACTGACTTCTATCCTTAGCTAACTGCATCCAGTTTCTACTCTGTATTCCAATCTCTGCGAGATCCATCTTAATATTATCTTCCCATCTGCGCCTAGGTCTTCCTAATGGTCGTTTTCCGATTGGTCTTCCAGTCAAGACTTTGAAAGCGTCTCTACTTTCTTCCATTCTAGCTACATGACCCGCCCATCTAAGCCTCCTAGACTTGACGACCCTAACAATGTTGAGTAAACCATATAAATTATGTAGTTCCTTGTTATGAAGTTTCCGCCATTCCCCATTCCCGTTCCTCTTGGGTCCGAATATTTGTCTCAGGATCTTGTTCTCAAATACTTTCAGTCTATGTTCTTCCCTCAGAGTAAGTGACCATGTTTCGCAGCCATACAGAACTACAGGCATGATTATCGTTTTGTATATTTTAAGCTTCAAATTCCTCGACAGAATTCGCGACGACAAGAGATTTTGAATCGAATAGTAACACGAATTCCCTGCTTTTAGTCGACATTTAATTTCTTCGTGAATATGATTTTCCTCTGTTAATATTGATCCTGGATATTTGAAACTATCCACTTCATCAAAACTATTATTTAGTATTTTAACGCATCCATAATTTGCTGTATTCCGGTCCCGACGCACTTCCTTGTATTTAGTTTTCTCTGCATTTACTTCTAAAGCCATGTCCCTGCAAGCGTTTAATAAGATCTCTGCATTTCTTTCTATTGTTCTCCTATCATCTCCTATTAAATTTACATCATTAGCATATGCCATAACCTGGTGAATACCGTTCAACTGTAAGCCCTGGTTGCTATCTTTGATTTTCCTTATAGCGTATTCCAAAACGAAGTTAAATAATAATGGCGACAACGCATCTCCTTGTTTCAGGCCATTTTCGACGTGAAAGCTCGTGGGCAAAAATTTTCCTACCCGGACTTTACTTTGGGATTCATTTAAACATATCTTAGTTAATCTAATTAGCTTTCTCGGTATTCCAAGTTCTGCAAGAACGTTGTATAATGTTTCTCTCCTAACCGAGTCGTACGCCTTTCTAAAATCAATAAATAGTTGATGTACCGGGGTATTGTATTCCCCCTTTTTTCGAGTATTTGGCGAATGGTAAATATTTGGTCGATAGTTGATCGATTTCGTCTAAATCCGCACTGATAATCTCCAATAATTTCATCTGCGTATGGGGTCAGTCTTGCTAACAGAATATTTGAAAGGATTTTATAGGATGTTGACAGAAAAGAAATGCCTCGATAATTATTAGAGTCAGTTTTGTCGCCTTTCTTGTGGATTGGAACAATGATTGATTCTTTCCACTCTTGTGGCAAATCTTCCTTGTTCCAGATAAGGAGAATGAGTTTGTGTATCTTGTTCCACAATTTTTCGCCTCCAGCTAAAATTAACTCAGCCGGAATTTCATTTACACCCGGAGATTTATGTTTCTTTAATTTCTTTATAGCGGTTTCTACTTCTATTCGGTTGGGTTCTGGAATATACGGTTCTGCGGTGTGTATCTCCTTTTCTTCACGAACACTAGTTTTTGGTTGCGTTCGTAGTAACTGCAATGCAATAATACAATAAAGTCTAAATACAGTATTTCAGTACGTACGTTTATGTATGCTGAAATTTTATTGAGTGTTTTCTCAAAGTATTGGTTATATACTCTTCCTTATTATACTTCTAGCTTTATCAATATCTTTGATGATTAATAAAGTGTTTCATAAGGAAAAATAATTTATCTTATAGCATTGCATGGCATTTTCGAAAGTATATCAGAATGAAATTCCGAAAATTGCTCTTGTGCTGTATTCAAATCTTGATTTACCTAGCTAGAATTTATTTAATTGCAAAACTAAGTACAGATTTGAATTTCTCATACCTAAAAGCATACTTTTAAGACCCCTCATCATGAAAAATTACGAAAAGTATATTTCGCCCTCTAAAATGACACGTCCTAATGGGCTAATCAACACTCAGGCAGAGTAAGGGTTCATGAACTAATCAACACTCAGGCAGAGTAAGGGCTCATGGGCTAATCAACACTGAGGCAGAGTAAGGGCTCATGGGCTAATCAACACTGAGGCAGAGTAAGGGCTCATGGGCTAATCAACACAGGCAGAGTAGAAGGAAGCTTTCTCACCAATCGATCAACAATCCTTGAGTATATCAATGATAGAAGACTCGAGGATGCGAGAATTTTCTATTATACGGAAAAAGTAAAGGTATATACAGGTAGTGGACATTGAAACTGAAACACACTTAAGCCCGGAAGCCCCCTCTTAAATACGTCACTGACAAACTAATTTTCAAAGATATAGAATCAAATAATGATCTACCTATTGTTGTGACCCAATGTATATTTCTGTGAACTCTGAGCCACCGAAATGTGTTAAAATTTCAAACCTACCTATCTAGAAATAAAAACTGGAACTCCTTGCACCTAAGTGTCCTAGCCACTAGACCAATTGGGAGGATTTCACGTCAACTTATTATTATAATGACTCACGAACATGCTCCAAGGCTAAAGAAGTCGACGATAATGATAATGTGCAATATGGAGGAATGAAGGAAGTAGGAGTAAATGAGTGAACTCCGGAGAAACTTATATATAGTATATTATTAATAGTAATCAGAACTTCGTAATTTTCTTGTATTATCTTATAAAGATTTACGAAAACAAGTGATGCTACTACACAATATTTTATACTTATCATCTATCATTTTGTGTGCACCAGAAAATACAAAAATATGAATTGTATAGGCCTATGTATGTTACAATCCAAAATATTAAAGTAAAATATATCTTAATCGTTTAAAACCACGTTCTTCTTCGTTATTACTTTTTACAGAACAATATGATCTTAAAAATTACATTGTGCACTTATAAGTTTCATGAAATTAAAATGAAATGAAATCTTTGAGTTTTACGTCCCACGGTTATGCCGGTTAGGCTAAAGGAGACGGTGATGATGAGAAATGAATAAAATGGTGGAATGAAGAAAGTGGGAGGAAACGGGAGAACATGAGAAAACACACGCACACGGTGTTTGTTCACCAGAAAGTTCACTTGGCGCGAGCTGGCATGTAACTAGCGATCCCACGCGCTAGAGGTGAACGTCCTACCATTGAGCCACCGCATAATGGTCAATCAATAGGTTCACGTATGATGCAGTTTATGTTATGACTTTTTAAGAATAAATAAGTATCTAGAAACTCTATAACTATAACATGAAACGTATATTTCGGTAAGAAGTCTTTGCATGGTCTATATATTAGAAGTATCGCTTTCTAAAACATTTTCACACAGAAAAGTTTAAAAAAGTTACTTCATTAAGCAAGTACAATTGTAAAGTTTAACATTAGGAATTATAACCATTATTTAAAACACTTCTTTCCAGTGGCGGCTCTAGAAGGTAAAAACTGGAGGGGGGCAACAGACCCCAGATTATGATAGGTATATCATGACTTTATTACAAACGTTCAAAACATAAGTAATAGCATCAATTATTTTTGTCCCTCAAAAAAACTGGGGAACCTAGGGCCGCCACTGCTTCTTTCTACATGTTGTGCAGACATTATAATTTTGCTTGTTTTTCGTCTGATACTTAGAAAATCAATCTACTACCTTGCACGTATTCTACGGCCTCATTCATTTCAAAACTGTAGCATTCGAAATGAAGACATTTCTGGCTGAACCGAAAATATTCTAGTAGAACAACATCTTTAACATATGTTTACCGTGCTCTGAAATGCCAAAATGTTGACACAGTTTCACGTGGTTAGCTTATTATATTAGCATTAACTTTCGAGATAAGAACGGTAAGTTTTACCTTTTGCTTGTGAAACATTACGAAAAATCGATTGAAATGTATGAATAGTAATGAAACAAGAATACTTACACTTGATCATGCTGATTTAGCTATTTTCATAGCAAATCTGAGCATTTTTCAAATGAAATCAAATTAATACTTTTAGTTTTACGTCTCACGATTATGCCGGTGAGACTAAAAGAGACAGTGATGATGAGACATGAATGCAATGGTGGTATGAATAAAGTGGGAAGAAACGAGAGAATCCCGAGAAAACTCACGCACACGGTGTTTGTGCACCACCAAGTCCACTGAGCCAGAGACCCCACGCACCAGAGGTGAACGCTCTACCACTGAGCCACCGCGGCCCTGAGTCAATTTTGATCATTCCCTTTGTGAATAATGTAGCTAAGCATATCTTTACGTGTAAAGTATCTGAAATTGAATTGACAGTAGATTTGAGCTTAGAAAATGCGGACAAAAAAAAAAAAAAAAAAAAAATCGGAAAATGTATGGTACGAAAATTTTTACTTTCAAACTGCGGATGTATTCGCATAGATGCTGTGAAGACAAATAGAAGTTGTTTGCTGAAGGCTAAGGTCACTTTAAGTATCAATATTATGTAATATGTGAGTCTTTTGTTATTTCTTTGGTGTTACCTAACATTATAACAGTTATTTTGCCGTAAGTTCGTTATTTCAGAATATCTTAAACTAATTACAACATAGTGTACTCACTAAATGTTCAATGATAACACAAAAGATAAAAATATCTTTAAATTGATGTATTTTCCGAAGATTCTCTGCATTTACCTTTTTACTTTTACGACGAGAATACATCCACTATTAATGGATTCTCTGCGTATTATATTTGAACTGTACAGAAAAAAACATATTTATACATGTTTGGCCACACAACTTAACAACATAAATGTTTAGGTCTGGCCTACAAGGAAATGATATCATATAAAAATTAAAAAACAAAAAACAATATACAACATACAAGAATATGATGCCATACGATACGAACTATTGTCCATATCGACATATACATATTTATGTGTTATCGTTATTACGTAACGTGTAAATAAACTAGTAAATACCAAAGTATTAAATGAATTCAAACTTCAAGATTTTACTGGGGGCTGGAGATAGTCTAAGATTTGAAACTATAATTGAATCGCTGATTTGAGAGACGTCATAAGTCAATAGTGTCAATAATGCCGTAAGTCAATGATTTGTGACGTTTCCCAACTTAGGGAAACTTGTTGCAGCTCGATGTTGCACGTACTATTAGCGTAATTTCTGACATATCACAACCCAACGGTGTAGCTACCCTTCAAAAATCAAAGTTGCATGTAAACTAAATTTTCGGCATATGGCTGACTTATGACGTTCCTCAAATCAGCGATTCAATTTAACTTGAGATCAGAGCTAACAAAATTGCCAGCAAGAGTCACAGTCAAATATCTTCCATCAAATTCGAGAACTCACGTCTTCACTCACGAGAAAGCTCAGGCAAGAAAACTGTCATTAAGAGATTTCTTAAGTAATATAAATATTTTTGTGAAAATCAAAAAAATGACTTATTTTTTAGTCTACAATATGGTAATCTTAGACACATAGGGCGATATTCAGAGAACATTCGTTAATCAAGCCTTAGCAACGCGATTAGTTAGTGTCGTATTAGCTCTGTACTAAGGAGGATGTACTTTCTGGTATTCAGAGTCTGCTTAGGTCGCGCCTCCATTGCATCAGAATGCGACTGCGAACGCGAATGCGAATGCGAACTGCGAATTTATGTGCCTCTACTACATCCGAAGTTTTGTGAATGCGAATCAAGCTGCAATGTTTCTTTCAAACTTTCAATGTGATATATTTTTGCTTTAAAATTCATATCTTAACGTTTTCAGAGCAATAATAATAATAATAATAATAATAATAATAATAATAATAATAATAATAATAATAATAATAATAATAATAATAATAATAATAATAATAGTAATAATAATAATAATAATAATAATAATAATAATAATAATAATAATAATAATAATAATAATAATAATAATAATAATAATAATAATAAATTTCCTTTGTGTGCAAAATAGAGTGAATGTCGCTCCTGTTATTATTATGCTTCTGTGGTAACCGCTATTTTCACTTTAAAATAAAATTATTAAATAAAATTAGAGATTGCAAAATCAACCAACTTTCTAAGAAAATTTTCTCCAGAAGTAAAAAACCCATTTTTGCTGTTTCACACATATTAGTGAATAATTACATGTATTCGTAAAATCATTATTTGAGGAACGAAGAGGAAATATAAGTTGAATAAAAAGTTGCGGTTCGTGTATTAATTAAATCTTCATATTTTAAAGAGAAAACAAGAAAATTATATATATACCTTCCAAACCAATTTCTGTACATCTGCCCATAATTTGTTCACGATTTGTCGTTTGTGGTAATCTGGATGAGCTTGGTTCACAATGGAACTTTATCAAATACTCAATTTATTAAAGCATCAATATCTATTTCCATTCTTATTTTTATTTTTATCTCCGCACCTCGCAGCGTCGTCTGCTTTCACGCAAAACAAACTTTCTTCTCTCACGTAGCGCTCAATTTCCCTGCAGACGACTCTCCGTTCGCACGAGTTCGGACGAACAATCCCAGCATGTTGGGATCGTTCGCATTCGCATCTTTTCGCCGGTTTTCGCAATTCGCAGGTCGGAACTAGTCGAGGCACTCCTATTTATTTACACGTGCTGGGAAATTCGCATTCGCATTCGCAATCGAATTCGGAAGCAATGGAGGCGCGGCCTTAGAGTTCAGCTAATAAGTTGAGTTGGGTATGATTAACTAATATAACCCCAATACATCGGATGAGAAAAATAAATGTGGAACTACGGATATCTATTAATCCAATGTTCTCGGGATTGCTGCCAGAGTGAGTGTTGCTGTGCTGAGCTTTCGTTACCATACAGCGGCAACATCTTCAGAGCTATGTGTTGGAATGTGCTGGTCGTACAATTTATATTGTGGTCTTTAGGAATTGCTGTGTTTCTATTGGTTGTTTTTGTTGGCCAATGGCGTGCTCTGATTTTGCTGGTGGAAGCTGCTCTCTGATTGGCTGATGGTTCTTTTCGTACTGAGAAGCTGGATCCAGATGTCAGGTAGATGATAACCTTCGTCTCTGTTGATGGATGGCTTGTATGAACGGATGAATAAAGATTCATGTATTTTCCTGTCCCAGAACTGTTTGCTTTTCTTTAGTACTTCAATTTGGTCCCACATGGCTGTATGATTGTATTGCATGCAGTGTTCGGCTATTGCAGATTTTTCAGGTTGTTTAAGTCTGGTGTGTCGCTGGTGTTCTTTCATTCTGTCTTCAATGTTCCTTCCCGTTTCACCTATGTAAGTGGCGTTACATTCACAGGTGATCCTATAGATGCCTGGTGTCTTTAATCCCAATGAGTCTTTTGCAGTTGGTAATAAACTCCTGATCTTCGGTGGAGGGCAGTGTACAGTCTTGATGTTGAATTTCTTCAATAGTCTTGCTAGTTGGTTGGAGGTTTTTCCCATATATGGAATAACTGCAATATTTTCCTTGTCTGCCGTGTTGTCCTCTTTTGTGGTGCAATTCCTGCTACTGTATTTTCTCATGGCTGTCTTGATCTGTTTCGACGAATATCCGTTGAATTTGAATACCGTTTCCAGGTGAGACAGTTCTGTGCTTATATTATCTGGATCTGCTATTTGGTATGCTCTGTGTATTAGAGTATTTAAAACCCCCATCTTCTGTGCAGGATGATGAAAACTGGTCGCATCGAGGTAGAGATCAGTGTGCGTGGGTTTCCTGTAGATTGAATGGCCTAGACTTCCATCTGGTTTCTTGTATACGAGTACGTCCAGGAACGGGAGTCTTCCTTCTGTTTCTGTTTCCATAGTAAACTGGATGTTGCGGTGTATAGAATTCAGATGCGTCAGGAATTCGTCGAGTTTCTGTCTGCCATGGGGCCATATGACGAATGTGTCGTCTACATATCTGTAGAATACTTTAGGTTTGTATGTTGCTGTTTCTAGCGCCTTGTGTTCAAAATACTCCATATAGTAGTTCGCTATTACTGGAGAGAGAGGAGAGCCCATTGCCACACCATCGCTTTGTTCAAAGAAATTGTCTTGGTAACTGAAGTAGGTAGACGTTAGGGTGTGTCTGAAGAGATGTACAATATCCTTGCTGAAATGCGATTCCAGGAGTTTAATAGAATCTTCCAGTGGTACCCTTGTAAAGAGAGAAACCACATCAAAACTGACGAGTATGTCATCTGTGTTTGTCTTGATGCTGTGTAGTAGTTGTACGAAATGGCAGGAGTTTCTGATATGGTGTGTACACTCTCCTGTTAGTGGCTGTAGCAGTCCAGTTAATTTCTTGGCCAGGTTGTACGTGGGGCCTCCTATGGTGTTGACTATGGGTCGTAATGGAACTTCTTTCTTGTGTATCTTCGGAAGGCCATAAATCCTGGGTGGTATTGAACCGGAAGGTTTAAGCCTCTTCTTTTCTTCTTCATTCAGGCTGGAACTTTGTATTAATCTGGAGGTTTTCTTCTCGATGGCCTTGGTTGGATCTCTGTCAATTTTCCTATATGCTGGATCTTCCAGTAGGCATGTCAATTTGGAGTGGTAGTCTTCCTTGTTGAGAATGACGGTCGCATTCCCCTTGTCTGCTGGTAATCTTATGATGCTTATTGAACAAGCAGTAAAACACTTAGACCAAGAAGCAGCAGACCACATACGCACACAAGCCGTTACGGTCCTTATGAGGGCCAAGCAGCAGAAGCCGAAATACAACCTATCCAGAGAAGAAAGGAAAGCCCTCAATGACCTACGAGCAAATGACAGCATCATAATATTACCAGCAGACAAGGGGAATGCGACCCTCCACCGAAGATCAGGAGTTTATTACCAACTGCAAAAGACTCATTGGGATTAAAGACACCAGGCATCTATAGGATCACCTGTGAATGTAACGCCACTTACATAGGTGAAACGGGAAGGAACATTGAAGACAGAATGAAAGAACACCAGCGACACACCAGACTTAAACAACCTGAAAAATCTGCAATAGCCGAACACTGCATACAATACAATCATACAGCCATGTGGGACCAAATTGAAGTACTAAAGAAAAGCAAACAGTTCTGGGACAGGAAAATACATGAATCTTTATTCATCCGTTCATACAAGCCATCCATCAACAGAGACGAAGGTTATCATCTACCTGACATCTGGATCCAGCTTCTCAGTACGAAAAGAACCATCAGCCAATCAGAGAGCAGCTTCCACCAGCAAAATCAGAGCACGCCATTGGCCAACAAAAACAACCAATAGAAACACAGCAATTTCTAAAGACCACAATATAAATTGTACGACCAGCACAAGAACGCATAAGTGAATAAAAGCACAACATAAACTCAATCTCACCCAGTTTTTGACTCAGTACAGGCTTTGGACTGGCACGAACTCATTTGATGCGGCGAGACATCAGCAACCTCATCATCACAAAGAAGAGCAGCAAAACCAGCACAACCAGCATATTGCTTTCCTCCCCCCACCCAATCCCAACTATACCTAGAAAAAGAACTCACTTATTACACAACTGTATTAAATTAAAAAAAAAAAAAAAAAAAAAAAAAAAAAAAAAAAAAAAAAAAAAAACTTACACAGTGCCATTGAAACACGCAGACTTGTAAACACACACAAATATACAATACATTCTTTGGATAAAGTAGCTCATAGCTAGATATCCTTCCTTCTCAATATGAGTAGGAAAACATGACAGTACTTGACTTGACTTGACTTGACTTGACGAATACGGCCACCTGAAATATCAGTGCACCAATAACAGGAGATGCCACAGATGTGGGAACACACACGAAAACAGCTGCAACTTACCAATTAACAACAACTTCTGTGCCACCTGCAAAATAGATGGTCATAGAACCGGCAGTAGCAACTGTCCGCAAAGACCAAAAACATCTCAAACAACAAGACCAAGGCTACTCCTTGGAAGTACACGCAAACCATCTGGCTCTTTTCAGGGACAGAAATCAAACAAAGAAGAATCAGGCAGCACTACACACGAAGAAACAACTGAAACCACGCAGACCATTGAAACAATAGAGGAAGCAATTGATCGAGCCACGTACAAAATACTCACCTGGGTCACATCCATCCTGACAATAATAGCACCGCCAGAAGAAAGAACCAAACTCATAGAAGTAATAGCCACAACCAGCAAGAAGATCTTCAGTCTATCAATAAATGCATTATCAACAACAACAGGTCAGCTGTATGTCACATATCCACAAACAGTTGCTAAGAAGAAACATAGCAGGGGGACCGGCGGAAGATCAAAAAACAAAGAAGATAGTAGCCTGCCGTGACCTGCAAACCGATGACGACTCAAAGCACCGACAATGGACAATGATATAGACAAATTGCATGTTAAAAAAATAACACAATCCCCACTAACAATACACTCCCCACTACAGACAACACAGATAGATATCACTAATAATTCAGATAGGTTTATAATTTAACAAATAAGATATATCAATACAGACATGTTTACATGGATTTTTACCACCCTTCCAATGTGGTTTTGCCATGTAAATTCTTATGCATGCAGCATGACCGATACAGGGTTTTTTCCCCTGGTTTCCAGATTTTTTGTCCCTCTCAAAAAACATAATAAATCTTCTCTCGCGCTTTCCTATCTTCTTCTTTACCCTTCTTTCCTTCTGTCTACACAACTATAGATCCGCGGAAAATGTATCCGTATAAGATAGAAGCCGCGACATACATCCCCAACCGACAGATGCTATAGATTACTAACTGCATGTGAGGAGAGGCATGTAGACAGATGGTTGATGCCTTACTCTCTGTCAGGGCGCGGGCTATCCTGAGGGGCGTCCTTATTTTTAATTTTTCTGTTTCTGTTTCTGTTTTCCAACACATAGCTCTGAAGATGTTGCCGCTGTATGGTAACGAAAGCTCAGCACAGCAACACTCACTCTGGCAGCAATCCCGAGAACATTGGATTAATAGTAGACGCCAGCAAAGCTTCAAGATCATACGGATATCTAGACATCCGCCTGTGTAGTCTGTAATATAAAAACGAAAATATATGAAATACGAAGTTCGAAATTTCTTCTTTGTGGTTTGACACCAAAATAATTTATAAATATTTATTAAATAGAATTATAATTAACTTATTCATTTCTAAGTGATGCATTTACGGGGGAATAAGAAGAAGTCAATAAATATTAGGGACAATAGAAGAATTATGTTGTAATTATAAGCATAGGCGGCGCCAGAATTTAGGTAATGTGGGTGCAGGTTAGGATGGGAAAACACATCCTAACATTGTTGCCAGAACGCTCTGCACTATTAAGCCTCAAGATCTCAAAAATAATCCCTAAGTTTTACTTTTAAAAAAACTAGAAAAACACGGTAGGATAGCAAATAACTTATAAGAGATTTTAGAAGTCACTCAAATATATCCAAAAACAGGAAACAAGAAATATGCAAAATAGAAAGAATTATTGTAGGAAATTTGAAAATCGAAGCTAATGTGGGTGTAGCTGCACCCACTGCACCCACTGTGGCGCCGCCTATGAATATAAGAGAAAATAATTTATCGATTAGATGTATGTATCTCTCAGAAAACTGGAAATTTTTTTCTCATCTCTCACTGTTCACTTTAAGGAACAGTTCTGCTATTGTAGAGGACTCGGTTTAATAGCTGCTTCATAGTTAATTCACCCAATGAGGTGAAAGGAAAGAAAGAAAGACAGGTAATTAATTGCCTTTATATTCGCATAATATAAGTGTATTGTGGCTAAACCATTGTACCCTCTGCTCTAAATTTATTAGTCACATGTGATTAACTTAGTCAACTACTACTTGCTAATCAGAGATTCTGAATACACTTGTGATGACCATGTGTTAGTCAAACCTTTAGTGTGGTGATAGCCATGCGTCAAAATGACTCTGCTTAAGGCCCATAGCATCTTTTTAATGCTTATATCTTTAAAAAGAACCTTGGTAAATGGCATTAGTTGGTTTGGTATAAAAACATTTTCTGCATGTCACATATCACAAAAAAGATAAAAATCCAACAGATGCAGACGTGAAAAAGGTTATGAGAAAATTTAACGGTGAAATTCACGATTTTTTCACTGATTCTTACCCCCGGTAGATGGCAGCAGAAGAAAGAACGAAGGATTACATTTCCAGGAATCCTAGCAGAGAACTTCAGTGGGAAGAGGTAGAGATTGTAGCTAAGCAGGTCGCTGAGGGACAGGAGAGGGAACACGTGCACTGCAGCGGCAAATCGGAAGCCCCGAATGTAGCGGACGGAAGTTCAAACTTGCTTGTTTAACGAACTCGAAATCACTTGACTAAGAGTTAAGGACAACGACGACAGCGCCGCATAGCGGAATGAAGGTAAGAGAACGGAGTTCCTTGCAACGTACAGTAACTGCTGTTACAGGAAACCTGAATTTGGATGTCTACAGAGAAATTACAGTAGTTCCACAAGAAATCAATGTCAAAATGTAAATGTATTTAGATGTTTAGGGTTGACTCATATATCCATTGTAAATACAGGACGCGCATTGCAAAATAAATAAATAAATAAATGTTAACATACACGCAATACATGAGCAATATTGGCACTTAAAATACAGGGTGTTTCAAAATGAATATCGTGCTTTTAAGATTTTGTAGTAGAGCCACTCAAACAGTTTTTGCTACAAGTGTTCAATGTGAGCACCAGTGGCGTATTTACGATTTTGTTTCGGGGGGGGGGCTTTGCCTAAAAATGTGAAAATTCAGCAAGATATTTAAGATACTTTACTATAGTAAGTAAGATTTCGGGAGGGCTTAAGCCCGGAAGCCCCCCTAAATACGCTACTGGTGAGCACCATTCGTCACGCGGTACACATTGAGTCCATAGACGAGCTCTTCTCAAACCTTGATTAGTGTGTTTGGAGTAATTGTTGCAACAACTGCTTCAGTCCTCTTTCTTAAGTTCCTCAATCTCCTAAAAATTCTCCACATAGACGTTACTGGACTTGCTAATTCACGACTAGCCTTCCGAACTGATTTCTTGGGGCTACGCGTGGAAGACTCTCTTACTCGTTCAACACGTTCTTTAGTCACTCTTGGTCGTTCCGTACTGTTCCATTTGCACAAACAACCGGTGTTTTCACACTGGACCCAAGTAGCAAGAAAGCTTTCTGCCAGTTGGCGTTTGCTTGGCTTTTGGCTTTCTACGCTTGCCATTTCAACGCGTGCTTTCATACAAGCTGTATTTTGTTGTACTTACAAGCGATTCTTTTAGATCTTTCGCAGAACGTCATAGCATCACTGGCCGTTCATTGGCCATTGACTTGGCGCCAGCGTAAAACGCTTGCGTCATGCTTGGATGGAACACTGGATGCAAAGTTGTCCCCATGTAACTTCGTAACTGGAATCAAGCTTGCGGCATGCTTGCACGCTTTCCAATTAAGCCGGATACAAGCTTGACGACTTCCAATGTAAGGTTACAGCAAGTGGTTCGCAAGTTGTCTCTACTGCTAAGGATAATACCATTACGGATGTTATTATCAGTTGGTGGATTGCATTTGAACTTAATACGGATAGCACGTTGCACTGTGACTACAGATTCACTCATTGCAAAATGTAAAACACAAAACGCTTTCTTCTCACTAGTCGCCATTTTTGTTACTAGCGCTTTCTAACGGCAGACAGAGAAAACAGTGCATGAGCATGCGTGCATCCAAAACTGTTTGCGTGTTGTTCTTTCATTAGATTATTATTTATAATTGTAATTTAATTGTAATATATAGTACAAATGCCTTTCATATTCACGAAGAAATTAAATGTCGACTAAAAGCAGGGAATTCGTGTTATTATTCCGTTCAAAATATCTTGTCATCGCGAATTCTATCGAGGAATCTGAAGCTTAAAATATACAAAACGATAACCATGCCTGTTGTTCTGTATGGTTGCGAAACATGGTCGCTTACTCTGAGGGAAGAACATAGACTGAAAGTATTTGAGAACAAGATCCTGAGACGAATATTCGTACCCAAGAGGAACGGGAATGGGGAATGGCGGAAACTTCATAACAAGGAACTACATAATTTATATGGTTTACCCAACATTGTTAGGATCGTCAAGTCTAGGAGGCTTAGGTGGGCGGGTCATGTAGCTAGAATGGAAGAAAATAGAAACGCTTTCAAAGTCTTGATTGGAAGACCAATCGGAAAACGACCATTAGGAAGACCTAGGCGCAGATGGGAAGACAATGTTAAGATGGATCTCGCAGAGATTGGAATACAAAGTAGAAACTGGATGCAGTTAGCTAAGGATAGAAATCAGTGGAGAGCTTTTGTGAACGCGGCATTGAACCTCCGGGTTCCATAGGCCATAGAGTTAGTTAGTTAGTTAGTTACTACAAATGCCTTAAAACCACGATATTCATTTTGAAACACCCTGTATCACATTTAGTTAACTTTTTTTAAAAAGGCAAGCTCAGTTATTTAACCATTTTCAATGACAGGCGTTTCATTTCTTCACAAGGCTTTATTAACAACAATCTTCGTTAGTTTCTTTATCCGCTAATTTGAGTTTTCTTAGCAACTATTTGTCCTACAACAATTAGTAAGCAAATACACCACTGATATTAGTGAGCAGATACTGAGCAAATGTGCGTCATGTGCAACTTTGATACAGGATACGAAAAGAAATAGTAAAATATAAGACAGTCTTGTATATGCAGTACACCTGGCAACCCTACAAGTATTTCATGCTTTTTCTAATTACCTCATAGATACTTTAGGAGATAAAAGGGACCAAAACCTTTCTACAGATGAGACGTTACAGGCAAAATTAGTTCAAAATTGTGCGTAATTCTGCACGAATTTTTGTATTAAATTGTTAGAGCAATAAGGAGATGCATTCTTGCATTATTTACCCCGTCCACCAGTAATAACGCCAGGGTTAATTTAGTGAGGATGGCCGAGGAGTGAATATGGGGTAGATACTTTTTTGGGAGAGGGCATGTACACTTTTGTATGCCCAGAAAGGTAGTTTTCCATTACCTGACATATACGTACATTACGATACTGACTTCATTAACGAATTAGGCCAAGACAATTGCTTCAATTATCTATTGCAAGAAAGAAAATTCACAAATTTTCTGACATATGTGGGACATGGACTATATAGAAAACTACCGTTAAAACTACCGTTGTAGGGGAGCGCGGTGGCACAGTGGTAGTTAGCTTACCTCTTGTGTGTGGGGCCTCTTGTCCCCGACCCAAAAAGTTTGTGGTGAAAGCATCGTGGGTGTTCTGGAATTACTCCCGTTTCCTTCCACTTTCTTATTCCACCAATTATTCCATCATCATTCATTTGCTTTAATCATTGTCTCTCTTAGCATAAATGGCGTAGGCGTGGGACGTTAAACTGAAATCTTTCATTTCAAGATTTTCAGTTGCCGTTATCTGCTACCATGTTAGTGTATTGATCCCACTAAGGAACTCAGCAGAGATAATTACTCGAAAACAGAATTAACATATCTCTTTGCGTGATCCTATAAACTCTCCTAAAGACAGTAAAGAGGATCACGCGAGAACGCATATTTGTGAATGAAAGAGGTTGTGTTTATAATCGGCTTTAATGTATTAATATTTGCCATGGATGTTTATACAACTCTGTCATTTAAATGTTCCAAGATTACACAGCGTTACGTGAATCAGAAATGTAGCTCCTACTCTCTATACGTATCTATGTTATCTACAGATAATCAGAAGACAATAGTTCAAGCTCGTTTAGCCGAGTACGAAATTCCTTGAACGGAGTACAGCAAGAAATATTTGATATTACAGAAATATATTTCTTGTTTGAACTGTTTATTAGTCTGAAGTAATTACTGTATATCAAAACACAGATATGAACATACATAAATTTATGTCTAATGTTTTAGAAGACTACTATATTCACTCACCTTCTTTGAGTTTACGCAGAATTACAATGAAATACTTCTCAGTCTAGAATTACGAGTGTCGTCCACAAAAAGCAACATATGATTTCTTTTACAACTGCTTTCATATTTATTTGTCGTAAATGTCTTTGCTTTGAGAAAAAAAAATCCACATATTCATAATAATACTAAGATTACAAACTCAAAATGTTGAACACTGATAATATAAATGTCTTCTTTCTTTCCTTCTAATTAAGATCAACAACGAAATAATTATCAGTACCGTACTATATCACTTCACCAAATAAAACAATGATAAAATAAAATGTTGCTAGTTAAAAGAGATTGTAAATGCTTTGTACAGTTCAAATTCTTAAAACGAGCAGCGAGAATTCTGTTGAGCTACTCCCGAAACGTTACATTTACGTACTAAAACTAAAATAACCATATACATACAGGAAGATTATCGTTCCTGTACATAAGTATTCAAAAATTATGAAAGAAAGAGAAAGGAATACACTAACATGACTAAACATAACCAATGAATATAATTAAAAGGTAGTTACTAAACTATTAAAATATTTGGCTAGGAAAAGTTCCCTTTTATACCACTACGACACTCTTTACTTCGTATGTTTTGTTTAATTAGAAAGTACTTCGATATTCCAATCAACAGATAGCTTCATAATTAACTAATATATTGAATGGGAGATACCAAAAGTAGCAACTGTTTCACTATCTCAAAGTTGACAGTTAAGCATGCACTAGCAAACCTGTACGATACGAAGATAATCTGCATTTAGTCCTCTTATACATAACATGCTCCACTATACTTCATCTGTGCCGGAATTCACCATTGGCAAGTAGTAGATAATACCACTACGAATCTCTGTTCAAGGGATGAAAATTTGTATTATTCCATGTGTCAAGTTATTCTGGATAATAGCCACTATTACTTTACGTCATTCAACCTATTCAGCTCCAGGAGTTGACTCACAAAATCAAACTGTTCACCAACAATCTCCTTTGTTCATCGAACGTACACTGCAACTTATATAAACTGGTACTGGAATGATCCCATTTGAGAATCAAAATACTTCACTTTATGCAGTACTAGCAATACTTTGTACTACAGCAATTCGTACAAATTATAAATGTTACTTTTCTCGATGAGTAATATTCTTCCTTTATCCAAAATATACAATGCACACGTGACCAAGTTGCGAACTATGTCAACGGAATATTTTTATAGTACGTCGCAAGAATTTCAACTTCGCAATTCTTTCACCATAACTACAGCTCAAAAACAAACTGTATATAACAATTCTATAATTATCACTCACAAGAAACTTTGATAATCAAAATTAAAAATTGCAATTGAATAACAACTTCCTTTTGTGTTCATTTTCTTCCCATCAGTGCACAGAATAACGTGCGCCAATTCTCCATTACCAAGTAGAAGAAGAAGACAACGAAAGCTAAATAACTAGCACCAACAAAGAATGCTGAAATGTCCTTATTTAAGGATTAATATAAGTATATAAACTTACTGTTATTTTTGCATCATATTTACCTGCAACTAAAAGTTAAACATAAAATGAATGTCACAAGTAAATAAATATACATACATGGAGTAACCAAAATAGGGTTACTACAGAAATTTATAAATGATTTGGATAAAAATAATCACCATTAAAGTCACTGTTACCTGTTAAGGTGTTAAAGGGGTGTCGCTTTCGTAATTTCAATAAACAAGTTGATTCTCGCAGAAAAAAAATGGACGAAATTCTGTTTAGAATTTGAGAAAGACCGACATGTAAGCAGTTAAAATGGATGAAATTCTGTTAAAAAAAAAAAGTGAGCCAAACGGACATGTAAGCAGTCAAAGAGGATACAATTATGTTTAGAAGTTGAGCTAGCCCAACATTTAAGTGGATTGAAGTATGTTTAAAAGTTGAGCTAAACCGACATGTAAGCAGTCAAAGTGGATTAAAGTTTGTTTAAAAGTTGAGCCAACCGACATGTAAGCAGTCAAAGTGAATGAAAAAATTGTTTAAAGTTTATCCAGATCGACATGTAAGCAGTTAAAGGGGGTAAAATTATGTTTAAAAGTTGAGTGTAAGCAGTTTATGCAATAAAATTATGTTTAAAAGTTGGGTGGATGATTTTTTTTTTTTTTAATAGTTGAGCCAAACCGACATGTAAGCAGTCAAAGTGGATGATATTTCGTTTAAAAATTTAGACAAACCGACATGTAAGTTACCAAAGTGGGTGAAAGGTAGTTTAAAATTGATCTAGGCCGACATGTAAGCAGTTCAAATGAATGAAATTGGGTTTAAAAGTTAAGCGAGATCGACATATAAGCAGCCAAATTGCATGAAATTCTGTTTTAAAATGAACCAGAACGACATTTAAGCAAAGTGGCTAAAATTTTGTTTAAGAGTTGAGCTAGACCGACATTTAAGCAGTTAAAATAGATGAAATTTTGTTTAAAAAGTGAGCCAGAGCGACATGTAATCAGTCAAAGGGGATAAAATTATGTTTAGAAGTTGAGCTAGCCCAACATATAAGTGGATTGAAGTATGTTTAAAAGTTGAGCTAAAACGACATGTAAACAGTCAAAGTGGATGATATTTTATTTAAAAGTTTAGACAAACGGACATGTAAGCTCCCAAAGTTCATGAACTTAGTTTTAAAGTTGAGCCAGACCGACATGTGAGCAGTCAAAGTGGATGAGATTATGTTTAAAAATTTAGCCAGATCGACATGCAAGCAGTCAAAATGGTTGAAACTGTTTAAAAGTTGGGCCGGACTGACATGTAAGCAATAAAAGTGGACAAAATTCTGTTTTAAAAAGTGATTCAAACCGACATATTAGCAATCAAAATGAATGAATCTTTGTTCAAAAGTTGAGCTACACCGACAAGTAAGCAGTCAAAGTGGATAAAATTCGGTTAAAAGTTGACCCAGACCGACATGTAAACAGATGAAGTAGATGAAATTCTGTTCAACAATTTAGCTAAATCAGACCGACATGACATTCATTGCCAAATAGGGGTAAACCATTTGGAAAAAGCTGTCTACAAGAAAAAGATCGACATTTCGGAGTCACATGATCTGACTACAAAAACATGCACTCTAACGAACTCCTATCAGCACATCTCTAATGAGGCGTAACGACCTAGAGCCATTGCTAAAGCAGTTGATCGCGAGTAATGGAAAGTGGATAACCTAACGAAAGCAATATGTGAGGAAAAAAAATGTGGTCGAAGTGAAAAGTTCCACAGTATATGGCAAAGCTCACACTGGCCCCTCAGTGAGCTTATCTTGTGCGTTTGTTAGAATTGGAAGGGCATCACCGCGCTGAACAGTAAATTCGGAAAGATACTCTAGCGCAAATGCATCTAGCAATTTAAAACAAACGGACGGAACTGGTCAATAGAAAGGGTGCCACATAGCACACTGACAACGCTAGACCCATACATGTTTAACAACCCGTCACAAACTAAAAAAAAAAAAAACTTGGCTGGGAAGTTTTAATGCATCTACCGTATAGCCAGGACTTGGCACCTTCCAAATATATTTTGTTTTTCTCTCTGTAGAACTCGCTGAATTGTATTGAATTATTTCCAAAAGAGACCTGTGAAAATCATGTGTTATAATGTTTTGACCACTATTACAATAGGACTGAGAACCATTACAATTAAACTAAATTAAGTACAATTGCAATTGAATAAATCCCATTACAATTAGACAAACTGACATTACAATTGAACAAACCATCATTACAATTGGACTAACCACCATTAGAATGGCATTAGCATCACTACAATTGAATTAACCATTATTATAATTGGACAAAGAACGATTACAATTGAACTAAGTACAATTACAATTGAATTAACTACTATTACATAAATCTGCACACGCATCATTACATGATACATTAAAATAATATTTAACGAGCATACAAGGTAATAATGGTTGTAAGATAACGTAGTAATTTTGAGTTAATTTCAAAAGAGACCTGTGAAAAACACGTGTTATAATTTTTTGATCACAAACCACAGAAATTGTAAGCGATTAGATTATGGTGTTACCGGGGAAATGGCAGAAGGTCATCAACCTAAATTATGAAATTAAAAATGAAATGAAATCTTTAAGTTTTACGTCCTACGGTTATGTCGGTTAGGCTAAAGGAGACGGTGATGATGAGAGATGAGTGAAATGGTGGAATGAAGAAAGTGGAAGGAAACGGGGGAACCCCTAGAAAACCCACGAGCACGGTGTTTGTCCACCACAAAGTCCACACGGCGCGAGCTGGGATCGAGCCAGGGACCCCAAGCACCGGAGGCTCACTCTACCACTGAGCCACCGCGCCCCCAACGTAAATTATGCATACATAGTTTTATAATGCTATTTTCAAGTGACAGTTAATTTTCAATTTTCAATTTTAACAACAAAGGCTCAATATTTTTGACAGAACCTGCTAATATTCTGCTGGTTATATGCGAGGGTCCGTCAAAAAGTTCCCGGAATTCTGTTATAGCTCTTTATTAGCATGATATAACTACACATTTATTTAATCGCAGCAGCAAAAGTGAGGGGAACGCGTGAGGACGTCATTCCCCACTTCCAGGGACGTACGCAGGGGGTGGGTCCTTGGGGTCCCCCCCGAAAATTCGACTTTTGTGTAAATTTAGCCTAATTTTAGGGGCAACTTTAGAAATTTTAATATAAAATACTCTCCTATTGAGTTGGACCCCCCCCCCCGAAGTAAATTCCTCCGTACCCTACTGCCCACTTCCAAAAATATCTTTGGCGTCCCTTCACTTCCTTAAAAAGTTACAATGGGAAAAGATAGGCATGGTGGACGGAATGACGTCATGCGTATCCCTACCTTTTCAGATTCACTTTTACCTATGATTCAAAGTAGGCACCTCAGGAGCACACACACCTTCCACCGTTCCTGTGATTGGGGAAAACACCAAACAAAGTTCTTTTTTTTGGTATCTTCCAAAAGTTCAGGCGTCGCGTTGGTTTCAATCTCTTCTGCGTTGGCGAAACGGAAAAGGCCTATTTTTTAGTTTTTCGGAAAAACCAAATATCCGATGGTGCTAAACTATTTTTAAAGCTATCAAAGTCTCTGAAGCAGATTTTTCTTAAATTTGCACATGAACTTGATGTTTGAGCGTTGCTCGATCTGTGAAATTGCAACAACTGATCACCACATACTTCCCCGTTTTGTTACATTACTCGTCCACTGCCTGTTAAGACGTGTTAATACTTGTCAAATTCATAATTAAGCAACCTTATGACTATACTGTACAAGTTTCATTGTGATTCCATCACAAATGCCAAACCTACAACATTCCAAAAATTTTTTTTTGACAGACCCTCGTATTCAATTCATTAATTACATCATTTAATATCAATATTCAAACGAAATGGAAGAATTATTAACAAAAAAGAGAAAAAAGTAAACGAATCAAAAGTCGAAATATATTAACAAAGTGATTATGATAGTAATTAAATATAAGTAACAGTAATATCCATTATGAATAATCACTTATGTTTTAAAGTTTAATTTGTGAATATGGTATAAATAGCAACGCCCTCATGTAAATATGTTTCATAAATTTACTTAATTTAATGAAAAGGCTAATTATTAATGGATGAGCAAAGTTAATTAAATATGGTCGTTCGTTAAAGAGGTTAGATCAATATGTTAGATCAAGATAGACATCTGAATATTGTACAGGTAGAAGAAGTATCAAAATATCATCTACGGTCTAAGACTCATTATATAAATGGTATTGCGAATTCCTAAAATACAATTTATATAACTTCTATTAATATGTGACTCTTTCTACAACAATAAATAATAATTTATTTGACTATGAGTGCCTAATAACTAGCACCATGTAGCTTACAGTCAAATATTAATGGAAAGAGGAAAACAGTCAAAAATTATAAGTTGTGCTAATAGTATCACTAACGTAATTACTAGGAATAGTATTGTTAATATACAAGGTCGCCCATGTTGTGGTTTCCAAGGGGGGCAAGTGTAAGCGACGTTTCAAAAATAGTTTCAAATTTTGCTGTAACTAATGCAAAAATTCTATTGGATTTTCAATATGCAGAAGTACAATTTCCTCTAGGGGGCAAGCGCCCCACTTTGCCCCCCTGATGGTCGCCCTTGTTAATATATCGTGACTAGGCACGATAATTCTTCTATATTATTATTATTATTATTATTATTATTATTATTATTATTATTATTATTATTATTATTATTATTATTATTATTATTATTATCGTTATTATTATTATTATTATTATTATTATTATTATTATTATTATTATTATTATTATTATTATTATTATTATTATTATTATTATTATATTAAGTTTTGGACATGTGCCAGATTGAACTAAAATTATGTGAAAACGACAAATATTATTTATGTGATATTATGAACTGTGATTTTTTTTTTTTTTTTTTATCAGATGGATATTAAAGTTCTATTTTAAGTTTTCATTTCTTTCAGTACAACTTACAGTTCATTTACACTCTCAGACATAAAGGAGTCATTGTGTTGATTCTTTCTTTTGTATGTGTTTCTTAATGAATAAATATACAGATTGTTCCGTTTTTCCGTATTCCTAAAGATCGCCTCATCTGATGTCAATCTATACATAGTTACTGTCTTTCTTCACACTATCTTCGATTCATTGAACTAGAGGTTCAATGATCAAAGGTCTTTCAACAAAACTAAAGAGCACGTTTCATTAGGATACGTTTGACATTAGCCATGGACAGTGGCGTATTTAGGGCAGTAGCTATCGGGATCAAGTCCTCCCCGAAATAACTTAATTATTATTTTTTGGCATTATACGTACAACACAAATACTTCTTACTGGTTCTCAAGCCCCCCCCCCCGAAACCGAAACAAGATCCTATATACGCCACTGGCCATGAAATGGAGATGTTCGCTTATTACGTCAAGTTTTCGGCGCACCAACTTGGCCTAAGCAAAAAGAAAGGTCAATACGTTGTAAATTACGTGTCTATTTTGGTAGACAACAATGACGAATTTGTTGTCTAAGAGAGCTTTTGTTTGAGATCATTGCAATCTACGAAACTTACATTGTTCATTTCATTTTTACGTTGGTGTTTAGTCTGAAGTCACTAGGCCAATTATAACCTAAACACCAGAATTCAGAGGAAGGATTGCAATACGACGAGAGACCCATCAGTGGAGGATCACTAATTATGCTAGGTAACTATTGTGTACATCTTTTCTATACTAGCCAATCCTTTCGTATTCACTCTTTTTACACCATCCAACATTCACAATCTATTTCTATTCGAAAAATGTTAAGTTTCACTTTATTAAACGATCCCATCGACTTTTGTTATAAAAGTTTTTCTTTTACAAAATCATGGACTAACCACCATTAGAACTGAACTAAACACAACCACAACTGAAATAACCATTATTACAATTGAACAAAGAACAATTACAATTGAAGTAAGCACATTTACAATTGAATAAACGCCATTACAATTGAAGTCACTGCTATTACATACGTAAATCTGCACACGAATTATTGCATAATATATTAAATTAATATTTAACAAGAAGATAAGGTAATAAGATATACATTGTCTTCCCGTTGTGATCATCGATAACAACACAGTTGATAAATCTGATCATACAAGACATTGAAGGGAATTAAATGGCGCGTTGTTTAACGTTGGCATTTTTATCTCAGTTTCAGTGAACTTCCAATAGGAAGAAGAAACAATTAAATGTTAAATTTATAAAGTTCATTTCTATAATTCTAATTACTATGTAGATTTTTATCTCAAAGTTATTAAGAGGACTAATCACTGCGAAATTAAAATACCGCTAATTTTACAGTAATTATGTGATATCTTCAAATAGAAAAAAGATAATCGAAATGTGGAGCAAGAGCGCGCTAGACAATATTATTTTGCATGAGGTACCGTTATCACTAATCGCCTAGTAGCTTTCCGTTTGCAATCGTTTAGAAAAGCGAAAGTAAATGCCGATTTTCTAAATGGCTGGAAATTGAAAGCAGATAAGTGAGTCGTGATAACGGTATCTCATGTAAAATAATATTGTCTAGCGAGCTCTTGTTCCACTTTTCGATTTTTTTCTTATCTATTTGAAGATATCACATATTTACTGTAAAATTAGCGGTATTTTTAATTTCGTCGTGATGGGTTCTCTTAAACCTGCATATACAGTACAGAATACCTTCTTGAGAACAAAATCATTAAAAAAAAAAAAGAAGAAAGAAAATAAAAAAAGCAAGGAACGTTGTATTCTAGAAGCCATAACCAATTCGGTCGACTACTGCTACTTCTTGGAGGTTACGCTATGTTTATTTCCCTCCTTTTTCCCCCTTCTAGCCCCACTTGTTTCCACCGTAATCCGGTTTATTCCAGATCACGGTAAAGTCTCTTCGATTAGGCTTATCTTAGAAATCCAGGACATACCATAAATAACAATTTTCATGGTTAGGATTTCACAGGCTATAAGTGGGGAAGAAAACACGTAAAGTTTTTTTTTTTTTTCTCTAATATGTAACTGTTCCGGATCTTCTTCTTTTTCCTTCTACATAAAGAAACAAGAACTTTTGGCGTTAAGTTTTTTTTTCTTTTTGTTGATATTTTTTCTTCCCAGAAGAAGAAAATCAAGATTAAAACTTTCCCGTTTAGCAGGCAAGTTTGAATAATAAATTCCCTGACATCTACCAGCAGAATGAAACACTAGTTAACATTAAAGAACCGGTTCATATAGGTATCGTTATTAAGTATGTAGTATATAAAACGATTAAATATGGTTTTTCTATCTTCTTCTTTTTTGTGAACGCGCTCAAATGGGAATATCATCAACTTAAATTTAAGTGTTCAACTTTTTAGGTGGTTTTTAGCTGGATACCTGTTTAACCATTACGTAGTCTGTAGATAAAAGTGTATTACACTTGCAGTTTGTAGCGTGGCTAATAGCTTGGAAATGGAAATATGTATTACATTCAAATTTATGTATAGATTGGATTAATTCCGCGATAAATCCTTATGTATTATGGGTATTAGAAGGTTTGCGAACATGGAGGGGAAAATAAACAGATTTAGAATGAAAGTATAACCTATTAGAGCAAACAAATTACAAATTTATGTACTAACTTAGTTTTCGAACAAGGAAGTTTATCAGTTGAAGTTGGTATCATATCACTGGTCAGCATAGTTTGGTTATCTCGCAGCACCTAATTATTGTTTCTTAGTCATTTTGACATGTTCATTCTGGAAATGGAAACTATTCGTTTCCTTCATGTAGAGTTGTTACCAAAAAAATTGCAGTGTTCGCTAACGCTCTCGCCTTCGGTGCGAGCGGTTCCGGGGTCTATTCCCGGTAGGGGCACTCGGTCGGGAAAGTGTAACACGTTTTTTCAGGACAGCCACCCTGAATGAGATTTTCCTGAGTTTTCCTCATTCACACCAGGCAAATGCCGTTGTGGTACCTATCTTTAGGTCCCAGGCCGCTTCTCTCCTTCCCTTTCCCCGGGTAGGGGGCCGCGGTGGCTCAGTGGTAGAGCGTTCACCTCTGGTGCTTGGGGTCTCGGGTTCAAACCCTGCTCCCGCCAAGTGAACTTTGTGGTGGACAAACACCGTGTGCGTGGGTTTTCTCGGGGTTCTCCCGTTTCCTCCCACTTTCTTCATTCCACCATTTCATTCATTTCTCATAATCACCGTCTCCTTTAGCCTAACCGGCATAACCGTGGGACGTAAAACTCAAAGATTTCATTTCATTTTTCCCCGGGTAGTACGCTTGGCGAGGGACGTCATCCCTCAAACGTGACGGGCTAAATGGTCATAGCTGCCGAAAGCCCAAAAATCTAAATCCTAACCTAAAAAATTGCAATATATCAATTTGTTTAAATTAACACAATGAAGGTTTCAGATATTGCCGGTTGATGATGCTGTATACTTGTATGTAAAATTATTACAAACATTACAAACGGGGACAGCCCTAGGCAATTGCCGCCCCGTGCAATGCCCTTTGCCGCCCCCTTTTCTCCATCCAGAAAGAACAACAAATATTAAACGCCACAGATATTAAGTATGTTACCTCTAGGGTGACCAACCGTCCCGTAAAAACGGGATTGTCCCGTTTTTTTACTACCATTCCCGGTGTCCCGAAAAATTCTCCCGGGACGCCAAAATGTCCCGTATTTACGTACATTCGGTACAAAAAACCTTTCGAATCGCTAAAATTTCCTAATTTATATTATTTTTTCTAAGCTATGTGATTATATTGGAGTATGTCGAATTACTGAGCAACGTCATTACGACGTTTGCGATATTGGATGTGGTGGCTGCACTGTTTTCCCTCCTAGGCCTCCCCACTCCGCAGACGACAGTGCAAGGGGCTGAAAGTCTTATGAAGAACAATGAAACCTGTTTTTACTCTCTGTTTGGGCGCATTGAGGCGCTGTCATCAGTGTTTCCGTGATTTGACTAAGATGTAACATACTACGAAAGGGTAACAAAGGTATAAAACTATAAAACTAAAAGTAAAAAGAAAATCAATTGTAAGTGAAATAATGTTTAAAAGTAACAAAATGCAAATAAAAGGAGTTGGAATCCGATGCTCAGAGTAATGTAAATCCTGTCGGTGACAGATTTGAGCGCTCATATATTTTTAGTGATGTTTTGCAAATATTTCACTTTTAGTTGCTCATAGTTACTTGTCATTTAATTAATTCCAGAACCTTTTAAATAGGTTTTGAAACTAAAAAGTGTAAATTTACTCTTTTTTGTGGGGGATACAGAGAGAGAGAGAGAGAGAGAAATAGGGAACGGAAAGGCAAAAATATATATTTAGGGGAGCAATTTATACAGAAATAAAAGGTGTCCCGTTTTTTCTAGTTGACGATTTGGTCACCCTAGTTACCTCATCATGAACAACGAAGAGGAGGGAAAGAGTACTCGCACTCAGAAAGGCCAAAACTCTACAAATACAATTTCGTATTATCCGTTTCTTTCTTTAAATAATTATTTATTATGTTAGTGAAAGATAAAGCAAACACACCCGCAGAAGAAACATGACAATCCTTTTTGTAGAATTCAATATCGAGTTTCAAAATCAATATATCAGTTCGCCGTTCCAGTGCAACTAGCTCTTTTATCTTTATTTCTTGATTTTCCTTCTACATCTATTAAAAAAATGTTAAAGAAACCTTTTTTCCACTTTCAATAATAAGGAACTTTGTTTGTGACAAAAACAAGACTAGTTTCCAAATCAAAACTGTAATAACTAACTAAATAGAACAGGTGTTCGACAATTGAGTTCTTGAACATGACAACACTCGAACAATCCATGCTGAGATTTATTTTACCATTTGCTTTAGCACTGCCCATGTGACCTTAAACTAATGCG
Source organism: Thermobia domestica (assembly GCF_964235325.1). Classification (NCBI taxonomy): domain Eukaryota; kingdom Metazoa; phylum Arthropoda; class Insecta; order Zygentoma; family Lepismatidae; genus Thermobia; species Thermobia domestica. The sequence continues at coordinate 42,799,100 of NC_137456.1, forward strand.
ACCTAAATATGATTTATGAATGAAGTATTCAAATTAGAAGGTCAGCTTAGTAAATTTCACTGCCATCATTATGAAGTATGTTTTCAACAAGAAATATTTATTTTAAATAATATAGTTATGACAGATTTTGCCGCCCTGTGGAAATGTACGTGTTACACATATAATAGATCCGGTCCTGATTACACACCTTCCATTTTGTAACTGTGCATGAAAAAAAGAAAAACAACAATTTAAATACTTATCCTATCTTATGCTGATATATTGTCGTATAAACCACCGCGCAGATTTATTGTACGGATCCATACATAAATTCATCTCATATATACATCTTTTTTGGTATACTTCGTTGTATGTATCTTAAACGATCGATTTTAAGGTATAGACTGACATTCCTCCGTACATCAGGTGGTCCCTAAAAGCACGAACGCTATCTAAAGTAGGGGTGGCCTTTTTCGAGAAATCTGTTTTAAGTGGTGTAAGTAGGTTCCTACAAAAAGGAAAGACATACAAAGAAACCAGATAAGTCTAGAAAAATCAATATGTTAACAGTGTTGCTAACTTAGCTATTTTATGGTTAAATCTTGCCATTTTCTTACGCTAATTAACCAGGTAAAATGTGATTTGGATAGTAGCTATAATTTTGACCAATCCTGCATACAAAATTGTTAATTTCTAGCTATTTGTTATTAGTTAGCAGCTAAATTACTTTTTATTGATCAAAATTTTTATTAGAAAAGTTACTTTAACTCGTTATTTTTCTAATTCTTCCGCTTCTAGAAGCACGCTTACATTGTCATAATTAGTTACTTTACTTATATTATTCTCGACTATGGCTCACGGTTTGACGGTAAATCAGAGTTCCGGAATATCTTTGTTTATATATTTAGCTTATTTCAAGGCTTATTTAATTTGTATATGATTCATTTCTAGTGCACTTTAGTTTTTAGCTATGAACATTTTGTACTGCGCTAGATAGTTAACGTAGGCAGAAATTTATTTTGAAAAGGGCTCTATGCTTTCTTGGGGACTTCAAATTCAATATGAGGATGAATTATTGTCAAATTTGTAAACGTCAGATCTATATTTTGACTTAATTTACAGAAAAGTTGGGATTTCTGAAGATTTCCAGACCCCCAGAACCCAACTCACTGCGTATGTCCATGGTGCTAAATCACTAATACCAATAAAATATAGTATCGCAAAAATCGAAAAAATAAGGAATTTTAATACTTCTTGCCAATAAGGGAACAAAACTACTGTAAATTATTTTAAGTGTATGTGGTAAGATGTTTCACATGAAAATATCAGGATAAACATTACAATAGGAAGACCGGGGTATTCACGAATACTTAAACTTTGAATAAACTCTTTTGTTTTTAGAGATTATATTAAGATTTCTTGTGTATAGAAAGCTTGGAGTTTTTCCTATTTAAAAAAGTGTAGAGGAAAATCCAAAGTAACATTTTTCAATAAATCAGTGAGATGTTTTAAAAATGTACCTATGTTCGGGATTATCCTAGTGGTCGGGGTAATCCCGAATATTCTGTTTACTTTAAACTTTCCTTTACGAAAGAAGCTAAATGCATTAAAATACATTAGAAATATACCGTAATTTAGTATTTAAATCTTTATTAAGAATTATAATTACAAACATAACTCAAGTTAATGAGAAACATGACTAGACCTCATAATCTTTGAAACTATTACAAATGAAAGCTAATAGGTAATAGGCTAAACAAAATGTAATCTTATGAAACAAAATCAGAAATAAGGGTTGATTAGGTAAAATATTCATTAAAATGAAAATATTATTTGGAATTGTAGAAATCACAGATATACACATTAATGTTTTGCTTCCAAGAACAGTATTCTTTATTAGTTCAATGTTCAAATGCGGTTAATAGGCTGAACAAGATTGGCTAACTGCTAATGGACGCTACTAGGTTAAATAAATTTGTAAAACACTCTGTGAATCACACACAGAAAAAAAAACTTGCAGCCTATGATGAAGAATCATATATCTAAAATAGGGCTACTAACTATAGAATAATAAAATAGGCTACTAATGGCCTTAAATAATAAATATAGCAAACTATTCTAATTAATAAAGCGAATAACACTTATTACCACGACATGATCTATTTGCCAAACCAGTTTCATTAACTTACTACTTACTTTTCAATTAAAAAAAAAACTTTTTTAAAATTTTTGATAATTAATTTCACACCATGGGGGCAACCCCGAACACTCCGGGGTAATGGCAAACATTCTGTCTGGCATTTCACCATGAGACACCATTTTATTGTTAAAGTTGAAACTAATTGTTGACTGCATACAGGCTAGTAAGATTACAAAGAACTAATGCTCAAATATAGGAATATATAGCCTTATTTGCTCAAATATATAGCCTTATTTGTAAGATATATATATATATATATATATATATATATATAGATAGATAGATAGATAGATAGATAAGATAAGAGGCAACTTACCTTGCCCAGATTGTTGAATCAACTTTATAAGTGAATCGACAGAAACAACAAAGTGTCTTCTTCCTGGCAATTCACTCAACTGACTGCCAACAAATTTATGCTACACGTTTCCGGGTCTCTCCGGTAGCATGCACCAAACTCGTGTTTTCTAACAAGCTTCCTTGGGCATTTGGCAATACTCCAGTGTTCGCGAATACCCCAGCTTCCCCTATATTTTGTGTTAGTACACTAATGTTGGGAAGTGTTTTTCTTTTCATATTTTACTGTTAAATTCTGTAAGTTATAAATTTAACTAAATTTAAATTATGTTTAACCATTTTTTAGCTCCATTTTGACCTACTTTCTGAAGCTAAACCTTACCTGTTGATAACAGAAAACGCAAATCAGAGAGTTTGATTTGATTTTTTAAGTTTAACTTCCCTTTCAGCGGCGAGGCTATATGAGACGTGGACCTATAGCTTTACGTGGAATCCGAACAATATGAGCTTCGACCGGGAATCAAACCCTGGTCTCCAATGCCAAAGATCCGTATGATAACTGCTTAGCTACGAGAGAGCTCCAAATCAAAGAGTTATTAAATTCCCAACAGGTGTCAGTGGAAGTTCTAGTGATAAAAGGAAACAGTTCGTTTGTTTATGGATTTATTACGGCACATTTTGTGTTAAGTTCTGTGAAACCAAACAAAATATGACTTACACCATTCTAATTTTAACTTGTCTATTATAAAGTTCACTACTATACGGTGCACTATGAATTACAATGAAAATGATCTTATTGAAATGACAACTTAACTACCTCAATCAATCTTATGTAAATAACAACTATTATCTTTCATTTTATTTTTATTTCGAAGAAATAAACTTATTTTCAGATCGAAACTTAATTACGTTGCTTACAACGCAAAAGAAAAAAATGATTTTAATTCGTTCCACAAAGGGGCCCTAAATGATTTGTGACGCAGGTAGTAACAAGCACATACCGGTACCTTACGTTATTGTATTAATTGTATATTGCAAATCAATGTAATAAAAGCAACGCAATTACGAAAGGTATTTTGACAACCTACAAACAATCGATGTCCATTACTTTATCGAAGGTCATAATGCATTGAAGCTTTCTCCATAAGTTTAATTGAACAATATTAATAGGTTTGCCGGAAAGTGATTCTTTTTCTTTTCAAGGTAAAAGCATTAAGTCATTTAGGCAGACACTAAATCAAGTTGTCAATTTGCTTCCAACTTATAATCAGGGTCCAGGTGGAGTATTGTTTCTTTCGTATATACCTACAGTTAGGGTCTTACAGTTAAGTTCTATATTACAACGTTCGAAAAAACAAAAATCACCAGTTGCTAAGAGCATGAAAGTTGAATATATATAAAATGTTTAAAATTAGTGATGATGTTCGACACTTTTTGAAGGAATTTGTGTTAGGTAAATATGCTTTTTTCAAATCATAAGTAGTACAATGTTTTTCCGGAAAATAAGTCTTAGCATAATTGTTCAGATTGGTCGTAATGTAAACCATGTTCCAAGAAAAAGTCCTACCCCCAATATATACCCCAGTAGTTGTAGAACTGAATGTGTTACTTACACATATTAAATGTATATAGATATTGGTACTTGTATAAATAGATTAGTCCGTTTGAAAAAATGAATAATTTTAAGATCTGATATTATATTTGGGGAAATATAGTAAGTGTGTCACTGTTATGAGCACTATGTCTCTGCTAGGAGAATGTATGTAACTTTTCGAAGAAAACCAACAAAAATAGATAAATCCTTTACTTCAAGAACGTACACAGGGTGATGAATCCTGAGTGTTTGGACTTTCTGCCCCATACCCGAAATCCAAACTTTTCTGTAAATTTAGTCTAATTTTAAGAACGATTTTTTTTTCTTTTACAAATTTTAATATAATTTATCCTTATTGCATTTGGACCACCTTAAAAGTTTTTGACACCACCTGAAACAAATTTTTGCGTACGTCCCTGCGTTACATAACATGCATAGTTTTCATAAACAGTATATAAATAAATAATATATTATGGTAGAATTTAAAAAAAAAAATATGAATTGTATCAGATTAGCAATGACAATACACATTATAATGCTATAAGTAATTCGTTCTTCTCTTGATTTTATCGAAAAATAATGAACAATAATTTACTCTCAAGCATGTAACATTTTTCCCCGTTCACTTTGATCTATGTATTCATTGATGTATCATTCCTTCACAAAATTTTATAGTTAAACAATAAAATTGACGCTTTGAGGCTTTTTTACGCACACTATAAAAACTAAAACACCATTGAAACACTTTTAGTAGAGATGTTGAGGGAGAAATTGATGAAATCGTGTTTATAAAGTGTGCTTCGGATGTCCAAAAGCGTTACTTCTCTGTAAACAATAGCTATGACATATATAAAACACTTCTCGACAATTAGTTCGAAAACAAAATGGCGACATACATTTTGCATATTTTGTACATACATCTGGGGCATACTTTGACAGCGCAGGATCTACAAGGGATGAATATGTGTTATCTGGGGGTGTTCAAAGAGTGTTGTAATGTGCACAGTGCCCTACTGTCTTTAAAAGCAGTTTCTGTATTTTTTGCAGTGCATGATATAATCAGAGGTACCGGTAGCGATTTTTTATCATATGCAAGAGAGATATTTTCTATTTACAAATGAAGCTACAAAGGAGGAGAGATTTCTTCCGCATGGTCAATAGGGACTGACACTTGCGCATGGAGGGTCACGATGTTTGGGTTTGTGTGTGTGTGTACTGTGTCACTTAAGTGACCCATAGACGATCCACGGTTTGTGCAAACACTATGTTTGCGCAAACACTCGGCCATGCATGGTTCAACTGTTTGCACAAACTTCAGTTCAATTTTGAATTTGATCGCGTAAACATGTCCACTGAAGCAGCTTGTTTGCAGACCGGTATCTAAACCAAAAATGTAGGGGGCGGTAGCATTTAGAAGAGGGCCGATCCAACCATCTTATAGTTCATCACCGCATTATATATAGTTCATTTGCAAGCATATCGTGAAAAATTTCGGGGGGGGGGGGCAGTAAAAATTTAGGAGGGGACCGGCCACCCCTAGACCTCCTGGATACGGGCCTGCGTGTTTAGCGATAGCAATTGCTTGTGCTTTGGAAGCAGAAAGACACGCGAAACCAAAAAGGAAGAAGAGGGTGTGGATAAAAGAGTGGTTCAAGAAACGGTCTAAGTTTAGTCATCAAAATTTAATAGCCGAGCTTGAGATATGTTCGATTAAGGACTATAAAGAGTATTGACGAATGGATTCAACTACATTTGGTGAAATACTGGAAAATTGATTTTGTTCCTCACTGACTCTCTATCCGCCTTCTGATCTATTTCCTTTATTTTATTCACCAGTTTCCTGTTTTTATAATCTTTACTCTTTACCTTCCACAGTTCAGGTAAATTTCGATAAAGTTCAATAAATTCTCGCCAGAATTCTTGATTCCTATTCGTTGACGCTGTAGCGCTAGAAATAAGCGACTATACAGTAGGTTTCCTATTCGAAATAAACTTCGTGTTTGCACAAGCATGCCCATACACAGTCCACGTGATTGTGCAAACATCATGTTCGTGTAAACAATTTTCGAACGAGTTCGATGTGAAAAAGGTTTGCGCAAACAGTTCATACAGCACCATACACGGTCAAACTGTTTGCACAAACAGCCTTGTTTCCACAAACCGTGGACAGTGTATGGGCCCTCTTATAGAATGACGATTCCTGCTACTCGCTAATTTGTCTCGCTCTAGTAAAATAAAGAGTTTCAAATGAAAGACAACGATTGTACAGCTTATGCATTTTTTATGTCCATGGCAATGATATCATTGTATTTATATTTAAAAAAGAAAAGAAATAGAAAAGTATGTTAACTATTTAGATACGTAAATACTCGCAAGATCCATTTAGTTGTAGTACGACGTCATCAAATTTGAATTTTAACTAACTCGGAATTTTTGTACCACAGTTGTACCTTTTTGTATTACCACGAAAAAATTTTGTACCATTCAAATAAATGAAGGAAGGCCGTTACAAAATGTGGGGTCCATTTAGTTGTAGTGCAACACCTTCAAATTCAATTTTTAACTAGCTCAGAATTTTATGCTATTTTTATAACATTTTTATAACTTTTTGTGCCAGCAAGAAAAAACGTTTACCATTCAAATAAACGAAGGTGGGCCATTTCAAAATGTAGTACCGTTTCAAAATTTTCTAATTTCAACCTTCATCAATTGTTTATTTCTCTAGCTTACTTATTTCCTTAATTCTTTCTCGTATGGTTTTTGGAATAAAATTCTGTCTTGTAGGCTAAATATTTTTTTTTACTATAAGGTTATATGAGACTGGAATTTCGTCTTTAAAAAAGTGAAAAATAGGAAGTATTGTTTGTGATTTATGTGATTCTTTTTGTAGCTGCTAAAGAAATTACAGAAATTGTCAATTTCTTCATAAATTCAAACCATTGCTATTTAAAGGTACATACATATTAAGATATTATTATTATTATTATTTTTTTTTTTTTTTTTTTTTTTTTGAACATGAGAAATATGAAACCTTCAGATTCTCCAGTCAGCATGTTTAATGCTTTCAGTACTTAAATTCAATTACATTTGTCTCGTAATTCATTTCATCTTAAAGTGATTGTATCATTTTTTTTTTTTTTTTTTTTTACTGCTATTCAATATGAATTTTATATTCAACGTAACCTTCCCGTTTCACTTAAGACAATACGAGCATTTATGTTCGACGTAACATTCTTGCTTCAATTTAGACACAAATAACAGCATTTACGTTCAACGTAACCTTCCCGCTTCATTTTAGACAGCAATAATACTACTCACCAACCTTCTAAATCATTATTTTAAAGCAAAAGCATATCAGTCTGTGAGTAACGGTAGCATGCCAATTCAAATTGAAGAGTTACTGGTTGCATAAACATCTAGGCGGAAACCTTTACATATTCTTAATTTTTCTAAAGGTATGTATGTATGTTCAAGCATAACTCTGGAACGCCTTGAGCTAACAACCAGATTTAGTACACATATTACTTATAGTTCGGAAAAGAGTATTGTGCTAGTAAAATCTTCCTACTGATCTACTGTGCACGTCTGTGCGAGGATGCTAGCACTGCCCTAACTACTTCACGCTCAGTGACCAATCGGAGCCTACTTTCCGAACGCGCCTCGTATTTATTTTAATATGTTCACATTTCCTTTAAAAAATAATTTATTTAGAAGCTTTCATTTAAATACTAATTATTATGCTTATATAGTTGTTTTCTAATTCCAATTTTTAAACAATTCAGTGACGCCATATTCTTTCTTGCAGATTATGACATATGAATACTTGTTTCAGGTTCAACTTAAATATGTCACCTACACTTGTTGTGAAACCAAACAAAATATGAAACTTATTTTGTGAGTAATTAATTGTTTTGTGATTTCTTTTTAAGCTTTATTTTGTGAGTAATTTTAACTTGTAGCTATATTTTCATACTAGTTTTTATTTGAAAATATTAACTTAGTCGTGTAGGTTAGAAAGTTATTTTATAAGCTATTTACGCTTTGATTTATACGTTATAATAGTGTGATCAGTCCCGAGGTACATTCAAATTAAGACATTTCTCAATTGTGTTCAAATTATTGTCATTTGTTTCATTGTTGTTCCAATCTTACATGCATATTTTTTTTGGATTAGATAGACGTCAATGAGTGTGTAGCAAAAAAGGAGAAGAGGAGACGGGGAGTTTCTTATCTCACACATCTCTACCTCAGGATCGGTTTTAAATTGAACGTACTGTATATAATTTCAATTGTAAATAACTACACGTATATCATAAATACAAGACTTAACAGTATGTTAAAATTTAGATTTTTTTATTTACAAAAAAATCGCTTGGTTCCCACTGTGGAAGCTCATGATCAAAAGTTAAAAATGTAAAAGTGAAATTTTCATACAGTATGAATATGAAAATGAAGATTTCACTTTGAAAAGCAAAATACAAAGGATATCAACAAATATTATTTTTAAATCAATAAATGTACTGCATATTTAAATTGTCCTTGTAGTTATTATATTAAAAAAAAAAAAAAAACAGAAGTTTTCATGTCGGTTGTTTCACGCTACGAGTGTATTATTATTATTATTATTATTATTATTATTATTATTATTATTATTATTATTATTATTATTATTATTATTATTATTATTATTATTATTATTATTAAACAATAATATGCTGATTCAGAATGTTTATACTTATTTATAATGTCGTATAAATGTAACTGAAGGATTCCATCGAATAATATTGCATCGTACATTTCGGTGAATTCGAGAAAAACGGGGAAAACTTGTAGGATATTTCTGGACTAAAGCACTCTTCCGTTTAGAAATACGTTTCTCAGGGCATTAGTGCCATCACACTTGCGTAAATGGAGAAAGGAACCTTTAAGTAGGCCTATGTCAGTCATTCTCCGAAGAGCACATTCCAAAGTGTGTCATACAGCGTCAATTATTAAGTAAATATGATGTACGTAAAACTAAAGTTTATTCAAGGAACGTTCAGTACCTCATGTAAACAAATACACGTGATAATTGTTTCATTTTATTAGTTAAAGAGCCTTGGAACATCCATACGGTAGAAGAAAATAGTCCATTGTTAAGCAAACTGTTTTTCAATGTTTTTGTTGCTTATAAGGCTCATTATCAGAAATGCAATTTCCTTACAGTTAAATAACAGAAACAACATTGTATCTAAGAACTAAATTGAATGAATACACTAAAAGAGAATACGCATGCATAGAAGGTGGCTTTGACATATCTTACGCGCGAATCACAGTTTACAATATGGCCGCGTGCGGGAAGTATGTAAAACACGGACAGGATACAAGCATGTGCTTCTCGAAAGAAGCGCTGACCGATAGCCAATCATCCGATGACTGGCGGAGTAATACCATTCTGTAATGTATACTTCTGGATCAAAAGGTTCGTTGGACTTTTTTAAAAACATATTATGAATATCTTATGTACAAAGGCGTTTGTTTGTTTCTCGGTTTTTTAAAATATAAATCCACACCGTTGGCTTGGAATAGTTCTAGATAACTCTAATGCCGAGGTTCGAGATATCGATGTCCAAATGTGTTTTCTGAGAGGGAAAGTAAGTCAAAATTTATGTCAAAAATAAAGCACTTCAGAATCCGACCATGTTAAGAATATTAAACTTGGTTTATAAACTCTTTATGAATACTTGTCCCAGTATTTTATAAAATAACACTTCTGAGGGTGGAAGGGACCACTTTTTATAATGTTTTCTTAATATCTACATAAAAATAATATCCATATTGTCTCGGATTTTTATCATCACGCTGATTGAAATGCTTGTCCTAAGGGCGGAAAAATAGATTCAAATATACATTTAAAATATTTTGCATAAACTTATTTTTTTCATTCAACTTCATTTAGTACGAAGTGAGCCCAAAAAGTAAAATTCAAAACTGAAAATGAAATCTGTAAGTTTCACGTCCCACAATTATGCCGGTTAGGCTAAAGGACACGGTGATGATGAGTGAAATGAAGAAAGTGGGAGGAAACAGGAGAGCCCCGAGAAAACCCACGACCACGGTGTCTGTCCACCACAAACTCCACACAGCTTGGATCGAACCAGGGACCCCAAGCACCGGAGGTGAACGCTCTACCGCTGAGCCATCGCGCTCCCTCCCTCCCCAAAGTCAGATTCAGTTTGGCGGTGAACACAACGACCTTGGAACGTTTATTGAAACAAATAAAGCAGAGCTAGCACCAAGGGCGTCGATTTCTCTGAGAATTTGGGGGGGGGGGCATTCAGATGCAGAAAGCATATATGAGGATTTTAAGACAAATTGCATTCAAATTATGCCAAATATTCTAAATTTACAAATACAATGAGAGGGCCCACTTGAGCTTCGGGGGGACCCGGGTCCCCTCGCCCCCCCCAAAAAAAATCCGCGTCCATGGTTAGCACTATTTGTCAACATATTGATCATCAGAATTGAGACACTTGTCATACTATGGGATCATTTTTTTGTATTCCGATGTCGTAAAAATCAGCTGCCTGAGAGTGGGACCAGTGTATGATAGCCGTATGCAATTGGTTATCACTGGAAATGCTTACCGGACAGGAATGTCTTGAGGTGTAAGAAGGCATGAAAACTGCTCGGACCAAAATCCGCGCTATACAGTGGGTAATCAACAGAGCCATAGCTAGAGATTTTGTCGCCCGGGCGAAGTAGAATTCGGCATACCCCTACACCACTAACGAAGTTTTTATCTTTTTTTAAACAGATAAGAGGAGCAGCTTTTACTGTTATACTACATTAAACTTTTATCAAGCTGCTTGGGCAGACTAGCGCAACAACCAAAAGCGATCATTATGTGTAAGAGCTGTTTTCAAGAGGCTTATTTTGAACCTTTTGTTAAACCTGACAAAACTATCTTTGGTTGTATACAAATCTACTTGAAGAACAGTTATGGAAATTTACAACTATTTACAGCGTTTCATACTATCGACAAGAAGTGAAATTTCAGTACATTAGAAACTATGTACCTTTAAAATGTTCGAAATGGATAACAGCATCAATTTTCAATAATAATTGTAAACTTTTCTAATTTTAATCAATTAATTGCTGTTTGAGACAGGACCTACTGATTAAAATGGAATCTGAACCACATGAGCTCCCGCCGAGAATCGAACCTGTTCTCCCACGCGAAAGATGCGTGCCCTAACCGCTTAGCCACGAAGGAGCTCATATATCAAAAATTATGGACCACCCTAATATATATCATGTGTGTATATGTTTTGTATGAGTAGCTCCAAGAGGTAGAGCATTGGCTTCGCATTCGGGAGGTCGTGGGTTCGATTCCCCCTGCCGACCATTCTGACTGGAATTTCCCAGGGTTTTCCTCAGTCCTACCAGGAAAATGCCGGGATAGTACCTTCTAAACATGCACTGGCCAATACCTTCCCAAATCCTTTCCATTGTTATTGTTGTTGTTAGATTTCCAATATAAAATGGCCTCTGAGATGTATCTGGTGACTGTTAAATAAATAAATATAAATGTATGTAGATAGATAAAAATGTCACAAACAAAAAATATAATACGTGTGCACAAAAGAACTAAAATTATCCTGGCGATACAAGTATGGCGATGGAGAAATGATCCCAAAAATTCCTTCAAATTGGAAGCACTTCATATTTCAATGGAATAAAGAAAATCACTGATTGTCATCAGTCCTTGAAAAAGACGAAATTCGTTCGATTAAGTTAGGACACGTTAAGCCCCTATTCTACAATTGCTTGAAGTTCGGAAATTATTATTCCCCTTGTTTAATTTCACTCTTAATATTCCGGCAAAAACACCAGCTGCCTGTGTCTCTTCATTCTTTCCATTTTTACCTTCATTCTTGCCGTCGAGATTAATCCTATTGGGTAGAAAAGCGTGATTAAGTAAGCCAACCCGCTACCACGTATTTCAAACTTTGACCGTTTCTGATTTTGAAAATGCTTCTGTGTACACTATAAGTCATTACTTGGCAGATTACGTTGTCATTAAAAAATCATATATAATAATTTGCTTTAAGTAAGGTAATAAGTAAAAACGTGTGACTCTTATTGAAACGTTTGGATTACGATAGTAGCAAGCAAGAAAATTTTCAATATATTTCTTTGCAACGCGACAACAACCCCATTGATTTAATAGGGCGTCAATCCTTCTTAGGGTCGATGCGTCTTTTACTTACTTCCAACACTTTTTCTTTCTTCTTTCTTGCTCGTTCGGCACCCTCTTGCTATCAGCACCCTTTGCTACTGCCCCTCCGTATGGTGATCAAACACGTCTCAGTGGGACGACTGCAGAAGATCGGTTTTCACCTGCCGTATAGCCCTAAACTTGCTTGAAGCGATTTTCGTGTCTCCTTACACCTCAAGATATCCCTGTCCGTAAGAATTGTAACAGTGGTAAACAATTGCAGACGGCCGTCTTACACTGATTCCACTCCCAGGCGGAATGACTCCGGTGTACGACTTCGGAACACAAAAGTTCATTTCACCGTTTGACAAGTGACTGAATTCCAATTGCAAATAGGTTGAAAAGTAGTGTCATCTGTGTGCTGTCTGTGGTAAGAAATATTTTAAGGTCATTATGTTTACCGCCCCAGGAAAACTTAGTTTCTGGATGTACCTTGTAATTTGATATTTTGTTGTTGCAGGTTTATTTTGGTTATGGTTGAAACGTATGTGAGTCTCGATGCATTTCGATTTTCTCTACCAGAAACTTATGACCAATATGAAATACCACCAGGAACAAACGGTAAGTATATAATATTACTAAAGAACAAGGAATTATGAATGTTTAATTACAAAATTACTTTGAATATTCTATAATTCTTCCTTTAAGTGAAGTGGCACAGATTGAGAGCTAGAAATGTTTTAACATACTAATACTTCAATAGTATTCACTGTAATATAACTACAATTGTGAAGATATTGAAAATTGGTTGCAAATTATAATTTTGAATTTAATGCTATACCATATTTTTTAAAAAAGGAGAACGAAATATTTAATGTATGTATTATCTTTTATGAATAATTTGAGAAAATTGTGCAGTGCTCATGGCAAGAAGTTACATCGGTAAATAAATTACTTGTTTTTGTCTCTACAAGCTACGGAAAGAAAAACTTACTTTATATCCGAATTCTTGGAAACAACTTACCCAATATTCACATGATTGGTTTGTAAGGTTTGCATTTCCTCAAGTAATATTGAAACCGGAAGTGGTAGTAAGTTTCTACTACTTCCGGTAGACACGTTTGGGTGAAAATTCAGCATATTTTTGGGAATTGACTGCAGAAAACAGGTTCTTTGTTACCTCATACAGTTTTTTGTTTACAGTGATCAACGTTAGAAATGGGAGTGGTTGATTTCTATTACTTCCGGTTTTAATAAGGAGTTAAGAGTGAAGATGGTTTCTGTTCTTGGAATGCTAAATCGATCCCAAAGAACCTCTTCTCGCTATCTCTTATTGGTTTGCTCTATGCAAGTCAATACTAAAACCGAAATTGGTATTTCTATCATTTTTGGTTTTAGTAGAGAATGGAGGATGGACAGGACCGGATTAACCCATCTGGAGAGCCGGGACTTAAAAAAAAAATGTGGCCCTTGCTGACTTTGCCTAAAACATTTCTGTGAAAGTTCAGCAGGAAAATTAAGGGAATATGTTTCATATCTTTGGTCTTATGTTATCTTATGGTGATAATTGTATTTTGTATGATAACTTTTAGACAAACAGTTGAGATTTTAATCAGAGTGGAAGCGAGGGGCTACAGCCCCTAAGCGCCTCCCTTAATCCGGCCCTGAGGATGGAGGTTATAAGTGTTCTTGGGACGCGTAATCGATTACAGAAAACCGCTTCTCGCTTTCAATTACCATTTTCGCTATATAGTGATCAACATTGAAACCGGAAATTGCTTGATTGCTAACCACTTCCGAACTGAATATCATCTCAACCAATTAACTTGGTTCCTAATTTTTAACTCTCTATATTCTCGCCAAAATTCATCCTGATCCATCAAGTAGTTTCTCCCATATGGACGGACACACAGAGTAAATATGTAAAGGAATTCTGGTAAACCAAATGTCTTGAAAAGTATGCTATTAGTTTAGTTTTTTTTCCCTTAGCTTATACCGGCAAAGTTTCATTTTATGGATGTGGCTTCTCTCACGAGACCTTCACTGTTGTGTGAAGAATGGAAATATGACGTTATATACCTTTTATGAAGTTATCGGAAAAGTCATGACTCATTTGGTCTACGTTGTACAACATGTATTTTATGACACAAAAATATATTTCAATCAACGATATATTGCCCATTTTGCTCAATAACCTTGCGCCATCTTTCAGCAAGCTGCAGATTTCCTCGTTCATAGAATAGAAGAAACTGTCTTGATCCACGAAAAACCGAAGAAGGTGCTGGTTTACAGCCTCATTGGAATTGAATGGTATTCCACGCAAGGACTGTTAAAGAGAGCGAAACAAATGGAAGTCTGACGGTATAAGATTAGACGAGTATGTTGAGTGTGGCAACACATTTCATTTAAACTTCGAAATGTTTTGACGGGAGACCAAACATGTGTGGTTTAGCGTTGCGGTGATGGAACAGGGCCTCTTTAAAATTCACGGTTTCCGGCCGTTTTTGGATGATAGTTTCGTTCAAATTGTTGAATTGCCGACAGCACGCTTCGGTATCGATTGTTTGGTTCTTAGAAAGAAGCTCAAAAAACAGGACCTCTTTAAAATCCCACGACGCTGAGAGCATAATCTGTCTCTGATGAATGTCTGTTTTCGATGTCGTTTGAGGCGCATCACTCCTTTAGGACCACGAACGTTGCCGCATCACATTGTTCTACACGATTCAATTCTTAGCATCAGTTATCAATCACTTCAAAAGAGGATCGTTTTCCTCACATACAGTTAGCAAAAATAGTATTCGTCTCAAAGCGCACACAATATAAATCGAATCATATATTAAAGGAACGAAGACTTTATCGCACAATAATATGCCCGTAGGTTCGTCTACACTTCCCAGCATAAAATAAATTAAAAAAGAAATGAAACTTTGTCTTTTGTTTTCTACAGGTTACAATAAAGCAGAGAGAAGTCACATTTACTGCCAAAAAAGTATTCGTCTTGTATCTACCTGAAGCAACATACCCTTCGTAACGCGTGTCTTTTGGTACTATTTGCAGAAGTTTGTGTCAGTTAGTGAACTCTAGTCGAAGTGTGTGTGTGTGTGCTGCTGCTGTTGGAGTGAACAACTAACAGAAATCAACCAGGGGAGACAGAATGGGCCGAAAATCAAAAGAAACAAGTGAAGAGGAAAGACGAATAATGATACGATTGTTTGGTAAGGGTAAATCCTTTAGTGAGATCAGTGATATGATTGGTCGGCCTATTACCACCATTAAAAGCTTTATATACAAGTTTAGAAAGACAAAAACATACAAAAATCTACCGAGATCGGGGCGTCCATCACAACTAACGCAGCAAGATAGACGTCTCATCTTATGTAAAGTTAAGAAAACTCCGAAAATGAGTGCACCCGTCATAGCTGCGGAGCTTGAACAAGAGTCTGGAAAGAAAGTGTCAGGTCAAACTGTGAAAAACGTCCTCCATGAAGCTGGATATAGAGCTCGAACAGCCCGCAGGAAACCACATATCAGCAAAACCAACAGAAAGAAGCGCCAGGAGTATGCAAAATCACACAGAAACGAGACATTCGACTTCTGGAAAAAGGTGGTTTTCACTGATGAAAGCAAATTTAATTTGTTTCAATCAGATGGACGAGTTCTGGTATGGAGAAAAAAGAATTGTGAGCTGGAGGAAAAGAATCTTACAGCTACAGTGAAACATGAGGTCGGATCAGTACTTGTATGGGGGTGTATGAGTGCGAACGGGGTTGGCGAATTGTGTTTCATTGAGGGAATAATGGATCACATAGCATATATCAACATCTTGAAGAAACATCTTCCCACAAGTGTTGAGCAAATGGGCCTAGTAGGGGATTACATATTCACGCAAGATAACGACCCGAAACCAGTGTTGGCAAGGTAATTTACTTGTTACGTATTTTACATAAATTACGCGTAATTTACTAGTAATATACGTCATGTAGAAAACCAGTTTTTTACGCAGACGTAGAAAACTATATTTCTTTCATTAAAACTAAGATCATTTTGAATAATCGGTTATATTGTAAGCTTAGTTTTCTTATTTGAGTTATGCTCAAATATTATTATCTTCTAAACATTATATTGAAAAGTAATGATTTCATGCCAAATCATAGTAATAAAAGACAATTTTGGATAGCCCCTCACCGCCCCACTACTACTTTTCACCTATTAGCGCACACACAAGCACAACCACCCAACATATAAGCACACACATTAAAAATATGTGTTGGTTCGGATATGTTTGAAAGTATCAAGTAACCTTTTGATTATAACAATTTATTGTTACACCTTTGCAGCTTTTAATATAAAACTCGAAACATTTCAGTATATTTTGAGACTTCTATTAGAAAAAAGAAATTGACTGTTAGGCTCATACCAGCTTCATATTACACACTAAAACACACACACATAACTGATACGAAAAATACTGAACAGAATATTGAAACAATGAAATTTTAGAATAAACTGATTTGTTTTTCTTCCACGTCCCAACGATACTATATATACCATTTCACTTAGCACTGGGACATATTGAATTTTCGATGTAAAAGTTAGATTCTCATTTTAAACACACACAACTGAAAAATATAAAAGCACCCAACAGAACATTATACTACATTTTTCGGAATGAACTCATTTATTTTGCTCTTTTCTTCCAAGTCCAATAACAACACTAAATATATTACTTCCCTTAGCACTTGACTATCATTTGAACTTTTAATGTAGAAATTTTTCATGCTCATAATAAATCGACAAAACTGAAGAAAATACTCAACAGAATATTGAACTACTTGTTTCTTAGTTGTTTTTGCAAAGAAACAATTTGTCTTTATTCCTAGTTCGAATACTGAATACATTTCACTTGGTTTCAATAACACTGAGTATATCATTTCATTTAAAACTTAGCCATTATTTTAATTCTAAAACAAAAAAAGAAAAAAAGTACATGCCATTTCCATTAGAGTTTAGTACAATTCGAACACAACACTCTTAATCACACTAATATTCATAACTTGAGTGGTCTTGTAATTTGAGGGTGTAGTATATTTGAAGTAGTTTCTTCGAACGTTCGAAGCTGAGCCGGTTCCTTGTGACGTTATGGACAAAGGACCAATTTGAGAAAAGTCTTTCAATTTGCGCTGAAGATGCTAGGTTGTGCAGTAACTTCATAGCAAATTCTGACAACTCCTTATGTTGCCGAGTAGCAAAATATCAGAATGTGCGTGGTGTTGTAATTCCCTTCTTCATAAGTTCTTCAAATTTTCCACATTTTCCCCGATATTGCTGGTGGCTAGTTATT
Organism: Thermobia domestica; assembly: GCF_964235325.1. NCBI lineage: Eukaryota > Metazoa > Arthropoda > Insecta > Zygentoma > Lepismatidae > Thermobia > Thermobia domestica. The sequence continues at coordinate 42,816,708 of NC_137456.1, forward strand.
CCTGAAGGGTCGAGGTTTTCCAAAAGAAACTCCTCTACTTGTTCGTGATTCTTTTCTCAGACACTGCAGAAAGTCGTCACAGTGGAGACCACGAAGGCTTACCATTGTTGTTGTATTGCACAATAATTTCTCCCACGGCTTCTCTAGCATAAAACTTTTCTCGATTACAGAGGGTTAAAAACACGAAACATGATGAAATGGGTTTGGAACAGTCACGCATGCAAACCGTATTATACAATGCTACTTTACAAAGCCAATACAAAATTCCCAGTTTATGCTTACGGATTAAGTTATGCAAAATCCAGCTAGATTCCATATAATTTTAGGAAGAATTTTTTTAAAGCTTAGCGCGTAGAACGTTTTCTTTTAATTTGTAGACCTGTTTCTAATTTTTTACGTACTTTACGTATTTTACGTAAATTACGCGTTTTTACGTGTATTTTACGCGTCAAGTAGAAAACCTTTTTTTACGCGTAATTACCCAACCCTGCCCGAAACACACTGCCCTGAATACGAAGCTGTGGCTCTTATACAATACTCCGAAGTGGATGGAAACCCCTTCACAATCACCGGACATAAATCCAATTGAGAATCTATGGCACACACTGGAAACAAACATACGAAAACACCATATTTCAAATAAAACTGATTTTAAAAACACATTGTTGACGGAATGGAGAAACATTACCAGGACAACAACAGAAAATTTAGTTAGATCAATGCCAAAGAGGTTGCAGGAGGTCATACGGCGAAAAGAAGGACCCACAAAGTATTAAAATTTGGTTGTCGACAATCTAAGCCATAGCAGATGAATAATGTTTCTTTGTAGACAAATACTTTTTTGGCGTGAAATGTGTTTAGTTTATTTTATTTGTACCTTTTCGTATGCTTCGAATGTGAAATAACTTAATTTGTATGTTTAGTAAATATATAGATAGTGTAATGAAATATTTGTGTTTCGTTCTTGCTTTTATTACTGAGTTGAATGCAAATTATATGCGTACAAACACTTCAGTTTTGGCCGAACGAATACTTGTTTGCTCACTGTATATTTTTTCGCCGCCGTCAAATGAACTTTGAGTTCATGAGAAATCAACACATTGAGTTTCCTTATGTATATTAGTTTTTTCAGATGATCATGAACAGTTGAATAAAGTTTATGCAACTTTTCACAGGCATGTCACGCGTTCTTCCATTTCCTAAAGTGAAATAAAATATTACGGGAACGCAACTTTTCATCTTTCATGCGTTGTCAAATCTGTAGAAACAAACCAAACAAAGAGCAATATTGGTACAAATGATGCTCAACCTCTCACCTATTCATGACATGACATGAAAATTCGTACGATGAAGATTAAGCAGCAGCAATCTGTATGAGCTGTCTGTCCAGTCATAGCCACTCCAGTTACCAGAGCCACGTGCAAGATCGAGAGCCACCGAGAATATCTCAAGGCGTCTACACGTGCTTAAGACCTGTTCTTAAAGCTATTCCCTTTCATTCTCCCTCTTTTACCTTCCACTTTCGTGTGTCATTTTCTGTTCTTTTTCCCAATAAACCATTTGGAGTTTTTGAACTACAGAGATGGTATTTCTTACCTGCACAGTAGGGATGTAAACGTCCCATGGTTGTACATGCATTATAGCAACATAAACCCTCATTCCGATTAAAAATATATAATACAAAACAATTCTGGTTAAAATAATAAGATTAAGAGTTACTTGTGTTAGTTTGGTTTCAAGTTGGTGAGAAGTAAGGTGGTGGAAACATTTAATTGACAAGAAAGATAGTCAGTGAACCAAACTCAGAAGTTTCCAGCGTCCAAAGCTGCGGAATATAGCCTTTCTTGCCCTTTATGTCAATTGAAACACCAATTCGCATAGAAAATGCGAATTAAGTATCACATACGAGATAAGCTTGAGCAGAACCTAGCCTGTTCCTTGCCAAGCTCGGCCACCAAATACAGCTATCTTTATTCCTTAAATAATGAGCTACTTGCTCACGACTTTCGTTCAAATCCGGGAAGTAATTACCGAGAAATAAAGAACCATATTCAAGTCAATCAGAGTTTGTCCTTGGCCAAGTTAGGCTACCAATTACAGAGGCCTTTAGTCATTAAACAATGACACACTTGCTCACCAAATTTCGCTCAGATCCGGGCAGTAATTAGCGAGATATAAAATACCACATTCAAGTCAAGCAGTCTGTCCGTGGCCAAGCTCGGCTACCAATTACAGAGGCCTTTATTTCTAAAACAATGAGCTACTTGCTCACCAAATTTCGTTCAGATTTGTGCAGTAATTACCGAGAAATAAAGTACCACATTCAAGCCAAGCCGAGCCTGTTTCTGGTCAAGCTCAGCCACCAAACACAGCTATCTTGATTCTTCAAACATAATTTTGGCCAGTAGTTACAGGGTATTTAAGTACCACATGCCTACAAGTTCGCAAATGGTTATGCTGGAATCTAAAAACAGAACACTCTCGCTTGCTTTTACATTACAATAAGCAGCATCACTAGTATAATAGGCAAATCAGTACTAAAATGATATTTGTTTATTCTTTGTTTTAGGTGGCCCACTTAATGTGAGTTTGTACTTAAACCTGGAAAGAATAGCTGACATAGACACAAAAAATGACGTAAGTGAAAGAAATTTTAAAATTAGTTAAATATTTCCATTTTCATTAAAATCATTTCCACTTTCTATTCTTTATTTCTTTATTACTAGCAGCGTTCACCCCGCTTCGCTGCGGTCACCCCGGAACGCAATAAACTTTGTTACTTAGATAATTTTTACTTTTTCGCTTTCAAGTGATATGATAAAAACCATAGAAGATTGCAGTAAATCTTAACATTATATCGCCTGTCATTTATGTTAACCCGCCCCGCTTCGCTGCGGTCATCCCGGTGCTGGCATATTGTAAAAGTGTCTGTAAAAATAAGCAAATCAATTAAAAAATTTTAAACAGAAGATTCAAGCTATTTTCCGCTGTATATCGCCTGTCATTTATGTTAACCCGCCGAGTGACACGGTCATGCGGGTTGCATATAAATACGTTTATTTTTACCTATGATGAACTAATAACAAAGGATTTGTACGTTATGGACACTTGAATGGTCAATTATCTCAAGACACTGGTAATTAAAAATTAAAGTGATATGATAAAAACCATCTAGGGTCCAAATCCTAATAACCCCCCAAAAATGAAAGAAATTGGTTCAGCCGTATTAGCGTGATGAGCGGACAAAATTTTGTACGTTCTCTTTTATATATATAGATTATTATAATGTGGTACAAGACTGTATAATTACTTTGTGATATCCTCTAAATAAACATTGTTATTACAACAACATTACTGTGAAAAATAGAATACGGGGTATTATGCAAAGTCGCTTTGACGTCTGATTAGTGCCATACTAATGATTTGACTAACGCACGGTGGTACTAATATATTTGTGATACTCCAACTTATGGTGCAGAGCAAATTAGTACGATGATGTAGTTGTGAAGATTTGTAAATACAATAGTGTTATCTTGTTGTCTTTATAGCTGATGACGAATAACATGTAGTGCAGAGTAATTTGGTATGATGATGGATTTGCAAATGTCTCTAAATACAATAATTTTAAGTTAATTTCATTACAGCTGATAATGGTTGGCATGTGGTGCAGAGTAATTTAGTATCTTGATAGAATTGCAAGGGCCTGTAAATACAATAATTTTAAGTTATTTTCTTTACAATTGATAACGGTTGTCATGTAATGTAAAGTAGTTTAGTATGATTACGATTTACAAGGGCCAGTAAACACAATGGGCCTTTTGCAGAACCGTTCTGAAGGGTGATTAGTGCCATACTAGAGAGTTCGACTAACATATGTTCCCTGCAGTAGTCAGGCCTTTAGTATGACGCTAATCATACCTCAAAACGACTCTGAACAAGGCCCATTAATTTTAAGTTATTTTATTTACAACTAGCAGCGTTCACCCCGCTTCGCTGCGGTCACCCCGGAACGCAATAAACTTTGTTACTTAGATAATTTTTACTTTTTCGCTTTCAAGTGATATGATAAAAACCATAGAAGATTGCATTAAATGTTAACATTATATCGCCTGTCATTTATGTTAACCCGCCCCGCTTCGCTGCGGTCACCCCGGAAGTTTTCGCTTTCAAGTGATATGATAAAAACCATAGTAGATTGCAGTAAATGTTAACATTATATCGCCTGTCATTTATGTTAACCCGCCGAGTGACACGGTCATGCGGGTTGCATATAAATACGTTTATTTTTACCTATGATGAACTAACAAAGGATTTGTACGTTATGGACACTTGAATGGTCAATTATCTCAAGACACTGGTAATTAAAAATTAAAGTGATATGATAAAAACCATCTAGGGTCCAAATCCTAATAACCCCCCAAAAATAAAAGAAATTGGTTCAGCCGTATTAGCGTGATGAGGTAACAAAGGATTTGTGCGTTCTCTTTTATATATATAGATAGATTGATAACGGTTGTCATATAATGTAGAGTAGTTTAGTATGATTACGATGTTGCAAGGACCAGTAAATACAATAATTTTAAGTTATTTTCTTTACAATTGATAACCGTTGTCATGTAATGTAGAGTACAGTACAACCCCTCAAATCCGAACCCCGGAAATCCGAAAACCCGGCAAATCCGAACACGTTCTCAGGAGGAAAAAAATAACTACAGCTGGAAAATGAAAAAAATAGATTTAATCACACAAATTTAGTTTTTTTTAAGGTTTTAACATTTTTAGACTTAATGCTTATTCTAAATTATTATCTTATTATATTCTTACAAGAAGACAGTTATAGATATGCGACAATCATTTTGGACATGAGTGTACACCCGCCAGTCAAGGTCACTGCCCTTTCGACCACTGGGCCACCCTGTCTAACCTCAGTCGTTGTTTTACCGCCAATTCAGTGACGAAATAGGTACGTAATATTATTTCCCGGGTAATCCGAACCCCCGAAATCCGAACAGGGTTCAGCCCCAATTAGTTCGGATTTGAGGGGTTGTACTGTAGTTTAGTATGACTACGATGTTGCAAGAGCCAGTACAACTGATATTTTCGTCGCGTGATTAGTGCCATACTAAAGAGTTTGACTAACATATGTTCCCTGCAGTAGTCAGGCCTTTAGTATGACGCTAATCATACCTCAAAACGACTCTGAACAAGGCCCATTAATTTTAAGTTATTTTCTTTACAACTGATAACGGTTGATATGTGTTCTAGAGTAGCTTAGTATGATGATGAAATTGCAAGGACCAGTAAATACAATAATTGTAAGTTATTTTATTTACAATTGGTAACGGTTGTCATGTAATATAGAGTAGTTTAGTATGATTACGATGTTGCAAGGGCCAGTAAATACAATAATTTTAGGTTATTTTTTTTACAGTTAATAACGATTGATATGTGGTGCAGAGCATCTTGGTACGAGGACAGAATTGTTATAAAAGAAGATAACTCTTTGACCGACCGCTTGACCCTTCCAAAGTCAGATCAGGACAGGGTATGGCTGCCATCTGTTGACTTCTGGTTAATGAAAGAACAAACTGAGAGAAAAAGCATTCGAAACAACAGAAAGTTGCTTCTTACAAGGGATAAACGTTTAATTTTTGTCATTGGGTACGCCATTTTGTTAATATGATACTTTGATATTTTGTACGTTCTGAAGGTATATGCACTAGTATATTTTTAATTCCACGATATGTAAATTTCTTTCTTTTCTGTATTATTCTATTTAATTGTGTTACTTTTCACACTGACGCAATATGAGACGAGCTTGTACTCGTTAAAAAGGGGTTCGAACAACTACTCAGATTTTTATGTCCGGGCATTGAAAATTCCATTATTCAGTGTTGCCAACCTGGAGATGAAAATTGTTCAACAACGAAAATCGAAATTCTCCCTTAGCCTCCGTAGGCACTAATCAACATTATATTTGGATGATGTCTTTAGGAAACATTGTGGAATCGGACCATCAGAAAAACATTCGTTACACTTGCGGACGCTGTAACGCGCTAGCTGTTCCCGTTGCCGTACGCGACTCCATGCAATCCGTAAGGTGGAGAAGTAGGACTTGTTGGTGGAACATGAGTTGACATGAAAGGCAAGAATCGCCGATTGAAGATGTGAAGTTCTCTGAGTTCAGGGTATAACCAGAAAATGTTTCTGCTCCGAATTGTCACTTTTGATGAAAAATGTGTCTGCTTTGACAATCGCAAAGGGAATGGACAGTTAGTTGTTGGATCTTGATCAGAGTCTACGATGGTTTCCCAAACCCCTACATGTTGTTGCTGGTATGTTGTTCTATTATGAGGTTGGTCCATTAAATCTTTCTCCGTCGAAGCGAAACCACCTGACCTCAACTCCATGAAATGCATCGTAAACTTCTGCCCGTAAGTATTCAAAAGACATGGTATTCTTATGTTGTTGAACAAGGCATGCGCAGAACTTTCATGAGTTGCAGTACGTAATCTTTCTTCAGTCATCGTATCCTCCTGACTTCTCTCCTACCGATTATGGCAAAAGTGTATGCTTGTACACCACTTTGATTAACCTGATATTGTAATTTTCTGGCTTTATTTCCATTATTGAAATAAAATGCCTGTACCGGACATTTCATTCGCAGTAATCTAACACCTTGTTTACTTCTCTTACAGAATATGTTCATTATCAAAATTGCATCTATTAAGATAAAACTGCCAACATAATTATAACTATATCAATTACTTACCCTAGTGTTGAAAGATCTTCCAGGTTCAAGGCTCAGAAGCAAAATTCTATCAATGTTTCAAATTTTTATCTACTTATTTACGCATTTTTTAAAAATTTTGTTCATTCAACATCGTATTAACTATCTGTCCCATAAGTAGTCTTATACTCTTCTTTTAGTTTAACTACTCAAAAGCTATTTTCGTACCGGATTTCCGTTAAATTCAAACATAACCTTGATAGCTTATAGCTCGCGAATCAGATATCTGCACCCAAAAAAATGCAGATATGATACGCACGACACAAATCAAAATCTATCTCAATATCAAGTTTGGTCGAGATCAGACGATGGGACGCAAAACTTAAAGATTTCATTTCATTTCATTTAAAAATGGAGTTGAAATGTATTCTTGAGACAATTAATCTATTGGAAAGAACAGATTGTCGTATCTACTACGTTCTACCATTTTTGCTCTATATCGATCTAGCGTAAAAAACGGAAATGGTTGATTTCTACCACATCCAGTTCCAATATCAACTGTAAAAATGGACTCTATTCGCCAACATTGACTCTCTACTGGTCAATATTGGCGGTGATTCATCTTTCCTCCCATGATCTTTTGTCTCCCAGACGGAGTGAGTAATGTAGATGCTACAAATAAGATGCATGTTGTCAAAATCTCTGTCAGATCATGACATAATATATCCAACTTCATCAAGTATTGTGATCACCTGTTAATTTAGATGAGCAAGACATTATTCCGGTACCTATTGCAACATTTTAAGAAAATTTCCTGCAAAATTTTAAGGAAGGAATTTAAATTAAGGGTTTAATTACATCTTGAGTCAGACACTTATGTTAAAAATATTCACACATTTGCGTTAACGTTTTATAAACAATATTCTTTTTTGTTTATTCTTAAGAGAAAGTAGTTGTATTTCACATTAAAACTTTGGTTCTCTCTATGAACCATTGTGTTCTCCACAGCTTTAAACAGATTAGTCTATATATATCTGAGTGAAGTGTTACGGAAACGAAATGGTCCATAAAATGTTGAGTTGATTTTGAGTTTGACATCCCGTTTAGCAGCGAGGCTATATGAGACGTGGACCTACTGATTAATGTGGAATCCTGTTTTGGACCATTATATAGTATTATACGGATCCGAAATGTGAACATTACGAAATATCTATGAAAGAGAACTTCAATCTTTGAAACTGTGAGTGTAGAGAAGAATAGAGGAAAAATTAGTCTAATTAGATAAAACTATTAACATAATGCTAGAATATTTGTTTTTTATTCTTTTCTTTCAGTTTAACGTACCAGGATTACGCCCTTTAGGCTAAGACAGACAATGATTAAAGCAAGTAAATGATGATAAAAGAATTGATGGAATGAGAAAGTGGGAGGAACCTAGAGTACCCCGAAAAAAGCCGCGGGCGCAATGTTATCCACCGCAAACTTACTTGGCCGAGGTTCGAACCAGGGACCCCACACACCAGGGGTAAGCGATTTACCATTCAGACCCCTTAGAGTGTTTGGAAGATATAGGCTTTTCCATTTTCAAATTATAGCATACCCCCGTATATGCTCGTTCTTTTGTAAATATACGGTGAATATACGTTATTACTTCACTTTGACGGTACAACGTAGGAAAAGGGAGAGGAAGATAGATAAAAAAAAATAAAAAATGGAAGTGACTATATTTGTGTCCTAATAACTCTTGAACCACCGGACTGATCTCAAGCAAAGTTTCAATATAGATGAGGCTCGGACCTGGGATTCTTTTCGTTATTTTACTTTGACGGTGCTATTTTTTTTTTGGGGGGGGGGAGGAGAAAATATTTTAGAATGATAGAAATTGATCGATATTAGTGTCGAATTCATAGTTCGCGGTGTCGCTGTGGTGAACAGTAACATTTCCGATGCTATTTAAATCCAAATTCAGCCCCAAAACTTGGAGGAGGGGTATATATATATAAACAGGATCGAAAATAACCGATATTAGTGTCGAATCCATAGTTTTCAGGGTTGTTGAGATGGACGATGACACTTGCGAAGCCATGGAAATCCAAATTCAGTCAGGCAACTTGAAGGAGGGGAATGGGAGAGATATAAAAAGGAGTTATGCATTTAAAGTTTTGATTTCAACTCAGCGAAGCGAGTAATCAACGCTAATTTTGTGCAATATAAGTAATTAAGTATAATATAAGACATAGTTTTGAAATAAAGATACTTCAAACAAAAATGTTATTTTGGTTTGATATTTGATTGCAGAAGACAGTCATGGCGTAGTTCGACCACATCACATTCCATCTAATAACTCAATTGAAGACCTGAATTGCAGAACATCCTAAGTCCACTGGAGTACTTTTTTTTTTTTTTTTTTTTTTAGAAGACAAGATTATACTTGGCATGCTATTCTGTTTAGCTTAAATTATTTTGTATTATTTTAAAAATTGATTTGGATTTACATATTATGCAAGTGAATAGCCCTTAAAACATAGATGCTAACATAAAAAGAAAAAAAAACGCAAAATACGAAGAAAAAGGATGGACTCTTGATGTTTTGCCATTCAGGTTTTTTAATTTCACCGGAAGTGGCTCTTATCCCATTATATTTTCAAAAGCTGCTCATATATGGACCGCTTGGATACCAAATGGTGTAACTCCAAAATAATAGAAGTATTTGAAAAGAGAACTTTGAAGCTCAATACCTCTTCCATGAAAAGTTTTTTATTTATTTTATAGTTGCAACCAACAACATAATTATGAAGTTTCTTTTCTAATGCTGATAGTGATAAGCATTATATTCATGCGATTTATATAACATTTTTAAGTTCAAAGTTACCTCCTGGAAAATTTATGTTTTGGAGCTAAACCACTTGAGGTCTCTTTTTTTTCTCTCTTTCTCCTTTCTCTCTCTCTTTTCTTCATCTCCCTTTCTTTTCCTTCTTTCTCTCTTTCTTTTCCTTCCTCTCCCTTACTTTTTTCTTCTTTCTCTTTCTCTGTCTGTCTTTATCTCTTTCTTTTTCTTCCTCCCCCTTCCTCTTTCCTTCTTTCTCCCTTTTCTCTTTATATCTATTTTTCTTCCTCTCCCTTCCTCTTTCCTTATTTCTCTCTCTCTTTCTCTCTCCTCCTCTATTTCTGCTTTTCGTTCTTTCTCTGTTTCTCTCTCTTCTTTTCTCTTTCTATCTGTCTTCCTTTCTCTCTCACTTTCTCTCCTTTTCTCTCTTTCTCTCCTTTTCTCCCTTTCTCTTTTTTTCTTTCTCTTTCCTTCTTTCTCTCTCTTCGTTTCTGTCACTCTCTCTTTCTCTCTTTTTGTGTTTTTCTCTCCTCTTTCTTCCTCTTTTTTCTTTTTTCTCCTTTTCTCTCTTTTACCTGTTCTCTTTCTATATCCTTCTTTCTTCTCTCTCTTTCTCTCCCTCTCGTTCTTTTTCTCTATCTGTCTGTCTATTTCAATATATATTGCAAACTTAATTCTGTTTCTATCAATTTAACCTAGTCCCCCCCCCGGTTCTCTAATCCAGTTCACATAGAGACGAGGTAGAGTGCACGTGCGAGGTTGATCTCGCATGATTGTGCAACCTCTAACTGCAACGAGTTTAAGTCAATTTCGGAGCTACTGTTAATACTAATGTTTTCGGTCCTTCATACCCTCGATGTCACATAAGGACGCAAAAAAAATCAGCTCAATCTGCTTTACCTCTCCTCCTTCAAACAATTATTTATTGAGAAACAATAATCTATAAATACAAGCAAGGCTAATGCAAGACTTTTAGTTTTATTTGAGTTTAGCATCTTTTCAGCAGCGAGACCGTATGAGACGTTAACCCACAGATTAACGTGGTATTCAAACTACATGAGCTCTTACCAAGGATTGAACCTGGTCTCCCGTGCTTAAGGTTATTCAGAACGTCCAAACAGTATGTGTCCAAAACGATAGATGGCGCCACCGTCACCAATGTTAACATATACAACTAATAAAATTAAAACAATCAAATATAAAATAAACAGTTCAAAAATTAAGCAAAAACTGATATAATCTGGCTAATGGACGTTACAAAATCTAGGGAATGGTACATGTCGATTTCAGACATTGTTATTAGTTTCATTGTTAGAGGCCACCATTGTTAAGTAAACAATCAACTTTATCTGCCGTACTTTCTACCAGAAACTGACCAAACTTTGCACGCCCATTTAAGATTGAAATATCTAGGGAATGGTACGTGTGGATTCCACATATTGTTGTTAGTTTCATTGTTAGAGGCCACCATTGTTAAATAAACAATCAACTTTATCTGCCACACTTTCTACCACAAACTGACCAAACTTGGCATACCCATCGGATTACAACTGAGATATCTACTGAATGGTACCAGTCGATTTCACATATTGTTGTTAGTTTCATTGTTCGAGGCCGCCATTGTTAAATAAACAATCGTTGGAATTCTCCATTGTTAGATAAACAATCAACTTTATCTGCCATACTTTCTATCACAAACTAACCAAGCTTGGCACACTCATTTACGATTGAGATATCAATGGAATGGTACGTGTCGATTTCACCTATTGTTGTTACTTTCATTGTTAGAGGCCGCCATTGTTAAATGAACAATCAACTTTATCTGCCATACTTCCTACCAGAAACTGGCCAAACCTTGAACACACATTTAAGATTAAAATATCTAGGGAAAGATATGTGTCGTTTTCTCATATTGTTGTTAGTTTCATTGTTGAAGATCACCATTGTTAAATAAACATTCGTTGGATTTCTCTATTGTTAAATAAACGATTAACTTTATCTGTCATAATTTCTACCACAAACTAAACAAACTTTTCACACTTATGAACGATTGAGATATCTATGGAATGGTATGTGTCGATTTCACATATTGTTGTTCTTTCATTGTTGAAGGCCACCATTGTTAAATAAACAATCTTTGGATTTCTAAATTGTTACATAAACAATCAACTTTATCTTACACTCTTTCTACCAAAAACTAATCAAATTTGGCGCACTCATTTACCATTGAGATATCTATGAAACAATACGTGTCGATTTCACTTATTTTTATTAGTTTCATTGTTAGAGGCCACCATTGTTAAATAAAAAACCAACTTTATGTGCCACACTTTTTAACAGAAACTGACCAAACTTTGCACACCCATATAAGATTGAAATATCTAGGGAATGGTATGTGTCGATTTTTATATTGTTGTTAGTTTCATTGTTGAAGGCCACCATTGTTAAAGAAACAATCAAGTTTTTCTGCCACACTTTCTACAACAACCTAAACAAAATTTGCAGACTCATTTAAGATTAAGATATCTATGAAACGATATGGGTCGATTTCACATATTGCTGATAGTTTCATTGTTAGAGGCCACCATTGTTAAATAAACAATCAACTTTAACGGCCATACGTTCTACCACAAACTGACCAAACTTTCCACACCCATTTAAAGTTGAAATATCTAGGGAATGCTATGTGTCGATTTCACATATTGTTGTTAGTTTCATTATTGAAGGCCACCATTGTTATATAAACAATGGTTGGATTTCTCCATTATTAAATATACAGTAACTTTATCTGTAATATTTTCTACCACAAACTAACCAAACTTGGCACACTCATTTACGATTGAGATATCTATGGAATGGTGCGTGTTGATTTCACTTATTGTTGTTACTTTCATTGTTAGAGGCCACCATTGTTAAATGAACAATCAACTTTATCTGCCATACTTTCTACCGCAAACTGGCCAAACTTGGCACACCCATTTAAGATTGAAATATCTAGGCAATGGTATGTGTGGATTCCACATATTGTTGTTAGTTTCATTGTTGAAGACCACCATTGTTAAATACACAATCGTTGGATTTCTCCATTATTAAATATACAGTCAACTTTATCTGTCATATTTTCTGCCACAAACTAACCAAACTTGGCACACTCATTTACGATTGAGATATCAATGGAATGGTTCGTGCCGATTTCACACATTGTTGTTAGTTTCATTGTTAGAGGCCACCGTTGTTAAGTAAACAATCAACTTTATCTGCCGTACTTTCTACCAGAAAGTGAAGAAACTTTGCACATCCATTTAAGATTGAGATATCTAGGGAATGGTACGTGTGGATTCCACATAGTGTTGTTAGTTTCATTGTTGAAGGCCACCATTGTTAAATATACAATCAACTTTATCTGCCACACTTTCTACCACCAACTGACCAAACTTGTCATACCCATCGGATTACAACTGAGATATCTAGGGAATGGTACCTGCCGATTTCACAAATTGTTGTTAGTTTCATTGTTATAGGCTACCATTGTTAAATAAACAATTAACTTTGTCATACGTTCTACCAGAAACTGACGAAATTTTGCACACAAATGTAAGTTTTAAATATCTAGGGAATGCTACGTGTCGATTTCATGTATTGTTGTTAGTTTCGTTGCTGAAGACCACCATTGTTAAATACACAATCGATGGATTTCTAAATTGTTAAATAAACAAACAACTTTACTGCCATACTTTCTACCACAAACTAACCAAACTTGGCACACTCATTTGCGATTAAGATGTCTATGGAATGGTACGTGTCGATTTCACATATTGTTGTTAGTTTTCTTGTTAGAGGAAACCATTATTAAATAAACAATCATCTTTATCAGTCATACTTTTTAGCAGAAACTGGCCAAACTTTGCATACCCATTTAAGATTGAAATATCTATGGAATGGTATGTGTCGATTTCACATATTGTTTTTGTTTCATTGTTGAAGATCACCATTGTTAAATAAACAATCATTGGATTTTTTCTTTGTTAAATAAACAATCAACTTTATCTTACATACTTTCTACCACAAACTAACCAAACTTTGCACACCCATTTAAGATTGAAATATCTAGGAAATAGTACGTGTTGATTCCCAGAGCCGTAGCTAAGGGGGGGCCAGCGGGGCGCCCGCCCCGGGCGCTGATAGCAAGGGGGCGCCGAACGAGCGAGGAGAAAGAAAAAGTGGTGTTGGACATGAGTAAAATACGAGTCGCCCCCAGAAAGTATTGGCGCCCTATTAGATCAATATTGCTGTCGGTTATCAATGTAATTCGCAGATTTCTTAAAAATTTTCTTGCCCGCTTCGCTCGCAATCCAAAAGTTTAAATAAGTCATAAGTTTTTACGTATTACTTAAAGGGTTTATTATAGATGGTTTCTTAATAACATGTGGTATACAAGGTCCCGAATAATGACTTATAGTGTATGCAGGACAGTGGCGTATTTACGATTTTGTTTCGGGGGCTTTGCTAACTTTCGGGTGGGGCTTTCCCTGAAAATGTGAAAATTCTGCAAGATATTTCATATACTTTACTATAATAAGTAAGATTTCGGGAGGGGGGTTAAGCCCGGAAGCCCGTTAAATACGCCACTGATGCAGGAGCATTTTTAAAATCAGAAAGAATCAAAGTCGTGTTCGACATTTAACAGCGATGAGTTTGCTTAGTTCAAAACGTTTTTTTTTTTTTATCTACCCAATCGGATTAATCATGACGCACAGTGGGGCCAAAGCACTGAATTCTTGGCAAAAATAAGAATTCGCAATATGAAGCAGAAAATTGAAAGAAAACCAATTAGTTCGGTGTGTGCAGTGGCTACAATAATGTTATTTCGACATTATTTCATCAAAAGCATAGTGTTTTACATCATAAAAGGAAATAGGTCTATTCCTTATATTTGCGCCTAAATTATATAACAGATTATATGATTGGCATAAACAAACGCGTGGGCAATATGCTTTGATTTGGCAATTTACGATTGGCTTATATTCTTACGCATGAAAGGAAAAAGTGTACTTATTCATTTTACAACTGAAGAGTATTAAAATTGAAGAAAAGTTCTTGGTTCTCAAAATTATTTCAAACTTGTGGAGGATTCGTTATGACAATGAAGATGCAAGGACGCTTCAATACATAAAAATTATCTCATCAGAAGTTCTCGATAGGGATATATTATCAGATATGTTAAACATATTATGATTTACAAGCATCAGTAATGTGACGATGTGCAGTCTCTTTTTTTATTATTTAGCTCGTTTTATTCCACCATAATGTAGAGATCTGCTCACGCTAATTCTGTAGCGGATGTCACAAAGAAATATACTTAAATTACACCATGATTTTCATGGGAAAAGTGGTTTAATCTAGGGGAATGACAACATTATTTATAAAAGGTAAGTTTATTACATAACTAAAATGGTAATATACAACAATATTTAATTTAGTGATTCAACAAAAGTAATGGAATATCTGATAGTTCATTTGATAGATTGATACCTTAATTTAGTTCGATTAACAGGCTAGGTATTGAAATATTTTAGTTATTGGAGATGGAAGATGAATTACGAGTATGCGACTTTTAGTCTTAGTCGTGAGAGTTTTACTATCGACTGATGAATCATTTTGCAGTGCTGACTGACATACTATTACTTGAACTCAAAATAGCAATTGTGCATGTACATACCTTGAATAGAAGTCTTGTTACACTCTGCAACTTGATGTCCCGAAGGTCTGAGTTCCTATACTCCTAGTCACTACGTCGTTGCCGCCTGAATAACAACAATCTAGACCTTGAGGTCCCTTTTTATTATTTTGCAAGGGCCACTCCCAAACCTCACATCAGTCATCACATCCTGGTCGTCAGATTCACAAATATGGAAACTTGTTGCTCTTTGCATTCTGATTGGCTATTAGCAAGTAACCGCACCCAAAATTATGGTGTGATCCAGCACACACGTGGATGGCGTGACTGTTACCGCCGGAAGATTTCAATAACAGGATTTCCAGAATTATCCACATCTATCTATGACTTATCCAGAGATTCTTAACTATTAACCAAAATTTCCGCAAATGCGGGGTCACGTTGACAAAATCGTAATTGTTCATCCTGTTAGTAACCAAGCATAAGTAAACATCCTATGAATTTTTGCGCAGTAAAACAACTACAATCACCTTCGAGGTTTTGCGTAGTTCCGTTCTCTGTTACCAGCTCATGATAAGCTAAAGGAGAAAACCGTCCTGTGATTGCACATTAATCCAAAATAGCCTTTTTCAATTCCTTCAATAAAGAGCAATGTAACCATATTTTGAATCCGGCGTCACATTCCCACTGCTTCATAATTTTCGTCCTCGAAAATCATCAAGAAGCGAGCGGTAAAGCGGGCTGAAGTAACCATACTTTTCGAATGACCCTCGTATTAAATGAAGATTTTACAAAATATGCGAATTGTATGTCATGCACATAATATGAGTTGACTAAGATGAGTTTGATGTCGTCATAGTCGTAATTCACCTTTTCTATACAATAAAATAAAGAACATTTGCAATATAATGATATTTTCCGTCTCCTCAACAGACGGATACTTAAGTAGAAAAACATCAATCAAGTGAATAATCATAGAAATTGGCATAACATAGCATATTGAAGTGGCACATTATTATAACATAGTGCTGCTGTATTAAGTTAAGGAAGTACGATATTAAGAGTAAAGGTTAACAACTTTTGGAACATTGTGTTGAAAACATTTGGAATTTCTACAACTGTAATTAATGTCCTGAGCAAAATACTACATAGATAATGAAGAGTTGATAATAATTTGAACATGCTACTGTGACTGAATGTCACTGACTTATTACATTAAGGTTAAAAATAAAACAAAAGAACAGTTATAACTTGTTTGCTACATGCATATAAGTTACTGAATGAAATTACCACATTATACATTAATAAAGTTAATAATAGGTCGAATACGCAACCTTGCAAGAAATTACGTAACTGAAATACTATATATATTGAAAATCAATAATATTTTGAATCATGCGTCATTAGCAAAAGTGAATAGTACAATAATCTATTAATGCCCTGGAAGGTCAGTATAGTTAACAGGTTCCATGTCTTCCAAAATTCATTACAACTGATTTGAGAATAATCAGTGAATCGATAAACATTAACATTGTAGTTGAACTGTTCTGTGCATGGAGAGGGCATAGGGCAAAAGTAACGATAATTAATAATTTAGACTAAATAGTAATAACAAGGAACTGTCAGGATTATCGTCCTAACGATACAGTTATAACGCTATCTTAGATTCAAACTTAGTTCTGTTAGAACTGTTAAGTCTGTATACGGTTTTATGTAGGTGAAATACGTATAACTTAGTGAGATGTATGTTAGTTCAATTTAAACGAAATAGGGTCTCATTAGGGTTGAACGATATAAATTAAAGATGAATTAGTATTGTCTACCCAGGAACACAGTTAGTTAATTTTATTTTAACATTATTCCATTGTTTTCATAGATGTTAGTACCAATATCATGATTTATGAAGTTGTTGATCAAGAATTAATAATTGATTAGAGATTAATGACTAATAGATCGATTACTTTAGCAATTTAAATGACACTAGCAGCGTTCACCCCGCTTCGCTGCGGTCACCCCGGAACGCAATAAACTTTGTTACTTAGATAATTTTTACTTTTTCGCTTTCAAGTGATATGATAAAAACCATAGAAGATTGCAGTAAATCTTAACATTATATCGCCTGTCATTTATGTTAACCCGCCCCGCTTCGCTGCGGTCATCCCGGTGCTGGCATATTGTAAAAGTGTCTGTAAAAATAAGCAAATCAATTAAAAAATTTTAAACAGAAGATTCAAGCTATTTTCCGCTCTATATCGCCTGTCATTTATGTTAACCCGCCGAGTGACACGGTCATGCGGGTTGCATATAAATACGTTTATTTTTACCTATGATGAACTAATAACAAAGGATTTGTACGTTATGGACACTTGAATGGTCAATTATCTCAAGACACTGGTAATTAAAAATTAAAGTGATATGATAAAAACCATCTAGGGTCCAAATCCTAATAACCCCCCAAAAATGAAAGAAATTGGTTCAGCCGTATTAGCGTGATGAGCGGACAAAGGATTTTGTACGTTCTCTTTTATATATATAGATTAACAATCTATAACAAAATAACGAGTTTGTTTTGCCTTACAAGGCAATTAACCTTATTCAGTTGCTTACAGGAATGAATGAATATTTACAATATAGTCACCCCAATTGAAGGTGAAGAACCAGGAATATAATAATTTAAAAGTCAATTTCCATAAGTAGATTGCAATAAGAAATTTACAGACTTGAGTTGTCCATGAGGGACGTGAGAGAGTTATTATTATTGATTTAACATGTAGAGTCAAGGGGGCTATGGCAATAGATTTGAATTGCAATTTATATTTCAATTTTGAAAAATTAACAAAACAGACAAAACACAAAGACTTAAAATGAAGTTGGCCCTTTGGTACGCCTTGAGTCTACATGGCATGAGACCCTATTTAGTTATGATTACTCTCCTTTTATACCCAATATAAAGAGTGAGTTCTTCTCTTTCCTTTCTCCTCTTTCTGTGCATTTTAAGAGGTTACAAGTGTATTAAAAAGGAGCGAGGAAAGAAAAAGATTGTTGTTTATTATTCGGGGACTTCGGAGAATTGAACCAATACCTGTTAGATTTGAAAACTCCACACTTGGTGGTTTTACTTCCGCCTGGTCGTAGGTGAGGTATCAAATATACCGAATTTAGTCAATTAGAGAAGTGGAATCATTTACATATTATTTATTTCTTGCCGGCATTAAGGAGTATGGCCACAGGCGAATATCCATAACCTTTTTTTGGGGGGGGCAGGGGGGCAATAATCGGGTTTGTAACTCTCAGTATGAAGGGCAATCGTCTCTCCTTTTTCCTATTCTGTACTTTAAGTAGGCAATGGAACGAGGAGAGAGGATTTTAGCTTGTCGATCTTGTGACGAAGGGGAATCGAACCTCAGAGTACTTGTATTCAGGAACTAAATCGTATCCTTAATATAATTTTGAATCAACATGGAATCAACGTTTCCAGGGGGCTATTTCACTAACATCACGACAATTGAACAGATACTTAGAATAAAAAAAAATACAATTTCATGCATAGACGAGTTACATCAGAGGAAATATTAGATAACAAGTATTATGAGCTACGCCGTGGATAACCACAATGCTTGATAGGGGTTTCCTGCTTACGCATTAAAATGCTATTGCAGGAACTTGTATGAATGCAACGAAGAAAGTTGCAGCAATATTTCCATCTGTAAGTATGAGTTTTATACCAAGATAGGGTATTACATAATTATACAAATTATATTCTTCAAGCTGTTTATGTGCGATATCGATATACTAGTAAAAAAATGTGGGGATGGAACGTTTATTTCTTACTAATGTTAGCAAGCGAACCCATAACACCTAATATGGGTTGAAAATATGTTTTCTGTTATTCGATTGGTGGCTGCGATTTATTAGTGGAAATCCGTTCGGGCGTTGTCCGGAAACGATTCATATCGAAGAATACTATTGTTCTTCAATATTCAGTCCTAGGAATTCAAAAGGTATGACAAGTAGGTGGTGTACAGTGTACAGTGTATTTAGTGCAATTTAGTGCAGTTATTTAGTGAACGATTAAGTGTAAAAAAAATGTTGTAGAATTAGTATAAAAACGAAAGTAATAAAGTGAGAACAAGAAAAGGAAAGTTTCGTTAACCAGGTAAGTAAATAGGCATTTTCGAATGTCTTTTCCTTAGTCCTACCAGACATCATATAGACCACCACGAATAATACATTAGTGATACTGCAGGTGCTCCAGGAATACTATTTTTGAAGGGTGGACTATCCTTGTAAAGATCACAGTCATTCACTTGTCCGTCCAATAGCTGTTCCAAATGTCTGAAGAATTAATCAATTTTAGAAGTATCCCCTTCCAATGCTGGCCGTTAATTTTGAACGAGGTGCCTCTCGAGCCGTTGTCAAGAGTTACTCATGAAAAGACAATTTAAAATATGTTAATTCATAATCTTATTAGCTCTAAATAGTAACTAAATAAACTCTAATTAACAAATCCAAATCATTAATACATAACAATAAATATTAATCACCATTAACGATTTTTAATACATTAATACTTAATGATAACTTCTATAACAACACAACACAATTAATAGAATGGATAGATAGTATGGAAGGATAAATAGTTTATTCTATATTCTTGTATTGCTCTTTTATATTCTTGTTCACCCCTTGTTTTCTTTATATATATATATATATATATATATAAGTATGAAAACGTTGGTAGTATAATCTAAAGTGCATGCGTAACCGCATAATAATGCATTTGTCTGTTCATTCATATGTGTGTCCTTGTTCTGCTGATAGCGAGTCGTTGGAATTTTGTGATGATAAAGTCTTCCGGGCTTCCAACTTTACGTAATGATTTGTTATATAAGATTAAGTAATAGTGAAGTTGAAGAGTATAAAATGTTTGCATGCAAATGTTTGCATATACTTTCTCTCTCTCTCTTTTTTTTTATTTATATTTCTTTTAAAAATAGTAAATAGATAAAAGGAATCCACACAATTGATATTAAGCAAACCCCTGTTCATATGATTAATTATTTATGGTGTTATTTGTCTATTTAACTAATCAAGAGTCTACCTGTGTCTTTTAATAATAGAATTCGTATTAAGAGATAATAGGGGTCTGTCGTCGGCTAGAAACGAGAATACATTTTAAATAACTTGATTGTACTTACAACCTGTGGCAAAACAAGCTTTTATCTGTATAGAAAGGAACTAGATTATTACAAAATTATTTTATTTTCTTTGTTAAATACCATGTTGTACCACATAAATTAGTGCGATAAAATTTATTAGGTAATGAAAATGAATTGAATTTCTTGAATTACGTCCCATGATTATGCCTGTTAGGCTAATGGAGACGGTGGCGATGAGTAATGAATGAAATGATGAAATGAAGGACGTGGGAAGAAACGGGAAAATCTCGAGAAAACACACGGTGTTGTCCACCATAATTATTAAGATAAGAACAATAATGAGTAAGAACTTAGAATATAAGGTTAGAATGCACGTTGAAGAGGAAGAAGGCACTCATCAACATTCAATGACATTTAAGAGGACACACTCACTGGCCGCTCAAAATACTTCCGGAACAATTTAGGAAAATTTACGCCAATTATTTGGGGACGCCGGTAGCAGAAAGTTAAACTATACCATAGATGTTTGCATGATGTAACGCCCTGTCTGGTGTGTGGATGGACCCTTACAGTCTGCAATGGGGTTGATGGCACTATGTTGATTACTAATAACTTCCGTTAGGGGCAACCCTGACTCTAGCGTGATTTTAATTAAACTCCGTTAGGCAGGGGTGTCCCTGGGGGAATGTTGTTAATTCACCTCGCATGCTCTCAGCAAGTGGATGTGAGAGGACTGAAGAATTTCACCAATTAACACCTACACATTGGAACAAGACTTGAATGCATGGAGTCTGAAGTATATGTAGAATTAGTAATTAGAGGGAATGTAGCATGAGTAATGACATGTAATGCATGTAGTAGTGTAATATGTAGTATTGACATAACTTGCTTGATTTCCTTTTCACTTTTCTTATTATCACAATATAGTTTATTATCAGTTATATAACAGATGCAACGCAAAGGTTTTATGCATGTTTCATGTGAAAGGTTTTGTTGAGTTTTTTTGTTTTATTTTGTTTTAGTTTTTTTTTTAATTAGTAGTGCACTCAAGGGAGTTATATCTATATGTGTACTATATAGATAGTAAACATAGTGTTCTTATATAAAATATGGGAACGAAGTCAACACTATATATATATTACACATAAGGAATGATAATGACTCGGTCTTTGCTTAAAATCATCATAAGCTAATAGCATCTTGTGCAAAATATATATATTGACAATGTGCAAAAAAATATATAATAATCTAACAAGTTAACTAAATAACTAATACATATACATATTCAAATAAATCTAGCAATTATATAACGTTACTTCTACACTTCTAATGATAAAACAACAATAATTAATCAATATTAATCAATAATACAAGATAATCAACATTAGCCTGAAACATAACCTGCGCAACACATATAATTATGTACTAATAATATCACCATAACTACATTATCATCTGTAATCAAAGCTCATCTGTAATCAAAGCAATATAACGTTCATAATAGTACCTTAATAAAGAGTAGTAAGGCGCATAACTCAATAACATTTGATATATTCAGATAGTCAGCACAGGTAAGAGTCAAACTGTCTACGAAATGGAAATCACTCTTTGGACTGACGCTTCATCCAACCTAAAGCGGTCAGAGTAAGAGCACTCGTACGCAGAAAGCCTTCTTGGGAAAGGCTACTGTGGAACACATATTCCTTATTAACCAATGGAACAATAATATTTTTTTAGCTAATTTAATGGTGACAATTAGATAACAATTTAAAGGTCATGATTAAAGACAAACGTCTAAACAGAGTTCGAAATGGAGCAGTGGGCGAACAAGGATCAGCCTCCATTTTGTAACACAATATCAAAGGCAATTCCGTGCTCACTCGAGAACGGAAGGCTTCCTATCCGAGGGCATCCTAAATTCTTTAAATTTTCAGCTTTGATTAAATAACTTTAGAATTCATTTAATGTTATTAATTTTCCTTGCAGTATAATTTGCTATTTGGTATGAGTAAGGTGGAAAGCAGTTCCTCTACTGCTGAAATAGAGATCCCATCAGAATAGGATCATTCCAAACCATGAATATAAATGGTCTGAAGGTGAATACATTTTCATAATATGCACCCTTGAGAAAATAAAAGGTATTTATAGTGACTACTGCCTTGTAATTAGCAATGATGAATGAACCATGCCTATTAATGAATGTTAATTAATTATTAATCTTATTATTGTTTCCAGATTATAGAATGCTCATGAGTATTCATTTGTTTTAATGTACGGTACAATTTAGTTACCATTTTATTATTATTATTATTATTATTATTATTATTATTATTATTATTATTATTATTATTGCATGAAAACTTTCTGAGTAAGGCTGCTGCCATTCAACTTAACCTAATTCCAATAGTAGAGCATTTATCTCAATTAGTAATAATGGTGATTTTATAATTTAGAACCTTCTTCTTTTTAAAGTATTGCGCTTTATTGCATGCAAATTGTAGATAAAGATTGTTGTGCTGAGAGTGTGTGCTGATAACAGTTGAGTAAGGAAGTAGATAACTTACTTCCGGAATACAGAAAATACTCAAGAAAACACTATTACATAATAACAGATAATACTGTTATGAAGTGAGATCGTTGAAAAAAAAGAACAATGTTTGATTTAACAATTATGAAGTATATCACAATATATATTTTTTTTATTTTTTTATTTTTTTTTATTTTTTTTAAACAAGTATGAAATATACTTGCTTAGAGAAAGAGACCTTTAACAAAAAGTACAGAACGTTGCTGGATCAGGCCGGAAATAAACCGGAAATAAAAAAAATAAAGGGGAAGAAGGCGTCCTTGCTTCGTAACAGAGTACTATACCTACATTCATGCCAATCCAAAAAAAATAAAGAGGGAGGGGTATACAGGTATTTCGGGGTTACCTATAGTGCTCAAACAAACGGTGAATTGTGAATTGTCATCCATCTGCAGTATCTGTAATACAATGATGTATGTAACTATAATACCTTTTTGTAGAATATACTATAATGCTGCATTGCATTAATACAAACAAAGCAAGACATACTTACTTACGACCAATGACAATTTATAGAGGCATTATCTGTAAAAGGAAGCAAAACATGATTATACAAAATTAAAATTATTGTTGCTCGTGTTCTTTTCTTCTCTGTTTCTGTTTTCAAATGACAATTTCATCGTTCTCACTGCTTCATTATCTAATGCTTTAGAGTAAACTAATACTAATAGAAATATGGAAACGTACACCTTTCTGCTATACGAGGACGAAGCACACAGTGATTCATGATTGGTTATCTTATGATATAAGGGAATATAAATTATTATATCAGTCCCTTTTATATAGTTTTATTTCCTTAGCTATCTCTTCTAACTACTAATTACCTGCGCAGAAATTTAAACAGTAAAAGAAAAGAAAATAAAGTTGAAAGAAATACAATGAATAAGATTAAAAAAAATACCAATGCTCGCTTATTTTTGAGTTTTATCTATAGGTCTTACATTTTGAGAGTTCTATCCTTATTGTTAATCTGTCTATCACGGCTGGCCTCTATTATTATAATGACCTTCTATACCACGGCCTCTATTATTATAGAATCATTGTCCTCCATGATTTATCAGTACACTCTGTCGATTGATTTTAATTTGGGTTGACTGTATTTCACATTATTGAGTTCCAAGGGAACACCAGAAAGAACACGTAAACCTACTTAACCTTAGCAGATCCATTCAACTTTAGTCAATCAACTTTATTTATACACGACCTGGCTTAAGAGTAAGATATTTTCCAACGCGCGGGGTCCAAACCTTCTAATATTTATCGTTTTCACTCATATTAAATCTAGTTTGTTACATACTCCTTGAACTGCAAAAATAATTCGAAAAACTTTCATGACATTTTTTTTTCATCTTGCCAATCAAGGCAAGTGGTTCACTAAGCTCAAATGAGGCTGCGAAGGCAAGAGCCTATCTTTACCTACAAAATACAAAGGCGTATCCTGTTTTTTAATTATTATTCTCTCTTTGTAATTATATTCTCATTAATGCGATTCTCAATTCTTCTAACGGAAGTTTTACCTTTAGCAAATAAAAATAACTTTTGTTTTTCTAACCACTTCTCTCTTTTCTTTCTCTTGGTGTTTTTCTTTTTGTTTGTCTGTCTGTCTGTCTGGCCATCGGTCTGTCTGTCAACACCAGGAATATAATACCTACGCAAGGAATTAAGTTGTTTCCTTAGTTGTATATTTATATTTTCTTCTTATTCTCTTTTCTCTCTCTTTTTTTTTTGTAGCAGGGTTTCCGACCATATATGGATTTAAAACCATTTTGTACTTCTCTAAACTACTCTTTTCTCTATTTATTCCTTTTATACATATAAATATTTGATTGGGTACCCATTTACTTACTTAATTATTTATTTAAGTATTAATATAACATTTCTTTCAGAAAGCCTGCATCAACATTGAATTTCACGTTAGAAGTTCCTACGCCTATCGCGATAACTTAACTTTTTTTTTTTACTATGAAATGATCGAACAATTCGAGCAGGTTGAAACTAGAGAACTTGGACAATATAACTTCGTTCGTTCAACATTAACTTTCTTAATGATGCACGTTGCATACATTTAGGAAATAACCCCGGCTTAGTTACCAAATTTGTAATGAGGTATAATGATTTTTTTTTCGTATGTGCTTTCCTACGCTTATCAATTTTGGCTTTTTGTTTTTACTGCTGACTAGTTAAGACCTTTGTGCTGATTTTCTTTATACGATCAAGATTCTTTTTCACGAGTTTTCCATACGGGGTTCGGCATGGAGTCTCGAGTTCGAGTCCTAATTCAGCCTTTCTACCAAACACCAATTCAAAAGGAGAACAAGGATGGTGTTTGTGTTTTATAGTATTATAAGAGTAACAAGCAGTTCTAACAAATAGAGACCAATCTTTCTGGGAAGTAGACATATATTTCTTCAAATAGTTTACCAAAGCTTGGTCATATTTCTCCATTCGTGAATTTATTCTATGATGGTAATTAATACTAAACTTTTGATGTATACCGAGTACAGTCATAATTTCGCTAGTTACTTGTGTGTGGAATTTAGAACCAAGGTCTGACAATATATGGCGGGGTGGACCAAAATAACAAATAATATCCTCCAATAAAAACTTTGCAACATTCTTGGCTGTTATTGTTCTTAATGGTCGTGCCACTACATAGTTTGAAAAGATATCGACAGCGGTGATGACGTACTTATAACCATTAGAGGGGGGCAGTGGGCCAAATACTTCCAAAGTTAAAGTATGGAAAGGAGCTAAGGGTTTAATTGGTTCATGCAACCGTAATGGTGTAGTGGTTGAGTCTTTACGTTCTTGACATTCGCGACATGTCTTAATATACTGTTTGATATCGAATCCCATTCGAGGCCAATAAAATCGCTCATTGACACGAGAAAACACTTTGCTCTCTCCAAGATGTCCGCCTTCTAGACATGATGTATGGATAGCATATAAAACCTCAGGAACCAGACTTCGAGGAACACATTGTTTTAAATCATTACTAGACTTACGATATAAAACCCCATCTACTAATACATACGGACGAGCCTCATTATTAGTAGGATCAGACCTTACTAAATCACGAATTCTACCAAAATATTCGTCTTCTTTCTGTGCCTTGATTACATCAGTCGCGCCAATTTTCATCATGTTTATACACAGCCCTTCGTCGCGATTGGCGTTTTCTTCCACACTTAAGATGTGCGTCGGATATCTGGACATGCAGTCCGAATGTCGATTAGAGGGGTTACCTCTTATCGCTTTAATCGAGAAGTTATAAGATTGCAACCTGATTAACCAAAGAAGATATTTGCCTTTTAGATTTTTCATGTTCCTTAAATAACAAACACAACAACTATCAGTAAATGCAGTGAAGTGAGGCACTCTTATTAGATATTCATGGAAGTGTAATACGGCTTGTACCAAAGCCATGGTCTCTTTTTCTGGGATCGTTAAGGATTTAGCTTCATGGTCTGAGATTTTTCTGCTATAATAAGCAATCGGTTTCTTCTCTCCATTTTTGATTTGCATTAATACGGCGCCAATTCCGTATTCACAAGCATCTACATACAATTCGGTAGCATCTGCTTCAGGATCAAAGATGGCTAATACTGGGGCAGTAACGAGCTTCTCCTTTAAGATATTAAAGGCTTGACGTTCTTTATCTCCAAATTGAAAGATTACATCAGGCTTAGTCAAATCTATTAAGGGCTTCGCGATAACTGAAAAGTTTTTAATAAATCTTCGATTATAACTAGCCAATCCAACGAAACTGCGTACATCACGAACTGTTTTTGGTTCGGGAAAGTTAGTGATAGCCTCGACTCGTTTAGGATCTATCTTAACCCCTTCGCGTCCTACGACGAATCCTAAGATTGGTAGTTCAGCATACATAAAGTGAGATTTTGAGGGATTTAATTTTAGATTGGCTTCTCGCAAACGAGTGAATACTTTCCGAAGTCTATCTAACTTTTCGTCTATAGATTTTCCAAAGACAATCAAGTCATCCAAGAAGCATGCCATAATATTAAATTTTAACCCTGCAAACACTTTGTCGATCATTCTTTGAAATGCTACGGAGGAAGTGGAGAGACCTTTTGGGACCACATTAAAATTAAACAAACCGGCACTACAAATGAATGCAGTTTTCAATTTATCCTCTTCCTTTAAGGGAATTTGTAGAAAACCAGATCTGAGGTCTATTGAACTTATGAATTGAATATTTGTGAATAAGTCTATTAGGTTGTTGAGTGATGGAAGAGCGTAACTGTCGGGAGATATGACGGAGTTTAATTTTCTATAGTCCACTATGAGTTTCTTAGAATTATCTCTCTTCCTAACTAAAATAACAGGTGATGCGTATGAAGACCGACAACTAGATATGATGTTTTGTTTAAGCAAATTGTCAATCTCTTCTTTCATGGCTCTTTTTGTCTCTAATGTCTCTCTGTAGGGTGGTGATGATACAGGAATGTTTGAAATTAATTCTATGCTATGCGCATATTCGTGTGTTACAGTTATATAATTTATTGTCCACGCAATAATATCTTGAAATTCATTCAATAGATCTACTACCCTTTTTCGATCTTCAGAAGAAAGGTCAGGGGAAATGTCAATTTCTTTGCCAACATCGTATTGTAATTTAGATTTCGAATTTTCGACTTTCTCAGCGGAGAGTGGGCTGGCTTTAACCGTGTTCACTCTTATCTCTGGTGTAGGATTACATTTCTCCAAATGTCCTATGATTTGAGCATCTGGAATAGTCACGTCCCGCTTACTCAAATTAAACACAGGCAGTTTAGCATACCCATTTTCTTCTACATACATTGTAGGTGGTATTAAACATGAGTAAGTTCGATGCAAATCATCATTCGGTTCAACATAATGATCTCCAGTTATAGGATAACATGGCTTAACTTGCACTAAACCAACTTTCCCAGCAGGTATTTGCATGCGCTCGGCAGTTGTGATCAAGTTACGAGATGTTTGCTGCTCAATACAGTTGATTTTCAATATAGGACATTCGTCCTCAGGTTGGGAATCACAATGTGCGTCTTCAGAAAGGGAGATTGAATCATGAAGTTCTAAACTACTTTGAGGCACGTCAATGTTCGTAGGTGATACTGATGTTGAGCTAACGTTTCTATTCGTCCTAGAGTTACCATTTTTGTTGTAAAACTGAACATGTGACAGATTTAATACTGTTTGTTCCTTGCGGCTTGGCAAATACTGAACATAAAACTTCATGTTAGGATGTCTTTGATTGCCATTAATAATTATAGACTGTAACCCTATACCGTACGTGTAACGCTGAATGAAATCTATTCCTAGAACCATTTTCTCGTCTAATTGAGACTGTTTAACTAATGCCACATTTAACCATAAACGACGCGATCTTCGACCATAAGTTCCAACTTGGAAACTTAACCGAACCACTGGGAGTGGTTCAGTTAACTTATCCCCTAATGTGCGCAAACGAATAGTGGCGCGCATTCGCTTAGCTATTGGAAAATTTTGAGGGATCATTTCTTCAGCCAACACAGAGATTTGCGAACCACTGTCTAACAATGCATCTACTTTTCTATTGAAAATTCGAATCGGAATCGTGGGCAATCTGTGATCACACAATTTCGTTCGAGCTCTTTTCACTTCAATTGGCCTACCATCTCTCCCGATTTCACGTCTATATGTCCACATTCTTTTAACAAACGAATTGTTTTTAGCACCCATATAAGGTTTTACATGATGTGGTCTTAATTCTCTACATTTTTTCTTCATTTCCCGATGAGATTCAGTATAAATGTCAGCTAAGTACAATAAACGCAACACATGAATAGCTTGAGCTATTGTCGATACTTCCTTTAATACTAAGGCCTGGACATAATTTGAAGGCAACGCTTTATACAATAGGCGTAACAATTCTCTCTCTCCCATTTCAGGTCTTACGAACTGCCAGTCTCGTATTAAGGTATATGCGAAGTTATCAGGTGGGAAACGAGGAGGGAGTCGTTTTCTCTTTAACTTTTGTTCAAGCTGACCTTTATATAAATCGTCAGGAAATGCTCGAGAAATCATTTGCTTTAATTCTCGAAACTGCAACTGTTGGATGGCATCCTTATGACATAGGAACCAATCAAGGGCCGAATTTTCGAGACAGGCCGCTAGATATATACATTGCTCCTGGTCGAGCCAATCGAGGGCACGAGATATAGTCTGATATTCATCAAGGAATCTTGTAACAGATTCTTTAGGGCTTCCTTTAAATTTCGGCAATTTCAATACCGGGACACTGGCTACTCGATCTTCAGTTTCTTCCCGTGCACTTGATTCATCAGGATCTTGTCTATTTTCTATTTGGGGTCCTTTCGGAGGGAGTAAATTAACATTTATTGCCTTATTCTCGTCCAAGGGTAATGAATCCTCTGAGGGAGTCTTCACTTCGTGATTATCTAAAATTTCTTGCCTAATATTATTATATAACAAAAGTGCAAGTGCGTTATCGGCAGTGGGGGAATATTTCACTTGAGGAGGGTGAGAAGCAATTTGCGGATATTTAAGAAAACTTAGATTTTCAATACACGGTTCTTCATTTATAAACTCTTTGAATTCTTCACCTGAGTCATATGAGAAAGGACTCGGTGTTAGTACGTCACGTGCAGTCTTTTCCTGGTAGAGCTCCTTCTTTGCCAATTGTTTGATTTCGTCTTCTGAATCATATTTACTTAATTCAGATGGTGAACTTTCTGGGAGTTTATTTTTCAAGGGTTCGCCCACATGAGGTGGTATGTCAAATGGAAAATAAACTTCATCTTTGACCGTTTCTGAAGCAACTACTTGCTGCTGTTCTTCTTTCTTTAAAGGTGTTGACGCTAATTTAGGGTCAAACTCAAAATCACTCGTCATAATGCCAGGAGACTCTTCGGATGAACTTTCTGCACCTTCATTAGAAGGGTTAGTAAGTTGTTCTGGCTTAAGGAAAATTGTGCGTTTCGCGACTACTGGTTTATATTGTGTACTGTCCAAAGGAGTCAAGGATGGCATTTTATTACAAGTTTCTTCAAACTTGGCTAAATTTTCCTTATAACGTTGCGTTTTCGTTATCGGTTGCCTATCCACAGGATCTGGAAAACTATACTGCTGTGGATGATTTATCCGCGGTTCAAGAGAAGTAGGCGAACTAGCTACTGGCAAACTAGCCTGCTGCACTGGCAAATTGGTTGCTTCTTTTGCCATGGGACATAACTCGGAACGCAAAGTCTTCGTGAGCGCAGTTTTCTGAGCAAGAGATTTCCTACAATATTTGCAATTTGCCTCACCCGATTTTGTAATATACCAAGCATGAAACTTCGGCGGAGATTTCTTAGGTTTGAAAAAGGGGAACCAATGGGAAGACATTTCGAATTACTGTTTTCACTATTTTTTTTACTCAAATCAAAAAAATAATGGGGGGGGGGTTATTTCACTATGAGCAATATAATCAGATCATTAATTTCCATTAGAATCCAAAATAACACAATTGCAGTAATGCGACAATTTACATAATTCACTTAAATTAACATGCACTATGAACATATTATCAAAACCGAAATATAAGACACAAAATAGAAAAGGAAAGATGTCATAGCAGCACCTCAAAATTTTTTCGTCCCGAAAAATGAAAAAAAAAAAAGAAGAAAAGCTGTGGACGAGCCCCCATTTGTGACGATGTGCAGTCTCTTTTTTATTATTTAGCTCGTTTTATTCCACCATAATGTAGAGATCTGCTCACGCTAATTCTGTAGCGGATATCACAAAGAAATATACTTAAATTACACCATGATTTTCATGGGAAAAGTGGTTTAATCTAGGGGAATGACAACATTATTTATAAAAGGTAAGTTTATTACATAACTAAAATGGTAATATACAACAATATTTAATTTAGTGATTCAACAAAAGTAATGGAATATCTGATAGTTCATTTGATAGATTGATACCTTAATTTAGTTCGATTAACAGGCTAGGTATTGAAATATTTTAGTTATTGGAGATGGAAGATGAATTACGAGTATGCGACTTTTAGTCTTAGTCGTGAGAGTTTTACTATCGACTGATGAATCATTTTGCAGTGCTGACTGACATACTATTACTTGAACTCAAAATAGCAATTGTGCATGTACATACCTTGAATAGAAGTCTTGTTACACTCTGCAACTTGATGTCCCGAAGGTCTGAGTTCCTATACTCCTAGTCACTACGTCGTTGCCGCCTGAATAACAACAATCTAGACCTTGAGGTCCCTTTTTATTATTTTGCAAGGGCCACTCCCAAACCTCACATCAGTCATCACATCCTGGTCGTCAGATTCACAAATATGGAAACTTGTTGCTCTTTGCATTCTGATTGGCTATTAGCAAGTAACCGCACCCAAAATAAGTGGCGTGACACACATGTACATACGTGTACTGTCACAGCCGGAAGAATTCAATAGCGGGATTTCCAGAATTATCCACATCTATCTATGACTTATCCAGAGATTCTTAACTATTAACCAAAATTTCCGCAAATGCGGGGTCACGTTGACAAAATCGTAATTGTTCATCCTGTTAGTAACCAAGCATAAGTAAACATCCTATGAATTTTTGCGCAGTAAAACAACTACAATCACCTTCGAGGTTTTGCGTAGTTCCGTTCTCTGTTACCAGCTCATGATAAGCTAAAGGAGAAAACCGTCCTGTGATTGCACATTAATCCAAAATAGCCTTTTTCAATTCCTTCAATAAAGAGCAATGTAACCATATTTTGAATCCGGCGTCACAGTAACTTGTTCAGTTTGTTTTATATATTGCATCGTGCATTACTTGAGCTCATTTCAGGGCTTGATTGGAACATTCTCAGTTGGAGCGAGCGGAGGCTCATTACAGTTGATTCCAATGTCACTTCTGTGCGCGCATCACAAAAAAACACAATACTAAATTGATCAACACCATTTTTAACATGGTTCTACCTTATAGTCCATAGACTGTTTAGCATTGGCGTTTCAAAATGTCACCACCATTAATCAAATACATTTGACTAGAGTTTAGTTCTGTTGGTGAATGCCAGAGAAGTATGACTAGATGTTGGAAACAAGATGGGTCCTGGAGGCGAAACCCCCAACGAGGTCTGGGGGCAAAATTCTCAGAATCGACCTATATTAAACTTCGTCACTGCGTGTATGGGGATCACACGTCTAATAACCTAACACTTACTCTCACATTCATCCCAGCTAAATTCAAAAGCAGCATTGCATCCAGAATGCGGTTTTCTTCAAACATTTTCATGCGCTATACTTCCCAAAAGTGCAAATATGTGCAGGTTTTCTCTTTGCATACAGTAAGAACAATGTTTCCGCTACGGCATATTAAAAAATCACAGATATTCGTATATGCCATATTTTCTACTAAAATGCCATTCTATCGCTTGACCATAGTTTATATATGCTTTCAGTATCACAGCATTTTCCAAATATGATATTAAGTAGGAGATTATTAAAGGGATATGATAATGATAGTAGCATCATTGCAAATATGACTATTGACTACACATCACATCAACATTCTAAATATACAAAACGATACATACATGTCGGTCGTGTCACCATGTTTACCAGCACTGAATATCTACACGCGATGTAGGAATAGTCGCATTCAAAGTCAATTTCCTATCTTCTGTCGCTAAGCAGCGCCTCTCCGGCTTCGGCGGATAACCAAATTTACACGTCCCATGAGTTCATTGTAAACTGCTATCACTTCTTTTCCTGCACACTATCTTATGTGTACACTATTAAGCTTTCATTATAACAAATCATATCAAGTCAATCTTTTACTTCATTTTTCGAGTTTTTGCTGAGAATTGCCTGGTTTGGGCCCAGTGTGCGATGGTGAGAATGAAGGTATGAAAGTGAGAAGAGTGAAGGGACATTCAAGCTGCTGTTTGCGCGGGAATATTAAAAATAAAAGTAACGAAGGGGAACAATAACATTTTCGAACTTCAAGCAGTTGTAGAATAGGGGCTTATCCCAAGGAAGTTCGACTTTTTCAGACACTAGTCACTACCTATGATTTATTTTAAAATTCCATTGACATATCAAATGCTTCCAATTTGGAGGAATTTATTGGGTTCATTTTTTCATAAACTTTTTTTTTCATATCGCAGTATATTATTTTGTGCATACGTGTTTAGTTGTGTGATGTTTTTATCTATCTACATACACACATTCTTTATATATGTACGTGTTAGTGTATTTTAATATGTTAATTAATAAGTACCTTAAATTCGGAACTTTCATTCATTAAGAAATTAAGTACTAAATAATTACTATAATTTCAGACATATGTAGTAGCCAAAGTATATTTTGGATTTTAAGTACAAACATTGAACATATTCTTCATCTCCATCGATCAATATTTAGAAATTCACAAAGAAGGCTGCTTCTGAATTTCCATTACATTTCACAAAATATTTTTACCGTAAAAAGATCGAAATTAAAATGCTATTGATTTCGTCACATACAGAATAAAATTAAATAGTTTACAATTATTACTGGCAATTAATACTGTCACCCATTTCGAACGATTAAAAGAACATAGTCTAAATGTATTGAAATTTCATTTCTTATCGTTAGTACGAAACATTGTAAATAGTAGTAACTTTTAGTAGTATTAGTAGTAACCAAAGGTAGTTTTAACAAGTTTAACAAAAAAGTCCAAAATAACACTCTTGAAAACAACTCTTATTTGAAAAAGGTACATAATGATCGCGTTTGGTTTTTGCGATGGTCTTTCCAAGAAGATTAATAAAAATTCAACATAGCATAACAACAATAACAACAAAAGCTGTTTTGCTTATATATATATATATATATATATATATATATATATATATATATATATATATATATATAACGATTGGTAAATTGAATGTAGGGGCGCCGAATTCTACTTCGCCCCGGGCGCCGAGATCTCTAGCTACGGCTCTGTTGATTCCACATATTGTTGTTAGTTTCATTGTTGAAGGCCACCATCGTTAAACAAAGAATCAACTTTGCTATATTTTGTACCAGAAACTGACCAAACTTGGCACACCCATCGGATTACCACTGAGTTATCTATGAAATGGTACTTGTCGATTTCAGTTGTTGTTGTTAGTTTCATTGTTAGAGGCCACCATTGTTAAATAAACAATCAACTTTATCTGTCATACTTTCTACCAGAAACTAACGAAACTTTGCTTACCTATTTACGATTGAAATGTCTATGGAATGGTACATGCCGATTATCAAGGGCTAACAAGCCCTAGCCAAATTGTGTGTAATACGTCATTATGCTTGGGATCAAACGATAATTATTCGTGATCAAACGAGCTGGCCAAATTCCGATTGAATTTGTTTTCATGGTGGCTGTGGTGGAGGGGCTAACAAGTCATCGGTAAATGTTATTGTTCGGAAAATGGAATAGTGCAAAAAAATAAACATATTTCATTCAGAACTTCGTTGTGCCTGCTTTGTAACCAGTGTGAATTAGTTGTGTGCCGCCAGATTTCTTTTCATTCTTTTTTTTTTTTTGGTCTCAGGTGGAGCGGGATGGCTCCCTACAGCGTTCCTAGAATTACACTCTAAAAGCCCACAGCGTTCCTAGAGCTGCACTCTAAAATCCCCTCCCATATAACTGACCTTTGTTTCACAGCAGACACCTCACATTTGAACTCTGTTTAGATTCTGTGTAAGTTTGTCGGTTGTACGCACAAATTGAGATTATAAACATGTATTAGGGAATGAGAAGTTCTCGAAATAAATTTGCAAGCTGAATATTTTTTCGCGACATAAGTGAAGAGTAATTGTATATCCTTGAAGAGTACCCTGGAGAGTAAGAAAACTCTAAGCAAAATAATCATTGAATAAATAGCAATGTAATCACAGTAATGTACATATGGCATGTTGTATTTCTACCAGATTGTCAGAGCACTAATTCTCTCATTTTTTGATGTGAGCGGTCTCGCTATCGAATCTCCAGAAGAACATTAAAAAAAAGATGTATTTAGGTCTATTCCATTTTAAACAAACGAAATACGTTGCGTAAAAGAACTTTCCATGTTAAAATATTTGATGGGTAGAGTAGTTTGTGTGGGATTTGATTGTTATTGCATGTATCAATTGCATGCTGATTGGGTAGCTGGGAAGGCAGCCAAGATATTTATTCTGACGGTTGCAAGCCCGTGAAAATACAGAGCAACAGTTACTCCAAGGGAGTAGATAATAGATAAAAAAAATAATAATAATAAAAAAAACAACGTGAGGGAGAGAGCCGAAAAGAGTTTATAGTATGAAATTTTGTCCGCAACTAGGGAAGTTCCGCCAGGAACGCCGGATCACCTGTATATGGCTCTCATTGTTGAGACACTAAAATTTTTCAATTAATCGTATACGGAAGATAAACATTAATATACTATTTTTATTTATTTACTTATTCCTCGGGGGGTAGTATATCTCAGAAGATTACGATTAGCATAATTCTATGTTTCAGGGGTGCGCTTCCAATCCACCTCCCAGAGGCGGTTTTTGGGTGGGCGA
This sequence comes from Thermobia domestica, assembly GCF_964235325.1. Classification (NCBI taxonomy): domain Eukaryota; kingdom Metazoa; phylum Arthropoda; class Insecta; order Zygentoma; family Lepismatidae; genus Thermobia; species Thermobia domestica. The sequence continues at coordinate 42,852,271 of NC_137456.1, forward strand.
ACCGGACCTTGTCCTTAGATCCACACATTAATTAAAGTATATGTAACACACAGTACGTATGTGTGTGTGTTTGCGTATGATATGTGTATATGTATGTATGCTAAATGTAAAATATTTTTGAACCAATGTTTCCAATCCAAATAATAGAGCCCCACGGCTCCAACTCGCCAAAAACAAATTCCGCCTGTGTCACCTTCTACACATCAGCGGCTATGCCCATAGTATATTCTATGATAACAATTGACTGAATGTGCTTTTCAAGTTTCTAGCTCATTTTCTTGGAAAGATAATGCGTAAGACTCTCTTAGTGTTGCAACGAGACGAGACAGGACTCTTTGAAGCGAGACACGATACAATACGAAACGTTTCGTAAAACGTCTTGTCTCGTGTCTCGAAAAATACAAACACAGTTTCTGAATTTGCTTAAAAATTTATTAACTCGGAATAAATTATTTGCCTTCGAAATGTATACCATCTTTTATTATTTCAAATGATCCAAATGATTCAACGTTTCAAACCCTACAAAGAACAGGGAATACCTAAAGCACTTTTTAAAAATGATTCTTACAAACAGCTTTCACTTCCATTTTTCAATCGATTCAAGTTTAATTATTTTGTGATAGTGCTCCAGATTCAAATACAATGTAAAGCGTTCATTGAGATCAGTGTTTCAGAAGATTTTATTCCGGGGGCTGGTGGAGATATCTACGTATAAAAATCCTTTAATAGATGTACAAGTATGCGTAGAAGTGGCAATTTTATCAGTAACTAACTATTGTTTCATGGTCTTTCTCGTTCCGAACCAAGACAGAAACGTGTCAGCCTTTCTCGACACTGAGTTTCGAAAAAGATTCTGATTTGACAATAAAATTTATCTTTTTTATTCTTTTATGCTGTTATTCGAAGATAAACCATTTTTTAAATGGGAAAGTTACATAGGCCTCCTTATTTGTTGAAGTGGCGCCAGGGGTTCTGAAAAAAGGATATCAGAATAAATGGGGAAATCTTGCCTTTCGTCTGTACTGACGGTATTGACAAATGTTCCTATCGAAGTAATTATGGGTTCAGTCGAAACTAAGCAGTCGTTGCTGGAGGATTGCAGTCGTGTTTTGTGTTGTGCTCTGTTAACCAAACTAGGTTAAAAGTTATAATTTTAACCACTTGGTTTAACAGCTCTTTTGTGGGCCTCAGCCTTTCTGGTGTTGCCACGAGACGAGACAGAACCATTCGATACGAGACGAGACGGACACATCTTTTCTAGACGAGACGACACAGCCAGAAGTCTCGTCTTGTCTCGTTTCGTCTCGTGGCAACACTAGACTCTCTAGATATATCAGTGCAAGGTATGACAACGTTCCTCACGGAGCACATGTTAGCTCTCAGCCTCTTTCTTTCACTGATGTTTGTTTACGTAGTAGATGAATATATAGAGAGTAACAAAAGGATGAGATATGCAGATTCTCCTGAAACCACATTAAAATTGTAGCAGTATTTGGAGCTTGTTATAAATGGATTTACCGGGGAACTAAAATAATTCTGGGAACTGATCATACAGTATTGATATAAATAAACATGGAAACAAGTAAATACAAAGAACTGAAATCGTGAATTGTTTTCAAAATACAGAAATCTCGAAGGAATATCTGTTTAGGCGGCTTTACTTGTAAAGGAATTTTGAATAAATTTGCATTCCCTGAATTCTTATACATAAAAAATAGAAATCTTTCTTTTAGCGTACAAATGAGATGCTTTAGGAAATTAGGTTAAGGTAATTAAAATGATACTGTCCTTTGCAAAATTTAAGAGGAATACCATGATCGAAAAAGCATGAGTCAAACTATAAAGGTCAGTGGTAGCTTTTGCCATTTCTTACGACCACTATACGCACCTTATTGCGAAAAATTTATTCGTATTATAAAACCGATATCATTCAATAAATGTCAAATTTAACAGATCTTGAGAGATGAAATGACAAAAATTGTCATTACCTCTGTCGCATAAGATATTCTAGCTTTGTGACCCATGTTATTATATGACTTTCACGATAAGTGACAAGGAGAATATAAATCCCAAGTTCAAAACGTAAGGAAAGAAACCGGCTGTTCGCGCTTCAAATTATGAAAAATGTACCAAAATGGTTGAAATTATGATTTTGTATTTCTTTACGAGAAAGAAGAATAAAAATAAAAATTGGAGCAATTCTAATCATGTATGTATAAGTCCACTATCTTCTTCAAGTTACTAAACTAACTTCAAGTGTTTCAACCATTTTTGACACATAACTCGAAAACTTTTAGAGATATTAGAGGCAAGAATACGTGGTTGATAATGAGCTTTTTAATTATGTCACAATACTTTTGAACTTTACCTTATGAGAAATTTCATATTCCAAAATTAATTCAGTACCACCCTAACCTGAATTTTACCAAATGATTAGCGAAAGTGATACGACGTGCATCGTCCAGGGATTAATTCCCGGTGTGGCACTCAAACATTTCTGTGTTGACCAAATATCGAGAGAAAAGTTGGGAAACTAAAAGATAGAGGACTTCAATCTAGACAGCCGGCTACGTTGGGTGTGGTTGTGCTTACTACTAACATAAGCCCGCTGCAGGCTCAGATCACAAGGGACTGTTGCGCCAGGATTATCTCTCTCTCTCTCTCTCTCTCTCTATATATATATATATATATATATATATATATATATTGGTGTTATTATTTTACCTTACATTCTCTCAGTAGCGTAAGTAAGGACGAATGGGCCTCCCGCTCTTTCCACATTCATGAGTCACGTAAAATTTACAGAGAACAGTTTTGACTTTCTATGTTCTATCTAGTGAGTCACAACTTGCTCATATGCAAAAAAATGCACATTATTATTATTATTATTATTATTATTATTATTATTATTATTATTATTATTATTATTATTATTATTATTATTATTATTATTATTGTGCTATAGTTTTCGTCTATTCTGCTATACCAAATTCGAGAGTCTACGACATCCGACATTTTTAATGAGGTGTGGTCGTCCCACTTTTTGTTGTTTGGTTCGATGCTGGTTTCACTGTTCTTTTCCCATCTTTGAAATACATAAGCACGGCAGATCGCGAAAACTCGACAAGTCGCGTTGTTTCCGAAATGAAGCTCCCAGCCACTTAGTCACCCTGATATATCGTCGTCCTTCCCCATTCAAGGCACAAGCATCACACTGACTAATCGAGTGAGATTCTTGTCGTGTTTGGCGCGCGGTTGTGTTATGCCTTGTAGCTCTTATCTCAGTCCGATGATTTCGTTCAAAAAGTAGCGAGTGGTCATAATGTTTTCGCTGATCAGTAAAAGTTTTGTTGGCATTTAATTTACTAAATAATCGCTCAGGTGTTACCGTCTTCATAGGTAAAAATGAGATATAGTTGGAACATCACATAATTTTTAACATCTTAACATTATAAAGTTTAACTTCGAAACTGAAATGGGCCTCTTTCTGTTCTGGGCCTCTCAATGTTGCGGGTCCTGCAGGCCCTTTAGTTGCGCCACATCATTCTCTCTACTCAGAAGGATAGGGGCAAATAGAAAAGTCAAAATTCATTTTGTCCATTTTTCATGCATCATACACTTCAGAAAAAAAATTATATAATACTGATATGTAAGAAAATATTAGTATTGTTTGTCTGTTTTCTTTATACAAAGAACCATTTAGGTTCTTTTTATCTCATATTCTGGTAATAATCAAAAAAAGAAAAGAGTTTCATGTGATAAACGTACGAAAGATAATTTGTCAACGCGATGTGAATGACGTTCTCTGCAACCTAATTCCCGTTTTTCGTACAAAACTCTATTCCTACCTGCAAAAAGAAAAGATTTATGTTACTCATCAATGGTTGAGGTTTTGCCCTGCGGCTGAACAACACGGCTTGTATAAATAGACTCTGACTGACTGCAGGTGCACGAAAAAAAAAAAACTGTTGGATTCCTCTCCCCGCCCACTTCAAGTGTGGATATCCTGGACACATTCAAACTGAGCGGTACGATCTTTCAGTTCTTCCCAGTAGAGGTGCCAGCAGTGATTGCTAAATGAAAAAGTGAGCATCTGGTGGCGAAAAGGCGAAGTGCTCGGACAAGGGGGAGTTCACAGGAACCTTAAGGGACGTAGCCCTATGCTACAGAACTAATACAAAATATTGATTTTCGAACAACAAATTCTTTCTGACAAGCGTAAATCAAGTAGGTAACTTATAATCAGAAGTCACTAATAGATGTAAAAGTCATTTTCATACCTAGTTTATCTTAGTAATTAATCCAATTAGTGATAGAACTATTGTATCATCTCATCTAAATAGATGTCCGCATTTTCTCTCTTCCTTTATGCACAATCTATCATACTTACAGAAAGTATTAAATTAGGGGGTTAGATGGCAGCACGAAACGGAAACTACCAATCCCAGATACTTTCTGAAATAACCAGTAGATGTCTACAGGTGCTGCTCACGGCCAGAGTAAATAGAAGTTATATAAGTAATTTGGGGGGAAGGGGTCTGGGAACTGTTTAGTACATCTTGATTGGCTAATCGTCTGTTTGAGTGTTATTCATTGGCCGCTTCATTCTTCATTGGAGAATGGGTTGATATTTGTCGTACAATTTCCATTTACTCTGCTCACAGCCGGGAATGTAATGAAAGCCTAATTGGAAAAATGTGGAAGTATCATAAAGTCATTTTGATTTTCGTTTAAAAACAATAAGTTTACAAAGTTTGCATACGTGATTTGTGTAATTTTTGTATACACAAATGAATTATGCTGTAAATTTGTTGTATTTCAGTGTTTAAAGTAATTGAAGATTGTTTGTGAGGTTGCTAAATTTTCAAATCTCAAAATCAGGGGGAATTTTAAACAAATTATTATTATTATATAGTTTTCAGCAAGGATCATAGGCGCCGACTTGCAGAAAATATTGGGGGGGGGGGGGCAAAACAATGAATAAATATATAATCATATTCAGCCGTTTTCTACCAACTGCTGGTCTGCTGCATCCGCTCCACTGCTAAATTCATGACCTAAGTCAAATTTGTGTAAACGCATAAAACAAATTCAAGTTCAAATTCTGGGAACTTCACTGCACCACATTGATCTTCACTTCTCATATCAGTGTTACCATAGTGTTGGTTGAAGCTTCAGTGCTCTATTAACTCTTTTAGGATTTTTGGTAACTTTTGTTACCATGGCGTACTATGGTCTTTGACCTCTCATTTAGGTTCTATAACAGGTACTTGAGTCGTTTTTTATTAGTCAAGTCAAGGATAGACCAAAGAACACCCCAGATGCGTTTTTTAACCGGATGGTCAACTTGCTGCGCCAAGTAGGGGCGGAAGGGCGTGCCTTTTTACTTTTTCTTAAGGCAAATTTCAAAAATTTTTCACGCCTATAGTTTTCAAGATATCAGATTGGAATTGTATGTACCTTTGGATATTTCTCAAATTTTCCTGAGATATCTACGTGAAGCCGAGTCTGGACACGAGGGGCGCAAATGTTCAGAGGGGCTGATTTTTTCAGTAAAATTTCAGTTTTCCCGATTTTTCCGGTTTAGGAATACGATATTTACATGTGGGTGGCACCGTTGGAAAGGGCTTGTTATACTAAAGAAAATAACGTTTAAGCCATGACTCTAGGCTAAATAGTAATGACGCAGAAATTTTTTATAATAAGTATATACGTATGTGTATGTATAAAGAGAGAGCCTAAATTCAGACTTTCAACAATTTTTCTGCCCTCTGTTTTTAAGATACAAGATTGGAATTTTACACACGTATTATGTACATAAAATATATTTTTAGAAAAAAAAAATCAGATCCCTACGTCAACCCAGGCCTAGGCCAGAGGGGCAAAATGCTTTGGTTGGATTTGCAAAAATAGGTCTACTTCCGAGTTTTTCCCTAATTCTCTGGTTTAGGTGTATGATACGGACATGTGAGTAATACCATTGGAAAGGGCTTATTATACTGAAGAAAATGGCGTTTCAATCATGACTCTAGGCTAAATAGGAATGACGCAGTACATTTTTTAAAAATATTTTATACCTAGGTATATATAGAGGAAGTTCGGGTATTATGGAATTCCATTTTTGTTTCGCTTGTAACTCAGTTAATAATTGCACATTGAAACAAAAAGGAAAACAAGTATACGCCTTACATATTTGGCTTTATTTATGCATATCTTGATAAAGAAGTTTAGTTACAGGGGTGGGTAAAATTTATAATTTGTAAAGAAACCACTTTGGAGGGTAATATGAAATAGTCGAGCATGGAATACAAATGCTATACACAAAAGAAATGAGTTTTCTGTTGAACATACAATGAATACAATGACAATATATGAAAATTCTGAATGCCAAGCCATAACTGATTGTGATTACTTGCAAAAGTCATAAATATAAAACTCTGCTTCAGGATCGGCACAGTCATTGTGTGCTCACATTAAACATGATGAACGCTAGACCCAAGCTCACCCCTTGTATCATCAGACAATTTGCTGTAATAAAAAATACACTTAGCATTGTTGTCATCATAAATGTATGTTTAATTGCCCAATACCGATAGATATTTTTGTGTTCGGAATACCATACGGAATACGGAATACCATGCTTTTCTTGTGGGTATTCCATATTGCCCTCCACGCCACCTTGGAAACGAAAGAGCTGTTAAACGCATTCGAAGGCGCATAGGATAATGGCGCTTATCAAACTACCACTCTGTATATCCAACGTCATAGTAAATAAAGAATTGTTGTTCTATTACATTTCAATAGGAAAATACAGGTTGTAAACCACTTACCTGTAAAAGTATTCCTGAATAAGAAATCAGATTTTCACGTCTACCAACACAACGAATATCACAATCACATGGAGACTGACTGTAGAGCATCATGGGGACGTGAGGTAGTAGTTTCTTTCCTCTGCGCTTGGAAGCAACACATCACAGGCGAGATAATGAGGTATTCCATATTATCCGACTATTCCATAATACCCCAACTTCCTCTATTTATATACATATATGAAAAGGTGGGTCACCTTCAGACTTTCAAAAATTTCTCCCGACCTCAGTTTTCAAGATACAAGAACGAAATTTTGCGCACGTATTATGTATATAACAAGATTTTTTTTAAAGATTCAGATCCCTAAGTGAACCCAGGCCCGGACCAGAGGGGCACAAAAATTTCGATTTTTTTTCGAAAAATCTTATGTTTTTTTTTTCAATTTTCTTATTTCTGGTGTATAATACGGACAAGAGAGTGGTACCGTTGGAAAGTATGAGTTATCCTGAGAAAAACGAGGTATGAATCACGATCCTACGATAAATAGTAAGGAAGCAGTAGCTGTTTGAGTGAAAGTCTAAAATTTACCTCAAAAACTGGAAATCCTAAAATTGTTAAACGCCGATTTGAAAACGGTGCTTTTTATCGAATAAGAAGGCTGTTCCTAATATTGAATTAAAGGCACGACGTAATTTACGACAGAAATTCTTGCTCCTCTTTGGTAATTCTTCCTCAACTGGATTATATTGGGGGGACGAGGACCCCACCTTTAAATATTGAGGGGGCCAAAAGTGCCCTGCCCCCCCCCCCAAAGTCGGCGCCTATGGCAAGGATGGTGTAAAACAGAGGATGTGTCCGTACTGTAAAATCATAAACACAAATGTCACAGCTTCGCCATGCCTACTACAACATATTTGTTCCCTCAACTTATAATCAATGTTCCGTAAGTTAAAGTTAAAAATTAGAATATCTTAGTTCTATTTTTAGAATATTAATCAAACAATCAGAAATAAGTCTTATCACGAAGCCAATTGAGGTTAGTACGCCCGAGTCCGAGTGATCGCGAGTCTCACTGAAAGTGACAATTCGAACTCCATTCAAGGTAATGACTCCATGTCCGAACGAAATTATTGTGCTTGACCTCGAATGAGATCAAATCCAATCGAAGGTACTGAACTCAAGCCAAAGTGAGCTAAACCACGAGCCAAGGGCGCCGACCCTGGGGAGCCGAGAGGACCCGGGACCCCTTAAAGCTCAGGTGGGCCCCTCATTGTATTTATAAATTTACAATATTTAGCATAATTTGAGTGCAATTTGTCTTAAAATCCTCATATATGCTTTCTGCATCTGATGCCCCCCCCCACCGAAATTTACAGAGAAATCGACGCCCTTGGCGCGAGACCATTTGAGGTTAATGAACCCGAGCCTGAATAAGTCCGAAAGCAAATAAAATTAGTGTATACGATCCAGGAGCGAGTCCAAGGGGGCGATCGCCCCCCAGAAGAGAAATCTTTCTTATATATAAATAAAACTCATCCCAGAGTTTGGAGCTCTTAAAAGTAGCTCTAAGAAACAGTATTACAACCTACAGCCCCCTCCCAGAAGTCCATCCTGGATCCGCCCCTGATACGACCCCGAGTGAGCCTAGCTCTCCACTGGAAGTAATGGACCCGAGCTGTATTGAAACTAAATGACCGCAAGCCCGAATGAAGTTGAGCATGAGCCCAAGTGAGTGCAAGCTCCACTGAGAAGAAAAAGTAAAAATTGATATCAATACCAATAGAGGTCATAATTAGTCATAAATTCGTAAATGTGGATGTGGAGAGTAAAAGTGGTTGAATCTACGATAACTTTGTATTACTTTAATTGACAATTTTTATCTTCATCTTCTACTTGTACCTTCACCATATACAGTGGAAATTAATGGTGTCAATCATTTAAAATATTTTAAAAGCACATAGTTTCTAACGTATTGAAATTTAATTTATTATCGATAGTATGAAACATTACATATAGCGTTATTGTAAATTTCCGTAACAGTTCTTCAATTGGATTTGTATACTACCAAAGGTGATTTTGTCAAGTATAACAAGAAGTCCAAAATATGCATCTTGAAAACAGCTCTTATTTGTAAAAGAATATATAATGATCGCATTTGGCTATTGAAATGGTCTGCCCAAGCTGCTTAATAAAAATAAAGTATAGTGTAACAATAGCTGCTGCTTTTCTTATAAGTAAAAAAAGGAAAAGCTTAGTGTGGTGAGTGTAAGAGGGAGCCGAATTCTACTTCGCCCCGGGCGCCGAAATCTCTAGCTACGCCTCTGGTTATTCTCATAAATATTGTTACATACCATATACCCTGATTTTATATTATGATCTTTAGGGTATAATATAAGATGTAGTTCCTAAAGAATAGTGTGCTTTATCTAAGGTAATAGTGTGCTTTTATTGTGGGAAAACAGTAGGCAGTTTGAGTAATGCTGGTTGGGGAGATTGAAAATTCGGGGCCACACACAATGTATCCGCCTCCGGAATCAACTAATAGCCAGTCCGACCCTGAACATGTATTGGTCTCCTCTCTCTAATAACTCCGTACCGACCCCTCCAAGAATTAGAACGTGGAACGAAGATGGTAAAACTTTCTCTCTATAAGAGATACTGATCACTGTTAGTTACAGTATGAATATCCATTCATCCTGTAAAGAAAGACGTTACCGTAAGTAATTATTAATCTCTGAGGTAAGCACTGGAGGTTTCAGAATTTTTAAACACGGGTACAATAAACAAAACACCATCCCTATCTATTTATACAGGAAATTAAAATCGATTACACAATTTCTTACCGTCTTCTATATTATAATGCTTTTATCAATAACATGACTAATGAGCAATTTACTACAAAAGCAAATGTAAACTATTTTTTTTACGTAAATGCGTAACATATTTTTCTTCACATTGAATTTTAATTGTAAAATTTCCAGATTTTCTGTTGATCCATCGATAAGTTTATGTAATAAAATTTGCTCCAGGGTGTCTCATCTATTAGATACTTATTAGAGTATTGTTTATATAATAATAAAAAGGAATATTTTCTTTAATGATAATAAATAAAATACAAATAATAAAAACAGATTCCATTCTGCTTTTATGTCGCTCCAACGTCCATAAAACAACTGGAGGTACACTTGAACTATCATAACCCCTCTGGGGCCGCCAGTGGTGACAAAAAATTGTCTCTCGAAATATAATATATTGCTTTATCTCGAATCCGGAAGCTTAAATACATCTTGTTCCAACCAATGTTAGTTTACAAAAGGATTTCATTCAGGCACTCAAAAATGTTCAGACGTCGAGAGAGATTCTACGACACATTATGTGGGCTTACATAACAACAGAGGATAAATACCAGGGCAACGAACTTACTATATTTCTTTTTATCTAGGTTTTGAATTAAGATCCAGCAAGTCATGTGCTTGCAGCTGGTATTAAATGATATAGCTTCACTGAAGACTAGAGGTGGTTTCATACGACAAACGCTTACAGATTGATTTTGTGAATTGAAGAAATACCTTTTTTTTTTTTTTTTTACCTGGACAGCTAAAATTGGTTTAATTATAATTCATTCTATGTAGCACATTTCTACGGGATTTCGTACAGGTCCTATATCTAACCTATGGTATTCAGATTGGTAGTAGACATTTTAAGAATGATAGAAATATATGCACGGGATTTTCCTTGAATTTCAATGAGTTGTGCCCATCACGGGAAAATACTTGGATGTCAAACATCGTAACTAAGATATATCTAAGAAGAATCCCTGTCTGAGAGGCATAACCAGATTTATGGGGATTTCTATAGGGTGTGTACGAGACGTCCGTTAATTTCAATGAGACATAGCGTGGACATCCTGATCAGTGAGAACGCCAGAGAGAGGACAAAGGAACGAGCGCTTCCTGGCAGCAACCCCGTCTCCCCCGGTTATCTCCTAAACTTGCTTGTATTGCAATATAAATGAAATGATATAAAATTATTCTATTCGGTACACAAAAAATAGGTAGCCTAAAGTGTTTTTTTCCTTCACCTACTCCCGCCCCCAAGTAAATAAATCTGCCGTCGTCACTGATCATGATATCCCGAGAATGACGCTTCCTAACGTACCAACAATGTTTTTGTGCTATATACGACATAACTCTGCTTATGTATATTTTTTTATAGTTTATGAATTTATTACATTTTGCTTTTGTTTTCTGTTTCAGAATTACCATCCGAGCTCCATGTAACTTTGAATTCAAAAATTTTCCATTTGACATTCAAAACTGTCGGTTGATTGCGCTTTCATGTAAGTTTAAGTTTTGTTAATCTAAAGCCTATTTCTGTACACACTGTACTGTTATATCCTGTATTTCATATTGCTGCTATCGTCATAAAAAAATCCTTTTAACCCTTAGATTAGGAAGTGATTCCGTGTATCTGATACCCGGAAACTTTTCAATTTCCAAAACTGTCTGCAAATCTAAAGAATTTCGTAAATCGAATGAGTCATAATTGTATAAAAAAATCCACACATTGACCAAAAATGATAGTCTAAAGTTAAAAAGCAAATTTTTCAAACAATTAGTAACACTAACTCTCCAACTGCTCTTGCGCGAACAGCAGCAGGCATGGCCCGCCCTTTAGTATTCTTTCCTTCAATTAGTCGAACATAATATGAGAAGAGATACTATCTTAAGGAATTTTGTTTCATGTTTAACAAAGATTTCTTTAGTTCATTCTTCGCACTCCGATTTTTCAATTAGAATAACCTCTAAATATTCAATTTTCAGTATGCCATATGTTGAGATACGTTAAGGGCTATGCATACAGTAAAATTGTTTCAAAAATAAAAGTAACAATATAAATAACAAATAAAAGAAAGTTATTTACTCTGTAATATGATCCTGACAACATGGATGTTAGAGTATTACAGGAACTTTTTGAATTTTAAAGATCCTAGCACATATTGTAAAATTACCTTGCTACGGGACTTTTTATTTTCTCTCACAAACTTTTATTATAGAAGTTTTGTTATATACAAAAATAACGCATAAAAATCACTCTAATTATGGTCCGAGGATCAATACAATTCTTTCTATGTAGTTTATCTGGGTAAAACAAGTGTCCCAAGGCACAAGCCGCCAAGCCAAGGATACCACATAAGTCTACGTCATTAAGGTTAGGAATTCTCAGTGCTCCAGGGAAGCAAAGAGATGTTAAGGTCCCGCAGAGCTCCGAGCAAGCTAAGGAAGTAGGGAAACGACAAAGTTCCAGGCAAGCTGGGTGCTTGCGCTTAGGATCTTCCAGTGATCCAGGTAAGTAAATAGGGAATTGAGTTCTCACAGAGCCCCAAACAAGCTAAGTGAAAAGGAGACCTCAGAGCTCCAAGCAAGCTAAGTTAAAACGAGATCTCAGAGCTCCAAGCAAGCTAAGTGAAAAGGGGACCTCAGAGCTCCAGGCAAGCTAAGTTAAAACGAGATCTCAGAGCTCCAGGCAAGCTAAGTGAAAAGGGGACCTCAGAGCTCCAGGCAAGCTAAGTTAAAGGAGATCTCAGAGTTTCAGGCAAACTAAGATAAAAGGAGACCTCAGAGCTCCAGGCAAGCTAAGTTAAAGGAGATCTCAGAGCTTCAGGCAAGCTAGGTGAAAAGGAGATCTCAGAATTCCAGACAAGCTAAGTAAAAAAGGAAATTTCAGAGCTTCAGGCAAGCTAAATGAAAAGGAGACCTCAGAGCTCCAAGCAAGCTAAGTGAAAAGGAGATCTCAGAGCTTCAGACAAGCTAAATTAAAAGGAGATCTCAGAGCTTCAGGCAAGCTAAGTAAAAAGGAGACCTCAGAGCTCCAGGCAAGCTAAGTTAAAAGGAGATCTCAGAGCTTCAGGCAAGCTAAGTAAAAAGGAGACCTCAGAGCTCCAGGCAAGCTAAGTTAAAGGAGATCTCAGAGCTTCAGGCAAACTAAGTGAAAAGGAGATCTCAGAGCTTCAGGCAAGCTAAGTAAAAAGGAGACCTCAGAGCTCCAGGCAAGCTAAGTTAAAAGGGGATCTCAGAGCTTCAGGCAAGCTAACTGAAAAGGAGACCAAAGAGCTCCAGGCAAGCTAAGTTAAAAGGAGACCTCAGAGCTCCAGACTCCAGGCAAGCTAAGAGACTAGGGTTAGGTTAAATCTTTTAGAACTCAATGATTACTCCTTGTGGCTCTCTCTCTCTTTCTCTCTCCCAGTCTGCTCCTCATGGTCTATCTAATTCTTGTTTTTCTATATATTCTATTTATTTCTTTCGCTGATCATTATGTTCCTGTCTGCTTCTTGTACTTATCTGCCTTCTTTCTACGTTTTTGTCTCTCCATCAAATGTTTCTCTGTTTGTCCCATTTGTTTATCTCTGTGCTTTTTAAGTTTCACTGGCTTCTTATGGCTGTCTGCTGCTTTGTATGGTTTTCTGTCTGTTCATTATGTTGTCTTTCTGCTCCTTATTTCTCTCTCTGCTCCATTTGTTTCTTTATCTGCTCATATGTCTTCGTCATGTCCTTATGATCCTCTGTTTGCTCTGTCTGCTTCTTATGGTTCAGTCAAAATGGAAGAAAAATGTAAATATTTTTTTTGACGTCCCGTAATTATGTTCTACAGTGTAAAGGAGACGGATACTTGATGCAAGCGAATGATATAAAATGAAATTTTCGTGCTCTCTCACCGGGAATCAAATTCGGACCACGCATACTAAAGGCATACCAGAATGGAAGAGGGTAGCTATGAAACTACATACTGTAACATGCTTTTTTATGGAAATGATTATTTTAAGTGCTTACATTCACCTGTAATTTCATTGATATATTCCAGATCCTGACCCATCAAGCAAGTTGCTGATGCAATGGGAAGATCGAGGTGTCATATTCTTGTCAACAATCACAGATGAGACTAAGTCACCAGAATTTTTAATGAAGGCGATGATACGACCAGATCCTATTATCTTGCGTACTGGGTCCAGTAAGTTTGGTGAATGAGATCTAGTGTGTACATATAAATTTATCATTTTACATGTGACTCAGTATTCGAACGTTCTGTTCTATTTCAAGGGTTTACTTTAGGTAACGCTTTTCTGGTGATTTCTCACTTTCTTCCTATTTTTCTTCCTTTCTCTGTATAACATCAACTTTCCCTCATCACGTTCCTCCTTATAATGAATAAATCTGGAACGTTAAATTATATGAACAAGTGAAATACTCATAGCCAGTGGTAGATCCAGTGGGGGCTATTGCCCACCCCCCAGAAGAGGAAAGTTTTTTTTATTTTATATATAAATTAAACCCCTCCCAGAGTTTGGAGCTCTTAAAAGTAGCTCTAAGTAGCAGTATTACAACCCACCGCCCTCCCAGAAGTCCGTCCTGGATCCGCCCCTGTTCATAGCCATAAAAAAAATCCAAGATTCACCATTAATTTCGATTTAAATAGTATTAATTAAATACGAGGGGCAGTCAAAATTTTCCTCGAATTTCGTTGTAACTATTTATTACCACAATATAGGTAAGACATTCACTTAATCGCCTTCACAACAAGACACTTGAGAACACACACACCTGTTCCACTGCTCATGCATTGCTCGAAACAACGCTGAAAGTCCTGTTTTGGCATGTTCCAAAGTTCTAAATCAGCGGATTTCTGTTTCTTCCCCAGGATCAAAAACGGCCTGAAAAGTAACCGTTTTGCCACCGTAGAAGAAATCCAAACCAATAGAACACCTGAAGTTCGGAACATATCAAAACAAGACTTTGAACGCTGTTTCCAGCAATGCACGAGCGGTGGAACAAGTGTATGTGTTCTCAAGTGTCTTATTATGAAAGCGATTAAGTGAATGTCTTACCTATATTGTGGTAATAAATAATTACAACGAACTTCCGGGAACTTTTTGACTTCCCCTCGTATTTATTATACCCAATATTGATTTTAGACTTGTCCATAACTCAGGAAACAAAATCTTGCACACTATGATATTTAACACCTTGAGAAAAAAAATGTAGGTGGCGTTCTTAAAAAGATAGCTTACATGCGTAATTCCTGTAGCTATTGGACTTAACGTACAGCAGACATATAACTGAAAACGCATGTTTTATAATACTTTCTGTATAAGTGTTCCATCTATACGTACTTTCCGTATGAAACAATGTAGACGGTCAGGATCTCACATACAAATGGACGTATATAACATATAGCTGACGAAGGTAACATAAGTATATGCATGTGATATACAGAAAACTGTTAGATGTCAGACATTCTGCAACGGCATGATGTAACATCTAAGGGCAGTGCCTATGTAGCATACGGATAACGTATGCTTAGTAATGATTTCTATAGTAAGCAAGAGGATACAGTATATTTGTACAATATACCGCTGTCCGGAGAACGGATTTTTCTCTATGCATGGTGACATAGTAGACCAAGGTCTACCAACAATCCAAGTTTGATCTCGGACAGATGAGTTCGATGCGTAACTTATTCTTTTCGAAAATATTACTCAAAACTTTATTGCACGTATCTTCCTATCCAAAACCTGGAAAACAATATTTCACACGTTTAGAGCAATGTCGGTTAGAACTGTATAACTAAGAGACTGGAAGGCTACGTGGTTCTGGCTACCAGAAGCTAAAGAGGTGCTATAAAATTGTACATTGGATGTGTACAGAATCACTTTACTGTTATGGGCAAGTTTTTACTTTGACTAGACCATTCACTGGAGCCTAACCTAACCTAACCTGGTTGAAAATGGTAGAAATGCTATATACTTCTGTATCTTTGGTCAAAAGTGATGTTGGACTGCAAAGAAGAAAATAAAGCTCGACTCGGGGAAAATAGTAGTCTAATATTGAAAAGACTCTGTATAAATCGCTCCAAGTTATGTTAATATTATTGTGAAAATTTCTTTTAACTACTATGTAATATTAAATTGCAATACATTTGGGTAACGTTATAAAATCGCGATATATATATATATATATATATATATATATATATATATATATATATATATATATATATATATATATATATATTTAAGGAGTTTCAACTGTGCAGATGTTTTCTTTGCCTCCTTTCTGTAATCAACGGAGAGTACTTCAGTTACTTGTGTATGAGGAACGCATTCAAACAAAAATTGTTAGGTCAATTTTCCAATGTACCACCAAGTTATCCACCAAACTTCCACCAGGCGATCATATTTGGGCCAGCCACGTGCAATAGATACAAACGGTGACGAATGGCACGTATGACGTATGACAGTGAAATAATTGACTCATATGGTCAATTATGACATTGATAGGTCATAATTGATTATGTATGATGTATGAATTAATAGGTCAATACGACCAATTTGTACATTAACCATGCGACGTACGCTGCACCGGCTAGGATACGATTGCCATAGATCAACACGAATATCTATGACAACCCAGCAGAATTGACTGTTACGGATGGAATGGGCAAATGCAAGGTGTCGTTGGACTATGGACAAATAGAATAAGGTCACAATGAATGATCAGCCCCATTTTTACAGAGTCATACCGATGGGGGAATTCGAGATTGGCTTAAACAGCATGACTTGGTATCTCTGGGTTGCACCATGGGAGTTCAACGGGCCAGAGGCGGTGCTGTCAAGGAACAATCTCATAGTCATTATTCATCAAATTTTGAATGGCCAAAGGCATCGCAATCTGTTAGTAGATTATCTACATCCACATCTCCAGGCCGAGTTCCCTGATAAGAGCGGCCATATTACAGCAGGATAACGCAATATGTCATTGTACTGTGATTATTACAGAATGCTTGGTGGAATATGACAAATTAATTTTGAACACTACTCTGGCCTCCCAACTCACCAGAATGTAATCCTACTGAACATATATAGATATATACGGTACGTAATAAAACGTACTGTGCAACGTTCTGCCCAACCACCAATTGAAGCAGCTGTTACAGCAGGCATTGATTGGACTAAACCAGAAGGATGTTCTGCGCTTTATAGAAAATGTTTTTGACCATCTGAACGCTATGATTACCCAAAAAGATAGACTAATACGCTATCAGATAAGTTTTCCTAATTCAATGATCATTCACTGTATAACCAAGAGAAAGCATGCGAGTACAATATACTGTGTGTAAATTAAATTAACGTAGACGTTAATGCCGTGGAAATTCGCAATGTGAACGTACACATTTAGTTTACAATGCATGAAAACGTAGTTTATATGAGACTTCACGGTATATAATTAATTTTCTCTTTCAGGTGAATTATCTGGTTTGACATTTTGTATAATCATGCGAAGGCAGATTGTCAGATACATTTTGGAGTTTTACTTTCCCAGCGGGTTGTTTGTAGTCATGTCTTGGGGTAGTTTTCTTATTGTACCCGAAATGGTTCCTGGAAGGGTGGTTCTCATTGTTACAAACCTTCTGACTGTTGTCACAATGTACGAAGCTACAAGGTAAGAAGTTCGCTTAACTATTTTTTAAAAAATACAGTAAAAGTATATACACAGGGTGTTTCATAAGAACACCGACAACGTCTGGGAGGTGGTTCCTGACACCAAGATAAGACAAAAAGTATAGACCAAGCTGGATGCTCAAACGCTTCCTTTCGGAGTTATAGGCTGCCGAAAACATGAAAAAAATAAGCTTTAAATCACCATAGCTCCAAAACTATGGGACCTACGGTAGTCGGGTCAAGACTTCACTTAGGAACTAGCAGGGGGTCTATGTTCCCTATCCAAAAACCCACGTTTCAGAATCTTAAGTTACTCACGCAACTATTTTTATAGAGGGAGTTTGGCTACGGGCATATAATTTGAAGTACTCATTAACTATCTCTATAAAAATTGTTGCGGAAGTATCTCAGGATTCTGAAACATGGATATTTGAATAGGGCACATACTAGTTCCTAAGTAAAGTCCTGAGCCGACTACGGTAGGTCCCACAGTTTTGGAGCTATGGATCTTTAAAAATCATTTTTTCATGCTTTCGGCAGTCTATAACTCCGAAAGAAAGCATTTGTGCACCCAGGTTGGTCTATACTTTTTTGTCTTATCTTGGTGCCAGGAATCACATTACAAACTTTGTTGGTGTTCTTTTGAAACACCTTATATATATGAGCAGCCTATAACACCTTATATATATGAGTCCAGTACCTCATGGTTTTCTGCAATTTTGTACGTTGTAGGTTATGTCGATGAATATTGAGACATTATCATAATTCTTTAATTGGTATGCAAGCAACATTTCCCAAATTTGGAATCAGGGCTTACTCGACCTTGGGTTCAAAGTCCTAAAAAGGGCTCTTGCTTATTAATCTCAATAAGGCGCATTCAAGTTCAGGCTCGTACTTGCTCGAGAACAGGCTCCGGGTCTCGTGGTTAAATTTGTTTACATCATTGAGAGTGCGCTTCAAAGGGGCTCTGGCGGTAACCTCATGAGTCTAACGCTCACTAAATTGAATGGAGCTCACGCCCACTAAACTCAGTAAGCCTAACGCTCACTAAACTGAATGGACCTCACAAGCACTAAACTCAATGAGCCTAACGCTCACTAAACTGAATGCAGCTCACGCCCACTAAACTCAATAAACCTAACGCTCACTAAACTCAATTGAGCTCACGCCCACTAAACTCAATGAGCCTAATGCTCACTAAACTCAACGGGCCTAATGTTCACTAAACTGAATGCAGCTTACGCTACTAAATCAAATATTGATTGCCTTACTAAACTCAATGGGACTCATTCTCTTTCCGATTAAGACTCTAGCTCACTCTACACATATGGTATTTCCGCTCACACATGCTCGCACTTAATTACTTAGTGCGAGAGCGGGAGTTTGGACATCAATAGTATAAACTAGATGACGCATTAGATGAGAGTGTTCATGCAGATAAAAAAGGATGCTATGGTGAATTTCACTTTCAGATGAAGGGACAACTGATTTCCATATATTATCTCTTCAATTTCAATGATGAGAGTACAGATAAGTGTTGGATGCAAATAACATTTATTTGCCCGGTTGTTACAAAGTGTCTGGAAATGCTTAAAATTTCGTTTTTTCAATATTATTTAAATCATAAATATTTTCACTCCAAAAATACCTGAGTATTTTCTTCGTTGAAGGTAGTGCTAAGTATGTTTTATTTAAATAAATTTCTATGGACGACATGCTAGTGCGCTATCTCTTCTACTCAAGTGTGCCATCCTACCTACTCGGACAAGACAGATGGCACAAAATAAGACTTTTGAAATAACCGTATACAAGTTACCACAAGTAATAATGAAATGTAATTAATTACACGAACTATCCTAACTATATATCTGTCAAGCATAAAATAATTTTATTTTTATTTTTAAATAGTAATCATATCTTTAAGTTTTACGTCCCGTGGTTATGCCGGCGAGGATAAAGAAAATGGTGATGAAGAGAAATAAATGAAATGATGGAATGAAGAAAGTGGGAGGAAATGGGAGAACCCCTAAAAAACCTATGCACACGATGCTTGTCCACCACAAAGTTCACTTGGCACGAGCTGGGATCGAACCCAGGTCCCCCTGGACCAGAGGTGAACGCTCCACCACTGAGCCGCTGGGGTTCTACAGTGTGATCATTTCTGAATTATGAATATTTATTGATTGATTTATATGATTATATATCTATACATCCTTTGTCAGCAAATGTTAGATGGTGAAACCTACAGTTTAATAAAGTAACATCTGGAACAGCATGGGACAAGGGAAGTTAACTGTGCCTATCTCAAATACATTGAAGAATGGAAACAACAACAACTCCAAGAGTTATTTAAAATATTCGACTATCACGCTAATATCGCAGTATGTTTTGTACGTAATGCACACTTAGGGGCCGCGGTGGGTCAGTCGTAGAGCGTTCACCTCTGGTGCATGGGGTCCCTGGTTCGAACCCAGATCGCGCGAAGTGAGTTTTGTTGTGGACAAACGCCTTGCGCGTGAGTTTTCTCTGGCTTCTCCCGTTTCCTTCCACTTACTTCATCCAGAATTTCCTTCGTTTCTCATTATCATCGTCTCCTTTAGCCTAGCCGAAATAATCGTGGGATGTAAAACTTTAAAGATTTCATTTCATTTTATTTTTCAATGTACACTTAGTTGAGAGACAGCTTTCAAATCTGGATTATTATTCTGTACTTTCTAGATCTCGAAGTCCAGTCTCTTTGAGCGTAAAAGCAATTGATATTTGGATGCTGTCATGTATAAGTTTCATATTCCTTGCACTGTTAGAATATGCGTCAATACTGTTAGCAGCGAGACTGCAGGATGACGTCAAAAACACTGTATCACATGTTACTCATGACTCACAAGATTTTCCACGGAGGTTGAAGCTATTTTCAACCAGAAGCTTCGACGAAACTGAAAAGGTAAGAGTTCATGTTTAATACTAACTAGTTTCCATACGTTTCTCAATTATATACACATTAATGATAATAAGGATTTGTTGAGATTCATATTGACAGAGTAACGTCTTTACGCATTACAAGAAAAGTTAGCTTTTTTCGTACTATGTTACGAAAAAAGCATAGTATCTCTTTTCACCAACCAAAGATAGATGAGATGGGAACGTATCCTTAAAAATAAGATCCAAGCTTATAGAGATATGATTGCACATGAAATTAAAAGCGAATCTCCAAATACTGACAAAGACAAATAAATTAATCAAGAATGTATTTTGAAGCTATTGTAAATACAACGTAGGGCGTTCAGTTTGAAAGCGATACGTAAGGTATATTCAAGTCTTGTTTTGTTGTTGTTCAATTTAAAAGCGGTACGAAAGGTATTTTTGAATCTTGTTTTTGTTGTTGTTCAATTTAAAAGCCTTACGAAAGGTATTTTTGAATCTTGTTTTTGTTGTTGTTCAATTTAAAAGCTGTACGTAAGGTATATTTGAGTTTTGTTTTTGTTGTAAAATTTAAAAGCTTTACGTAAAGTATATTTGAGTTTTGTTTTTATTGTTGTTCAATTCAGAAGTAGTACGTAAGTTCCATTTGAGTCTTGTTTTTTTTTCTTTCAATTTAAAAGCGGTACGTAAGGTATATTTGACCTTTTTTTTGTCGCTTTCCACTATTGTCCATTGTTACAGGGAGGGAAGGAGGGAGAGAGGACGACACATTGTCACTTGCAAGTGTTCTGCTGTACTGCTAGCTTATCTTTGTTCTTCGTGTGTTAAGTGAGAAATTGCGCTCTATGGTGCTATTTAGTGTTCAGGAAGGTGCTTTCATTGTTGAACAATATTTCAGACAAATTTATTAAAAAAACACTCAAATTCACGAAAATGTTCGGTAAGTTCGACTGTAAGTTCAAAACAGAAAACGGTCATTAAATTCCGTGAGTCATGGTCTATATGTAACGTGAAACACCAAGGTAGAAGACTGTACTAACACAAGAGGAAGTGATTATGTTAGTGAGCTAATAACAAAATTTCCTCACAAACCTTTACGACGCCTAAAGACGCAAATGTCCTTAGGATCAGCCCATACAGCAATGAGAAAAATGTTGAATTGTACCCGTATCGAATTCACGATTTCTTGAACTAAAATAAATTAACTACCATAATCAAGTTCACTACTGTCAATGGTTGAAGAACTTCATTGGGAGTGACATCATTGTGTTGGACTACGTGTTCTTTTCCAACGAAGCATGGTTTCACCTAAATGATTACGGGTCTTCGCAAAATTATTGAGCCTCGAAGCTCCCAGTCTTTTTTGTGGAATCCCCCTCACCCTCAGAAAGTTGGTGTCTGGTGTGCCATATCCAGAAGCAGTGTGGTAGGGGCCATTTTTGAAAGAAAAAGCACAGTAGATAGTGAAACTTACTAAAACATTGTAATGCAGTTTGTTGCACTCTTGGAACCAGAGGAACGTCAGTACTGGTTTCAACAGAACGGCACAACTCCGCATACTTCCAATGAGATTTTGACTATGTTGAGAGGTTTATTTGGATAGGATTATTTCAAAGGAACTATGGCCTGCCAGATCCACAGGTCTTTCAAATCCGTACTACTACTTGAGAGAGCTTTTGAAGCAAAAGGTATAGAGGTAGAATCCACGCATCTTAGGAAAGCTGAGGCACAACATCGCTGTGCAAATTAAGGGCGTAAGTGTAGAAGTCCTACATAATGTTGCACCCAATATGGAAAAACGTGTTAACATGTGCATTCAAGACCAAGGTCATAATTTTCAATATATGTTTTAAGAATCTTTATTTGTATATTTTGTATATTGTATATTTGTGCTCCATGCCGCTTTTAAATTGACCTGCTACTTGAAAAATAATGCACAGATATCCACTCAAAGTTAATGTGAACATACCTATAACCAAAATCAACCCAAATATACCTAGTCGAAGTATACAAGAGATATCCAATCAACCACTAAACTAGCTGAAAATATACTAACAAAATATTGGAAAACCTAATCTTCTGTTACCTAACTTACACAAACATCGCTATAAGTAAATGAAACCAATTGTCGCTATATCTCTGATAGTAGGTATAACCAAGTGTGGTCTTGTCGTATTACACTTCTTAGGAAAGATGTTAGTAACCACCCTAGGAATGGAAGGAAGTTTATTGTGTTCGATGATACTGAGCCTACCTAAAACTGGCAAAATGTTCCAATAAGTGATGTAGTGATAGAAGGTGGCGGTTGTAGCAAAACCTGCAGTCAACCCAGGGAACATAAATTATAACTTGAATCATCATCAAACTCAAACTGTACTTAGGAGAATCATTCTAGCGTCAATGCTATCTTGCAAAATTGAAGTGTTTACCCTAATATAGCTGCCAAGAATTTTTTTTCACAAAGTTTTAATAGAGTACACATTAATGAAAAGAAGTCTCATTTGCTGAAGTAATCTAAGAAAGACGAAAAAGGAATCAGTTTACATAAAGCTGCCGCCTAGCCTCACCAAGCATCCTTGATGAGTAAAATAGATCATTGTTGAGGATGTTACATTCTAACATCCAGTGAAGTAGTGTGATAAATATGAATCTTCAGATTATTATTAAACTTTTACCATCACTGCGTAAAACGTTTTGGCTTTAATAAATTAGACATGTGAAATATGTTTTTTGCATTTTGCATTGAAAATAATTAAACATGTGTTTCAGCGTTTTTAGAAATTTGACTCAGAAAGGAAGAAAAAAATAAGAGTTTTATTTGTTATAATAAGATGTCCATTTCGCGGAAACTCTTAAGATTAGGGAAATATAATTCACGTTCTACACTTTACATTGAAATTAATTACGTGTTTCAGTGTTTTGTTAAAATTTGATCCAGAAGGTTAGAGAAAAAGGATAGGGAGACAATTATTATAATGATCATATCTCAGAATACGTATTCTACTTTTAGAAGTATGACATTTGGTATTTGGATTTTTCACTTAATATTGCAAGATTCCGTACACCCACATGTACTATGAACACGTGTTTTTAGATTTGTAAATAAATAGTGACAGACGACAAAAGCAAACCACGCCTACTGAAAAAGACGAAGACGACATGGAGAATCACAAAGGACTCCAACGACCCCTTCACAAATTCACCCTCCAAAAGATGGCTATAAAAGAGTGCGCCGAGATCAAGGCTGGTTTGGGCTACGGAGTCAATCTACATCACCTACTCCCGAGGCTAGTTTGGGCTACGGAGTCAACCTACAACACCTACTCCCGAGGCTGGTTTGGGCTACGGAGTCAACCTACAACACCTACTCCCGAGGCTGGTTTGGGCTACGGAGTCAACCTACAACACCTACTCCTGAGGCTGGTTTGGGCTACGGAGTCAAACTACAACACCTACTCCCGCGGACGCTTTGTGATACAGAAACACTGATCCCGTCTGAGACCATTTTGGGCTAGGACACCACTCTATCAACCCGAGGCATCACAGTGTTCTAAGGGGGGCATCTTTATCCGTACTGAAAACGCTCATTTTAAAGTAATTGCGAACGTAGAGAAGATTTTGATTGGGACTTTGTACAAAAAATATATACGACATTTTTTTTTAAATAAAAAGTGAAGGACTGAATCCCACGCACTTTATTAACTCTACCTACAGAATATTAAAATATATTATTAAATATTGTTTCTGTGTTTGTTTTATACTTAACCTATAATGAAAGAGAGGGGAGTGAAAAGGTTCACTAAGACGGCCACACGAGGTATTCGATCGAATTTTGTGTAAGACTTTGAGCTCAGATTAACTTTATATGAAAGACGTAGAAAGAGGAACTTAGAACTTCTGATATAATAATAGGATAGCTATATATTTTTATTATACCTGATATAATATAATCTATAGTATAGTTATTTTAATTTCGTTTACATGAGAAGTAATGTTTCCATACAGTAGATATACTAAACAATATTTTTGTATTTTACTCTGTAGAATGCCACCGAGTAGGTTTCTGTAACCGATAAGTATATATATATATGTTGTCCATAAAGTCCTTTGCCAACCCTAAAACTCGGAAATTGTGAAATATATGTCAAAACGAGAAAACATGTATTTTATCATCATTTCAAAACTACCTCGTATTGAGGGAAAAAAGTTGCCCCAGGATCCGTCAGAGGCTCCCAGACGGAGTGCAACGGTTCCTGCCTGTTCTGCCTAATGACCCTCCAGCACTTTCTAACGCATTTTTGATTTAATCTTATCTTTAGGCACAACAGGAATTCCTGTTCTGCCTAGCTCCTGTTCTGCCTAATTCACACAAAAAGGGATATTTAGATTTGAGGGAAATTTATTAGTACCTATTTCCCCTTGATTTTCAAATATCATTCAAGAACTCTTTAATAAAACTTCAAGGCACGAGTGAGGGTTAGTTAGTTAGATTGAACACGCGAGTAGAACGAAATGTTTCATGTGACCAAATACCCCTAAAAATCATTTTTAGTATGACAAATGTAGGGAAAGTGTCCTGTATAATGTAAAAGGCAAAACACCACAATTACGTTGAGTAAAATGATTACACAATTTATTAGAGATAAATACTTCCGAGTATATACAAAGGAAACTTTAGAAGAACAAAGTTTGCTCTAGAATAACAAATTAAAATATCGGAAAGGAAGTACAGCTTTAACTTCTTAAAGTCACATATATGTCTTTTCAATTTGAGAGAGAACAAAACTTCGAAACACATACTAAACCCATACACACCTTCATTGTTATAAATGTAAACTGCAAACTACAGCGTCTACATAGGAAATCAAATCCAATTGACCCGACTCGAATCTACTTTGCAAGGACTTGATTATCTGTTGAATACGCTTATATTTTAGTTTATGTTCTTTTGGTTTCTTCCCAACTTCTAGAAGCATAATTGAACTTTCATTTTCGTTCTGCTCTCGCTATAAAAGCTGGACAAGGTTAAACATATTCGGATATTCCTTTGTCAGCCTTTTATTAAACTTTGAATGTCAGCCCTCCACTATATTGGTTGTTCTTTCTTCTCCGTTGTCATAATAGTTCCATAGTTCACTAGAAAACATTTAAGAAAGCATTAATATTGAAAAACACTAAGCAAATTGTCTGAAATATCTGTTGAAGTTTCAACGAAAAGCGCATCAAGTTTCTGGGCAAAATGTATGAAATTCAGCGTGCAGTAAACAGACTGAAAGTTCTAACACAGGCTACAAAATCGCAACAGTCAAAGTGGGAGGAGACAGAAGTACAAAAAAAAGGAAAAGAAAAGAAAAGAAGAAAGAAAAACTCTTCACACTGAAATGTATCGAATAGGGAGCTCAGATATTTGAATATCCATAATTATTACACTTACACAGGTAACCATTACTTCAGCTTTTAATAACATATGAAATGTACGTAAATTACTATGAATTACTGTAATTAATTTGCGGGCTTTTGACAATGGTGTCAGTGTCACTTTATTCAGTGACAATCAGAGCCATTTTCGAAAACTATATGTTGAAGGAAACACTGGAATTGATCAATATAAGCAAATATTTTTGTTTCTCTTTTTTTATTGCAATTTCGGACCAATATACTAAACCCAAATCGGTAATGAGGAAAAAATATTGCAATATTAAATTACATATGTTTTATATAATTCTTAAGAAAAAGTAAACATAATTATACAGAACTTACGGTGTGAACTTCTCATCTATATCGTCCAACCACGTTTCAACCAAATAATCGTGAAAATCGTCTTGATTTGGCACTTCTGGTGCATCTTCTTGTACTGTAAGTACATATCATCAATTTTATCAATGGATACAAGTGGTAAAGCACTAGCTCGTCGTATCCACCTTCTAACTTGCATATCTTGACGGTACAATGAAGATAAATCCTGTGACTGGACTTTCCTCTAGGTGCACTGAGTATTGTAAGAAACAACCAGGAATAGTATCATTAGGAAAAGATCTAAATAGAGCAGGGGTGTAGCCAGCAGGTTTGTGTAGGAGAGGCCCGTCGTTTTTGACGGGGGGCCAGCTACAACAATGTACAAAGCCAAAAAATGTGTTGCTGCTAGTGTTTCTGAGGCCTGGAAGAAAGAAAAAATTTGGTTTCCTTCTGGAAAATTAAAAACACTATTTTAGCTTCTTCTTCTTCTTCTTCTTCTTCTTCTTATTATTATTATTATTATTATTATTATTATTATTATTATTATTATTATTATTATTATTATTATTATTATTATTATCCATAAATTATATTCAAGATAGTTTTTATTATGCTTAATCAAGAACTACTGCTCGGGACCAAACCCTATACTTTTGTGCATAACTATAAAGGTAACCAAGAAAGTTCTGTCCCTTTTCGTGGAGGTCTGTGTTCAATTGGACCTCACACCGTGAGTTGAATGCGAGTGGAGATAAGGCGAACGTCAGTTGTTGGTGCGGGTACATCCAACATACTACCTGGTTGTGGCAATTCAGATAGACCGTGAACTTGCGTAAAGACAGAGTTAACATGGGACATCCACAGAGCGTCATAAGAGCATGTATGCTGAGCGAGTTCAAATGGAGGTCAAACGCCACAGCGGGACAGAAGATATGCCAGGCCTTTGGTGAGGTTGTCGTGACGACGCGGACAGTGCAGCGATGGTTTAACAAGTTTAAGCACGATGACGAAACACCCAAAAACACCACGTGCCAGAAGACCAACACATGTACAAAGAGGAACTGGGACTACAATTCAGTGTGTGGAGAAACAATTCGGCAGCACATTCATCAACTTGGGAAGCACTATAATTTGGGTCGGTGGGTCTCACATGTTTTGACTTCGGGCCAGAAGGCAACGCGGCAGTCGCCTGTGTTTATTTACTGTTTCGGAGCCATTTCTGGACAGGGCGTTGGCATGTGATAAAAAGTGGGTCCTATACGAAGCTCCACGGCACCGTCATCATTGGTTAGCATCCCATGAACCGATTTCAAAACGGCTGAAACCAGCATTGTACCAAGAGATCCTTCTGTGTGTTTGGTGCATCGTGCATCGGGAACTCCTACCATCTGGTCAGAGTATCAATGCAACTGTGTACTGTCAGCAGTTGAGCTGTGCTCAACAAAAACTCAAAACTCTGGAGCCATCACTTCTGAATTGCAAATGGATCCTCGTTTACGGGACAACTCTAAGTCCCACGTGGTTAGGTTGACTCAGGACACCATTCTCCGCCTTGGATGGGAAACAATAGTGCAACCACTATATTCCCCGGGTATTGCACCGTCCGATTATCACCTGTTCCATTCTTTGGACAATCACCTTAGAGGACGCCAGTTCAAATCTCTAGTAAAATTCCAAAATGCACCTGATACCTTCTTCGTTTCACAGCCCACCATGTTCTACCGCAATGGATTCCATGGCCTTCCAGAACGTTTTCAGAAGGTCGTCGATGCTGATGGGGACTATTTTTGATCTTCCAGGTTAGGTGAAATATCGATGTTCGAAGGTGGTTGGTGAAAAAGGAACAAAACTTTTCTTGGTTACCTTTATATTTAAATTTAAGACCTTGTATACAGAATCTATCTACACAAGATTGATTTTCTTTGAAATTTCACTTAATTTCTTTACAGTTTCCTGACAAAAATATTTATTTATTATTCGTGACTTAAAAAAAAACAATTATTTTATTGCACTGAGTAGAAATAAAAGAGGGAGCGAACGAAATCCAAATTGAATAAAAACATTGTTTCTCACCAAATTTTCCATCCTCTATGTCTTTTAAAACACTTGTTAAAGCATATAAAAATATGCTGTACTTACAAATCAGTTTAGTAGTACCTTTGTTTTATGGCTGTATTTGTAGTACCTTGTTAAAACGTTTGTCTTCAAACTGTCAAATATAAATCGCAGTAAGTTGTGTAATCTGCTGTCACAAAAGTGTCCTATTTTTCGATCGGTATAAGGAAGAGATACTATACAATTTTTCGATCGGTATGGAAAAACAATATTTCTCCATACTCTTTTACCGTAAATTATTAATTGTCAATAAGCTTTGTTACTTTTAAATGAATGAAGGGAGATAATTTTACTATGATGATTTAAAAGCTAGTCATTTGGGGGAGCAGGAAACAATTTCGGGGGCCTGGCCCCGATGAGCCCCCCTTGGCTACACCCCTGAAATAGAGCATTGATAACAACCCTCTCAAAGTCCACAACAACTTTGGCAGGAATCAAGGTGAAACCATCATCAACAGCCTTCTCTTAACTAAGCACAGCATTCTGTAATAATCGTCCTCTTTTTTGCTTGGCAGTAGACAAAATAGAAATTGAAAGACCTGCCCCAAATATTTCCCATGTAAGGTATAAAGTTGATGAAATAGACGTGGAGCAGCTTTAAATGTACCATCCATAAATAATGTGTCTCCGCCTACAAGCTTCTGTAAATTTTCTGTAAATTCTTTCACTATACTCAGTGCATCTGGAGAAAAGCGCAGTCACTGGATTTATCTTCATTGTGGATACGACGAGCTAGTGCTTTACCACTTGTATCCATTGATAAAATTGATGATATGTACTTACAGTACAAGAAGATGCACCAGAAGTGCCAAATCAAGACGATTTTCACGATTATTTGGTTGAAACGTGGTTGGACGATATAGATGCCAAGTTCACACCGTAAGTTCTGTATAATTATGTTTACTTTTTCTCAAGAATTATATAAAACTTATGTAATTTAATATTGCAATATTTTTTCCTCATTACCGATTTGGGTTTAGTATATTGGTCCAAAATTGCAATAAAAAAAGAGAAACAAAAATATTTGCTTATGTTGATCAATTCCAGTGTTTCCTTCAACATATAGTTTTCGAAAATGGCTCTGATTGTCACTGAATAAAGTGACACTGACACCATTGTCAAAAGCCCGCAAATTAATTACAGTAATTCATAGTAATTTACGTACATTTCATATGTTATTAAAAGCTGAAGTAATGGTTACCTGTGTAAGTGTAATAATTATAGATATTCAAATATCTGAGCTCCCTATTCGATACATTTCAGTGTGAAGAGTTTTTCTTTCTTCTTTTCTTTTCTTTTCTTTTCTTTTCCTTTTTTTTTTTTTTTTTTTTTTGTACTTCTGTCTCCTCCCACTTTGACTGTTGCGATTTTGTAGCCTGTGTTAGAACTTTCAGTCTGTTTACTGCACGCTGAATTTCATACATTTTGCCCAGAAACTTGATGCGCTTTTCGTTTGAAACTTCAACAGATATTTCAGACAATTTTGCTTAGTGTTTTTCAATATTAATGCTTTCTTAAATGTTTTCTAGTGAACTATGGAACTATTATGACAACGGAGAAGAAAGAACAACCAATATAGTGGAGGGCTGACATTCAAAGTTTAATAAAAGGCTGACAAAGGAATATCCGAATATGTTTAACCTTGTCCAGCTTTTTACAGCTAGAGCAGAACGAAAATGAAAGTTCAATTATGCTTCTAGAAGTTGGGAAGAAACCAAAAAGAACATAAACTAAAATATAAGCGTATTCAAACAGATAATCAAGTCCTTGCAAAGTAGATTCGAGTCGGGTCAATTGGATTTGATTTTCCTATGTAGACGCTGTAGTTTGCAGTTTACATTTATAACAATGAAGGTGTGTATGGGTTTAGTATGTGTTTCGAAGTTTTTGTTCTCTCTCAAATTGAAAAGACATATATGTGACTTTAAGAAGTTAAAGCTGTACTTCCTTTCCGATATTTTAATTTGTTATTCTAGAGCAAACTTTGTTCTTCTAAAGTTTCCTTTGTATATACTCGGAAGTGTTTTATCTCTAATAAATTGTGTAATCATTTTACTCAACGTAATTGTGGTGTTTTTGCCTTTTGCATTATACAGGACACTTTTTCTACATTTGTCATACTAAAAATGATTTTTTAGGGGTATTTGGTCACATGAAACAATTCGTTTCTACTCGCGTGTTTCAATCTAACTAACTACACCCTCACTCGTGCCTTGAAGTTTTATTAAAGAGTCTCTTGAATGATATTTGAAAATCAAGGGGAAATAGGTACTAATAAATTTCCCTCAAATCTAAATATCCCTTTTTGTGTGAATTAGGCAGAACAAGAATTCCTGTTGTGCCTAAAGATAAGATTAAATCAAAAATGCGTTATAAAGTGCTGGAGGGTCATTAGGCAGAATAGGTATTAGGCAGAATAGGAAGACACCGAGTGTAACTCAAAATTTTCAAATGACAGGGGGGATCAAGTAGTACGTCGTTTGAAAGCTATTTTCAAAAGAAAGACCATGGAATAAGTTTCGATGTTCTATATTAAACCTATGCAAAATGGCGGCAGGTTAAAATGTTAATACAGTTTACATTGAAAAGTCATTGGCCACCCCTAGAAATCTGAAATGGCTCAACAGATATCAAAATTGAAAAACATGTATGACGTCATTTCAAAAGTAGCACGTATAGAGGGAAAGAAAGTTGCCCCAGGGTCCCTCGGAAGGTCCCAGACGGGGTCCAACTGAAAATTATCAAATAGCAAGGGGGGCCAAGTAGTATATCGTTTGAAAGCTATTGTTAAAAGAAGAAAGATAGAACAGTTTTTATGTTTCAATACCAACCCTGCGTGAAATGGCAGGGGGATTAAAATGTTAACATGACCTTCATCGAAAAGTCCATGTCATTTCCAGTGATCCAAAAACGCTAAAAGATAAGATGTCAAAACGCTAAAAGGGATGTTTCCTTATTAGTAGAGTACAGTTTTTCGATGTGCAAATATTTTTCCCAGAATCCCTGCAGGTACCCAAGTAGGGTTCAACTTAAAATTTGCGAATAGGAAAAGGGTCAAATACCATATTATTTGAAAGTTATTGGTTAAAAAATGAAGATGATACAAGTTCGGAACGGCTATAGAAACCGTGTCCGAAAGAACAGGGATTGGGTGAACTGAGAGATATATAAACAGTCACATCTATCGAAAGGTTTAATTAACTGGATGGCATGTCTCCATGACTAATCGAGACAATACTCTTTCAAGCAGAAGTGTGCCTGCTACTACTTCCGACGCTATTACTAATATTAGTATTACAAGTAGTAATACTATTATTAGTATTACTACAATTTGCTTTACAAGTCTGTGTTAACATTTTCAGTCTCCCGCCATTTCACACAGGGTTAGTATACCCACAAGACTTGGTCCATCTTTCTTCTTTTAACAATTGCTTTCAAAGGGCCATTTAAAACTTTTGCGTTGAAGCTCGTATGCGACCCTATAAGGCACCCTGGGGCAACTTTGTTTCCCTCTGTACGTGGTACTTTTGAAAGGATGAAATACGTGTTTCTCAGTTTTGATATCTGTTGAGCCATTTCAGATTTCTAGGGGTGGCCAAAGACTTTTCAATGCAAACTGTATTAACATTTTGACCTGCCGTCATTTTGTACAGGTTTACTATAAAGCATCGAAACTTATTTCATGGTCTTTCTTTTGGAAATAAATTTCAAACGATATACTACTTGAACCCCTTGCTATTTGATAATTTTGAGTTGGACTCCGTCTGGGACCCTCCGAGGGACTCTAGGGTAATTTTGTTTCTCTCAATACGTGATACTTTTAAAATGTTGAAATACGTGTTTTCTCGTTTTGACATATATTTCACCGTTTCCGAGTTTTAGGGGTGGCAAAGGACTTTATGAACACCATGTAGATATATATATGTCTACGAAACTCTGTCATTTACATACTTTTCAGTTTCTTTTCTTTTTTTACAGATTCAAAAGACAATTGAAGTGAAATGTGGACTCATGATACGTTGCCGAAAGTCAAAATGGCCCATTGTAGATAGAATATCTATATTTCTCTTTCCTTTGGCTTTCATTGTATATAATGCTGTGTATTGGATTATATATATGAACCAGATGGAGACCCAAATGAGAAGTGCCAGATGCATGTAGACCAACCATGCAACACTATGCACACACACACATATATATATATATATATATCAATGTGAGTAAGATTTCAACCAAAACTTACAGTTCCTGCATGCTGTTAGAAAGGATTGAATCATGTGAATGAGATTTATAGGTAGTTTCTATATAAGACATTTATAATTAGATATGTGACATCAGAAAGAAATACACACAAGGAAAATAGAATGCATGGACGTATTATGACTTCAAGAGAGGGCATTTTTAGAGAGTGGCAAAATCTCTATAGAGACGTGTCCAAGATGCTGGCAAATCTCCAGTGACAAACAAGGCAGAGAGAAAAACAACTTTGAGATACATTTTGAGTTTACGGGAGCAGAATGTTTGTCATATTATTAGACTACTAAATACTAAGTACTAAATTATTAGACTTCCAAACTATTCAAATCGAAAGTGGAGCTCCTTCCTGGCTAAGAGGTTAGCATACGCGTCTTTGGGTGTGCGAGACCCGGGAGCTCATGTAGTTCGGATTCCACACTAATCAGTAGGTCCCGTTTCATATAGCCTCGCTGCTGAAAAGGACGTTAAATTCAAAATCAAGTCAACTCAACTCAAATCGTAAGTGGTCCAAATTAGCCATTTCAAGTCTCAACGTGTATCACCATAAAGCAAAAATGGTAATATATAGTGACAACCGATTTTCTGCAATTGATTCAGGGTACCAAATAGCATACCATCTCAACAATCAACGAAAACCGTAAGTGGTAGAAATTTACCACTAGTTTCTGTTTCAATATTGATTTCCGTAGTGTATAGACGATAAGAGATATCGAGATGCAGTTTTTTGCATTCGATTCAGCGTCCCAAAACTAGGTCCCACCTTCTGTATCAACCCTTTACTCAAATCGTAAGTGGAGAGTTACTTCGTGGTTAAGCCGTTAGCATACGCGCCTTTGACATGGGAGGCCCGGGTTCGGTTCCCGGCGGGAGCTCTTGCGGCTCAGATCCCACGTTAAGCGGTAGGCTCATTCTGGAAGAAACACTAAACCCGCAATTACAAGTAAATCAAATTTAAAAAATCGAAACCAGAAGTGGTTGAATTTACTAGTACTTCCGGTTTCAATAATGAATTCAGAGAGCAAAAACTGTAGGAGATATTGAGAAGCAGATTGTTTTCAACCGATTCAGATTCCAAAGAATAGGTTTTATCTTCTCCCTTAACAATCTATTAAAACCGGAAATAGTTCGAATTAACATTTTTTTTTTGTTTCTATCTTTATCGCCATACGGCAAAAACAGTGAGGAATACTGAGTAATGGCTTTCTGATATGTATTCAGCGTCTCAGAAACAGGATCTATCTAGTGGTAGGCACAAAAACCGGTTTTTGGTTTTCGGTTTTTAGAAAAACCGGTTTCGATTTTCTTGAAAACCGGTTCGGCTTTTCACCGGATCCAGTTTCGGTTTTCTACAAAACCGATTCCGCTTTTTTTTTCCAAATTTGTTCTATTTCTGACAAGAATAGTGTTTTGTTGTTCTCCGGAAACCGATTCCGTTTCCACAGAAATAGTTTTATGTGTTTTCCAAAAGTTTTCACCGAAACCTGTTTTGGTGAAAACCGAATCTGTTTTTGGAGAAAACCGTAATATCATTTTTTTCTAGAAATCGGTTTTCGGTTTTTATAAAAACCGGTTTTGCCCATCTCTAGTTCTATCTTTGATCTTATTAATCTGTTACAGCCAGTAGCCTACTTATAGATATACTAATTCCAGTTTGAGCGTTGAATTCTTATAGTTTGGAAGTCTACTGTATTTTCACACTGGAAAACGAAACCCGTTTGTTTTAGTTCAACATACAAACTCTTTATACCGCACCCTGCACCTAAAACGATAGTAATATTAAATTAGAAAGTACGTCTTTATATTAAAACGGCATGAAATGTATCGCTACTCATTTAAAGTGTGTATTGTGACTAGTTTATTTGGTGTTACAGTCTCGTCTTTATTTAGCATTGTCACTTTTATTTATATGTGGTATTAAATATGTTGAATTATTGTTAGTAGGTTCAGGCTTACGTGAAATACTTTACATGTGTATGTATATTGAGTAAATTAAGATAAACGTCGTAATAAAACTGAAGCTGTAATTGCAATGCTGCATTTTATTTTATATCAAACACTGGGAATCATCGAAAATGGCACTCTCAATCTTTTATACTCTCTGTACCATTTCTTAAATCTGCTTCCAAGATTATAACCCTTGTTTCGATAATACCATTGCATATAATAACCCTGAAAAGAGTTGTAAATATAAATTTCAAAATAGTTTACCTTACTTCTTTCGTCGGTCAAAAAAAAACTTCAGTTACTGTCAATGCATCATCCAAAGAACAAATATAATACAGAAACAAAGAATATTCCATCACTAAAGAACATGTTATTTCTTCAACTTCAAAAAAGAAGCTAGGGCCGCGGTGGCTCAATTATAGAGTGTTCACCTCTGGTGCATGGGGTCCCGGGTTCAAACCCTGCTCCTGTCAAGTGAACTTTGTGGTGGACAAACACCGTGTGCGTGGGTTTCCTCAGGGTTCTCCCGTTTCCTCCCACTTCCTTTATTCCACCATTTCATTCATTTCTCATCATCACTGTCTCCTTTAGCCTATCCGGCATAACTATGGGACGTAAAACTCAAAGATTTCATTTTCAAAAGAGATGCTATATATCCTGAGAGGAACTTCTTTTCACAATAATAATACGGCGACTTTCACAGATATACTTGTACATTTCAGATGGAACAAAAATGGAGAGAATTGTAAACACAAAAAGTCAATTTTTTTAAATTGTCAAGAATTAGTACATGTCTTGATACTCTACTATATAAAACTGGGTATTCTTTAGGGACCGGAAACAGATATCTTATATAATATTGTGCCATCATCTGGTCCAGTAATTATAGAACTTCTCCAGTCCCGTTTATGTGCTGGAATTGTTTCCAGTACACTTCTCAGAAACGAGTGTCGGAACAAAACTATTTGCTATTGGTGTGGGAAATCTATGACAGACTCGTAATTGCAGGAGGGATACGGACAAAATCTCGCGGCCGAAATCTCCCCGCCCAAAATCTCGCTTGACTAAAACCTCGCCGCCCAAAATCTTGCCGGCCCAAAACCTCGCCGCCCAAAATTTCGCCTGGTTAAAACCTTACCGTCCAAAATCCTCGCAGATCAAAATCTCGCTTGGCCAAAACCTCGCGGAATGAAACCTTTCCTTAAAATTTACCCAATGAGTTTCTTGATATGCAATTCCATATCACAAATAATAATAATAATAATAATAATAATAATAATAATAATAATAATAATAATAATAATAATAATAATAAGAAGAAGAAGAAGAAGAAGAAGAAGAAGAAGAAGAAAAGAAGAAGAAGAATAAACAAAATATCGTGAGCGTGGGCATTCTCGGGGTATTCCCGTTTTCTCCCACTTTCTTCATTCCATCATTTCCTTCATCCTGATCATCTTCGTCTTCTTTAACCTACAAGACATAATCGAGGGACGTAGAAACTCAGATATTTCATACTTTCATAAATATTATTCGATTTTGTTAGAATTTCCTAAGGTCACCGTCAAAGTGAAATAAAACCATCCCAGATTCAAATCCCATATATGTTGAAAGTTTGATCGAGACCAGTCGAGTGGTTCAAGAGTCACAAACGCATCCACTTTCATTTTTATGTATTTCAATCTTCAACTTCCCTTCAAAGTGAAATGATAAAATCCATGCCAGGCTCTAACCTGATCTGTGTGGCAAATTAGATCGAGATTGATCTCGTGGTTCAAGAGTTATTAAGTTTTATTTATTTTTAAATATATCCCGCTTCCTCTCCCCTTTAAATATCTCCTCCTTCGTTGTGCCGTCAAAATGAAATTATAAAATACACCCCAGGCCCGAACCTCATCTATGTTGAAATTTCATCGAGATCGGACGGGTGGCTGAAGAAGTATGATGTGACAAACATAATCATTTTCATTTTTATATAGGATAGATTTTCAAAGCACGCGTTAGTACTTTTCTTCTCATTATTTTAATGCAATTATGTGTTATTAGCAAATATATACATATAGCAATATATAAAGCATTCTACATCGAAGAAATCGTAGTGTCGACGTTTTATACTGACGACATTTCTTCCCAGATGAGATTACGACCCGCGTAGTTTAGTCCAGGCGAGATTCTGTGTCCCGAGATCAGGACCACGAAGTTTTGGCGAGGTTGTACCCAAACCCTAGCAGGATAAGCTTGTCAAAATAAACACCAATTAATTAAGAAACAAAATATACACGCGGCAGTAATATTACCTGGCTGATTTTATAAAATTAAAAATATTACCTTTAGGAGATTACTGACCTTTTAACTGTTTTATATAATCACCTTGTCTCTCAATATGAAACTTTTCTCTATGGTACACTGACTGGAAGCTATTGGTGAAGTCATCTTTCTCCATTTGCCTCGTCACAGCCGTCTTGATGGCCAGTATGTATGTTATCCTTGAAGTGGAGTTTCACTTTCGAGAACAGGAAACAGACCGCTAGATTCAAATCGAATTATAGATGGAAGATGATAGCGTTCTGTTTGGCCCAAAAATGTACTGACAATGTTACAGTTGTATGAGGAGTTATTCAGGTAGGGAAGAAACAAAGTGGCACAGATAATTTATCACATCTCAACACCGTCTCTGTGTCTAGCCAGTAACACTGGAGCTGTCTTAATCACAACACCAGACTCTTGCTGTTAAAATAACACGCTGAAGTGGTAACCATGCTGGAATCACTGGTCTATGTTAAACGCTTTTGTTGTTTACTATCAGTGACTTCTTACTTTTAATGTGGTTCAGTGGTAGAGCGTTCACCTCCTGTGCTTGGGGTCCCTGGTTCGATCCCAGCTCGCGCCGTCTGCACTTTGTAGTGGACGAACACCGTGCTCGTGGGTTTTCTCGGGGTTCTCCCATTTCCTCCCACTTTCTTCATTCTACCATTTCATTCATTTCTCATAATCACAGTCTCCTTTAGCCTAACCGGCATAAGCGTGGGACGTAAAGCTCAAAGATTTCATTTCATTTTCTAGTACAAATAAAATCATTTACCTTAAACTGGGGGTACTTTACACCTGGAGGGGGAAGTTTACACCAACACTCTTTTCTGTCTTTAAATTCGTGGGAAGAAAACGAAACTTTTCGAAAAAAGTTAAATTTGCCGTATAATTTCATTGACCAGCAATAGGTAAGTTAGCATTTTAATCTGTATGATGTAAATCTTAATTCTACGTTTTATGATGATTAAAATGATATAGAAATCATTTAGGAGCAAACGTGTGTGAAAGGACAGGAATGAATTTAATGAAGTGACACATTATAGATGGGTTAAATTGCACTGTGTCATGATTGGTGCAAAGTATGACCCACTACATTTTAATTTCCACTTCAATAGAGAAATATACATGGTGCAATGTTACCCGCAATGCATCAACAGATGAGTCGTTTTATTAACAAAAAGTAAAAACTACACGCATCGTGAATCCAAGGAAGAAAAAAACTAATGCAAATTTAAAATTCTCCATTAGAAATTTAGCAGTACTCCCCCAAAATTTAAAATTTTCTCCACAAAGTTACGTCTCTATTCCATTAGAATTATCTTTCTCGCCCCAATCTTACTTTTTTCTCTCAAATTTGTCATTTTGCACAAAATTTATATTTCTCCCCCAAACTTACTGTTTGTTTCTCAAACTTGTCATACTCCACCAAATATATTTTTCTCCCGTAAATTTACCTTTCTCTTCGACTTACCGTTCTCCCTAAAATTATCGTTCTCACCCAAACTTACCATTGTCTCAAACTTGTCATACTCCACGAAATATACCTTTCACTCGTAAATTTACCTTTCTGCCCAACTTACCGTTCTCCCTAAATTTATCTCTCTCCCTCAAACTTACCATTGTTGTCTCAAACTTGTCATACTCCACCAAATATATCTTTCTCCCGTAAATTTACCTTTTTCTTCGACCTACCGTTCTCCCTAAATTTATCTTTCTCCCCCAAACTTACCATTGGTGTCTCAAACTTGTCAAACTCCACCAAATATATCTTTCTCCCGTAAATGTATCTTCCTGCCCAACTTACCATTCCCCCTAAATTTATCTTTCTCCCCCAAACTTACCATTGTTGTCTCAAACTTATCATACTTCACCAAATATATCTTTCTCCCGTAAATTTACCCTTGTCTTCTACTTACCGTTTTTCCTAAATTTATCTTTCTCCCCCATACTTACAATTGTTGTCTCAAACTTGCCATACTTCAAATTTACCTTTCACCCGTAAACTTACTTTTCAGCCCAACTTACCGTTCTCCCCTAAATTTACCGTCCTTTTCTCAAACTTGCCATTCACCCCCAAATTTACCTTTCTCTTCAACTTACCGCTATCCCTTAAATTTATCTTTTCCCGAAAACTTAGTTCTCCGCAAAATTTAGCATTCTGTCCCCAATTTATCTTTTGCACCCCAATTTATCATTCTCCAATTTGATATGCCCTCCAATTAGTCTCATAGGATCAACCTGCCTGTGGGTACCCTAATCACAAGATACTGCGAATACTATTTAGGATCAACCTGCCTGTGGGTACCCTAATCACAAGATACTGCGAATACTATTTACATCAATAGAAGATCTGCAGACAGAATAAATCAACTTTGCTGTGACATATCCAGAAGTGCGTCGAAATGAACAATTGTCAACTTTGAACATCTATTGCACATGTTATCAAACCTTTATTGTAACAACAGTTATTATGCAGTTCCGTTTCAGTCTTAGGCTACTGTTTCGTGACTTACTCTTTAAAATCATAATATTTATCCAAGAATATGAAAAATATTGTTCCGTACGCTATTACTAGTTACAAAAATTTAAAAAAAAAAACACCTCTGCAAATAAACTATATGATGTCCCAGCATTGTGCTATAATTTTATAATAAAGCCTGTATTTACGGTTGTGAAAAATAGTAATAGTGCAAGACTGGTACATTTCATGAAACAAACCTAAATGAGATAATGTGAAGAGGTAGTGTTGCCGGATACACAGATAGAGAACTGTGCGGATACAGAAGAAAAAGTATCGCAATATCTCCATCCGTACTCCCAGATATTGACATAACAGATTTGCAGCTTATTCGCTCCACAGCAGTTATAATTTCAAAAGTAATTTCTAACACAATAATTGTAAACATTTATTTATTTACTTCTCCCAAGAGGGTAATGCTTTTTTTTTAATTACTCAAGGTTAATTAACAGTACAGTAAATAACAAATTTTTTATAGTTATAACGTATATATACTACAACTTGCAGAGATTTCATGTTCTGTTGTATAAATAGAATACAAACAGTATATGTTCATAGTTTAATTCATATATATGTGTTTCACAACAACACCGACAGTGTTTAGAAAGTGATTACTAACATCAAGATAAGACAAAAAGTACAGACCAACGTGGATGCACACATGTTTCCTTTCGGAGATACAGGCTGCCGAAAATTTGAAAAAATTAACTTTAAAGGTCTTTAGCTCCAAAACTATGGAACCTACCGTAGTCGGGCAAAGACTTCACTTAGGAACTAATATGTGCGCTATCCAAAAATACAAGTTGTAGAATCCTGCGACACACGCGCAACAAGTTTTATAAAGGGAGTTTGACTCTATACGAGCATATAACTTGAAGTACTCACCAACTACCTCTATAACAATTGTTGCGGAAGTACCGCAGGTTTCTGAAACATGGATATTTGAAGAGGACACATACTAGTTGCTAAGTGAAGTGTTGAATTGTTGGTACTATGGACCTTTAAAGTTCATTTTTTTATGATTTCGGCAGCCTATAACTCCGAAATGACTGCACTCAGGTTAGTCTATACTTTTTGTCTTATCTTGATGTCAGGAATCACCTCCAAAACCTCTAGATTCATTTACATGCGTATATATAAATAGATATATCTATCAATCTATCTTTCTAGATAGGTAGATATAGACATATTTATACATAAACGCACACACGCATACATACATATACTTACAAATACGTAATTTTAAAGAAGAACACGAATCTCTAGATATTCATATATACAGTAAGTACATACAGAAAATAAACATACTATATTCGTGTGACACTCTCAGATCTCTATAATAATCAATATTTCTATTTCTTTTTACATACATCGCAAGAGGAAGACTGAAATCTGATGTTGGACTTCGTTTCATAATAATTCTATTTTGCATACTCACTTGCAGCAATGACGAACTCATACACATCGCAGTTTTTTCTTGTTGTTGATTTGAGTTTAACGTCCCGTTCAGCAGCGAGACTATATGAGACGTGGACCTACTGATTAACGTGGAATCAGAACCACATGAGCTCCAGCCGAGAATCGAACCAGGGTCTCCCACGCCAAAGACGTTTACGCTAACCACTTAGCCACGGTGGAGCTCTCAGTATTTTTTTCTGTTACATAACGCAATAATTATTTGGATCTTAGCACATTCAGTTTTATATTAAATTGTATTGTTTTAGAAAACACAGATTATCCGAGATATTGTAATTAATTTTATAGAAAAAGATTAGTATTTGTATTTCTCGTCTTGCCTTTAATCTGGACTCATTAAATTAATACACTAAATCGAGGCATTTATATTATGTGTTATTTTATAATTAAAGTATTATACAACATTATTTTGAATTGTTTCTATTTTATCTTGATTTCTGTTGTGAGTAGGGTTCCCTCTTTGCGTTTAGATCACACGAAGGCAATGAACAATTTTATTACTTTTATGTAATTAAATTCCTTTATGTTACGTATTAATTAGGTGGTCCAACGCGAAAACGGACTAACTATATTTGTGATGAAATTGAGAAAGAATGACATTTTGTGAACTAAGAGTTTTGAAATTGAGATAGAATGACATTTTGCGAACTAAGAGTTTTGAAATTGAGATAGAATGACATTTTGTGAACTAAGAGTTTTGAAATTGAGATAGAATGACATTTTGCGAACTAAGAGTTTTGAAATTGAGATAGAATGACATTTTGCGAACTAAGAGTTTTGAAATTGAGATAGAATGACATTTTGTGAACTAAGAGTTTTGAAATTGAGATAGAATGACATTTTGCCAACTAAGAGTTTTGAAATTGAGATAGAATGACATTTTGCGAACTAAGAGTTTAGAAATTGAGGTAAAATGACATTTTGCGAACTAAGAGTTTTGAAATTGAGATAAAATGACATTTTGCGAACTAAGAGTTTTGAAATTGAGATAGAATGACATTTTGCGAACTAAGAGTTTTGAAATTGAGATAGAATGACATTTTGCGAACTAAGAGTTTTGAAATTGAGATAGAATGACATTTTGCGAACTAAGAGTTTTGAAATTGAGATAAAATGACATTTTGCGAACTAAGAGTTTTGAAATTGAGATAGAATGACATTTTGCGAACTAAGAGTTTTGAAATTGAGATAGAATGACATTTTGCGAACTAAGAGTTTTGAAATTGATATAGAATGACATTTTGTGAACTAAGAGTTTTGAAATTGAGATAGAATGACATTTTGCGAACTAAGAGTTTTGAAATTGCTATAGAATGACATTTTGCGAACTAAGAGTTTTGAAATTGAGATAGAATGACATTTTGCGAACTAAGAGCTTAGAAATTGAGATAAAATGACATTTTGCGAACTAAGAGTTTTGAAATTGAGATAAAATGACATTTTGCGAACTAAGAGTTTTGAAATTGAGATAGAATGACATTTTGCGAACTAAGAGTTTTGAAATTGAGATAGAATGACATTTTGCGAACTAAGAGTTTTGAAATTGATATAGAATGACATTTTGCGAACTAAGAGTTTTGAAATTGAGATAGAATGACATTTTGCGAACTAAGAGTTTTGAAATTGAGATAGAATGGCATTTTGCGGACTAAGAGTTTTGAAATTGAGATAGAATAACATTTTGAGTTTTATCATACCAGAATGAACCAAATATGTAGCTTCTTTAGTTTACCAAGGAATAGGGTAAGTCTATGCGATGAGTGGATTCTATGGCGAGTGATGAGCTTTTCAGTTCTCAACACAAATGTCACTCTATTTCAATTTTATCAAAAATGTAGTTAGTCCGTTTTGGCATGAAACCCCCGAATTACAAATGCGAGTTTTCATAAGCCTCGTCTATATTATTACACAGACATTCTTTGCTGTCAATACCTGCCTGAGATACGCACCTTTAAACTCATAATTTACAATGGTGTACTGATTGTTAGGAGTAAAATCTACCGAGCAACTTTTCCATATTAAGCCTCAAACGATTATTTATAGAGCATTTACACATATTATTCAAATCTTCTTGCAATTCTGTACCGTCCACATTATTTTTATCTTCTTGTATAATTTTACATTATCAGCATAGGTAAGGGACCAATCCATGCAAAGTGATCGAGAAAAAAGAAAAATTGCCACTCGAACTTTTCGAAAAAATCTATTTTTTCATGAACGTTTATCCTATATCTGGGTACTTCAAAACCACAATTAATTATTTTTTTTTTATAACATTCCATGGCGATGCAGCAGCTGCCGCCATTTGCGTTTTTTCGATCTTAGGCGTTTACGTTGTTTTGAATATCTCAGTATGTATTTGTCCTACCAAATTGAAAATTGCTGAACGTCTCCAACTCGTGCAGAGCTAAAACTTTGATCTCTTAACATTTTTGCCTAAATCCACTTGGAGGGTGTGAAATCAGGGTCTACACTAGCAACATTTCTGGACATTGAAAACCTGTTTGGGAAGAGGAAACAACTGACGTGGAGGTCTGAATTTGTGTGTGCATGTAGTTCGGGGTCATACGTTAATACACAAAAATTTACAGACCTGTACCTCCTCCCAAAGGTCTAAAAAAATTGTCAAGTTGGGGAATTATGCCAATTTAGCATATTTCACTGTCCAATATCTCCAAATCCAATATCTGGGCCTGGATAAAAAAAAAAGAATCTGAAATTTTGGGATTAGTTAGTCCTTTAGTTTACCATAACACACAACAAAGCGCGTTTTGTGTTTTTGAGCAGAAGGGGGTCGAATTATTAAGTAATGACGTCATACTCTATTAGGTGTTTTGTTCATAAAATCTACGGAAAATTTGTTGTTGTGAAGTAAAATAAAATAGGATGAATGGTTAGTCCAGTTAAGGCTCTCAAGCTCCTTTCTT
Organism: Thermobia domestica; assembly: GCF_964235325.1. Lineage (NCBI taxonomy): Eukaryota > Metazoa > Arthropoda > Insecta > Zygentoma > Lepismatidae > Thermobia > Thermobia domestica. Next base: position 42,895,775 of record NC_137456.1, read on the forward strand.
TCCTCTAGTTGTAACACTGTCTTATCACACCCACAGCAGCACTAGTGAACAATGTCACAATCAGCAGAAGGCGAGGAAAGTCAAAATGCACCCTTAACAAACAAACAAACAAAAAAGAAAAAAACGTAAATACTCTTTGCTCTTGCTGTTTGCTATATCAATGATATTCAAACATGTTTATTCTTGTTTTAACTGTCAACTCATGCAGGAGATTGTTGTCCTTTCGTTTGATCTACAGTCCGCAGTCAGTGTTTACAGCGAGTAAGTGTTCACTGACTTAAGAAGTGTAGCCAAAGCCTTACTTCCATCTAGAAGTTATCAAGATCCTTCCGCATCACGAGGGGTCTATGAAAAGTGTGATATAATAACATTTAAACTATATTTATGATTTGATTTCCGTATTCTTAAACCTTGACAAGTGTCTTTCATTATGTTCGTGGAATCCAGTGGCGTATTTAGGGGGGCTTCCGGGCTTAAGCCCCCCCCCGAAATCTTACTTACTATAGTCAAGTATATGAAATATCTTGCGGAATTTTCATATTTTCAGGCAAAGCCCCTCCCGAAACAAAATCGTAAATACGCCACTGGTGGAATCAGTTTATGAATTTATAGTTTCTATACTTTGAATCATGTATCGTTAAAGCAGTGTTCGAGATCTAAAACTTGGGTCAACTAGTGTCGTGAATTTTCTAGTCTAGGTTTGAATTTAAAAATGTACTTCCTATCTCGCCTTACAGACTAGACTTCAGTAATAAAGCATTATTTTGCATTAATTTCGTAATTCGTATCTGCATTGATTTTATTGTATTTTAATTGAATTAGTTACTTAGATAAGTTACAGGATGTACCAAAAAAAACATGTTGGAATAGCTGAGAATTAGGATTTAGATTTCTGGGCTTTCGGCATCTAAGGCCATTTAGCCCTTCACGATCTGAGGGACGACGTCCCTCGGCGAGCACACTATCCAGGGAAAGGGAAGGAAGGAAGAAGCCTGGGACCTGTAAGTTAGGTACCACCCCGACATTTGCCTGGTGTGAATGGGGAAAACCCAAAAAAAACTCATTCCGGGTGGCTGGCCTGAAAAAACTGTTACACTTTTTCGACCGAGTGCCCCCACCGGGAATCGAACCCGGGACCGCTCGCACAGGAATAGTTGAGAATATCCTGGTTTGTGCTCCGAACATATTGTTTCGTACTTTTAAAAATTGGTACTTGTAAAATTGAAGCTTAAATAAATAAAGAAGGAAAAAAGCACATTAAATGGTCTTTAATGGAAATTGTACAAATCATTCTCAGTAGTAAGGGAATACTAAAATCAATAATAACTTTCTCCTAGTTAGTTCAAAGTATTATCTGTCAATACATAATTTTAACAATCATTCACAATTATATGATTCAGTTAACGTTCATGATGAAATATAAGGAATAATCAATTAATCAGTAAATGTTCACTAAGGATGCGTTTCCGATGCGTTAACCCTCGCAGTGAACGCGATCTAGGTGACTATTCGGTAATTTTTACTTTCACCAGAGTTATAAATCATATTGTGAGCGAGTGAGGGTTTCCAGGTCTTTTTTTCCTATGTAACCCTATTGTGTTACATACAGTAAATTTTTCTGTGATTAACCAACTTTTTCGAAATGCCCTTGTATTTTTGTGAATTTTCTTTTGTTATACACGCACATACTTTATAATAGCAGAATTCCAATACTCTGCACAAAGGATCTTCCAAGGATCTAAAATCTCCTTGCCTGGCAACACGTCTTTCCTTTTCTCTCTCTCTCTCCCTCTCTCTCTCTCTCTCTCTCTCTCTCTCTTCCTTTAGGCATCTTTTACTGACTCCGAAACAGCAAGCGGTCTATTGCTCCGAAATGCACCAAATACGCTCGAGCCGACGTATTCTGCACGTTTTTATTGCTTTCGTGTTTGCAGTGCATTGCGATTAGCCATCCTCATTTAAATACATGGTCAGCGTATTAAAAGCGTACGCATGAGCCACAAAAACGTGTTACGAACGCATCGATAGCCGTAGACTAAGAGCAAAATCAGCGCTTAGATTTCGTACACAACAAAAAGAGATTTGACAAAATTTCGAAACGATATAAGAAAAGCTTTTTCTCGCCTCACGTTTAACACCACTGAAGGTCCTCTCATATAGAGATTTCTGACCATAATTACATACAAAATTGATTATACTGTAGCTGTCAAAATAATTTCGGATCACACGCATTGATTTTTTAAACTTCGCTTCTAATAAGGGTTCAGAATTTAAATTTCGAACGAAAAGGTGAAAATAAGATAAAAAATGGATTAATCAGAAGCTACTTTCACGAAAACTTACATAATGAACGAAAGAAAGAACATCTAATCAAACACAATTTTGGTGTTGAACCAAAATGGTACTAAATATACTTTACTACGTAATACAAGAAGTAGTAATTAACAATGCTTCGAGAAATGATTACAAAAATTGCTTCATTTCCCGCGAGCCTCCGTAATTTTAGCAGCCGCTTGACAAGAAAATAAGAATATATCCTCAGAAAGTTATAGTATATACAGGGTGTTTCAAAACAACACCCACAACGTTTGGGGGTAATTCCTGACACCAAGATAAGACAAAAAGTGTAGACCAACCTGGGTGCACAAATGCTTCCTTTCGGAGTTATAGGCTGCCAAAAAAACGCATGAAGAAATGAACTTTAACGGTCTATAGCTCCAAAACTATGGGACCTACTGTAGTCGGGTCAAGACTTCACTGAGGAACTACTATGTGCCCTATTCAAGTTTCAGAATGCTCTGGTACTTCCGCAACAATTTTTATAGAGGTAGTTGTTGAACACTTTAAATTATATGCCTGTAGCCAAACTCCCTCCATAAAATTTGTTGCGGAAGTACCACAGTTTTATTTTCGTTTTATTGTTCTTATTTACTACTGTTTTGACATGAAATTTGCCACATACATGTCTTTGCCGATTATACACACACACTAACATTATAACAAATACCGGACGAATTCGTTATCAAAATGTATTCCTACAACAACATATTTATAGACATGCGACAATAATTTTGGACAGGAGTGTACATACATCTGATCAAAATCAAATTTATATAATCATGACATTTTAAGATGTTGTATTACTTTCCTTCATAAATAACTTTTTCTGTCATTCTGCTGATGTTCAACGCTTTATAACCTGTAAAAAAATATCAAGTATACACTTCTAAATTTTATGAAATTGGCTTTGCAGGGAGGTCGTCAAAGCAATTTAACCACCGAAACTTCAGAACAAATTGTACGATTGTTTCATAATGATAATCCGTCATTCATCAATTAATATCGACAGATTTTTAAACTTTACTAATGAAAAATAAATTACGGTAACTCCTCTTGGCTCATTGTCGAAGTACGTGTACTCCTTATACTTTACCAAAGTCTAGCGCCATTTATGGCGCACCGTGACTCAGTGGTAGAGCGCTTACCTCTGGTGTGTGGGAATAAAATGAAATGAAAATGGAATCTTTGAATTTAACGTCTCACGATTATGGCTATTAGACTAAGGGAGACGGTCCTTAAAGCAAATAAAGGATAATGGAAGAATTTGTGAAATTAGAAAGTGAGAGAAAACGGGAGTACCCCTCGAGAAAACCCACGAGCACATGTTGTCCACCACAAACTTACTTGGACGGAGATCGAACCAGAAACCCGGCCAACCTGAGGTTAGCGGTCCACCACTGAGCCACCCTGCCACCCCTCTCTGGAGTGTATGGTTCCCCTTCTTCGATCCCCGGACAAGTAAATTTGTTATGGACAACATCGAGTCTGTGTGTTTTCTCGGGTTACTTCCGATTTCTCCCACAGTCCCATTCCACCAAACCTTCCATCATCATTTACTTGCTTTCATAATTCGTCTCCTTGAGCCCAAAGAGCAGAAACGTGGGAAGTTAAATTGGAAGATTTCATTTCATTTTCATTTGTAGTGCCATCTTTCACGTAACATATGAAGTATTCTCAAATCTCATTCTATATATACTGCTACTGTTAATTGGTACTGTTAATTGCTACTGTTAATTGTAAACGGTCGCCTCTTTCTTGTAATCTTTCAGCATTTTCCCATTCTAGATATGCAGATTTTGTACTTCATTTCTAGATATGCAGATTCGTGTATAACGTTGCATATACACTCTGTAAAGAAAAAATAGCGACACTTCAATTGTCAAGGTAACTTACACAGAAAACCATAGTTGCAGCCGGCTAGAAGTGGAATAAAAGAAAATTATGAGAGCGATAATTCATTTGCATTATCTGTGACACCTGTGGTGTACAATGGCGCTTACTAATTATTTATGTATCAGTAATATTCTCTCCAGATGGCACCTGAGAGCGTCTCGTAAATTATTGAGGTGAGAATTCTGCATTGTATTTGTGATGTGTAGGCCTAGGTAATTAGCATTTTGTGATTGTTCTATGCTTTGTTATTGTTTGAACAGTGTCAAGTGGCAATATTGTTGTTGTGCAGCGTTGTTTTTGTATGAAATTGTTGCTACATGTGGACTGTAAACAAGTATGATTGGTAAGAAATATGACTTGTCGTCACGTGAACAAGACATATTTCTTGCTTTGCACAGCTTAGTTACATCTGTAAGGGAGATGGCTGGGATCTTCAAAATTCACCATCCGACGGCAAAAAGAGTAATTCACAAGCAAAAATAGTATAAGAAATCATCAATTCGTCAACAGTGTAATATAAAAAAGAAAGCATCACCCAGAGCAGATCGCCAAATAAAATCAATAGCACTGCAGAATTAAGGAATGACTTCCCCAAAAATCGTTTTGATTTTGGACCTGCAGTCACTCGTATGACTGTATTGTCTTAACAGTATGAGGAGGATATTACGAAGAAAAAACCGCCTGGAAAGTCGAAACTAACAAAAACACAGAAGACTTCAACACGTACGTTTGTGCTACTTGGACTTATGACAACTTGAAGCATGTTGTTTTCTCCGTTGAAAAAAGTTTAGAATAGTGGGAAACGATAGTGGTCTGAAGTTGTGGATACGAATGAGCGAGAAACTTGATACGGATTTTGTCTAAGAGATGCAAATATTCAGTTACTGAGTGATGATATGGGCTTGCTTCACTGCCAAAGACGTCAGAACAATGGATATATGTGAAGAGTCATTTGATGTACCAAAATGTCTTCAAATTCTGGTACGTAAAATTCTTACAACAGCTAAAGATAACTTTCCTGAAGAAGATATGAACTACTTCGTTTTACAGGACGTTAATGCTTCATGTCAATGAACGAAAATCGTTAATACGTGGTGCAAGAATATGACTATTCAAAGACTCATGTGGCCTCCAAACTCATCTGACATGAATTCAATTGTAAAGTTTGGGTCGATATGAGCAGAAGACTCAATAGACAACTATCTCGGATAGAATGCAACTCACGGAACAGATAATCCGGGAGTGATTCAGTGCATTTTTCAATAGGTTGCATTTTTCAATAGCCTTGTCACCAAAAGGCCTCGACGATTCCCCTGCACTTCCTAAAGCCCATGGTCCACATACGAAATCTAGTTTGAGGTATTGTACCTCTTAATGTTCGTACATAATTTGTCTTACTCTTAAGAAATTAATTTTTTTGGTGCTATTATTGTTGATTTTTCATACTTTTATGTATAATTCTTCCCACAGCCGTTTTTGCTGAAAACACATATAGCTACTAATATATGCATATAAATTCATTATATGCATATAAAAAACCTGAAACTGCGGCGCAAGTATTAAGAATGAACTGCTCATTAAGAATATGCATTGTAATATTATCAGTAATTCATGTAAAAACTCATGTTGGTTAATGTATGTTGTGAAAACCATATCCGAGCAAGTGTCGCTATTTTTTCTTTACAGAGTGTAGATGCTAATTAATATTTATTACTTCACTATTTGATTGAAAGGTGAATAATAACTCAAATATATTATAATTATTGTTTAATATTCATTATTAGTGGGTTGACAGAAAGTGAACCTAAGCCATGACAGAAAAATAGTTTGATACACAACTAGGCGAACAAGAGAACGTATCTCAGGTGGGAAGATTTGTATATTCTGTATGTTGATTGTGCGAATAAGGTATTCGTTTCCAATATTGACATATAATTGTCACCAAACAGTGATTACTTGAGGATGAGTTACTTCTAAATTTTACTACCATGAACTGAATAAATTCCAGAAAACACATCATTTAGACAGGTACTTTGTATTTCGGCTATTAGTACGGTTAAGTTTGCCCCTGTTTTAAATTTAAGCTGCGATATTTATTGTCCTTTCATATACAAAAAATATATTTTCTGTTGAACTGAGAAAATATTTATAAGCAGTAAATATATTCTTACCAGGAACACTTTTCTGTAGATGTTAACGTAGTTATCTCTCGTTGCTAAGCAACGAGTTTTCCTTTATATATATATATATATATATATATATATATATCAATCTTAAAGTATTCATAGTTGCTAACACCACTGAGAAATTGAATTTATTTCGTAGATAAAAATAACCTGTTTATATTTCAGTATTTTAACTAAATGTCTCCAAAGATATTTTTAAAGCTTAATTCAATTTTAAACTTAGACTTAAATATGTTGATTTTTTTATATTAAGACTTTTTCTTTTATACAGTAATATATAGTTCAATTAATTATAAATGAGTAAACATAAAAATGTAAAACAAAATTTAAAATAACAAAAAATAAAATTGCGTTGTAACATTTGGGACAATACACATGTCGCTTCCTTTCTAAGATAAGAATATCACTGACATTACCTTACAGTAGAACCGAGTACTATTTCATATTTATTATTATTATTATTATTGATTTTGTTTCAAAAGATTTTTATTCGATTATCCTTGTTGCAAGATGAGTTTACAAACTGTTACAAACAAGTTATTCTTTCCTTACATTACCCACAGCAATTGTTTGTACTTGTTTTACTTATTAAAAACATTTAATATAAAACATATAGAACATTTCTATTTTCCGTTAATTTCCTATCGAGATTCACTGTGCGCAGTTCCCAAATATGACCAATAAATAATACAGAATAATATGAAAGCAACTGGGAAAAGAATTAGTGCGCTAAGATCTAAAGGAAGTGCGATAGTCCTTTTCCCACATTTAAGAGTAAATTTTACTTCTTCGTTCTTCTCCATAGACATATCCTCTGGTCTAAGAAACGTATTCACTGCAACAGGTTTCTGTAATTAATAATAATAATAATAATGTTTATTTCTGTGCCATAAATAGCCTAATGGCAAAATTACAACATCTGATCAGAGAAAAATAAACACATATTGCATACAACGTAACCTACCTACAGAAAGAATAAATTAATAATAATAAAATAAAATATTTTCGGATTAAACAATAATTCGTTGTCAAATTATAACCAAATATTTTTAGATTCAAAATAGATACATCTTCAAAAATACTACAAATAATATTTGTCGAACTTAAAAATTTATGCTTCTGTACTGATAAAAGTACTGTAGATATTTCAAATTAGATTTAAAAATTAGTAATTCTTTCTAAAATTCCAGATTGTGTATTCAAGGGAACTAATGTTGACCTATTTCTCATATTATACATTGGTACCTTTATACCTATATTATGTAAGATGTATTCACTATGATATCTAGTGTCTAGTATTTTCTGAATAAAATCTCTTTCAATAAGTTTTCTGCTGTCATTTAATGCTTGTAATCCCCAAAACTGATTCCTGTATTCATAACCATGTGAGTAATAATAATAATAATAATAATAATAATAATAATAATAATAATAATAATAATAATAATAATAATAATAATAATAATAATAATAATAATAATAATAATAATAAAACATTTATAATAATAAATTATAAAAATTATAAGATAGAAACTTCAAAAGTAAACAGGACCAGTTGCTTTTACATCCTTTTCCCCCGGGAATATTCCCGGTTTTCTTCCATGGCCTATAAATTCCCGGGAAGAAATTTATTTCCACTTCTTTACTGTATTTTCCAAATTATAAGAACCATATGAGTAATTACTTTATTTTCATTTATTATTATTTACTTTTAGATTTTAAATAATTTGGAGGTTAAAAAATTGAAATTCATTGACTGTACTTTATATAACTAATAATATGATTTTTTAATTTCCATTTCGATTTGCACTAGAAAGTAGCAAAGTACTAATTTATAAATGATCAAAAGTAACCAGTTTGTCAAGTAATCTAGAAATTCTGTAGAGATAGAGGTGAAGTACTATCAATGCACCTCGAAACTACCGTCAGTAATAGGTGTCGGTCTGTCTGCTGTCTGTGATTCGAATTTCGCTTTCTGAGAAAAAAATCAGATATTGAATAAAGAAATTCCTGTAGTCGTAAATGCATATACTTTTAAAATGTAATGTTTACATATCAAAATTAGGATTCTTTCTCAGGATGTTTCATTAGTACCGATGTTTCGGACTGTGTTAATTAGGATTTCTTTCCTTTCTTTTACGTGTTTAATTAAGTACCAAGCTTTGTTGTCTAATTTTTGTAACACTGAGTATATTGTTCGAAATAGTCTATCTTTTTAAATTAGAGATTTAATAATACACAGTAAGAAGACAGTAACAAAGCACAATGTACCTCAAATCAACATTGTGTATATATGCCATCCCATACACTGGAATTTTTCGAGAGACTACGTATGTTTTCTGGCAGTTAGCAACCTAATTTGTTTATAACATTTTAAAATTTAAAATGATTACTTCTGTATAATATTAGTGGTAGGATCAAGTTTCGAAAATCCACTTACATATAAATCAAAGTGTTTAGCGGTGTAAAGGTATGTAGACTTTCTATACCATATGTTTTTCCTACATATTTACTCGCATAGAATATATTGTAAGTAAACGTACATATATGCGTAGTCTCTAAATACAATAAAATAATAATAAAATGGCATAATACCGTTCATAATATACATTTTAAAGAATTCTCTGGAGACAACACTAATAAGTATGCTTTGATAAAAACATATTTTCATTTGGAATTATAATTATAGTAATAGAATGCAATTTTCTTTGTGTTTGTACATAAATTCCGGGAATATTTCCATTTCGGGGAATCTCCCCTGGGGATATTCCCAAAAAATATTTTCCCGGGGATTTACCCATCACTACTTTGGAGATGGAGCCTGCAGAGTGGTCGAAATGGGTCTTCTTCGTATCTTTTCGTGTCCCATCGGTGGTAATACCAGTTGGTAATGGCATTTGTTGTCAGATTGATGGTGCTACAGGTATGCCGAAGCTCGTAGTTTTGCTTACTAACATGATTGCATATTGTACTATTGTTGTATTATAATAGAAGCAAAGTAAAGCAAGCATTGCTTTAAAAAGTTCCCACAAATACACCATTTTAAGCATTATAGCAATTTTACCAATGTTTTTCATATCTCCGGAACGGCTTCAAGTACCAAATTACTGTAAACTGCATTATGATTTTTTTTTTTTTTTTTTTTTTTTTTTTTTTTTTTTTGTCTACTTAAGCTCATGTACGTGATTGAGTGTGGTACTTATCTCAGAACTTTTTCGAAATAAAGTCCTTTGGAAAACGTTCAATTTTCAATTTCTTCCAACTTCCTTTCTATTTTTATTTTCAAATACGTCATATAATTATAGTATTCAGCTCTAGTGTACTTTAAATGTACATCTCACTTGCGGTTTTACTGTTGTAGAAACGTCGAAAAAGATTTGTTGTTTCTCGTTGTTTATGAGACTGTAGTGTCCTTAAATGTCAATCATGAATATTAAAAGTCATACTGTAAGTTTTTGTTTCATATGCAAGTTTTAATTATGTAATAAACTGGGTAGTGTGATTTGAATATATATATAACCTTTTGTTTTTGTTGGGTTGACAATACTGTAACTTTGATAAGATTGCAGAGTATGTCAAACAATGTCCCAGTGGATGTTTGCATGGTATGAAATTTTAGCGTGTTTTATCTAATAATTTGAAAGTTACAAGGGCCAGCATATATACCGACGAAACCATCCGCTTCTTTCCCCGAAAAGACAAAAATCCACACCTGTCCGTAAGTCACCTGCAGTTTCTTTGAAATCTGACGTGGTGGAAGTCAACATAATGGACACTGAATGGACGGTACTTGACCCACGTAGAAAGGTTCGCTTTAAACGTTAATTTCTGAGTTTCTGTTTTTTTTTAATTTATTGTTCTCAGCGAAGTAACGAGGCTAGTTGATGTTAAGGGCAAGAATTCGCCTTAGAGCCGCCCTGACCAATCAAACCAAAACGTTCCCTTTTGCCCAATTTTGTACCTTCCTAATCCGGCATCCATGGCATAGGCCCCGTTTGCGCCACTCTAGTTACCTCACTGATTCTTCTTGATATACATTATCTCTATTTTTAATATTATTACCATTAATGTTATTATGACATATATTTGCTATTTATTGTTATTGTTATACATTTGTTATGCTCATATATATATTTTTTTTATTTTATTTCTTGTTTTAGGTTTTTCTTTCTATTTTCCAGCAGTTTTCTGTTTCTTATATTTTGATATGTTCGCTTTTAAATTTTATTCATGGCTGTTCTTGTTTGAGCAGTTGTGTTGATAGTGACATGGTCAGATAGCCTCGATGCAGACGCAACCATTAAACTTCAATCAAGCAATGAAGCGCACCAAAACAAATTGTCCACCCTTGCATTCATCAAACATGACATTCTAGCTTATGGGTTTATTTACTTCGGCTGTTCCGAGCTTAAGATACAAGTAAAATGGCTTTAAGAACAAATGATAAAGAAACTAAGTCTACCTGATGGACAACAATAGGAAAAGATATAAAATGCAATAAGTTGATCAGTACGGGACTGTATACCTACTTTTTGGGACACCCTGTATACAGTAGACAGTCTGTAAATCTATGTCAAACAAAATCAGTAACAATTAAGATAAAATAAACAGTATTTTAATTAGGAGATTACTATCGATTATCTTAAAGATTAACGAATTTCTGTAGAACGTTTCAAGTTGAGTTGCTCACAATCATAATTTTCATGTGAAACAATATTTAATTCTTACATATGGTTAGCGTTTACCTGATTTTTCTATTTATTAGACGCATACCAGTCGAGAGATTCGAAAATTACAAAAATATGACTTAAAATTGCTAAAATTGACCTAAGCCTCAAAATTGTCAAAATGTGTAAACATATGCATTTTAAAATTACCTTTTTCAATTTCAGAACGAAGTGTAATATTGTTGTGTATTTGATGGAAATTTTATCCGTGATACCAGAAAAAAAACATTACATTAACTTCCGCTTCCTATTTATAAATCTCACTTTGTGCAAGGGCGCCGATTTGTCTGCAAATTTGGAGGGGGGGGCATTCAGATGCAAAAAGCATATATGAGGATTTTAAAACAAATTACATTCAAATTATGCCAAATATTGAAAATTTACAAATACAGTAAGGGGTTCCACATGAGCTTTGGGGTGGCCAGGCTCCTTGGTCCCCAGTAATCGGCGCCCTTGACTGTGTGATCCTAATAAATTAAGGATTAAAAGGACACCTACCTGTATCCTAGTCCCGGCGCTTCTTGGATGTGAATTCCACAGCCGTGGTGTGCTTAAGTTAATATTTATTTTATCTGGATAAATTTTATCTTTTTTCCATACTTTATTATGTCTTGAAATTAAAAGAATTACGGCATACTCTAAGAGGCCAGCTCCAACAAATAACACACAAGACAATACCCATAATTCATCACTTTTTAAATTTAACGCAGCCGGTGAAGAGGATCTGAAAAGTTACAGTGAATCAAATATTTGGAATAATCATTTATACCTTTGTTGAAATTAACAACAATCTTTGCAGTCTATATTACTTTTACGTTTAAAAAAAATCTTAGAACATTTTACAGTAATAATTTGTAGTAAACTTAAATACTCATTTGCACAGAATGTGATCCCAGAAACAAAGTGTTACACAAAGAACACTTAACTTTCTAATTAATGAATGGATCTTTGAGTTTTACGTCCCACGTTTATGCCGGCTATGCTAAAGGAGACGGTGATGATGAGAAATGAATGAAATGGTGGAATAAAGAAAATGTTAGGAAACGGGAAAAACCCGAGAAAACCCACGCACGCGGTATTTGTCCACCACAAAATTCACTGGGCGAGAGCTGGGAACATTCTAATGAATATCAGAAAATTTTCCAAGTTGAAGTTTTGACAATTCTAAACTAAACGGGCGATATTCAGAGAGAATTCGTTAATCAAGTGTTATTCACGCGAATGGTTAGTGAGCATATTAGTTCTGTACTAAGGGGGAGGGGGTGTACTTTTTGGTCTTGTCAGAGTCTGCTTGAAGTTCAGCTAATAAGTTGATTTGGACATGATTAACTAACATAATTTCAATACTTCGAGTGAGAAAATAAATGTGGCAGCTACAGAAATCTAGGCGTGTGCATGCGTAGGCTGTAAAAATGAAAATATATGAAATACGGAAATCGAAATGTTTTCTTTGTGGTTTGACGTCACAACTTATCAATATTTACGAAATCGACATAATTGTTTATTTCTGAGGGATATATATACCGGGAGATTCAATAAGAACGTACCAGGCCTGTATCGCACGTAGAGCCTTCAAACAAAAAATTGCATTACCAAATCGTATGTGTAGAATGCAATAAAAATAGTAGCGAGACCAGTGGCGTCTCCTGAATACCTCCAGTGGGGGCCAACTTCAAACTTTGCAATGGAAAGTGGTATAACTGTTGGAATCGTTCGAAAGGACATTAAATGTCATGCAACTTTTAGAGGACAAACTTTGTCATATCCTTTCCCATTTAGCCGCTAGAGGCGTTGTTACAGACTTGTATCTGACTACCCGTAGCAGACCTTTATCTCAGCTAATAATGCACATATAGCTGTCAAACAAACAATTGAACTACCAAATCGTATGTGTAGAGTGCAATAAAAATAGTAGCGACACCAATGGTGTATCATGAATATCTCCAACGGGGGTCATCTGCAAAATTTGACATGGAAACAGGGGTTGGTTGTGCCTCCATTGAAACAAGCGCAGAATGGGAGAAACGCCGAGAGGAAACACCCTCGCACCATCTGACTTTCACCTAGTAATGCGACCGTGTTGCTGCCAACGAGGAAGAAATATGCCAAGGTGTTTCCTCTCGATGTTTCTCCCATTGTGCGGTTGTTTCAATGCAGGCACAACCAACCGCTGTTTCCATGTCAAATTTTGCAGATGACTTCCGTTGGTGATATTCACGATACGCCACTGGTGTCGTTACTATTTTTATTGCATTCTACACATACGATTTGGTAATGCAATTTTTTGCTTGAAGGCTCTACGTGCAGTATTAACTGTGATATAGGCCTGGTACGTTCTTATTGAATCACCCGGTATATATATATATGGGGGGGAAATAAGTAGAAGTCAATTAATATTAGTGACAATAGAAGAATTATGTTGTAAAAGGGAAGATAATTCATTGATCAATTGTATATTTCCCTCAGAAAACTGAACGTTTTCTACTCATCTCTCACTGTTGATTTTAAGAAATAGTTCTGCTATTACAGACGAATCGCTACTCCATGGCTAATTCACCCGATGAGGTGAAAGGAAAGAAAGAAAGACAGACAGGTAATTAATTACCTTTGTATTCTCATAATATAGGTAAGTTTACTTCTGGCTAAACCAGGGTACTCTCTGCTGTGAATTAATTAGTCACATGTAATTAACTTAGTCAAACTTACACGTGCTAGTCAGAAATTTTGAATAAACTTCTGATAACCATGTATTAGTCAAGCCTTTAGTATGGCACTAATCATACGTGAAAACTACTCTGCATAAGACCCAATTATCCTTATGCAGAGTCGTTTTGACGCGTGATTAGTACCATACTAAAGAGTTCGACTAACATATGTTCCCTGCAGTAGTCATGCCTTTAGTATGACGCTAACCATACATCAAAATGACTCTGCATAAGGTCCAAACAATTCAAGCTGGACTGCAGTATTTTTAACCCATTTGCCTTCCCGCCTTATATGAGACCCTGATAGATATCTACAAATCTTCCTTTATGTTGCAAATTTGTAGATCTTAACGAGGAAATAGATATCAAATAAATTAAGATTGACAAGGGCTTTGCTTGGGAGTAAGAGCGTATCAAAATCATGGAGGAAATGAGCTTCAAATGAATGCTTTTAGTAATTCTGTAGTCAGGAATGCCCGCAGGATTTTTTTCCCAGTGAAAATGGGGAGCGACAGCAAAATTCCGACACACAAGCGAAGTCGCAATTACACATAACTTGGTGGATAAAATATTTCATGAAAAAAGTGCAATTATTTACGTGCATTACATAATTTTATGGCCTTCAGTAAATTTATTAAGTACAGTAGTACGTGAATAAGCAATTCTATTATATTTTTAAATGTATTTCGTGGAATCAAACCATTTTCGTAAGTGAAGGTGAACAACTTCGCTCCTTTCACCCTTTCGTCTACGAACAGCTATGGCTTTCGTTAAAAAGAAAAATACAAAACAACTTCAGACAATTTATCAGAAATGTATATTTAAGAGACACATTACAAGCGCAACTATATAAAATAATCGTAATTATGGCAGTATATCAACTAGCTGAATAGTGTAATTTAGCTACAAAATCTCCAAGATTTCTCCACTCAAAGACTTCAAGTAATGATATTCACATTGAATCTTAGTCTGATAATCTGTGAATCTAAATTTACCCTCTCTCCCTGGTAATTAGACTTAAAACAGCTTCTAAATTTAGACATTTAGTTTCAAACATTCTTTTTATTGTTACTTATTACAGCGAAGTTTGCTGTCTCTCCTCTTTTGGGTAAAACTCTAGAAAATATCTAGTACTATAAACAAGATAAGTGTAACTTACAACTTTATGCAGTGCGACCCAATAAAAACCTTTCACTTTTTGATAGGCTCTAGTGTTGTCAATAAAGGCGCAAGTAATGTGGAAGTCATTGCTTCCGCTCACCACTCTCTTGCCGTTATCAATCGTTATTATGGTTTGGTCAGAAGCTCAAAATGCGTACACAGTCGAAATGTTTCTCAAAAGTAACAGGTCTATGATTAGAGCACAAAGATTTTTCCGCTTAAAGTTTGCTGTTCCACGTAACGAAAATGTTTCTGATCAGAAGACTATCTTACGATGGGTCGAGAATTTCCGAACAAAGAGTTCAGCGTTGAAAAATACTCTCGCCTACCTGAAAGTATTTGTATGCCTCAGATACTCTCGCCTACCCAAAAGTACTTGTATGTCTGACAGCATTGCTGCTGTGAGACAGTTTGTTTTGAGCGTGATTCAGTTGTTCTGCCCCATCTGAATTGCGACACCGTTTCTTATCCATCGTTTTGTGGTGTTATCCCTTAAATTGTCATTCATGATAGAAGGGAATGCTAGAGTGAACACGCTATACATAAAAGGGTTACTAAATGGCTTCCCTTACCTGACAGCTTCAAGCATTGTAATCAAGGAAAGTAATGTAGTGACCAACAAGACTACCCTTCCTGGTACGATAGTTGGAGGAACGAGAAAGCTGGCCCATGAGATAATAACGAACAGAGAACTTGGTAAATAAGTATTCATCAAATGACTCATGAGCTTACGTTGCAAAGAAAATCGAAGTCGTGCAGCTGAATAAGATGCTAGAAAAGAACATAAACATATTAAGATTGATTATCTCCGTAACCTAGTAGGTATCACAAAACATACTTTAAAATCTTATCTTCTATAGGTAAGTATTTTTTAAAGGTAGCCCAAAGTTACATTTCTTATTTCTATCAGGAGTGGCAAAGGGAGAAATCCTTCGGAGATGTAAAATCATATTCTGAAAATTGTTACATACTATGTTAAAGTTTATTCCTGTTTCGCCGAACACCTAAAGCTACCCAGTTATCTTACATCTGGGCAGTTTTGACATCTACCAGCTTTGGGAAAAAACTATTTGGTTAGAGTTTATACCCCGAAAGGAATTTTCCCTCATCAAACTCCATTTTTATTGATTTGTGTGGTGTTCTTAATTTTCTGTGAAGGATATGATGTCTATTGAAGACAACACTTACTGCGGATCGCTACACTACTCACCGAATGAAATGCGTCGCAATAACCCAGCAACCGTCAATGGACATATAATATCCTTACGTTGGAGGACAACGAAAACGAAAATATCGTTCAAAGGACTGTGTAGCCTTCTCATGAGGTACTGTATAAAATCCTTCGTCACCTATCGTATTCTCTAATAGCCTCTTGAACATACCGCCAGTTCTTTCGCTTTCTCGAACACTTCTTGACAGAGAAGAACCTTCTTGTTGACCGGGTTCTGTAACGTGTAGTTGAGAACTTCTTGTAAATCAAACTCCAGAGTTCTTTCGCCATGCATTCCAATCCATTGGCTGAGCGACGACAAAATTGTGTGGCTGGAACTGGAGACTACTTTAATTACAGGTATTGTAGTTTACCTTTCTTCCTTTTACCTTTTCTTTTGAAAGAAACGCGTCAACCTTACATTTCACTAACACCATACCAACAAAATCAGTTGCTGGTTCTGAAAAGTAGCCTTGAATGTAACAGTGGTCAAAAGACGGTGTTATCAGAACCGAAAAAAGGAAATGCCTCTGTAATTATAAGCTTATTATATACACATTTATTTGGTTGAAAAATCACCACCACACAGAGTTCAATTTAATGTAAAGACAAGTTTTCAATTCTTTGATACTTTCTGTCCATAAAGAACAATATGTTCAACAGTAAATGGAGCACTTAGATGTCAAGTGGTGTAACTTCAAAATTGAAATTTTGTCCAAAAAGGACAACATGTTCAACAGTAAATGGACCACTTGGATGACAAGTGGTCTAACTTCAAATTGAAATTTTGTCCAAAAAGGACAACATGTTCAACAGTAAATGGACCACTTGGATGGCAAGTGGTGTAACTTCAAAATTGAAATTTTGTCCAAAAAGGACAACATGTTCAACAGTAAATGGACCATTAGGATGCCAAGTAGAGTAACTTCGAAATTGAAATTCTGTCCATAAAGGATAATATGTTCAACAGTAAATGGACCACTTGGATGGCAAGTGGTGGAACTTCAAAATTGAAATTTTGTCCAAAAAGGACAACATGTTCAACAGTAAATGGACCACTTGGATGGCAAGTGATGTAACTTCAAAATTGAAATTTTGTCCATAAAGGACAATATGTTCAACAGTAAATGGACCATTAGGATGCCAAGTAGAGTAACTTCGAAATTGAAATTCTGTCCATAAAGGATAATATGTTCAACAGTAAATGGACCACTTGGATGGCAAGTGGTGGAACTTCAAAATTGAAATTTTGTCCAAAAAGGACAACATGTTCAACAGTAAATGGACCACTTGGATGGCAAGTGATGTAACTTCAAAATTGAAATTTTGTCCATAAAGGACAATATGTTCAACAGTAAATGGACCATTAGGATGCCAAGTAGAGTAACTTCGAAATTGAAATTCTGTCCATAAAGGATAATATGTTCAACAGTAAATGGACCACTTGGATGGCAAGTGGTGGAACTTCAAAATTGAAATTCTGTCCAAAAAGGACAACATGTTCAACAGTAAATGGACCACTTGGATGGCAAGTGGTGTAACTTCAAAATTGAAATTTTGTCCAAAAAGGACAACATGTTCAACAGTAAATGGACCACTTGGATGGCAAGTGATGTAACTTCAAAATTGAAATTTTGTCCATAAAGGACAATATGTTCAACAGTAAATGGACCATTAGGATGCCAAGTAGAGTAACTTCGAAATTGAAATTCTGTCCATAAAGGATAATATGTTCAACAGTAAATGGACCACTTGGATGGCAAGTGGTGGAACTTCAAAATTGAAATTTTGTCCATAAAGGACAATATGTTCAACAGTAAATGGACCATTAGGATGCCAAGTAGAGTAACTTCGAAATTGAAATTTTCCAGGAGAGGATTTTGAACATCAAAATCTCATATATAGTGCATGAAGAGAATGTTATTCACTATCAACATTAGAAAAGAAACTCTATAATTACGTATTTTGCTGCAACTATAAATAAAATATGATTTTTCATGAGATATTGAAATTTTATGCTCCCTTCTGAAAAAAATCCATTTTGGAGTTACACCACGTTGCATCGAAGAGGTCCAACTTAGTTATATTATTTGTAGATAGTTATTTTAGCTTTCGTAACAAGTTTTAGTATTACATAGCCAAATTAGGGACTTATCATCGGTAACTAAGTTACAGCTAAAATAAATAATTCTCACGATCGTAAAAGTTCCATTCTTATTATCTGAACAGCAATTAAAACCAAAATACATTCAAATATGGAAATTTTTCAGTCCTTTTCTGTCGTTTTACTTATGACGTGCTGGACTTGACCTACCTTCTGGAAAGTCCTGTTTTGATAACTAAGCTGCAGAGTTCTCTTCGTATTACATTGAGCCTATAGGTAATGTTATTATTTCTATTGTAATCTTGGAATATTCATTCGTAGATATTTCTACCAGATTCAAAATATTGATTACGAAGTTAAATATGTCTTTAAAAAACAAAGTCTTAGATGTTCATCCCTATTGTGAAACATAGAAGCTTTTTAAAGTTTGTTTTCGGGGCAGTAAATACGATCCTGAAAAGCAAAAGAAAGTACCTCTGTACCTCAAGTACAATCCTGTCAATTGAGTAACCTTTCAGACATGATACCTTACACTAGCGTTTCCCAACCGGTGTGCCGCGAATGGACCGCTGGTGTGACGCGAGGAAATCGAAACAAAATTATTAATTCTATAGAAACCAAATTGCAAGACATAGGGAAAAATTTATATTTTTATATTTCACATTACTATGAATATCTACCATGGAAAAAATTACTGTAATTGTAATATATTATTCTACATCTATCACTGTGTAGCAGACAGTATTTCGGCTAGTACACATTTCCACGGTTAGCTGCTATGTTACGCTTCAATTGAGAGTCATACTAACACCGAGAAATGGAAGCACTTGTACGGTACGCGTCAAGTGAACGTTCGTAAAACACTCATTCCTACGCGAATGACAGAACAACACTTTGTTCAACAGCTGTGTTTTGACTTCGACGCATCGCAAGCTGTGTGAGTGCAATAATATGCACCGGTTTTTTTGTTTGTTCGTTTGTTATTTAGTGATCTTCGTTCTTAGTGAAAGGTTGGATACAATTTTCAAAAAAGAAAGCGTATTTCTTAAAATCTGAGTCTTATATTTCATTGCAATTGTTTTTTATTTTAAAATTAGAATAGAAAAAAAGCATAATGAATTAGCATAGGGGAAAACCAGTGATCGAGCTTTCATCTCTGTGAGAAGATGATCAGTAATCACAGAAAAAGAATACCATGGTATTTTATATTTGCAAATAATAATAATAATAATAATAATAATAATAATAATAATAATAATAATAATAATAATAATAATAATAATAATATTTATGAGTGTGCTGCGAGAATTCAAGTTACACAGGTAGTGTGCCGCAAGTTGAGAAAGGTTGGGAAACACTGCCTTACACGCATACAACAAAAATTAATAATTTCACAGTTAATTTTTGCAGTTCTGAATCGGTCCCGAAAAAGTGTGAACTCCTTTTTGGGCCAGCCATCCTGAATGAGGTTTTCATGGGTTTTCCTGATTCACACCAGGCAAATGCCAGGATGGGGGGGCGCGGTGGCTCAGTGGTAGAGCGTTCACCTCTGGTGCTTGGGATCGCGGGTTCGATCCCAGCCCCCGCCAAGTGAACTTTGTGGTGGACAAACACCGCGCTCGTGGGTTTTCTCGGGGTTCTCCCGTTTCCTCCCACTTTCTTCATTCCACCATTTCACTCATCTCTCATTATCACCGTCTCCTTTAGCCTAACCCGCATAACCGTGGGACGTAAAACTTAAAGATTTCATTTCATTTTCAAATGCCAGGATGGTATCTAATATATAGGTTCCAGACCGCTTCCTTCCTTCCTTCCGCAATCCTTTTTTCCTTGCTTCTCCTCGGTTTGTGTGATCGCCAAGGGACACCTCCCTCATACGTGACGGGCTAAAATGGTCTAATTACTAAATCCTGCAGTTCTGAATGTTCTTCCCTATTTCCACTTGTATGAGTATAATATACTCTTCCTCCAGTCTTACCAAGATAATGTCGGGATAGTACCGAATAATAACGCCCTGGCTGCTTCTTTTCAATCTCAGCCCTTTCCATTCTTTTATTACTTCTTGATCAATTTCCTGATATATTGTTTAGTATATGTGCTCAAAACAATGTCGTGACAATGTAATCCAAATCATTCATGCAATCCCACACTAACTGATGTATTTCTTAGTATGTACTAATAAGTGTTGCTACACTTAAGAGTTTTCATCCCAGCGAAATTAAAATACCGCTAATTTTACAGTAATTATGCGATATCTTCAAATAGATAAAAGATAATTGAAATATGGAACAAGAGCGCCCTAGACAATATTATTTTACGTGAGGTACCGTTATCACAAGTCACCTAGCGGCTTTCCATTTTCAGCTGTTTAGAAACGCGAAAATAAATGCCGATTTTCAAAATGGCTCGAAATCGAAAGCAGATAAGTGAGTCGTGATAACGGTTTCTCATGTAAAATAATATTGTCTAGGGCGCTCTTGTTCTACATTTCGAGTATCTTTTATCTATTTGAAGATATCACATAATTACTGTAAAATTAGCGGTATTTTAATTTCGCCGGGATGAAGACTCTTAAACTAAAATGCAGGTTGTCCCCAAAGAGAAATCTTAATTCTAAAATTAACTTCTTCTTTATTATGACAAAGTCATTAATTAACATTTTGAAAGGACAATCAATATACAGTACTTACCATCATGAGTCTTAACAGCGGTAAAATTTTTATCCATAATAAAAGTAACTTCATACTCAGGTAAACGAAGAACTTGAATAGGTCCACTCCGATACATTAATGGTGAATCTTTGCTCCACGTAAATTTCAGAATATTGCTTTGATACGTATCTGTAAATAAAAGTAAAAGATCAATAATTAAGATAAATTTAGTAACATCATTTTTTGTTGATCAGTTTTTCTTTGGTTATTCGTCCACGTCTGAGTTTGGGATGCAAACGATTGTAACGGACCAAATTTTAGATTTGTTCCGTACAGAGAAATAAACTCTGACATCTCCTTGAGTAGCTCAGTCCCGGAGATACGACAATACAAAATGTTAATATTTTTTGTCAAAGGTTATTCGCTACTCAATTAGAGTTAAATATTCCGAATAATTTTAATAAGATCTTAGTAAATCATTATTTATTGTAATTTAAAATGTATAACACATTATATATGTAATCATTCTGGAAAGATATACATTCGAAATCTAATTAGTGTAAAAGAAGAAGAAAAGTTGTTGATTTAAAAAAAGAAGAACAAGATATACGAACCTTGCTTGTCATGATAAATAGTTAGTTATGAATTAAGTGATACTGTTCTAGTGATTTGTTGATCTTATGACGATACAACTAAGTTGTAAGTTAATTAAAGGCAATTAAACATTTTCAGTGAAATTAAATATTATTATTAAAAGATAAAATATAGCTCGAAGATGAACATAAGGGAAATTATGTTCGAGTAAATTAAGTCCAGGGCCCCCCAACTGCTAAAACCTCATCTAACGATATGCTCTAGTTTTATGCCATCATTGTATTTGTCTGTAATGAATGATTTATCAACAATCCATTCTTTTAACTATTATGTAATTTACTAGAACGTGAGTATGATGACGTCGAGATTATATTGTATTATACTAAATACCATATATGAGCTAAGTACAGGAATTGTTTATAAATTTGCATCTGCAACTAACAAGGTGGAAGTATAGTTTACATCGTCACGGTGATTTTATGGAAGGAAGCCGCCTTGTTGATTAATAGTTCGAGCGAGAAATATGCCGAACCTTTTTATATGTGAATCTGGCGTTTGGAATCCTTTTCATTAATCATGTCTGTGGCCCCAAGTATAAATGTCCCCTGTGTTATCAGTGTTGCCTTTTAGATGCCTTCATACACGTGTGTGTACTTCTCATATGATTGGAGCTATATTACTGTATTCCGTCATCCACAGTTTTGTGTATGCTCACTAATGTGTTGAAGCTATGTTATATTGAACTTACGCAATCTACAGTCTGATTATCCAGGCAATAGAATAGTATTTTACAGGATACCTTATACATTCAGGAAACCACATCAGGAGGATCTGGAAAGCGACATCCTGAACCCCAAAATAAAATAGTCTACAGTTTCCCTCATCGTTTGAAGAAGAGGAAGATGGCGATGTGTGTGAGGCTGTGACAGAAAATGGCGACCCAGCCAGGATCGTCGCTAGAGGGCGCTGAGACACTTCAGTGACATTCTTTGATGTTGGCTATCCGATGTTGATTGGTACTTTTTACTAAATGGAATTTTGAAGATCTTTAGCAAAATGGTGAGTGAAAAGTCGTTGGGGGACCTGACTTACAAAAAAATGACGCGTTCAAAAGTTAAGCAGACTGTTTCTGGGAATATTGAAACCCAGATCCAATTCGGATGTAATTGTGATCCTCGGAGATCTGCAAATGAACTCACAGTGAAATGTGATAAGTGTAGTAATATTTACCACCTAGACTGTTTAGATTTGGAACCAGAAGAATATGAACAGTTAGCTAAGCATGAATGCCCATGGGTATGTGAGAATTGTCACCTGGTAGTACAGTCTGATGAATCAATGTTGCCAGTACAGGTCATTGATGGTGAAGGTTCCGGAACTGAAACAGCATTAGCTGGAAGTCCGCAAGTGACGGGTGAATTGCGAGTGCTAATGAAATGGCTGGATGAGAAATTTTCCGAATTCGCTGGCATGAAGACCTTAATGGAGAAGATGAAGAGAGACCAGGAAGAAAGTCGGAGAGAAATTAGGGAATGGAAAGAATCGCAAAGAAATGAAAAAGAGAAACTGGAAGGAAAGATGATTATGAAAAATAGCGATCTCAGGAAGGAAACAGAGGAAGTAACTAACGAATACGAAATTGAGAGACAAAATTTGGACATCAAGGACGGAGGTGAGACTGAAGTGAAATTTGTAGAGTGTCATCATGAATGGTTGAATCGGAAAATGAAATGGCGAATTTCAAGAAAAACCACATCTCCAGAAAGAATCACACATGAAAGGAATCGAAAACGGATAAGGTGGAAAAGTGAAAGTGTAAAAGATGTCAAACTCCAATGTAGTTGGAAAAGAAAAAGAAGAAAAGGATACATGACATACATGAGTCAGAAGAGAAAGAAATTCAGAGGAAACAGCCATCGTAAAGGAACAAGAAGAAGAAAATCTCCAGATGTGAGCGTATTCAGAAAGGATTTAACAAAGAACTGGAAGAAGATTGTGCGGGGGGGGGGATGGGGTGATCAAATGTCCTAAAAGTCTAGGATTGTCCTAATTTTTAACTTTATTTTCAGGAATCCCGGGTAAAAGCTTTCGGGACAATATTCTGTACAGATCTCTTTAATTGACTAATTATGAAGTGCTTTTGGCCCTCTTGACATTCTTTCGCGAAATTTCGCATGATCTAAAGTAACAATTTTTTCTCATAAAACACTGTTGTCATCACTGCCTTATTTAAATAATAGCACATGTTTTTTCACTCTTCACATGGTTTGGCAACATTGCTTTGCTGTTTTATCTGCTTAGTTTAGTGTTTGTTGGTACAAGGTTGATTCATTTAAACTGAACCGAATTTGAATGTGTCACCTACCTAGGTAATGCCTTGTTTCCATCACCCACTGTGTTCGATCTGTAGGCTGCCTCTATTGACTATTTCCTGGTATATGAGTTTCCATTGGAGAAGGTAGCTGGACTATGGGCACTAATTCCAGTCCTCTTTACAGCCTTTCCACAGGCTGGAGACGGTACGGACTCGATAATGGGACAGGCGCCGCTTGAGGAGTCCGAAAACATAATAGTCCATTAGGTTGGCATTTGGACTCTTGACATGAATGTCAGAGAAGGGAATTGCCACAATTCCAGTTTACTGTTCCATATATCTTTAAATATGATCGTGGTGGAACAGCATTATGTTACTCCACCCATTTTGAAGGCCATTTTTGGACAACTTTCAACTTCTGTTTTGTTGCATTAAGATACGGTGTAGATCTCTTATCAATCTGATTCGCGGCTCAGACAGTCTGGTTGTTGTACAGGTGTTCCTTAAACATTCAACAGCTGTGTGCCTTACCAGATTCATGTATAATACTTAAACTCACCCCTCCTTTGTCCGATTTCAAAATTTTTGAAGTGAATAACAATTTTCAGTTTTAGGAAAAAATGTTTCTTTAGAAATTTGGACTTGAATGTTCCTACATTTTGAGATCTTTTGTATCCAAGTTCCATACAAGCAGCCCGTATTTACGCAAGGGTCACAGGGATCCGAGTCCAGAGCGGCATATATGAAAGAAAATGGGACTTCTGTTCCATGAAAACAATATAAGTACCAAAGCGCGACCGAGTTTTGTCATCACATCCCTACGAACGCTAGAAGGAGTTGAGACTATTGCTTATTGGCTGCTGGCATCAAAATTGCCAACCTCAGGAACAAAATTATCGATATTCGTCTTTAACATTATCGTATATTACAAAAAATTATCATATAATATCGATATTATCGTATAATTCACATGATAATTGTTGAAACAGATATAATACCACTAATAATGTCAATAATATATATTAAGAGTCTTCATCCATGCGAAATTAAAATACCGCTAATTTTACAGTAATTATGTGATATCTTCAAATAGATAAAAGATAATCGAAATGTGGAACAAGAGCGCCCTAGACAATATTATTTTACATGAGATACCGTTATCACGACTCACTTATCTGCTTTCGATTTCGAGCCATTTTGAAAATCGGCATTTATTTTCGCGTTTCTAAACAGCTGAAAACGGAAAGCCACTAGGTGACTTGTGATAACGGTACCTCACGCAAAATAATATTGTCTAGGGCGCTCTTGTTCCACATTTCGATTATCTTTTATCTATTTGAAGATATCACATAATTACTGTAAAATTAGTGGTATTTTAATTTCGCCGGGATGAAGACTCTTAAACGTTTTTTTAGTAATCTTCACTTTCGAACTCCAAATCGGCGTCTTTGTCCTCGCCAATTTTTAAAAACATTATTAACACAAAACAATATTTCCACTCCCTCGTAAACATAATTGAATTTAAAGAATGTATGCAGGGTTGTCATTTGCCAATTCTCAAATCGTCATTGAGTAATCGTAGCGGGAATAGTTGTTAAAATCCTGAGTATTTAATACCCATCTACAAGTTATTTGCACACTTAAAAACTGCAAAAGAAATGTCCGGGTTGGACCTACTATATACTTAAACATTATTCGTGGGAATTTTCTTGTTTACTAAACTCAGGAGCTTCATATGGAACTTTAGAGGTGAAACTGCAATCAATAGTATAATAATATTGTAAAGTTGTGTTTGTGCAGGAATAAGTAGAGCATAGGCAGAGCAAATTTCAGTCCGGAATCGTTTTTACCATTACCGGCTTTTGCTACAAAATTCACTATAAACAGTATATCACAAATATCACCATAATGTAAGTTCTCTATCAAGGGCACAGATTTCTCTCTAAATTTGGGGGGGGGGCTCATTCAGATGATGAAGGTGTATATATGAAGATTTTAAGACAAATTGCACTCAAATTATGCCAAATATTGTATATTTATAAATACAATAGGGGGACCCACATGAGCTTTGGGGGCCCGGGCCCTCCAGGATCGGCGCCCTTGTTCTCTATACTGGGTAAAAACAGGTGACCCACGGCCCGAGCAGCCTAGGGCAGGATCTTCACAGAGCTCCGAAGCAAGATAGATGACTGTGGTTAGGAGTTCCAACAAAGCTCCGGTTAAGCTGAATGGAAAGAGAGAAAACCTAGCGTTCCGAGCAAACTAGGTGTTTTGGGATAGGTGTCTCTTAAAGCTCCATGCAAGCTAGAGGAGGGATGACCAGTCGCAGACTGATGCTTGTCGCCAAAATCCTCTGTTATATAGGTGCTCCAGGTGACACTGTTCTTCATACGTCATCACATGACCAGCAGGCCGGTAGCCAGCCCAAAAATGTAGGGGGAGCCCGACTGAAGTTAGGGCGGGCCCGATCCAACCATATTATAGTTCATTTGCAAGCCTACCGTGAAAATTTTACGGAAGCCAGCAAAAATTTAGGGGAGCGACCCACCCTACACACCCCCTTGATACGGGCCTGATGACCAGTGGTATCGCTGTTGTCCAGTTCGTCTGCAGCTATAGTAATCCATAGTAAGACGCACATGGGTGATGTTTGTAAATATAAACACATGTCGGTTGTTTGTAAACAAAACCCATGCGGAATATTACGATGTAGACATCAAAGCCCTACTTATAGCGGATAATCTTGACCTCTTTCTCCATGAAAACTTCAAATGACGAGGCTGACAAAACTCTATTATAGGTTACAAGCAGGAAGTTTGATCGAGTTACACTGAAATGTATAATCGTATCAGAATATTGTGGTAACCTCACTAATAGAATTGAGTATTTATACCTGCTTCAAACGACACTAGCAAAACAACGATAATGGCTTCAATGAAGCGACGGAAGGCTAACGAAACACACGGACCTATTCTAAAAGCTTCAAACCACTGTGACCAAGTTGTTAGTCTAACTCACACATCAAACGCAAACCTGGTAATTTAAGTGTTTTAAAGATGCTCACAATTGGATTAAGAAGAGAAAACTTGCAAGTAAAACTAAGATATGAACCCTGGAACCACTGCGGTACATTAGATACTCTTCACGAACTCAGACCTCGAGCGCCACACGCACATGTACTAGTTGCTAGGCCACCAATGACGACTCTTACAGCATATTATACTTAACCACTAACGAGTTTACAATTTATATTTCAAGTAAAATAAATGAGAAGAGATTGTCATAAATTTAAAAAAATATTACTTACAACTTCCGAAATCAATAACGCAGTGTTGGACGTCAAGTGGGTAAAGCTGGAAATCCATATCACAGCTTACAGTAATCACAGCTCTGGAAAATAGAAATATTAAGTAAAGTAATGGTATAACAACTGCAATTTATAGACAGTTTTTTTTCTGCATCATAATACAAGGTGTCCGGAAAATTACACAACTTCAGTTTTGAAGCATTAGATCTTTTGAACTATAAGTGCGAATAAAATGAAACTTCCACCAAGGAAGATATATCTTGTAAATAGTTTTGAGATCTAAACCATAGCCTGATGTGACATTGTGTGTGGAGAAAAGAGAATATTGTTGGGTAGGCTGGGTGGGAAGGTATGGTTGTGAAACAAGAACGACACATTGACACAAAGTACAGATATTTCACGACCATGATAATGCGTCCATTAAAAAAAAACACCTCTTTTTCAGCATTATGACGTAGTAACATTGATGATACCATACTGTATGAACACATGTGCCCTGGCCACCAATTATTTTAGGGCTAGTTTATTAGAAACAAGCACTGAAACTTGCAAATCACTGAGAAAAAAGTTATACTTTATCTGTCCCTTTCAACCGTCAATACCCATCACTCAAATGATACATAATTGTTAACTTAGACAACAACGTAAAATTAATTGCAGTACACGTCTTACTTTCACCAGGGCTGACACGATAACTAATTAATGTTATTTTAACCGTTCAATTCTTTGAAAATCAATCATATGAATAGTACATATCATTCGTATGCACTCATCCGATCTTAACCAAACTATGCGTGGCAGTAGACCTTCACTGCTTTAGTATGTTTGTGAATTACAGTATGTTCCTCTACAGTCCTTTTCAACCAGTTTCAGCGACCGCCACGGATCCGTTGCTGCCCTTTCCTGTTGCGGTTGTATCTACGGACACAACTGGTAATAGTAAGTAGGCTATACGCAAATACAGTGTTACAGACTTACTCAGTGGAGTTTTGTAACGTTCTGTAATAAAGTCATTTATGCCTAGGTTCGTTCACCTCACACAGCAACACACAACTGAAACTGTAGCTGTGATCGTCGTGGCTTTGCACCACTGTGGATAAAAGCTCAATATGTGACATAATGCAAAACAGAAACCGCCCAACTTAGTTGCTGGCCGTAACTACCAGCAGTCGATGTTCGATATCCGCACCATTGTGGATAAAGACATTTATTTAACATACATAAGTCCTAAAATGATATAGTTGCCCAATTGTAGCACACACTGGATAAAAATCGCTCATATTATCGAGTTTTGGGATGTCCTCAAATTTGGGGTCTTACAGTAGCCATTTTTTTTAAATCGCTAATTGCTGTTTGAAACACCATATTACTTGATTATACATGATGCAAACGCCATAAACGCTAATTTAAGGATAAACATTAACCTGTTAAACGACAAGTAAATGCAATAAAACAAAGATTTGCTAAAACCAGTAAAAGGCGATTTTATCACTAATTACTGTTTAGAGTAAGCATGAGGGGAAATACATGGAACAATGTTGTTAAACGTTAAAATGGTTAACGTCAAGTAAATGTAGCGTATATTTAAAACAAAGATTAGCTAAAACCACTGAACGGTGATTTTGTCACAAATTACTGTTTAGAACAAGCATTAGGGAAAATACATGAAACAAACCTGTTAAACGTTAAAATGGTTAACGCCAAGTAAATGCAGCGTATATTTGAAACAAAGATTAGCTAAAATAAGTAAAGGATGATTTTGTCACTAATTACTGTTTAGAACAAGCATGAGAGGAAATACTTGGAACAATGCTGTTAAACGTTAAAATGGTTAACGTCAAGTAAATATATCGTATATTTAAAACAAAGATTTACTAAAATTATTGGGCGAATTACTTTCTCATTCGGGAAACTCGATTATTTTAAATGTTTTTTTAGGAAAATTTTATACTTCTATTGTGGTTATTTTGACGAATATGTTTATACGATTTTCTTGTGACTTTTAGTTTATTTTTCAGATACAGTGTTTTCTTTTTGATTTTGTGAAAAGATAAGAAAACTGACATGGGCCGGTGCATTTTCTTGTGCTCTGATTTGGGCTAAAAGAGAGATTATTCTGTACGCACATTTACATATCATCCTTTTTAATGTGCTGCATTGACTATATATATATATATATATATATATATATATATATATATATATATATATATATATATATATATATACAGTGGCGGATCCAGGATATGATCAAGGGAGGGGCTAAACTATAATTTGCCGTTTTATCCAGTGTAAAGCAGAATTGAAGCCCATTTTATCCAGTGTAAACCTGAGCGTCAAGGGGAAGCTATAGTCCCTTAGCCCCCCTTGGATCTGCCCTTGTATATATATTTCAAGCATTAACGCTAATGCTCTCGTAATTAATGCCCACACTTGGATAAATTTCTAATTGCAGTTTTTTATATTAATTCGAGGATGTTAATTCAATGAAATTATTTCTGAACATATACGTCCATATAGCATGAGAAAAATGTCAAATTTGGTAAATAAATATCTTAGATATGATGTTATTTTCCTCGTGATAGATATGTTCTAAGGATATTATAAAATAGAGGATCTCCGCATACAACAAAATCGTGAAGCCATACGTCACAGCTTCGCTACATCTATTCTGCCCCGCCAAGATCGCACGCCACGACACTAAGATCGCAATGTTTCGAGTTAACCAATCATGCGTGCCGGCTCAGACGATGCTCGATTGTTTCTCGGCTTCATTGAGTTCATAATGATGAAGATACGTATGGGCAGATCCTCTACTTTATAACATCCTTGCCGTTTACGGATATGTTTTTTTTTTTTTTTAATTTAGACTCATTGGATTCAGAATCCAGAAATGAGTATTAGTGCAGTTAGAAATTATTCGAGGGTGGACACTATTACTAGTGGTGTTAGAATTATTTATTTCTTATAAAATGCAAAACAAGTCCATCAAATTCTGTGTTCAAATGTGGTCCACAGGGGCATACCCACGGGGGTCCACTGGGTTCGGATCTCCCCCTCCCAAAACTTCGTTACTCGTCTAACATTTGTACACATTCTTAACATAACTATATTTGTTCAACAGAGCAATGATTGGTGTAGCCAAAAGATTTGATTTTACACCTTCCTTTCTTATAAAAATAATCTAGTTATATCAGACTTTCTAAGAATATAGTTGGCAGTAAATAACAATTACTTCTCATCGTTTCAGGTGCATAATAACCCATAATATTACACAGATGTATTGGACCCAGTGATGAAAATTTTCCAGAAAATTTTCCGATTCACAAAAATATACTCCACTTATCCCTACATCGTTGTTTAGCCGTGATGTGAGGTGGAAATTTTTCTTCTATATTTTACCAGAAAATTTTCCACTAACAAATATCAGTGATCAAGTAAAAATTCCTCAGTATTCATAAAATTGATTGAAATCATGTATAGAAATGTTAAAAAGTGAAAGACCGTTTAAAGAATCTACAGATTTTCATGGCTCAGACAATTTTCAGTACTATGTAGGAGTCTTATATGGAAAAATTGAAGATTTTTTTATGAGACGGAAAATTTTCATCATTTTGAAGCAAAAAGTACAGGTAAAACAACTTTTTGTGAATCAGAAAGTTTTATTGCTCTGTAGAAACAAGTGAAAGTAATTTTCATGAATTGGAAAATTTTCATCACGATGTAGAAACAAGCGAATAAACTTTTCATAATCCGGACAATTTTGGATATTATGTATAGTGATGTTTGGTGGAAAATTTTCCACTATATTTAATTCCTCATTCAGCTATAAAATTCAATTCCTGAGAGGAAAGTTAGACAGCAACAAATTGTCATTTTCCAATTAGCTCTTGGAAAACAGAAAATTTTCTAATATTTCAAGTTGGGAAGTAAAAATATACAGTGTTTCTCTCTTTCTCTCTCTCTCTCTCTCTCTCTCTCTCTCTCTCTCTCTGTGTGTGTGTGTGTGTGTGTGTGTGTGTGTGTGTGTGTGTGTGTGTGTGTGTGTGTGTGTGTGTGTGTGTGTGTGTGTGTGTGTGTGTGTGTGTGTGTGTGTGTGTGTGTGTGTGTGTGTGTGTGTGTGTGTGTGTGTGTGTAAAGTGCAGGAAACATACATGGAGTTCGTAGAGAACAAATATCCCATTCCAATATTTAAAATGTAACAAGAAATTAAAAAGAAACCTTTGTGAATTTATCAATTTCAGAAACAGAAAATTCCACTATTTCTTCACATGTAGGCATGCCTATGTAATGAAATAACTACATAAAAGTTCCTTCTGAAGATTATTTTTGTAACAGAAAATAAGAAAAAATGATTTTATTGTGTTTAATACCCTAAATCATAATTTCAACATTGGAATTTTGTATAATCAATATCTTAGAGCAGATATTTGTATTGTCAAACTACCATTATGTATAAAAATGTATTAGAAATAATGACGATTCGATAGAACAAGTACATATATTGTTGTGTATATATAAGTACATAAAGAAATATGTTTTTTATTTTGTAAATTAAAATGAAATTACTTGTTGCTTTTAGAACGCAGCGCTAATAGTGCAGTTTTTTATGTTTCTTTTATTATTTTATTGGAAGAACAACTACACAAATTAGCTTGCTTATTAGTTATATTTCATTTTCTCTTCCCAATGAATATATGAATAAATAAATGTTTATTTCCTCAAAATGGTCAGTATTTGCTTTCACGAGTTACTTAAACTCGAATTTTGGGTAGTCAAAAATTTACAGTAGGCACTTTATATTATATATACGTATTTCTAAATGTTGCAGTATGTAAATCTATAAAAGTAGTACAGCTATGAGAAAACCATCTTATGCGTACTAAACTGACGAAATCTAATATTGTAAGATCGAAGGTAGATTCTGAGGGAAGAACACATTGAAGTTTTTGAAACATTCTTGAAATGAAGAATCATTAGATTTTTACTTCATGAAACTTTTTAAGACAATATTTATTACCAATAAATTTTACGGCTAAACAACGATGTAGGAATAAGTGGAGTATGTTTTTATGAATCGGAAAACATTCATGACTTTTAATAAATCGAAATTTTAAATAATAGAATGGGATATTTAAATTTTAAATAATAGAATGGGATATTTGTACTCTATGAACTCGATGTATGTTCTCTACACTTTGCACACACACACACACACGCGCGCGCGCAAAGAGAAGGAGAGAGAGAGAGAGATGAGTTGAATTGAGTTGATTTTGAGTTTAACGTCCCTCTCAGCAGCAAGACTAACTGATTAACGTGGAATCCAAACTACATAAGCTCCTGCTGAGAATCGAAGCCAGGTCTTCCATGCCAAAGGCGCGTATGCTAACCGCTTAGCAACGAAGGAGCTTGCAGAGGAAGAGAGATACAGAAACACTGTGTAAAATTTTACTTTCCAACAGGAAATGTCTGAATCTTTTCTGGTTCCCGAAAGCTAATTGGAAAATTATAATTTGTTGCTGACTAACTTTCCTCTGCAGAAATTCAATTTTGTAGTTCAATGTGCAGTTAAATATAGTGGAAAATTTTCCACCAAACATCACTATACATAGGGGAGAAGAAGGAAATAGCGGTCAGGCGATAATGATGGTCAGTGATGTCATTATATAACGGTGAGTCACAGACAAATTTTGACAGGTGCTGCTGTCTGCCGAGTCCCCAATAAAGCTTGATAAGCATTCCCGCCCAGATCGCAGTCTTTGTTTGAGTACAGTAGTGAAAAGTGTGTTTTGTCATTTTCTGATCTAAAAATAAGTGACATTTACAGACTTGTTGTACCATTTGTTGTTGTTCGATAGTGCTGCAACTTGTACATAGAATACTTTGAAGAGTCTTCTTAAAGGTACGTATTCATTTTTTCTTAATTGAGCTATATGTGTGCTATACACTGAAGGGAATAATAAATGTACGTTTCGGATAATGGCGGTCACTCGACAATTATGACCGGTATTACCCTCTTGAGTCTTGAATAGTATTCTTATGTCTCATTTCAGATGCCCTCCAAGTGGACAAGGAAAACAGACAAAGGGAAATGGTCAACACAGTCGCTGGAAAATGCTATTGCTACCATAAGAGGAGGGATATCGATTCGGAAGGCAGCCAAAATGCATGGAATTCCCTTTAGTACCTTACAAGAGCAAGTGAAGAAAGGTGTTTTTAGCTCTCCAAGGTTTGGAAGAAAAACTTATTTTCCTCCAAATTATGAACATGCTCTTGCGAATCACGTCAAATTACTGCCCAAAATATTCCACGGTTTGTCACCTATTCAGTTGAGACGCATAGCTTTTGAATATGCCAAACGTAATAACATAAAAAATCGTTTTAATAAAGCAAACAGGATGGCTGGAAAGGATTGGCTTAGCGGTTTCCTTAAACGGCATGATATTAGCGTCCGAAAACCTGAAGCTGTGAGTGTAGGTAAAGTTATGGGCCTTAATAAGATGGATGTTAACCGGTTTTTCACCAATTTGGAGGAAGTAATGGAGAAGTACCATTTTAAAGATACTAATATATGGAATATGGATGAGACTGGCATAATCCAGGAGTCGTGATTGCTGTAAAAGGACAGAAAAGAGTTGGCTCAATCACCAGCTGGGAGAGAGGAAAGACTATAACAGTTGTTTGAGTTCCGGAGGTCGGTTCGTGCCACCAATGTTAATATTTCCTCGGCAGCGCATGACACCATTGCTGGAAAAGAACGGCCCACCCGGTAGTATTTATCACTGCAGTAAATCAGGATGGATAACAGAAGAACTATTCGTGTTGTGGCTTAAGCATTTCGCGGACTTCACCAATGTATCGAAAGACAATCCTGTCTTATTAGTCCTTGACAACCATACTTCTCACTGCCCATTAGAAGCTTATGAGTTTTGTAAAGATCGCGGAATCGTTATGGTTTCCTTACCACCTCACTCTTCCCATCGTCTCCAGCCGTTAGATGTGACTTTTTTCTCCTTTAAAGGCTGCATATCGCAGAGAATGTGATTTGTTCATGAAAAGCAGGAATTTTCAGAAGATAACCCCTTATGATGTAGCTGAACTTTTTCATAAGGCATATGCAGTCGTAGCGACTATTGCTAAAGCAATTTCTGGGTTTCAAGCCACAGGTATCAAACCACTTAATCCAAATATCATTACCGAAGAAGATTTCCTTTGCGAAACAATGCTACAGAATTCTTCTAGTACACCTGTTTGTACTGATGATGCATCTCCAGCAGGCGATCACTCAGAACCAGGTTCGCTGTTATCTTCTCGTCTACAAACAGACAACAAACCTGAAGATCGAGTGCAACAAGGATGTTCACCAAGTAAGCCTAGTTCTGCATCTTCTAAAGAACCTGAAATGTTAGTTCCAATAGAAGACATCTATAATCTCCCATCGACGAGCACGGGCTGTCGGGGAAAAGAGCGGGAAAGAACGCATTCTGAAATATTAACATCCACACCAATGAAAGACCGACTTAAAAAGAAGAAAGCAAAGAGACTTCAGAAAGGCCTTAAGAGCTCTAGTAAGATAAAGGAGAGAAATGAAGAAGAAATATTCAAGAACTGTGAAGTACAGAGCAAGAAGAAAAATGAACGTAAGCAGAAAAAATTACTAAATAGAGGCCTACAGAAGAATTTTGATAGCTCTTCAGAAAGCTGTTCGCTTAATGAAAGCCAAATCTGTGACGATGATTCTGATGATGACTGTGAAACAAACATAGGCAAAGATCTTTGCCTCATTTGTGAAGAGTTTGGTCAAGACGGTGAGATGTGGTTTCGCTGTACAGGGTGCGGATTGTGGGTACATCAAGCGTGTAGTGGTTGAGACACTGCAGAAGGATATACTTGTGATAGATGCAATTGAAAAGGTTATCTGATAAAAGAAAACTGTTTTAAGGTAGTAACTTCATGTTTTTGTACATATCTAAATGACTTATTATATTTTATCTGAAACTTCAAACTCATTAAAATTGTACTTTTGGTTTTGAAAAACCTTATAAGGCTATATTAGTACTAATATGCTGTATATTGCTACCGCCATGCAGTTTATAAATACTATAGTTAGGTTCCTATTGTTATTACTAATAATATAACAAATCATTCGATTTGTCAAGAAAGATAGGCAGACATTTAAATAATTAAAATTGTTTTGTACGCTGAAAGTAGGCCTACTGAAGCAACTCCTCTGTAAAAGCAGCTAAGTTTTTATGATTCTTATTGTAAAGACCTTTTATGACTTTCATTTTAACCTAAACTTTGAAATTACATTATGAAAACTACGTTATAACGTGTATGATATTATTAATATTTAACCATATAAATATTTTCTACTCTATGAATTCTATGTAAGAAAAGTGTATAAAAATAAATATTGTTCCAGTGGACATAATTAGTTCTTTCTCTCATTTCCATACAGTTATACATAAGCTAAGTAACATAATTATTATGAAATAAATTATTTTTATATGAAAATTGTATTGTGTAAAAACTGACCGCCATTATCCGCATGTGAGGGAAATCCCGGTCAAAGCTCTTCTTTCACTTTTTCGGGTGTATGTGATAGATGATGCTTCACAGAATATTCAGAGTTGTTGTTTTGCAAAGAGTACATTTCAGCTTAATTATTCCATTTTAAAAAGTTCGAATAACTGCTTCCAATTCTCCAGTATATCGAATTGCGCTTAAGTGACCGCCAATACCCCATTCTCCCCTAATATCCAAAATTGTCCGGCTTATGAAAAGTTTTTTCCACTTGTTTCTATATCGTGATGAAAATTTTCCGATCTATGAAAATTCCTTTCGCTTGTTTCTACAGAGCAATAAAACTTCCCGATTCACAAAAAGTTGTTTTACTTTTTGCTTCAAAATGATGAAAAGTTTCCGACTCATAAAAAGTTCTTCAATTTTTTCATATAAGACAGAAAATATTTCGATTCATGAAAAACTGTTTAACTTGTTCCTACATAGTACTGAAAATTGTCTGAGCTATGAAAATTTTCAGATTCTTTAAACGATCTTTCACTTTTTAACATTTCTATACATTATGTGATAAAAACTTGGATTTCAGACCATTGGCCAGTAATAGGTAGCTTAGATTTAATTGTTATGAAAAATGACAGGTACAAAAAATCTAGTTCTATTCCTCAAGTTCACACTAAGCAACTGGTACGCAACATCACTGATGATAGTAAAGTTACTTTCAGACATCTTTTAAGTAACGTTAATTGGACCAATATGTATTTAGAACCTTCAATTGATTTTAAAATTACGTTTTTGTTAAATTCATTGATTTACGCAGCTGAGACTGCATTTCCCTTAAAGCCATTAAAAGACAAATCGACGATGCCTAAAGCAAACAAAGTTAAAAGCATAGAACTAGATCGAGTTAAAGATCTATGTAACACGTATTATGATTTCTACATAAGCACTGGTGATAAGTCATTTAAAGAACTTCATATAAAATATAAAAAGCAATTTAGGAAGTTATTGAAAGAGACCAGGATAAAAAATAATGGCTCACTAATAAATAATGCTGGAAACAAAAGTAAGGCCATGTGGAATATTGTAAGAAGGGAATGCAATTTAACTAGGAAAAATGAAAATGAACCTACTTCAATTACTGCTACAGATTTGAATTATTTTTTCATTAATAAAATAAATGAAATAGTAAAGAAGATTAAGGCAAAAACTCCTAGTAGAAATTTTTATAATTATCTGAATTCTATTCCTCAACCATCTTGTACTTTTAGCTTCAAATTAGTAACTGTTAAGGACGTTGAAAAAGCAATTTTGAAGATGAAAAATAGTAGTACCTGTGATGTATATGGTCTTAATTCTATTATACTTAAAAGTGGCATACATTTTATTGCTGAACCTTTAACACACATTGTCAACAGTTGCATATTAGAGTCGATATTTCCTGATATGTTAAAATATGTTAAAGTAATTCCAGTACACAAAAAGGGCAATAATTCAGAATGTGACAACTATAGACCTATATCTATAATCCCTGTAGTAGCCAAGCTTGTTGAAATATTACCCAATGATCAAATAGTTAAATATTTTGAGAGTAATTCATTGTTTAGTAGCTCCCAATTTGGGTATAGAGAAGGATTAGGTACAATTAAAGCAACAACTTCTTTAGTTAAAGATCTTTTAGACAGTTTAGAAAGTAAATACTTTACTAAAGTTAGATTTTATGACTTGTCAAAAGCGTTCGACACGGTATCTCATACCATTATTTTAAGTAAATTAAAATACTACGGTTTTCAACATGATGCGTTAAACCTTATAAAATCATATTTATCAAACAGATATCAAAAAGTTGAATTCCATAATTCGAACTCCAAATACTTACAAGTGGGTTCTGGGGTACCACAGGGATCTGTTCTGGGTCCCATTTTATTCCTTATTTATATCAATGACCTTCCCAAAGTAGCTACTATTCCCGCTAAAGGCTATCTTTTCGCTGATGACTTTGGAGTCTGTGTAAGTTCTAAATCAATTATCGAAAGAGAACAATTAACCCAAAATATAACAACCGTAGTTGAGGATTGGTGTACTGCAAACCTTTTGTGTTTAAACCTGAGTAAAATACAAGATCTTAATGTTACATATAACAATCTAGATTACACAGAAAAATATTCTACAGTTAAATTTTTGGGATTTGAACTTGATTCAAAATTAAACTGGTATAATCACATTGAAATCACGGCAGCTAGTGTAACAAAGGGTATATACATGTTGAGAAAATTAAGAAGTTGCGTTAGTTTGAAAATCTTAAGAATTGTTTACTTTGCCCAAATCCACAGCTTTCTATCATATGGTACTATTCTTTGGGGTGGATCTAGTAACATTTATAAGCTTTTAAAGCTGCAAAAGAAAGCTGTCAGATTGTTATGTAGTCTTCCTTCTTGTAGTCACTGCAAACCTAGTTTCAAGCTACTCAAAATAATGACTCTTCCTGCTATTTTTGTTTTTCAATGTTTAATGTACGTAAAAGAGAATAGAGATAACTTCCCTGAACATTCCAGGTATCATTCATGTAACACAAGATACAAAGATAATATAATGGCAGTGTATTACAATTATACCAAAACACAAAAGTGTTTTATTGGCACGTCCGCAAAATTATTCAACTCTCTCCCAAAAGAACTGAGAGATACCGAAGTGGGTACTTTTAAAAGTAAACTCAAATCACTCTTATTAGATAATCCAATATATGATACAGAAGAGTTTTACGAAATTACAAAGCAATTAAAGTTAAAAATTGAAGAACTATGAGAGAAATAAATAGACATGTATAGTACGAGTAGTTATCTATTGTATTGTGTTGTGATCGTTATTCTTTGTATTGGAATTAGAATTGATATGTATTACAGTTATATCTTTATATATTTTTTCTTTCTTTCTTTTCTGTATCCATATCTGTAAATATTATATATCCAATTTTTTCCTTTTGTAAATATTGTATATGCATTTTAATCTGTAACTTTAAGATCTGACGATTGTAATGCTTTAGATATCCTCTGAAGTTTCTGCAATAAAGACGATATGAATATGAATATGAATATTAATTCAACCAATTTTATGATTGCTGAGGAATTGTTCCTTGATTACTGATATTTTTTTAGAACGGAAAATTTTCCGGAAAAATATAGCGGAAAATTTTCCGAAATGGAAAATTTTCCGCGGATAATTTTCCACCTCACATCACTAATTGGACCCCACCCAGTCAGAAAAAAATACTTTGGACTTCTCCCAACAAAAAAATTCTGAGTGCGCACCTGGTGGTCCCCTTCGACCGTAAGCAAACTCTCGTAGAACACTGATCGGAGTTGAGGAGTTCTGTTTGATTGGCGGGAGATGTCTCTACCATGCATAGCTCATCTACCACTAGTGACATCTCTCGCTAACTCATACAACTACAATTACCGATTTGGTTTTCAAGCTATTATTAGACTTCCAAACTATCTTATGCATAAAAGTTGGAAGTCTTTGTTAGAGTATAGAAAGGCTATGTCCGTCCATCCTTTCGTTTGTCTGTCTGTCCGTCAACAGGAATAAGAGAACAAACGGTAACAGATATCAAGAAGCGTTTCTTTTAATTGATTCAGAGTCCAAATAATAGGTTCCATTCATGCGGTTCGCACCGGTTGTTAAAATATTTCGAGTTCGCGGAACCGTTTGTTATACTAGACATAAACACAAACATACATACATACATACGCATGACTTAACCAAGAGTGGAAGAAAGAAATCAAAGAAATTTGTGAAACACCTCTGTACTTTTCCTGCTGGCTTGCATTGTTGTGAAAACAAGCAATTTTGAATAGTTTCAATTCAATGGGCAGAGAGAAATTTGAATGTATGGGCGCCAAGAAATTTATCTGATGCGACCGATAAAGTTTCGCAGTCAAGTTATTAAAAGGTTTTCAGGTCTTTGTTTTTTTATTTTATTTTATTTATTTATTTATTTATTTTGAGTGGTCTATATTTGTGTTGGTGACAATAAACATTTGAAATTTTCAAACAAATGACTGGTTTTAGTAAAGCTTTGAAGCTACATGCACTAAATCTCACCAAGAAAAATACATTATTGTATATTCTGTTATGTTTTCGGGGGGCGCAGTGGCTCGGTGGTAGAGCGTTCACCTCCGATGCTTGGGGCCCCTAGTTTGATCCCAGCTCGCGCCGTGTGGACTTTGTGGTGAACAAACATCGTGCTTGTGGGTTTTCTCGGGGTTCTCCCACTTTCTTCATTTCTCATCACCGCCTCCTGTAGCCTAACCGGCATAAGCGTGGGACCTAAAACTTAAAGATTTTATTTATTTTTTTTCTGTTATGTTTTCCCCTTCAAGTCGGTTTTGTTTGAACGTGCCAATACAAAATGTAATTAGAAAGTTATTAGTTCGAACCCAAGGTGGCAAATACTGTGTATAGTTCGTTTCCAAAGAGAATTACATCTTTCAATCGGAAGAGAACCTGTTGTTAAAAAAAAAAATTAGAATAGCACCACTGCATTCCATCTCCAACGTTAGCGCACTATTCAAACCGGATCAACCATATAAGATTTCATCTCTTATCACCATAGAACAAAACCGGTAATAGATAGCGTCAAGCTGTTTTCTGCAATCGCTTCAGGGAAGATATCGTCACAAAGAACAAACACTGTACCAAAGCCGGAAGTAATTGACATTCCCTAGTTCTTCCGATTTCAATACAGATTTCCATATAGCAAGAAAGGTAAAATATATCGGAGGCTAATAAATATTTGCAATTGATTCAGCATCCCCAGAATAAGTTCCATTGTCTCCGTTAAACCTCTTTAAAACCGGAAGCAGTAGAAATCAACCATTTCCGGTTTCAACTTTCATCGCATAGAACAAAAACGATAACAGATTGCAATCGATTTAGTGCCTGAACAGGACAAATCGCTCGAAATTTACAAGTACTACCGGTTCAAATACTAATTTCCATACAGCAAAAATGGTAAAGAGCAGATCATAATCGTTGGACATTAAACTAAAATATTTCAATTCGTTTTTCTTCTGTTTCTGCAATCGATTTATCATCCCAAGAATAGATTCTATCACCTTCGTTAAAACTCTGTTCAAAGTGAAGTAATAAAATAAATTTTTACTGGTTTCAACATTGAACACCGTAGAACAAAAACGGCAAGAGATAACGACAAACTGCTTTTTCTTTTCAATCGATTCAATGTCTGAAGAAAACATATCAAAACTACTTAACACTCTACGGAAACCGGTGGTGAGATTTACTAGTACTTTCGGCTTCAATTTGATTTCAATAGAGCAAAAAATAAATAAGACGCGTCGAGAAGCTGCTTTCTAGATTGATTCATCGTCCCAAGAATAAAATCCATATCTACCGTTAACTCTATAGTCAAATTGTAACTGGTAAAAATCAACTGTTTTCGGTTTCAACGTGGATCGCCTTAGAACAGAAACGGTGATAGATAGCGACAACCTGTTGTTAGCAATCAAGTCAGCGTCTTAAGAGAACTATCACCATCTGCAACACTTTACCAAACCGGAAGTAGCTGAAATTTACTAATTCTTCCGGTTTCAGTACCCATTTCCATGGAGCAAGAACGGTAAGAAATATCGGAAAACGGTTTCAGTGGTAGAGCGTTTACCTTCGGTGCTTTGGGTCAGAGGTTCGATCCCAGCTCGCACCGTGTGGACTTTGTGGTGGACAAACATCGTGCTCGGGGGTTTTCTCGGGGTTCTCCTGTTTCCTCCCACTTTCTTCATTCCACCATTTCATTCATTTCTCATAATCATCGTCTCCTTTAGCCTAACCGGCATAATCGTGGGACGTAACACTTAAAGATTTCATTTGATTTCATTTTTCGAAAATTAAAGCGTAGCACTTCTGACGTAAGGGCGTAGGTGGTGAAAATAAGTCATGATAGCAACGCTTTGCTGCTTCTTGCTTTTGTGTAAACCTTTCTATACTTTTCATGAACAATAACACTTTTCAGTCCCTGAAGTTGACTTTCCTTTCCATCTTTTACTTTAATACCGCTATCTACTAATGTCTTCAGTCCCTTTTCTTTTATTATATACGTAACATTATCACAGAAATCTCTCACAGATAAAATATTTTTCAGTTGATAACATCCTGAACATAGATGATCTAATAGACCTGATTACTTATCCTTAGTCACACCTACAATGAATGAAAAACATATTAATTTATATTTTGTAAAAAAAAAAACACTAAAACAAAATAGTATCAAAAAGTTTTCGTTAAGGTTCTGCTACAATAGTAATGCTGAAAAAGAAACTGGTATTTAGCCACGCCTATAACATCTAAACTATGCATCATAGAGAAAAAATGAAGAGAACATTTTTTGTGGAGAATTTAATGTAAATTATCTTTTATAGTAATACGTTTTGCTCTAAAATGCTTTCCATGCGAGATATTTACAAAAAAACTAAATTTTGGCGCCATTTTTCCAAGATGGCGGCCAAATCCGTGGTCATAGAGGGGTGCAAAATTAGTATATTATTACTGACACTTTTATGAAGAAAATAAAATTTGTTCCAGCATTCCACCATTTTTTTCCTTATTTGACCCTTCGTTGACTGGCTAATTATTCCTCTACTCCAAACAGTAGTTATAGATGTAGTGCTTAATGTTTCAATATTGAATTTGTATACTTTGGAAGTTTATCGTAATTTCAAAGAGTGGAATGAAACTAACTTTTTTATAATTATTACTCGCATTAGATATTGTTGCAGTTCGCAGATCCTGGGACTAACAGAATATTCTTTCCCTCTTAGGTTCATGTTTTTAAAATTGTCTTTTTCCTTTGTCGACCTTCAGCTTCCTTTACCCACTCCTAATATTTTCTTTTACATCTCAAACCATTAATTTATTTTATTCTTCTTCTTCCTATTCCTTGATTTTCTTCTTAAAGAAGGGGGAAAGGGAGATCTTAAAGGATTATACT
The DNA here is from genome assembly GCF_964235325.1 of Thermobia domestica. Lineage (NCBI taxonomy): Eukaryota > Metazoa > Arthropoda > Insecta > Zygentoma > Lepismatidae > Thermobia > Thermobia domestica. The sequence goes on from NC_137456.1 coordinate 42,938,493, forward strand.
CCGTAGCTCATAGTAGCCCCTGGAGTAGGTATTAAGGAAGTCTCCGTAGCCTATGGCGACCTTGGAAGAAAGTGTTGGTAGGTGAATGATCAGCACTGGTACTGATAACGTCTTGGTTTTGTCGTTATCTTTTATAGCCGTTCTCTTGGAGGGAGTATCTATGAAGGGGCTACATCGGCTTTCTTCGTAGCTCTCCGAATCCTCTTCGTTTCATCCTGTAGGTGTAGTCTCCTTCTGTCGCTTTCTGTCGGTGGTTTATTTATAATTGTAAAAATTGTAAAAATTGGAAGAAACATATGGCTTGTAGTGAAAACATATGGCTTGCAGAACGTGTGGGTGTATGGATCGTTACAATATATTCAATAAACCTTTTTTCTTCCTGTGCGAGGACAGGCACTTCAACTTGTTCTATTATATAAGGTGTTTCAAAACAACACCGACAATGTTTGGGAGGTGATTCCTGACACCAAGAAAAGGCGAAATGTATAGACCAACTTGTGTGCACAAACGCTTTCTTCTGGAGTTATACGCTGCTGAAAACATGAAAAAATGAAATTTAAAGAGCCATAGCTTCAATACTATGGGAACTACCGTACGTGGGTCAAGACTTTACTTAGAAACTAGTATGTGCCTTATCCATATGTCCATGTTTCAGAATCTTGCAGTGCTTCCGCAACAATTTTTATAGAGATAGTTGGTGAGTACTTCAAATTGCATGCCGGTAACCAAACTCTCTTTATAAAAATTGTTGCGTGAGTGCCTTAGGATTCTGAAACATGTATTTTTGGATAGCGCACATTAGTTCCTAAGTGAAATCTTGACCCGACTACGGTAGGTCCCATAGCATTGGAGCTTTGGATCTTTAAATTTCACTTTTGCATGTTTTCGGCAGCCTATACTCCGAAAGGAAGCATTTGTGCAGCCAGATTGGTCTATACTTTTTGTCGTATCTTGGTGTCAGAAATCATCTCCCAAACGTTGTCGGTGTTGTTCTGAAACACCCTGTATACATTCTTCATTTGCTGTATTAAACATGTTTAAATATACATTTAACAGACGAATTCCATTTGTTAGACCGGAAAGTCGTTTGAGGAGGCTGGGCCCTCATACATCGCTCCTCCCCCGTGGTTACACAACTTCATTTCTTCCTGCATTCCAGTTACGAAATCTAATAGATTTTTCACTAATATATTCCCTAACACTTTATTCTGTACTATTCTGTGTGGGGACTTGGTAGTTGGCCGAGACGAAGCTCAAGCCTTGACTGTTTTAGCAGAAAAAACAAGTTTCTGTGCCTCACACGTCCTAAATACGACGTACGTCAAATGACTACCAAGCTCTCTGAGTGGGCACTAGAAGAGATGCGATCTCTTATTTGTTTTTTGTGGGTAAAAGAAACAAAATCGGTTTAAATTATTATTTGCAAATTGTATATGCCGCAATAGAACATGATTAAATGTTATCGGAAATACAGTAATGGTTGCGTGAGTATGCAAGATGAACAAAGCGGGGGGTGTTCTCTTAATACAGTAGGGCTTCTTCTGCAGTTGAAGAGGCTGTACGAGCCAATCAACAAACATCACTGTCTGAGTTGGAAATACAGAGTTAAATCTATCACATGGCATAATGTGAGATATTGTCCACAAACAATTTAGGATAAAAAAGTGTGCAGCAGATTTATTCAGCTACAATCGACAGACGATACAAGAAAACCAGCATGGGTTTGTCTCTTTCACAGATCTCCGTTTTAATGAGCATTGGGAAGATTTTTGGGGCTGAAACATTACTAGCGACGAAACATGGGTGTACCAGTACTATTTGGAGTCAAAAGTACAATCAATCGCATAGAAAAATCTAAGATCTCTAAACAGTCGAAAAATTTAAGTTACTATCCAGTACCAGCAAACTGATGGTAGCGGGGTTTTGGGATAGCCATGATGTGTTCCTGGTGTATTTTTGTGCTCATAATCACACAGTGAATTCTGCGGCACGCCAGGCCAATCTTCGGAAAGAGATAAGATCTGTTCAGCACAAAATGCCTCAACTGCTAGGCAAGACGGTGCACTTTTCTCTTCACGACAATGCGCGCCCGTATACAGGTCATGTGACATTGAATCTTCTGTAACGGTGTGGCTGGAAAATTCTAGTCCACCTACCGTAGAGCCCGGATCTGGTCCGGTCTAATTTCTATTTTTCCCCTAAAATGAAAGAACACCTGTATGGTAAACGATTCACATTACCTGATTACGTCAAGCAAGCGGTGAAAACACGACTTGATGGTCAGAATTCCAGTTTCCGTCGCCAGATCTTTTCAAATAGATTTTCCATCTTGACAAGTTGCAACAGTATGTTGTATATTTTTACTACTTATAAATCCTTATTTTATTGTAATTTTGGGGCGTAAGATATTTTAAAATATGTACTAGGCTGATTATGTAATTCGAAGAAGAAAAAGAAAAAGAAATATGTTAGTTATATTATCCATATAAAAAGATATTCATATGTTTTATATGTTTTAAATAATAGGATTTTTGGATGTTGGTTGTCAGGACAAAAGAGATAAATAAATGAAATTATTCAACGGAGTTTGCATTTTAATGGCTCAATAATTAATTATTATAAAAAGGGACCGTTATAAAATTGGTGCCAAAACGACGGGAGTGGTTGTATCGTTTAGAAGTAAAGTAAAAACGAGCAACATTGAGCCTGATATTAATTGTACTATCTTAAGAAGTGGTAAGATAATATATAGAAATATAAATATCATGAGTGATATAGATAACCATAATATATATACTGATATGAGTTTTCCAGAAAACATGATGGATGTTTTAAAGGGAATATCGGAACAAATTAAAGAACAAGCTCGACGAAGTGATGAACAGTTTGAGAAATTAGACCAAAAGATGAATCAACAGATTACAGATCAAGCTCGGGAACAAGCTCAACATTTTTATGAAAAGTTAGAGCAATAGCAGCAATGTAACGATGGCAAATGGGACCAAATACAACAACAATTAAGTCAAATGAACCAGCAAATAACAGTTAGGTTCGAACGCTATGATGAAGAAATTGGCAAGATAGTACAGAGATTCAACGAAGTTCAAGACTGTAGATATTATAGAGACAACAGTAAATGAGCACGCTAACCAAATCAAGCAGTTGCAGGATGAAATGAACTTCATCAAAGAGAAATGTATATACATGAAAGTGCAGTGCATAATGGTGGGCACTCGGATACTATACATCCTACTTTGGAATCTACACGTCATCGTCATCCCAGAGCAACTCTTGAATGTAATGAATCTTCAAGCTGTACTGAAGATAGTACCGAAGGAGAAAGGAGAACGAGGCAATCATCCAGGCAGAAACGTAACCACAGGTATTTGAAGGTTAATACAGGCAAATCTTTGCGATTTAGTGAAGTAAAATCATTTACTAAATTTAGTGGTGTAAATTTAGAAGATATACATGCGAGGGAGTTCCTAGAAAAATTCGAGGATGAGTGCGAATTAATGGGTGTAGACGAGTCTCAATTTTTAAAGTTACTACCACATATATTACTGCCGCCTTGTCTAACATGGTTTAAGGCAATTAGGAATAGCCTCCGTACATATTCTGACTTTAAGAACGCTCTGCTATCTAATTACGAGAACGATTTTATGATAGCCAATAGGGATGCCATACTGAGAACGAAACCATTCAATCCTAAGTTTCATAAAAGTGTGACTGAATTTGTGGTTTCCACATAACAAATTAATATCATTAAATCCTAGTCATCCAGAATCTCGGATCGTTGCTTCTATTCGGATCTTATTGCCTTTTAGATTACAACAATTATTAATGTCCGCACAGTCTGTTAATTTTAACCATTTGATTATGCTTGCCCAAAATTATGAAAGTCAATCTGTAATGCAAAATGGTAATAGAGGGCCGGATAGAGGTCAAGATAATTCTGGTCGTAATCATGTACAAACTGAGAATACGTCTAACTCGTATCGTTTTAATAGTAGAATAAATGGTCATAATGTTAATGGTAATCAGACGCAGCCTAATCGCAGAAATGAGAATAGGAATTTTAGAAATAGTAACCGGAATTTCAACAGGAACAGTAATCATCGCATGTTTACACAAAATCGATTTACAGATGGCAGAAATTACACTAATAGAAATCTGAATGCCGCAATAGTGCATAATGGCTCAGAAAATACTCAAGCTTGTGGAACACAATGTAACTTAACCTAATGTAGGGGCGTCCGAAAGGATATATTCAATTGATTCTTATTTCATTTTACTGTAAATACTGTTATGATTTCGTTTGTTATTTATACTTTATTTGAATTCTATGAAGATAATATAAATAATTGTAACACTTTTTGGTATCAAACAAATTAATACTAAAGTATTTGAACTTATGGATATAAGAACTGGGAAAATTTTAGGGTTACGAAATATTGATGAAATTAAATTATGGCAACCTAGTGAAAACACTAGAAAACTGTGGATGGATTTAGTTAAAACTTTAGTTCATGCAGAAATTATAAGGAAAGCAAATATAAAGAATACTTAACAGAGGGAACTTAGTTCTCAAAAGGGAGGAAAACGAAGTATTTCATGGATATGTAAGTTTGTTTAATGTATTTTATTTTATGTTATTTAATCTTTGAGTTCATGTCTATAATAGCAATTATTCAATTTATGTCAACAGACGTCTTAATGCTATGTGTTTTCTATAATATTCGTATTTCCTAATATTCATGCGTTTTCCTATGATAGCAGAATGCAATATCAATCACATTATCCGCGTTCCATGTTATTGGAATTCATTTAAAAGCATTTTTTATGCGAAAATATATATATTGAAGTTAATAATTTATGATTTTCCTAAAAAATTCATATGCAAGCTATTCTTACTTTTGTGTTCTTGTTATATTCGAATTTATGTAAATAATATAAACGTTAAAGAACAAAAGAAGATATTTTTAATGTAAATATATGAAAGTAATCATTATTATATAAATTTAATGTCATGTATATCATGGAAAAAAGTATGAGTAATGAAAAAGTTTATACGTTGTTCAAAGAATTTACGAGGGGTATTTAAGAAGTATTTAATGTTAACGGTCCAGAGTTCTTTTTTCTTTTTTTGAAAAAGAAAAAAGAAAAGTCCGTCGAGCGCCATAATATACACAGTACGTTGTATATTTTTACTACTTGTAAATCCTTATTTTATTGTAATTTTGGGGCGTAAGATATTTTAAAATATGTACTAGGCTGATTATGTAATTCGAAGAAGAAAAAGAAAAAAGAAATATGTTAGTTATATTATCAATATAAAAAGATATTCATATGTTTTATATGTTTTAAATAATAGGATTTTTGGATGTTGGTTGTCAGGACAACAGAGATAAATAAATGAAATTATTCAACGGAGTTTGCGTTTTAATGGCTCAATAATTAATTATAATAAAAAGTGACCGTTATAAAGTGTCTCAATAGAGAAAGTGTTTACGTTGCAAAATAGTGGAAGAATGTATATCACTTTAAACGTAAGTGTATCTCTTCGTTCCTAACCTCACGTTTTAACTATTTCTCATAATTTGAGCTTATTTCCATTTGTGAAAATAACAGATTGCTTTATTTATGAAAAATCAATAAGATGGTAGAAAACCAGAGGAAGGGCTGTGAAGAATATGCGATAAAAATAAATGTTAGAAAGACAAAAGACATTGTGATTGGAACGAAGAGGTCGGTGTCAAATATAGAAGTAGGAGGGGGGAAGTAGAATAGGTGACTAGTTTTCGGGACTGGGTGATTTGAAATACGAACGTGAAATAAAAGCCAGGATAGGAATGGCAAAAAAAGCCTTTAGGAGGAAAAATACTATGTTGTGGTACCTTAAATAAGGTTGGAAGAAAAAGATTCATAAAGTGCTTCCTGTGAAGTATTGTACTGTATCAGTAAGAAACATGGACACTACGCAAAAATGATGAAAAACGACTGGAAGTTCTCGAAATGTGGATTGGGAGAAAAATGGAGAATTAGCTGGGTCGAGCGGAAAACGAATGAGAGGGTGCTAAAAATGGTGGGAGAAAAAGAACAATTTTAAATGTTGTTAAGAGGAGGAAAAGAAACTGGTTGGGTCATTGGCTAAGAAGGAACTGTATAATGAGGGACGTGCTAGAGGATTTGGTTGGTAGAAAGAAAGAGAGGATAAGGTGAAGGAAATTACAATTAACGGATGATATGAAAACAGAGAAATCGTACGCAGTGTTGCCAATTTGGGGGAAAAGTAGCTAAATCTAGGGGATTCGCCTTCCACGATAGAGACAAAAAATATTTTTTCGATTAGCGATTTTTTGGTGATTTTCGAATGACGATTTGGCGACTTACTTACAAATCTAGAGACTTTTGTGCTGCAAACAACTTGTCCTAAAATAAGTACTATTAGCTCGAATCAGTTCAGATATTTATTTATTTACCTTTTGTTTATTTCAATCAGTGAAGGTGTTGACTAGCTGGGAAAGTACACAACATTTATCTCTATGTTCCCACTTTAATTGCCGTTATATCTTACCTTCTAACTTGGACCAACTCCAGCTTTTAATGCCCTTTAGTTTACAAAGCTTCCGTTTATAGGCATAAATAATACATTACCGATAGCAAACTGATTATCCGTAGAAGCGTGAGTAGAAGTAAGATTTTTTTCTAGACCTTTAATTTTGTTCGTGTTTCTAAACTCATTTTTGATTCCATTGAAACAAAATTGATCATAAAGTTAAAAATATGTAAAAGTGAAATTATTGTTAGTTATATATGAGTCTTCCATATACGTTCTTGTAGCGTAGATAGTACTATAGCTTGAATTGATCACGTATCTTTTATATATATATATATATATATATATATATATATATATATATATATATATATATATATATATATATAAGAGGCGAAAGTCCACGAAAAATATTTTAGCGACTTATCACTCAAAATTGGAGTCATTTCATCTCCTATTTAGCTACTTTTTGTAACAACTTGTTGGCAACACTGATCGTACGTGAAGACAAAAAGGTTTAGCGGAAGACCGTGGAGCACGAAAGCTTCTTAGTTGCAGTAACTGACCTGTTAGTAATGGCAGAATACCTATAATGATTATTTGTGATGTTTTGTTGACTCTAGAAATACTTTTCTACGTTGTTTTTTTTTTTTCGCTAATTTTATTATTAACTTTAGCTTTTTCGTTTGTTTTGTTTGAAAACGAGTAAAATGGATGAATTAACAGTAACGGAAACCTTAACAATACTCCGATTTAACAGCTTCCCTTTCTTTATTAATAATAAGAAGCATGAATACTGCAAGACAACGTTTTAAATATCTCAATAAACGTATCTCTCGATTGTCTATTGAAAAGTAAAATAATAGACAAGAACATAGGTTATAATAACATCAAAGAATTTAGTGACAAAAGACGGTTATAGAATACGTATAAAAAATACGAATGATCGTCTTTTGTTTTGGTCTCATCCAAAGGAATGTTGTTATTAAATATTTATGACAGTTCATTCTGCAATAGGTTCTTCCTGGCCTTGTGCTTGAAAGATCTAATACATAAAACGTTATACTGCAAGCATTCTTTTGTCTTTTGTTCAAAAGCTTTTGAACAAGGTTTTGCAAAAGCATTTAAGAAATGTTCTGAAAGAGAAATGGTAAATCGATATATTTTGTTTTTATCGTTAAAGTAGCTATTCGTGACAAACAAGCGCTGAATGTGATCTTGCGATCAGAAGTACCGTACATATTCATTTCGTTTTAGGAAAACAGTGTCTTTTTATATATAGTACTTGTTCTGCCCAATACATTCATGCTGACTGTTTTAACACAAATAATTGAAAAAAATATAATTAATGACTTATGATATTACCATGGGTAATTTACCTTTCTATCCCCGCCCAACTAAACTACAGAGTGATCTGAAAGCCAATCCTTATAAAACAGAGCCCTGTCCTTAAAGAAGTCCGCTTAAGCCACTGCGCTACGAATACTCACTGGGCAATTGCAGGCTCACAAGCAAGCTAGCGTCAATTGCAATGTTATGCATTTTATAAAACATGTCCGAAATTCTCCTTACCTTTTGAGATTGAGGATTTACCAGTTCGTAAGTAAAGTCGTAAGTATCATATTACTTCATATATTCAAGAAAAAATCCAAATTAAACCTGCATATCTCCCGTTTCAGGCATTAGTCATGTCAAGATAACAAGAACTGCTACACCATTGCCAAACTTTGTATGTACAATGTTTCTATCTCATCAAAGTGCCCATTACAGGAATAAGCCAATTAATTCAGTAATTGTACAACATATAGGCATCGAAAGCCAACATAATTCTTAAAAAATCTGCTGGGTTCTCCCTTCTTCAAGTAAATAATAGTATTTCCCAATTCCAACTACTTTGAAACAACATGGGAAAGTATCTTTCGCGTATGAGCGAAACTAGTCCTTTCTTTTCTAGAGTATGTGCTGCACTCGTAACCTGCAAAGCTTAGAAGGTTCTGCTCATGTCCTTCTCTTTCTCTTTCTCTGTATACTTACTCTCCGTTGAAGACGGACGGTAGAAAGACGCAAGCAATAAAATGTGGACAGAGGGTAACATCAGGCATTGCGGCTTACGCTATATTACCAAACCTCTCATAGATAGCAATTCGAGCTTGAAACTTCATACTAAAATAACCAAAAAATTGTGTTTTGTCGTTCTACATTTGTAACACAGATAAATATCCATTAAAATATATTTTTCCTTCGAATTAATTGGAAAGGCACGTGATTTTATGAACATATGAAAGAGCCGTCCCTGGTTATATGGATAACTATAGAGTAATTCGGGGGGAAGTGAACATAGTAAGCATGAAAGTGAAAAAAATCTTACACAGAAATATTGGGACGGCTGATTGACAATTATATATGAATAGGACAGACCTTCTGCATTCTGAAAATACAAATATGGTTCATATCTTGTCTCAAGTAACGTGTATAGTAAGATATGAATAATACAAGGTAAATTATTCACTTCACCCCACACATGGGGTGAAGTAAATAGACCTACATAAATGGGGTGAAGTGACGAGAAGAAGTGTCCTTGACATAATGTAAATAACAAGATACAAACTGCTATATAATGAATATAACGAAGAAATCTACATGATGTAAAGGCACGTAACCTATTGTTATAGAAATACCTAACAAGCATATAGTCATACGAACCTGAGATCGTGTCCAAAGTACCGTCTTTAAAGCATTCAGTTGTTTGGCCTTACAAAAAAGAGCACAATATTTGAGTACTCAAAAGGTCTTGAATCCAAGTTTCTCCTATATGAAACTGTGGTTTGGAGGACAAACATAAAATAGTTAGATGTAAATATGTTCTATGGTTTATATTGTATACATGGAATGATTATTGATATATGAAATGATTAATAGGACTATTCACATCACCGCACCGTAGTCACTTCACCCTACCTCGCCGTCTTTTTTCAAAACATCTTTTTTAGCTTTATGTTCGCAATATATTGAGGCACATCTATATACATGCGTACCTAATAATCGCCTCATGCTGCTGTGGAAGTATTGGCACAACACGATTACTTCAAGAAAGAAGTAATCGTGTTTTGCTGTTTCTTGCTGTTTCATATTACAATAGCAAAAGAAAAGGCTACAAACCTACACAACTTCCCTGCTGTCCGTGTTCGCTGCATTCAATACTTCGCTTCTTTGCTGTGTACACTACATTCTTCGTCTGTCCCAGACTCAATACTGTACATACAGGGGCTTTGCAAAGTCAGCATCAATCATGCTTTGTTGCCACATATCATTAAGCTTAACTCTATTCACTTCACCCCTATGGTCACTTTCCCCCGAATTACTCTATAGCGCAACTTCTCCCGGGATATTCAGGCTGGCAGTAGAAACTATAAGGACAATGAAAAGATTGAAGGTTTGATTTCAATATGATGTGCCTGTTACGTGAAAATACATTTGTATAATCGGAAGTCCTTCTGTCACTTTCTGGAAAGAGCAAATAAATGTCAATCAGAAAGCAGTATAGCAATGTCTACTCTTGTTTTTAATTTCTTCGGAATGGTGTGAGATATCAAATTGCTGTAAACGGCACTATGACTTTTACGTCTCTTGAAAACAATAACCCCATGCCGTAAACGTAGCCAACACCTAGTGGCCTACTTGCCGGTAAATGTTGATGGTCAATATAGCGACGCATCGTAGGATTGCCGCTAGTGGTTTGGGTATAAAACCTCGCGGCCAGAACCTCGCGGCGACAACCTCGCGGACCAAAACCTCGCCTGGCCAAAACCTCGCCTCCCAAAACCTCGCGGGACAAAATCTCGCCGGGCCAAAACCCCGCCTGGCCAAAACCTCGCCGCCCAAAACGTCGCGGGCCAAAAATCTCGCGGGGCGAAAACCTCGCCTGGCCAAAACCTTGCCACCCAAAACCTCGCGGGCCAAAATCTCGCCGGTCCAAAACCTTGCGCCCCAAAATATCGCCATACCCAAAATCTCGCCTGACCAAAATGTAAATGTTCCAACAGATGATAAGAATGACGGTATAAAAGACGCTGTTTCAGAAGAAGTATCACGGGTATTTGACCAAGTCCGCGATACCATATGAAAGTTCTATTTCTGTATTAGAGGATTTCAATGTGAAGGTAGGGCGACAGGATGTTTTTAAACTGGTTATAGGGAAAGAAAGTCTGCATAAGGAAAGTAATGACAACTAACGAGGTTAGTTTCGTGAACTTTGGAACATCCAAAAACTTAAAATTTTAACAAAAATCTAATAATATTTATGAAAATATGAAACAATATATGAGTTTTTACGACGTCCCTTGATTATGTCCTGTAGGTTAAAGGAGACGTAGATGACCAGGATGAAGGAAATGATCGAATAAAGAAAGTGGGAGGAAACGGGAATAACCCGAGAAAGCCCACGCACACGATGTTTTGTATATTATTATTATTATTATTATTATTATTATTATTATTATTATTATTATTATTATTATTATTATTATTATTATTATTATTTGTAACGTGGAATTGCATATTAGGAAACACATTGGGTAAATTTTAAAGAAAAGTTTCATTCGCGGCGAGGTTTTGGCACGGCGAGATTTTGGGCGGCGAGGTTTTGGCCCGGCGAGATTTTGTCCCGCGAGGTTTTGGGCGGCGAGGTTTTGGCCACGCGAGGTTTTGGGCGGCGAGGTTTTGGCCACGCGAGGTTTTGGCTCGGCGAGATTTTGTCCCGCGAGGTTTTGGGCGGCGAGGTTTTGGCCACGCGAGGTTTTGGCCCGGCGAGATTTTGTCCCGCGAGGTTTTTGTCCGGCGAGATTTTGGGCGGCGATGTTTCGGCCGCGAGATTTTGTCCGTATACCGCCGCTAGTGTGCCACTGGCGGAAGCGTTTTGCCGAATCGAAACAGATATGTAGAGTCGGGGTGTTGAAATTACCAACGCGTAGCAGCGAGAACTTCATTTTGGTCGGCGTTCCCTCGATTTGTCGCAAAAAATCGCGAACGGACCAACACTCGCCAGTTATGTGCATGCGGTTATTATTATATATTATTTTTTCCTAACGAATTGTTCCTCAAGTGAGCTCCGGGGGACAAGAGTAGCTCTTACCTCTACATTATGAAGTGAAAAATATTGATATGAGTGCGTATAATTATATGAATTGAGATGCCAACTGTCGTCGATCATTAGAAAGTGAATATGGGAGAAGTATGAAATAAAGTAAATAAATAGATGCGTGTGGGGACGCGGTGGCTCAGTAGTAGAGCGTTCACCTCCGGTGGTTGGGGTCCCTGGTTTGATCCCAGCTCGCGCCGTGTGGACTTTGTGGTGGACAAACACCGTGCTCGTGGGTTTTCTCGAAGGTTCTCCCGTTTCCTCCCACTTTTTTCATTTCACTCATTTCTCAGTATCACTGTCTCCTTTAGCGTAACCGGCATAACCGTGGGACGTTAAACTTAAAGATTTCATTTCATTTTATAAATAGATTCGCGTCATTTTGTTATAACATATTTTATCTTATCACAAACGGTTATCGTCGAATATACACGCTTAAAGGAGCACACTAATTAGCCAAATTAAAAAGACCTCAACATCCCTCTACAAGTAAAGTTTTTTCCATCGCCTCCGTCGGAAGAACAGGCACCTAGTAATCGTAAGGTAGTAGTGCGTGCCTATCACCTGTTTTTTTTTTAATAGCGTTTTTTAGACCCACCTTAATGTAAACAAATCACGCATATAGGCAATTTAGCATATTTTGGGGGAGTACTTTTCTGGTTCATTGGCGTTTCGTCGCGCCTCTTCCGCTGGTGATACAATTTTCAAAACTAAAGTGGGGTCACCGCGGATCGTCGCTGCGGGGCCCCATTTTTTTTTTCGAAAAGTCGCTAGTTGCCCATTGGTGTCCTACCGACGCTTACCTCATCGGGAAGTTACTTAAAGTCAAGCCATTTTTAAAAAAGTCAGGTTTTCAACCCTTGTATCTTTATTCTTATTTGTTCGACATATAGCATGATAATAGTATTCGGCACTAACGTATTTTTGATGTTAAACACTGCATCCATCTCAGTTGCATTTTTAATCTAAAGGCCTCCAGTATTTGGATATTGTGGATGCTTCTGGTAGTGTAACGTCCTTAGTCTAAAACATTGAATAATAAATGTGATACCATAAGTTTTCTTTTAGTAAACTGAGTTGTAACATGTAGTAATCTGACGTATTGTTATTTGAATAATCTACATGTATTGCAAAATATGTCAAACGATTTCCCCCAGCTGATATTTGTGTTCTATAAAACTTTAGCATTTTCTACCTATTACGAGGGTCATTCAATAAATCTTTAGAAAATGATTTTAAAAACAAATCATTTTGGGTAAATTAAAAAAAAAAATCAACATAATCTCCTTTTTAGCTAGACGTCCGAAATGATGATGTTTTTTTTCTTGGTTTATATCTCAAATGGTGCAATAACGACATATAATACTCTCCATTTATTGTTTGTTCTTTTTCCCAGTAGATGACTCCGTGTGCATCCCAAAACAATGTGGACATCACCTCCTCAGCTGATTTCACCGTCTTCGCCTAAATCGGAGCTGGATCGCCTTTTAAAATCCATTGTTTCGACTGTTCATTTACTTCTGGACTGTAGTAGTGTATCCATATCTTGTCCATTGTTGTATATCGACGCAGAAACTCGTCGGGATTGCGACGAAAAAGCACCAAACCAGCTTCCGAATCGATCACACGATTGTGTTTATTCTCCACTGAGAGCAAACTCGGCAGTCATCTTTCCAAGATGATTTTCAAACCCAGTTTTTCGTTCAAAATTGAAAACACTGTACCTTCTGATATGTATGTGGCCTTAACTATTTCGCGTACTTTGATTCGTTGATCACTCAAAACCATATCGTAGATTTTGTGAATCATTTCGGAGACAGTCACTTTCACTGGACGTCCCGAACGATGTTCATCATTTGTGGATGAAAATGTGTTTTAAGCTCATTTATCCAGTTGTAAGCAGTAACAAACAAAGGAGTAAATGTGTCATGAACTTCATCTAACACGAGTTTGATCTCTTTGGGTGTTAAATCTTTTAAATATAAGTATTTAATAATCTCACAAATTCTTTTTTATTTTTTATTTTTTCTAAATAAACACAAATTTGTTTCTTCAACCGACTATGACAATGAAACTAAGTGATGGATCTTGTAGCTGAAACTTTAATAACAATTTACTGGGAAATCACGCTTACTAAAAACAAACGGTTTTTGATACTACGAGTGTCATCTGTCGGAATTTCTAAGAACTTGTTGAATTACCCTCGTATTTTAAATATTAAAAAGGCATTTCAACATAAATGGTCGATTTTACATATATTCTTATGTCGAAATAATGGGAGGTAATTTTCGAACAGCTAAACCAATCGTTAATAAAGAAAAGATGTTACTTACGTAAATTTATACCGAATTCTTCTTTTCCTCGGGTAAAGTTTTAAAGATAGAAGTGGGAAGGATAGTGTATGTTTCTGTACTGCTGCCATTTGCCATAGGAAGACATCAGGACTCCAGATAAGCTCCAGATATTTAGGGGTAAGTGGCATGGACTCCTTATCAGGTAACTGGCTAGTGTTGAGGCGTGAATCTTTCCAGTACAGCCTTATCGTCACATCCAAACTTACTTCCTAGAATATTCCAAAAAATAAAACGTGTAAATATATATATATATATATATATATATATATATATATATATATATATATATATATATATATATATATATATATATATATATATATATATATATATTTTGTTTATCTTCCTTATAAGGAAAGGTGTACAGATAATGCACAATTTTGTTTAGAAACCATGAACTACTCTGGATTCAAAGTAGAATTACAATACCTTAAGAGTAGGCTCATATAATGATATCTTTGAGTTTTACGTCCCACGGTAATGCCGGTTAGGCTAAAGGAGACGGTGATTATGAGAAATGAATGAAATGGTGGAATGAAGAAAGTGGGAGGAAACGAAAGAACCTCAAGAAAACCCACGAGCACGGTGTTTGTCCACTACTAAGTCCACACGGTATGAGCTGAAATCAAACCAAGGACCCCAAGCACCGGAGTTGAACGCTCTACCGCTGAGCCCCGAAAATAGACTCAGTGGATGATTCGGTCAAGAAGTAGGGATGAATGGGGTTAATTGGTATAATGATCAATTAGCCTCGTTATTTAAGTTCATTTAACTTGACATTGGTCATAGTTTATATAACTACATACTACGCCTTTTACTAGACGTCGTTCCGCATCCTTATGAAGCTTGGGTGATACACTGCCAAAACCATTAAAAAGCATATAATACTTCTCTAAACGGTATTTAAATTATTAGGAAATTTTGTTCAACGAGTTTGTAACACTGTAAGGTACGTGGTGCCGCAAAACTGAGCAAGAAACTAGTTACTATTTAGTAATCATTAAGTAGTGGAGTGGTTTGCATTTGACAAAAGTTTGTTAATATTAACTAAGAGGGTGGATTGACGGTCGTTTCAAATTTTTACTGTATTTTAACGTAGCACGGCATGAACAACTTTTGTTCACTCCTGCAATAAACTCATTAGAATGTAACTTTCAGTTAACTGGCTGGTTTCTGAACAGTGGCGGATCTAGACCAGGGCCAGGGGGCCTACGCCTCCCAGTTTTTTCAGTGACAAAATAATTTAAGCTACTATTTATATATTTTTGAAATTTTATATATACCTATCATAGCCTGGGTATTGGCTGCCCCCCCCCGTTTTTACCTTCTAGATCCGCCACTCCTTCTGAAGAAAATCCTCTGGACAACCGCGCAGTGTTCTATGGATGAGTTAAGTGTGTCTCGAGAATTGCGACCTATGACAATTGCGAATTAGGTAATTTACCAATTGTAGATCTTTTTATTTAAAATGCATCCCTTCCACATCAATATACCGCTGGACACGTTTAACCAATGATATAGATATACCAGATTCACTTGATCCCTAGTCTTCCGTTACAAGCGCTGCTATCGGCTGAAGGTATTCCACTCGCTTTCTCTCGCTTAGCAACAGCTGAACCCTTATTGGCTCAAAGCGTGGATGTGTGAGGGTGTGAGTGTTAGTTCACATTTTTGCCACGGCTCAAGACATTTTGGCAGCACAATAGCAAGAGTTTTTTAATGTCGTTTTTCAGAATCGCGTCAATGACCCTCGTCAGGGCAGACTGAACGTGTGTAACATTTTCATAAAATGTTCTTTTCAGGTCAATATTAATTAGGAAATACACGGTGATAAATCAGGCGAATACGCAGGATGTGAAACACACATATTTGTTTTTTAGCCAAAAAGTTACGAACTGCGACGGTTCTGTGACATGGTGTACTGTCGTGCAATAAGGACCAACTGCCTGACTCTCGGCACTCGGCCTTATGCTAACGATTCTCTTCCACAAACGCCCCATAACACCGAGATAACGCTTCATAATAGTTTGGCCCTGTGGAACGAATTTTCAAAGCATAACACCTTTGGAATCGTAAAAACAAATCAACAGTTTCTTCTCACGTGACTTTTTAAAACGCAATTGTTTCGCTTTCGGAGAACCTGGGGACTTCCACGTAGCACTTTGGCGTTTTGTTTGCGGGTCGTGCTTGAAGTTCCAAGTCCTATCACCAGTGACAATCGATTCCAGGAATGTTCTGTTCCGTCTGGCGGTTTTAATCAGATTCTTGCAAGTTCTTGGTCGTCAGTTTAGGTGAACAGAACAAATCGAACACACACTTTCCATTTCTTTAAATTTTTTGTCCAAATTTCTTGAATCATGTCTTTCGTCGTATTTAATTCCTCCGTCATCCATCTCAGTCAAAAGGGCCGCGGTGGCTCAGTGGTAGAGCGTTCACCTCTGGTGCTAGGGGTCCCGGGTTCGATCACAGCCCCCGCCAAGTGAACTTTGTGGTGGACAAACACCGTGTGCGTGGGTTTTCTCGGGGTTCTCCCGTTTCCTCCCACTTTCACCATTCCACCATTTCATTCATCTCTCATAATCACCGTCTCCTTTAGCCTAACCGGCATAACCGTGGGACGTAAAACTCAAAGATTTCATTTAATTTCCATCTCAGTCAAATTCGCATCGTAGGTGACCATTTCACTCACTTGTTTCACCAAATCATCGCGAGTTTTGCTTCTCTGTCTGCCTGGCTTTGGGTTGTCTTTCAAAGGACTCACAACCGTCCGAGAATCGCGTATACCACTCGAACACATGTGTATGAGATCACTCATCAGCATACACTCCTTTCATCATTTTCAATGTTTGTGTAATTGTTTTACCTAGCTTAAAAGAAAATTTAATATTGGCTCTTTGCTCCATTGTGTTTTTGTGACGAAGTGACACCACATACCCTCACTTTTCTTGATATAACTTGACACTCCGTTAATTGGTTCTCATGATTGTGGCGTGGCCTTGTTCTGTTGAGCAGATATCCAGCTTTCCGATGATATGTTGCTTCAATAGATGGAGCTAGTAAAGAAAAAAGTTCCGCTACTTTTCCGACATACTGAGTATTAATCCATCATCAAATTACAATCGAATTATATTGGGTACTTTTTAAGGCTTGGCATCAGTGGCGGATCCAGCCCGGAGGCGGGGGCATAGGCCCCCCTCTTTTAGAGTTACAGAAATAATTTAAGCTGCTATTTATATACTTTTTAAAGTGTATAGTACGGGGGTTGCCTGTCCCACCTAAATTTACTTTCTAGATCCGCCATTGCTAGGCACGACATTATTTTTTTATAAATAATAGTAATAAATTACTTTGTCCTTTTAAGCGCTTTATTATTATTATTTTCTGCCTTTAAGTGCATCCTTAAATCGGTTAACATTAAAAGAAAATCTTTCTTTCCTGCTCTCTAATGTGGTTTTGAAGTTGGTTATTTTTATTTTAAAAAGTTTTCATTAGTTCCTATTTCACCCTTCTTTTTTATTTTCTTGTATGTGTTTCCTATTTATGGCGCCTCGTATTCACAGTCTACTAACAATTTTATAAGAGAGTCACGATGCTCCATTGGTAGGGCGCTTACATCTCATTCCAAGAGTCAGAGGTTTGATCCCAGCCTATAGTGAGTTCCTGAAGGTCGACATTGAGAGAAAGAGTGTGTAGAGAGAGAGAGAGATTCAAATGTGAAGCACAAGAAGGAGTTTCTCAGTCGAACCTGTGAGCGTACACACGCAGTTGTCGAATTAAGATGGAAAACTCTTTTTTGAATCATCGGAAGGTTGCACCGGTAGTTCAGCGTCCAGCAAACTACCATTATTTTTCGCGAAAGGAAAAACAAAATTAGAGAAAGCTTGAAGGAACAAAACGGTGTAAAATTTGATTTAGATACGTTGAAGACGATGGCCTCTAGGCAAGTGTATGGATATCGCGACGCACAGACGAATTGATAGGCGGCCATCGAGATTCTAATTTTTCGGTACTTAGAAGCCTTGGAACATAAGAATTCATTGAAATTTTGAATTCGATTTTTCTTAAATAATAATCATCATACTTTCTTCTCTTGTATTGTTGTTGAAAAATAAGAAGAGATGGCCGTTATGCTTCAAATAATCAATCAAAAATAGTCCACCTGCTTCAGTCCTGTTTACAGCGTACGGGAATGCTGTCTTCGTGCTTGGTCCCAGATTCATTATCCAATAGGGCTACTTTTCTCGAATGAAATAATGAGTAATATTTTCTACCCCACCAAATACAATAGATCCTGTCATATACTATAACCTGAGTGCTGAAAAGCAGGACCCAAAATTTCAATCAATCGATAAGAAAGAGAAAAATATTCCACACACAATACTTGAACGAAATGAATATTTTGTTCGTTTTCTTTCTTTTCGTTTTTTTTCTTTTTTTTCTTTTCTTTTTTTCTTTTCTTTTCTTTTTTTTTTTGTAAACTGAGGTAACTTGGAAAATCTGGGGCTATTTGGAAAACTGACTTTTTTTGTGTTATATGGTATAATAATGAGAGAACTATGACAGATACGTTTTCTTCCAGACCAACGAAAAGAACGCACCAAAAAGAAACAATATGGATGGTCATAAGTGCTGTGTCTTATTTATAGACAGGTATAAAAATTCTCACAGCAATTGATACTTTTGTGTGTGTGTGTGTTTTAATTTTCTGTAAATTGTCCATTATTTTCCGTAATGAATAGCGATTCTCTGTGTTTCTGTAATGAAAAGCGATTTTTACCCGGTTGTGCTGAATATAACTGCTTTCAGAAGTTTTCCAATGAGACGAATTAGTTTTATATTTCCACTTCCTTTCTGAGACAATCAGTGGCCATTTTTTAAATTTCCATCCGTTTTCCTACTAAAAATGATGATATTTATCATTGGATAGACAACGACGACATTATTGAAGTTTTACCTGAACCTAAGTTGTTTTTTCGTATGACTTTGCAGGGAAGAATTTCAACATGTAAATTTTTGTTCTTATCGTACTGTGCTATATTATTATTATTATAAGTACCATATCATATTTTTGCAAAGAATTAACGTAAATGTACACTTGTAAAAATGGTACCACGTAATTTTGTAAACCAATGTAAGGCAATTACTGATCTGATACACACATAAATTTCATAAAATGATGTAGAGCATGTTTTAGTGTCCTAAAGAAGTCTCAAGAGCTTTTGCGTGTATTGGCATTTGCCAAAATTTGCCTTACATTGTTTGAAAAACTACCTTTTACAAAAGCATATTGCAAAAACTTTTTTTACTGGTTCTGTAGGCCTTCAGGAAGACAAGCTTACTACTGTAGTTAGTTTAGATTGATTCAACAATTTATTGTGTTTAACTAAAAGGTTGTGCATAAAAAAGGCTCTTTTTTATTTAAAACAGCCTAGGAACACATTACTATGAAAGAAACATAGGCATACTGCATATCAATTTTCTCGGGAAAGTGTGATCTTGCAAGTGGTTTTTCTATAAATAGTCCCATCTTTCACACAGCTCTTACTACAATTGAAAAGACATAGATCTATACCGCCTTATGCAGAGTCGTTTTGACGTATGATTAGCGTCATACTAAATACCTGACTACTACAGGAAAAATGTTAGTCGAACTCTTTAGTATGATATTAATCAAGGATCAGAACGACCTTGCATAAGACCCATATTCTCCAAGCAGCCCCAAAAGCGCATATTTTTTACTCCTGGGAGCAAGGGCGCCCATCAGGGGGGCAAGGTGGGGCGCTTGCCCCCCTCTAGAGGAAATTGTACTTCAGAATATCGAAAATTCAATAGAATTTTTACATTAGTTACAGCAAAATTTGAAACGTCGCTTATACTTGTCCCCCCTTGGAAACCACAACATGGGCGCCCTTGCCTGGAAGGCTTCAGTCTCAGTAAAATTTAGTTATGACTGCAGGGAAAGGTAACATGGTCTAAGTTCTAGAAACATCACACGAAGAAAAAAAATTAATTGCAATAAATAACAAGGAATAGGATGAAAAAAAAATCTTTCCAAGTAACTCTAGTTTACAGTACTTTTTTGCCTCCCACGACTTTTCTGTTGTTGGTCACGCTCACGCACCACAAAAATTACCGCCGTTGATATAATTAGATTGATTTTGAAGTATAGTTTGTAAGTAGAGTGTTGAGTATTTCATCACTTTTCCTGCAAGAACAGTTTTCAGAAAGCATGTAGCGTGTTCTGTGTTGATTGTTTTCTAAACAACGAAGGTATATCATTACTCTATACACACACAGATCGCTAGTTTCATTGGAAGTGCCTAATAAGGCAAAATAAAGAAAAAACAATAAATAAAACTACTTTTCTAAGGTCAAAAATTGTTTTCGAAGTGTTAGAATAATATTTGAGTAAAAATAGGCTAGGCAACATATCGACACACCTCCCAAATAATAATCTTTTTTTTAAAAAAAAAAAGCAGAAATAAACGTAGCGGTTTACGTTTTACCTTGCAAGTAATTACAGTAGCATTCAGCATAAGACACGAAGCTCATATGTCTTGACATGGCAAAAACATGGTTTATACCTGGCCAGTCTTGGCAAAGCATTTCCACACACACACACACAAAAGTAACTAAACAACAAATAAAATGATTCCAATTTTAGGTGGAAAGTAGCAAAAAATTATAATATATATTCGTGAAATTCCATGTCTATATACAGGGTGACCCAAAACTAGGTATACACCCCTGCATTGATGACGTATAACATTCTAGTTTATGGGTTTATTTTCTTCGGCTCTTCCGAGCTTAAGAAGTATGTAAAAACACATTAAGAACAAATAAAGAAACTAAATCTACCTGATGGATAACAATAAGAAATAATATAAAGTACAATGAGCCATCAGTACGGTATTGTATATCAACTTTTGGATCACCTTGTATACTTGAAATGAAATCTTTGAGTTTTACGTCCCACGATTATGCCGGTTAGGCTAAAGGTGGCGGTGACGATGAGTAATGAATGAAATGGTGGAATGGAGAAAGTGGGAGGAAACGGGAGAACCCTGAGAAAACCTACGAGCACGGTGTTTGTCCACCACAAAGTCCACACGGCGCGAACTGGGGTTGAACCAGGGACCCCAAGCCCCGGGGGTGAACGCTCTACCACTGAGCCACCACGCCCCCACCTTGTATATTGTTCTAACTTTCAGATGTAATTTATGTGATGGCTTATATATAAAAAACTATTATAACATACATATATGGAGGTAGATCAGTTTCAAGATTCGCATTTTTTATGTTTTTGAATACAAACGTTTTCTGTTGTTATTCCTAACCGATAATACCTTGGAAGCAATTAACACTATGAAGTTTTTACGTTATACGATTTTCAAAAAATATTCAGAAAAAGAAGTAAAAAAGGAAAGAAAGAAAGAAAAGGAGAAATAGAAAAGATATCTATACTTCGATAAATACTCCACATCTAAGCTTCTTGCTATTGGTAATGGTGTATTCAGTGGTGTATTTACGATTTTATTTTTTTTGGGGGGGGGGGTTGCCTGAAAATGTAAAAATTCTGCTAGAGCCCGGAAGTCCCCCTCCCTTAAATACGTCACTGGCTGTATTACTTATGCCTTTCAACAGAATCTCTGCAAACTACAGAAGCTACACTGAAGGTTGAGTTGTTCTTCATTAGAGGGCAAGGAATAACGGAAAATAAAGCGGAATTATGAAGAGGTGGTCACGCTACCTATTGCCCAACTAGTCGCTACAACAAACAAGAGGAAAAAGAAGAAACATACCGAAACTGCTTCGAGCAAATAGTACTTGATTACACGCAGACAAGTGTTTTTGCAGCACAAAATTCGCCAGGCTTGTAAGTAAATTCCTTATCGTCAACTGGAAATCAGTAGAAAAGAAAAAAATCGCCAACCGGAAATTTTTTTTCGCTATCTTGAAAGTCGAACCAAACTAGATTTAGTGACTTTTCCTCGAAATTGGCAATACTAAATCCTACATCTGTCCCATCTTTTCGTCTTAAGTACGATTGGTTGCAGTACTTGTGAATCACTAGCCAATAGTCTACGGCTACAGCAGTTACTAATTTCTCCACTTTGTAGAGCTTTCGTTTAAATTCCATTTATCGTTTCACTACTTGTTTTTAAGCTTTATAGATAAGTGACGGAGGAGTGGGGAAAAAGGAAGCGCTTCAGAAAATAAGAAAACTATGAAAATAGTGATGGTGCATACAACTCAAATAGGCGCGTGTTATTTTCTCAGAAACGTTCTGAGTCTGTTTTTATTCTTCATGTTAAAAAGTAAAATACTATGCATTCTTGTCTTATTTCACTGCAAATGTTTCTGGGAAATAATGCTTTAATGCGGTTCTATGCATGTGAAATAGAGCATACATAATTATTAAAATATAGTTCATGCATTGTAGTACATGTATATTCTATGTTTCACTTTACTAGTCAGTGGCGTATTTACGATTTTGTTTCGGAAGGGGCTTTGCTAATTTTCGGGGGGGGGGCTTTGCCTGAAAATGTGAAAATTCTACAAGATATTTCATATACTTTACTATAGTAAGTAAGATTTCGGGGGGGCCTTAAGCCCGGAAGCCCCCCTAAATACGCCACTGTTACTAGTGCTTGAACATAAGACGAAAGACCGATGAAGAAGTATTGTTTAGAAATACAGTGGAGTCCAGGTAATCCGAACAGGTCCGGGAGGATTTTTTGTGGTGAAAATACGCTTAATAACTAAAGGATGAAAATAGGTTCATGTATTCGTAGAAAACAAAGTAAACCTTTGTTAAATACAGTTTTTTCTTTAATATCTGTATTTATTCCTTAAGCCACATTACGACAATTGCACGAAGTTGTATGTTTTCGCTTACTCGCCATAACAATCGACGCTTGCAGTGTAATACCCAAATGCTCAAAAGAGAGGAAACAATGTTTGCACTGAGACAACAGTGATGCCAATCTGAAACTTTATAAAATCCCATCTCGAGAGGCAAAAATGCCCATTTTGCTCTTGGCTTTCCCACGTTATACTAATAAAAAAAAATTAACTTAGGAAACGTAAATAATAAATTAGTGTGTATCAGTCATTTTCTTTAATATATGAGTGAATTATTCAAAAATTCCGATCATCTACGTTTATCTAACAGTAGTCTATATGAACAAGTATTTTCCTTAATTGAAGGAGAAAATTGTAAATGCTGATGAAAATAACTACATTTTGTTGTGAGCTTGGTACTTCGATCACGCTTTTGCGTGATAACCTTCTATTAACCGTAATAAAATTATATATACTTCACTCTTCAGTCATTTCGTATGAAACGATTTCGAAATTGGACGCTTTTCGTATTTTTTTTCGTTAATTCTGTTCATTCTTTCATCTCTGTTTTTCATTTAATACCACAGTGCAAGTAAATGCATAAATCACTAACATGCATTTCAGGGTCTATAGCAACAAAATTTGACAATTAGCATTTATTTCAAGTTTACTGAAGATTTATTTGTCTACTGCTTTAACAGAGACAATTTTGTTGGCGTCCATGTAATAGATATATTAAAAAAAAACATAAATCCTGCCAATTTTTACGAAATTTCCCTTTATCCCATTTCGAGAAATCATTATCAAAAAATCCCACAATATGAGATTTTTCCCACGGGCTGGCATCACTGATTTGACGACCGCTGCAGAGTGAACTACACAAATATAATAATACCCCTAACGGAAAGTTTTGTTACTACTCTATGTACTGTACGTGGAAAAATAAAGGCATCAAGTTTTTTCCAACATTTTAAACGTTTTTCCAGTACAGTACATATACTGTAGTCAGAAAACATGTTTTGAAATACTATACGCTATGTATTACAACACAATAGACCCGTTCTCCCGCTTCAAACAGCGATTTTACTGTTATTCCGGCTAATCCGAACAGTGTTGGGTCCCAATTAGTTTGGACTAGCGAAACTCCACTGTAGTTTTTCAGCGTACGTTGATCAGTAATTGTCCATAAAAGAAACTACTAACAATATTATAGTATTAAGGGGGCAGACTACTAAATATTTTTGAAAAACTAATAATTTTTCTTTTGCCCGTTTTTCGTAAGTGAAAAGAGATAATAAAATGTATCTTACCACAATAATAGATAATGTTATTCTACACCCAAAAATACGAATCGAGAGAATTTTCAGTGTTGCCATCCATAGAAATTACAATGTGACCAGAATTTGAATTACTCAAAAATCTAGGTAAAGGCAGCGACTAGAAAAATGGACTCAACGGTAATTGATGACTTATCATGCTGTCTATGTTCCTTGTTTACTACTTTTTAAATAATGTTTCTATTTATTTTGTAATAATTTATTTATTTTGTAATAATTTATGTAAGTTTTATAAAATAAATAGAAATATTATTTTAAAAGTAGTAAACAAGAAGCCTAGACAGCATGATAAGTCATCAATTACCGTTGAGTTCATTTTTCTAGTCGCTGCCTTTACCTAGATTTCTGAGTAATTCAAATTCTGGTCACACTGTAATTTCTATGGATGGCAACACTGAAAATTCTCCCGATTCATATTTTTGGGTGTAGAATAACATTATCTATTATTGTGATAAGTTACATTTTATTACATCTTTCCACTTACGAAAAACGGGTAAAAGAAAAATTATTAGTTTTTCAAAAATATTTAGTAGTCTGCCGCCTTAATAGCGAGTTTTAAGCTTAAATCAATAAATATGAAAATAGGAAACATACATTTTTATAAATATTCTAAATATATTTAGCGTTTCCTAAATAAATTGAACTAACACTCGGGGTTAGAGAGCGCTGTCGCGTGCGTTCAAGTGTTGTTGATATTCCAAACGCTGCTTTTACTGTCCACGAAACACTACTGATAATTAGACTTATATGTATATGTAATGTGTAGCTATATAGATTAATAAGTATTACATCCTCCAACAAGTACACAGTTTTCAAGTACGGTAGCGTGTAGCATGTTAATAAGTAGAATGTTTATTCTGTATTGATTTGTATTGATTAAACAGGAAACAAATGAATTTCGTTTCACAATGGGAAACTGTGGTAGACTTCCAAGCTATGAGAATACAATACCCAAATTTTAAGCAGTGGGTCTATATAACTAATAGTTTTAATAGATGAATAAGACTAGAGATAGAAATGGTTTCTCTGTAACTTATCCCATATTAAAGGTCATTACTTGCCATTTATTACTGGTTTTATTCCATAAAAACTTTCAGTTTAACGTCCCACGATTATGCCCGTTAGGCTAAGGGAGACGGATGATTAAGGCAAGTGAATGATGATGCAAGAAATGGTAGAATGATAATGTGGAAGGAAACGGGAGTATCCCGAGAGAACCCACAGGCACGACGTTATCCACCAAAAACTAACTTGGCTCGGGATTGAACCTGGACCCCACGCACCTGAGGTAAGCGCTCTACCACTGAGTGCCTCCTTTATTCCATATTGATTAATATTGATTAATTAATATTAATCAATATTAATATTGAAACTGTAAATGCAAATTGGTTTCCAGGCACGTACGCAGGATTTTATTTCGCGAGGAATGAAAACATTTGGGGTTCCAAATTTAGTGTGAAGATAAACTATATTAAGTGTTATAAAATTAGATTAGATTAAATTTACAAAAGTCGATATTTTGGGGGGAGTTCGAACCCCTAGGATCCACCACTCCCTACATCTCTGTTGTCTACCAATGCCGGTTGCAAAAAAATAAATAAATAAATAAATTACGTCCCATGCTTATTCCGTGTGGGCTAAAGGAGACGGTGTTGATGAGAAATGAATGAAATAGTGAAACGAAGAAGGTGGTAGAGAACGGGAGAACCACGAGGAAACTCAAACACACGGTGTTTGTTTACCAGAAAGCCCAATTGGCAGACCTGGGAACGGAACAGGGACCCGCACACACGAAAAGTAAACGCTCTATGACTGAGCTACCGTAGGTTCCGATAGCAATAGAAGAATGTTGTGAAACACATTGTTGTGGACTGAATCCATGCCAGAAAAAAAAAACCTACTTCCGTTTTATCCATTATGCGATCAGTGTTGTAACTGAACTGAAAAATTATATATTTTCATTTCCGCTTCGAACAGATAGATAAAAGGGGAGACAGAGCTCTAAATCTGTAAAAACAACAACAACAACAAAAACGTTTCTCGATATGTCTTCGCGTTTTATCTCCATGGAAATAACTATTGAAACCGGAATTACTAGTAAGTTTCAATCACTTCCGGTTTTAGTCGAATATTGCGAGTGGAGATGGCATATTCTCTTGAGACGCTGAATCATTAGTAAATAATAATAATAATAATAATAATAATAATAATAATAATAATTTTAGATATTTTTACCTTTTCTGTTCTATGGCCATCAACGCTGAAACCGGAAATGGATTATTTCTACCACTTCCGTTTGGAATACAAGATTACCGTAAAGCAGGGATGCAAATAACCATTCCCCCACTAGCCCGGGGCGAGTGGTTCATCGGTGCGGGCGAGTATTTAATATCATACCGAAGGTAAGTAAATTATTTCTAATGTGGGATTTGGGCTAGTAGCTTATTGCTTGGGCGAGTAAAATTTTGTATTTCATTTGCATCCCTGCCGTAAAGGATGGAACCTCTTATTCGGACGCTGAATCGATTACAAAGAAACGCTTCCCGACATCTCTTCCAACTTTTGTATTGGCCTATAAGACAGATAGACTGACTTATAAGCATTGCCGTTCTATAAGATATTTGACGCTGAATCGCATAATTTGGAAGTCTAAGGAATGTGGACAAGCGGACGCTAGTTTTATTGGAAATTTTCACAAAAGCAAAAAAAAAAGAAAAAAGAAAGAAAAAAAGAAAAGAAACCAAACTTTAAAAAACTTTTTTTTTTCATATTAAAATAATTAAATAATAAACTTACTTTATGATCAACATGTTACGTTTGATAGTAAATGTAGATATTATCAGTATATCAAAGTCAAAAGGACAATTTATAGTGCTTAAAATTATAGTTCCCCTACTTAGGAAGTCCAATATCCTCGGACGGAAGAAGTGAAAAAGACGTAAGTTCCAGAATAGCACAGGCTAAACAAGCATTCAATAGGAAAAAAGGACTACTAACATCAAGAAATATGTAATTGGACGTTCGTAAACGATTTTTTTAAGACACTGGAGCGTCGCGCTGTCCGGGTCAGAGACGTGGACATTGAGAAAAGCTGAAATATCCAAGCTGGAAGCATTTGAAATGTGGTGTTGGTGCAGAATGCTGTGCATATCATGGACTGAAAGGAAAAGGAATGAAGACGTACTAAAGGAAGCTAATGAAAGACGACAGATCATGAAGATAATAGCAAAAAGAAGAAACAGCATACTTGGGCATCTTATTCGACACTCCGATTGGATCACTGTGCTGACAGAGGGAAAGGCAGAAGGAAAACCAGGAAGAGGAAGACCAAGGATAGAATATCTAGATGCAGTTACGAAGAAGAAACTTTATCAAAGTATAAAACAGCTCTCCCAAGCGAGAGAAGAGTTTTAAAATTTCCATGTTGCCCATCAACCTATGGTTGAAATGAACAAGAAGAAAATTATAGTGTCCTAAAGGAAAAACAACACATCGATAGTTACTAAACGTGTTAGAAAGTAATCGGTAAAAAATATATCATAGCACAAAATATTACTTAGAAAGTCTTCTGTTCATATCTTAATCATCTTCTTCGTGGACGGAGTCCCAGGCTCGAATCCGGGTGAGAGGGCTTTGAAATCTGAGTGCATCACAGTGTTTCAATTTTTACCTTAAACTGTAACTTAAAAGTTAATCATGTGTTACGATACATAAACGCGGGAAATATTTCCGTGCTGTAGAAAAAAATTGGAGACCGTACCAGGACACGCTGTAGAGGCACCTGTATGAAACGTACCTCAAAAACTGTTGTTATGTGTCATAGACTATCTATTTGCAAAGTTTCGTTCTAGTACAGTTCCCTGATATCAAGATAAAAGCTTTTCCGAACCATATGCAGAGACTCGATTATCCAAGGCGATTGGCCCTATAACTGTCACCAGGTTATATAAGTAATTTTTGTGGACGCTCTGTATATTTTGGGAAGACAGAAACCACTCTTCGATCTATATTTTTTGCGACACAAATAATTTCTTTTCTTCGATGGGGATCTTTCCCACGAATTAGAACAAAAGAGACTTTCATCTTTCATTCATACATATATGTGAAACGTTGTTTTGGGGTGAGAAGATTTTAGTGAGTAACAAAGACCATGTTCATTTGGTGAGTTATATATATGAACTTCCGTACATACGAAATTCCTTCCCCAGAATTAGGTGTGGACTCTGTCATAACTAAGATCGCTATTAATAATTACATGTCATTAACCCTGTGTTTAGTATACTTTCCCCCTGCTACCAAAGCCTCAGTGTATTTATCATTCATCGATTTTCTATGTACTGTTGTTAACTCAAATGACAACCTTCTCTTAATAGGCGACTGGAACTTACCAGAAATACAAAGCTCGAATTTTGAATTTGACACTGCTACTGGTACCTACAATGACCTTTATAATATTATGTGCTACCTCAACTTGAATAGTATTAATAATATCATCAATTTCTACGGTAAGACGCTAGACTTAGTTCTTACCAATATCTCTAATGTCAATGTTTCTCACGAACAACCCCCCTTAGTCCCAGAAGACCCCCCTTTAGTCCACCCAGAAGCGTGCTGACTGGAAACGGGTAAATGATTGTGCTAATGTTGACCTAGCGGTAGAAGAGTTCTATAACATTTTATACTCAATCTTTGATAAATGTGTTCCATCAAAAAGATATTCTCGTAACTATCCCATATGGTTCACTAGAAATATAATTAAACTTGCGAAAAGTAAGAAATACCACCATAAAAAATGGAAACGTGGAGGTGTTTTTTCAGAATATCATCAAGAAAAATTTTGTAGTATCAGAGCTTGCCTTAACAGAGAAATCAACGAAGCTCACAAAAAATATGTACACGACTGTAAATAAAATATACTAGAAAATCCAAAAGCTTTCTGGTCGTATGTAAAAAACAAAACTAGAAAATCAGATCATAACACTGTTCGATTTGAAAACAATATTTTAAAAGATAACTTAGAAATTGCAAATGCTTTTAAACAGCACTTTCAAAAGATCATCAGCAACTCCTCACTCACCTATATATGCAATACTTAAAATCAAATCGATAAATACATTTTATTTTCTACCACATCCAGGTGATACCTCAATAGTAAACTGGTGTTTTGAAGAGTTTGTTTGTCCTCCAAATTACCCACTCAATATAAATGTATGTGGCTATAAGTATCTTCCTTTGATTATCGTTTTATCAGATGGATCGGAAAAGTTATTTATTTTCTTTGTTACACTAGTATATACATACATACATACATATATAATTATATATATATTATAGTATATACATATATATGTATGTATGTATGTATATACTAGTCTAACAAAGAAAATAAATAAATTTCTGTGTGTGTGTGTGTGTGTGTGTAAAAGTAAGCTCCAAGCACTTCCCTTGGGATTACTATAGATTTTACTATGGTGTCTTATGACTTTTGTCCCCACCGCATCCATGTAATGATGTAGTAGACAAACAGGACATAATTGATTCGCAGAAGAAGTCTAGTGTCCTACCAATTGATTACTAGTTGAAATGTTTTGTGGTAGGCTCTTTACCGTTCTCTATCTCCCATCATTTCTACAGAGCATGCTAATACCTTTCCGAAAGTGGAAATAGGATACAGTCATTGTGCAATTGGCCAAAGGCCATTGATAGGCCTGTACTGTCTACTGATGGAGAAAACTTCCCTACCCAGTCGGGCTCGACCAGTGTCTACCAGCATAACCAGTATCATTATTGGAACTACGAGGGTCGTTCGAAAAGTAACCTCCGATTGGTTAAAAAAAAAGAAAGAAACACCAAAGTAAATAAGAAGAATATATCTGAAAACTACTTCTTTGCTCTATTTCTCAACATATGTAGTTTCCATAAACATTCAAGCACTTACATCTCTACACTAGCTTAGTAATTCTATAGCATAAATATCCCCCGCCTCTGCCTTGAGCCAACCTGTGACTACATCTTTCAGGTCCCCATCATCACCAAAGCGCTGAGATCAAGGTGATGTGTGGAAATTTATCGAAAAGCTCCGAGATTGTGAAACATCGATTTTCACGAACTTTTCCATCAATTTTCTGAACGAGTTCATCAATGACAACTGTTGTTCTGCCACTCCTCTCCTCGTCATGAATATTTGTTCGTCTACTTTTAAATGAACGAACCCATTCACGAACAACTCCTTCACTCATCACACTTAGTCCATACACAGCACAAAGTTTTCGATGAATAGTTACCGCCAAATATAGTTTTGCCATAAGAAAACGTATAACAACTCCCACCTCGCACTTGGCAGGGTTTTCTATTGCAGCCCACATTTGAGACGCTACAAAAATGGGACTAGTGATCAGACAACCTTAATTCTACCACGGCTGGATACAGACTGATCTATCGCACACGTCTGCGTAAAGATGGTAGCTCTGGCCCCACTACTTCAGGCACAGTGACCAATTGGAGGTTACTTTCCGAACGTGTCTTGTATTAAAGTAAGCTCTCTTTCTATAATAACCCCAGGAAGCATCTGAACACCACTAAGTACAAATGCCCACAATTAGATTACAATCCGGCAGAGTTTAACCCAATTTGGCAGAGTTTAACTTCCATTTCAGCACCGAGGTTACATGATACCTGACTCTACAGTTTAAAGTAAAATCCGAACCCACGCAATAAGTTGAAATTTTTCAAGGCTTCCCTACCAGGAATCGAAACTGTTATTCCATGTACTAAAGAGGAGCGAGGTAGCCACTAGGCCAGTGAAGAGGGCTCAATCCAATCTGAGTCCTTCTTGAAAATAGGAAGGGGTCTCGAGCAAGAGCGCCCGAATTAGGGCAGGGGTCTGGGCGGCTTCTGTCTTACGAAAATGTATACGTAATATAGCAAACCATGTATATTAAATATCAGAAATACTAGCCGTAATATAGCAACCATGGAGATAGGCCCTTTGAAAATTTTCTTCTGGCACCCCTGGTCTCGGATCACTGTTCTGCCTATTTCATGTTATGTCAATGGTATCACTTACATTACTGGACCCAATGAGAAATGCAATTTACTTATATTTAGGATGAGATAAACCTTTCTTTATCCAAATACCAGAGGTATCACGTGCATTAGCGGACTCAATGATGCATCAAATTCTCCCATTGGGGTTGAGACAAACCATTTTTTCCACAATATAGGAGGTAATATGTGTATTATCGGATCCAATAGCACATGCAATTCGACATTTGAGTTGAGACACCTTTTCTCCCCAGAATATCACAGGTACCACGTGCATTATTGGCCAAAATGACACATGGAACTCGCCCATTTGAGTTGAAACAAAATTTTTCTCTCTTTAATATTAAAAGTATCATGTGCATTTTCGGATCAAACGACAAACGGAATATGCCTATTCGTGATAGGACCAATATTTCATCCTCAGAATAGATGTATTTCGTGCACTATCAGACCAAATGATACATGGAATTCGCTCATTTTGGTTGAGACAGACATTTCCTCCCCGACGTAGCAGAAGTGCCACGTGCATTATCGGGTCCGATGGCAGAAGCACTTCGCCCATATGGATGTTAGACGAATCTCTCTTCACCTTATATGATTAATTGATACAGTACTATTTTAGTGCAGGTACAATTTGGAACTTTCACATGTTATTACTCAGCAATGGAAGACATGTATATACATAAAAATAAGGAGCAACTAACATAACTTTTAGCGATTTGTAACTAGTTGTTCGTATAGGAATTTTAGTGCAAGTTTCACGATTTAGTACATTTTCTATAGGACTATAAAGAATCATTGCTCAATATGCTATTAAATCATCGTTGTCAAATTACAATCGAAAGTTTCAGGAGATTGGCAATAAAATAATGTTTGTTGTTACTTAAAAAAAAAACAAAAAAAAACAAAAAAAACAAATATCAATCACTACAACGGACGAAATCATTCGGGAAACACATTTGAGCTAAAAGAGCTATTCGTCACTATCACAGTGAAAATTCTGACACATGAAGCTCAAACTATTATGGTTAGTTCGATCAGGAATGAATAGGAGTGTATTCAAATTGGATAATGCTAAGAGTAATATTATAATGGTTTGATCATTTTCACATTGACAGTTTTGCCAGAAGAGATTTTTTAAATAAAATATTTTGTTTGATTTCACATTTCAATTTTTGTTATAACGTTAAAACTTAAAAGGTTAACACTGCGCAACACAATCTTTTAAAGATCGTATAACCAGTAGTGATACGGAGCTTGTAAAAGCAGAGGTTGCAAAATCAAAGGCATGTGCGTCTAGCAATGAGCAAATGCAAGACCAAGACTAAGACCGGGGTGAATGCTATTGCTCCTATTGAAGAACTTCGTGGTGAGGGTAGTCGTAGTAGTGCGTGTCTCAGCTTTCAAGGAGCTTGTGAAGGGCGCAGTAGTAAAGAGAGATCTTGTAAAGAGAGATACAGACAAATTTTTCATTTTCGCCTGTAACAATTGTGTCAAATTGAAAGGCAAGGAAAAAAACACTTGTTGAGCAGGTGACAGTGGTAAAGGAAGCAGAAAGAAAACTTCAAAGTGCTACGGAAAAAGCTGGGGAAAAGTGAAGTGTAAATGGGAAACTATGATTGAGAAAAAAAACCGAGGATTTGATGTGTTGGATCGCACGGCAAAAGTCTTGACGGGGGAGAACGAAATGCTTCCGGAAGAGTACTTTTATCAAATGCAAACAAACGCAAATATGCACCTATCACATCGGTTTCAGTTGAGACATCATTCTCGCAGCGAAAATGATTTTAACAGATAAAAGACACAGACTGACTATAGAAAACTTGGGAAAAACTTTTGGTCATTTGCTGTTCTGTGAACTATGAATAAAATCTCACTATTGTGATATGCACTCTATATGTATTGTTGAAAGACACAAATAAAAATGTCTTCTAAAATTTAAAGTCGAAATTTTCAAGCCTATTTTTTTAATTTTTAGCGTCTATTTTCGTATTTTAAGGGCCTATATTTAGGCGCCTAAAACCTAAGTTTTTCGTGCCTAAAATTCGGAAGTCTAATCATTGTTTATCTCAGCGACCCCCAAAACTAAAACTTCCACTATAATATCGGTCTTTTTCGATCATTTTTAAATATCTTTCCCCTCCCTCTCCCCTAAACTGCACCGTCAAAGTGATTTAATAAATATAATAATAATAATAATAATAATAATAATAATAATAATAATAATAATAATAATAATAATAATAATAATAATAATAATAATAATAATAAACAAGTTCGAACCTCATCTGTGTTAAAAATTTGATTGAGATCAATTGACTGGTTCAAGAGTGATGAAGTCACACAGTCACTTATATTTTTTTATTTTTTACATATATCTCCCTCCTCCCCTCCCCTACTTTGCACTGTCAAAGTGAAATGATAAAAATCGCTCTAGGCCTGAACTTCATCTATGTTGAAAATTTGATCAAGATCGGTCGGGTGTTTCAAAAGTCCTCTTCACTCCTCCTGCCTTAGGTTCTACCATCAAAGTGAAACAAATTCTTAAAAAAAAAAAAAAAAAAAAACTTTCCAGGAAAGAACCTCATACATGTTAAAAATTTGATTGAGATCGGTTCAAGAGTTATTAAGTCACAAACTTAGTCACTTTTTATTTTTTATTTACGTTGATTTTTGTACACCTCCCTCTTCGTCCTATGTTGCTCCGTCAAAGTGAACTGAAATTTAACATTCCAGGTTTGAATCTCATCTATGTTAAAAATTTGATCGAGATTGGTCATTAGGTTCAAGAGTTATTAAGTTTTATTTATTTTTTAACTCCCCTTTCTCCCCTCCCCTAAGTTTTACCGTCAAAGTGAAATGATGTAAACACTCCCAGGCCCAAACCCCGTCTATGTTGAACGGTATTACTGATGTTCAATACTACATTTCTCTTTAGTTTTGGAAGAAGAACACCACTAATAAGTTTTGAAATAAAATGAAGTATCGTAAAACGGGGCTACTTTGACATTTAGGGTTACTTTGACATAGAGTGGGGCTACTTTGACAGATGAGCAATTCGTGCTTCCTGTGAGAATTGTTGCATATACTTTCATAGATAAAGGCTGATATAGTGTCCACGGTGCGAATTGCCGGAGGGGATGAGGGATTTCTCCCATTGTATTTTTACCCCCTCTCAATATCCTTCCTGTCCCCCAATATATAATATAAGGACTTCTAGATTCGCCACTGTTTATTCCCCCCCAAAATGAATAATCTAATTCTCACTCTGACGATATAGAGAGTGGATTCAATGTGTCCTGTGCAAAAAATGGGTGTATGGGTTTTGTAATGTTGGATCAAAAATTCCTCAACATGCTTGTTACGACTGTGATGTTGACGACTAAGGTTTTTCTTTCCATTGTTACATGTAAAGATAACATACCGATACATATGTAATTATGTTAAAAGTAAAGTAAAGTAAAAAAAAGAGTAAAAAATAAAGTAACAATGTAAGGTAAAGCACCGTGTATGTTCAAAGTAAAAGATGTTAAAAGTAAAGCTTTAGAAAAACTTGTATAGTGGTGTATAATGATGTACCACAACAAAATAAAGATTTCGTGCTTATCAAGTATACAGCATACCGTACTTTACACATGACCAAAACAGTGTTTTATACACTTTACATAAATTCCATGTCAAAATAACTCTATACGTTGAGTAACTTTGACCTTATGCAGCAAATACATAAGATGTCAAAGTAGACCCACCCCCGGGGCTACTTTGACCGGTATTTCTTAATTTCTTCCCGCCAAAACTTACTTGTAGAAACTTAGGTTTAGTAGTGTACACATCTAAACTAGTCCAAAACCTGTCAAAGTAGCCCCGTTTTACGGTATCTAGTTTAACGTACCACGATTATGCACCAAAGCTAAGGGAGACGGTAATGATGAGAATGATTGAAATGGTGGAATGAAGGAAACGGAAAAACGCCGAGAAAATCCACGCAGACAGTATCTGTCCACCAAAAACAGCTAACATGGCGCAAGATGACACCTGTGTGGTTTGAAAACTAACAATATCTACAGAAAGTGCGAACAAACAATTCAGAAAACGACGTACTGTGTAGCTGTATGCTATAGGAGCAGATCGACTCACACGGATTGCATAAACTACTGGGAACACATTCACTCCAGCAGCATTTTTACTGAAGCCAAGAAATCTATCTCCTTCTTTTTTAACATTCTATAAAAGAATAAAGTAGAACCGGTACTTGTGAAAGACTCTTGCGCAAGAGTCTTGGTCTTGGTCTTGGTCTTGCAGGTATGGTCTTGGTCTTGCACCCCTTGCTCTTGGTCTTGGTCTTGTATCGGACCCCCGTG
The DNA here is from genome assembly GCF_964235325.1 of Thermobia domestica. Lineage (NCBI taxonomy): Eukaryota > Metazoa > Arthropoda > Insecta > Zygentoma > Lepismatidae > Thermobia > Thermobia domestica. Next base: position 42,974,129 of record NC_137456.1, read on the forward strand.
AAGTTAGCGACCAAAAGTTTAATAAATCGATATTTTTTTAGAGTTCTGAGTAGCACTCAAAGAGTTCTAGAGTTCTTGATAGGTTAGACCAATAGTTCTGGGTAAATAAAGATTTTATAGGGATTTTAAAATTTTGGTGCTAACTTCACGCAAAACCAAAAATCTTAAAATGTCTTTATTTTTTTAGAGTTCTGAGTAGCACTCAAAGAGTTCTAGAGATCTTGATAGGTTAGACCAATAGTTCTGGGTAAATAAAGATTTTATAGCGATTTTAAAGTTTCGGTGCTAACTTCACGCAACATCAAAAATCTTAAAATCTCTATATTTTTTTAGAGTTCTGAGTAGCACTCAAAGAGTTCTAGAGTTCTTGATAGGTTAGACCAATAGCTCTGGGTAAATAAAGATTTTATAGCGATTTTAAAGTTTCGGTGCTCACTTCACGCAAAACCAAAAATCTTAAAATCTCTATATTTTTTTAGAGTTCTGAGTAGCACTCAAAGAGTTCTAGAGTTCTTGATAGGTGAGACCAATAGTTCTGGGTAAATAAAGATTTTATAGCGATTTTAAACTTTCGGTGCTAATTTAGCGCAAAACCAAAAATCTTAAAATGTATTTTTTTTAGAGTTCTGAGTAGCACTCAAAGAGTTCTAGAGTTCTTGATAGGTTAGACCAATAGTTCTGGGTAAATAAAGATTTTATAGGGATTTTAAAATTTTGGTGCTAACTTCACGCAAAACCAAAAATCTTAAAATGTCTTTATTTTTTTAGAGTTCTGAGTAGCACTCAAAGAGTTCTAGAGATCTTGATAGGTTAGACCAATAGTTCTGGGTAAATAAAGATTTTATAGCGATTTTAAAGTTTCGGTGCTAACTTCACGCAACATCAAAACTCTTAAAATCTCTATATTTTTTTAGAGTTCTGAGTAGCACTCAAAGAGTTCTAGAGTTCTTGATAGGTTAGACCAATAGCTCTGGGTAAATAAAGATTTTATAGCGATTTTAAAGTTTCGGTGCTCACTTCACGCAAAACCAAAAATCTTAAAATCTCTATATTTTTTAGAGTTCTGAGTAGCACTCAAAGAGTTCTAGAGTTCTTGATAGGTGAGACCAATAGTTCTGGGTAAATAAAGATTTTATAGCGATTTTAAACTTTCGGTGCTAATTTAGCGCAAAACCAAAAATCTTAAAATGTATTTTTTTTAGAGTTCTGAGTAGCACTCAAAGAGTTCTAGAGTTCTTGATAGGTTAGACCAATAGTTCTGGGTAAATAAAGATTTTATAGCGATTTTAAAGTTTCGGTGCTAACTTCACGCAACACCAAAAGTCTTAAAATCTCTATATTTTTTAGAGTTCTGACTAGCACTCAAAGAGTTCTAGAGTTCTTGATAGGTTAGACCAGTAGTTCTGAGTAAATCAAGATTTTACAGCCATTTTAAAGTTGAGGAGCTAATCACGTAAAAACAAAAATCTTAAAATCTCTATATTTTTTTAGAGTTCTTACTAGCACTCAAAGATTTTTAGAGTTCTTCCTAGGTTAGACCAATAGTTCTGCGTAAATAAAGATTTTATAGCCATTTTAAAGTTGAGGAGCTACTCTAACGCAAAAAAAAATAAAATGTCTATATATTTTGGAGTTATTAGTAGCACTCAAAGAGTACTAGAGCTCCTGCTAGGTTAGAGCAATAGTTCTAGGTAAATAAAGATTATATAATGATTGAAAGTTTCGGTGCTAACTTCACGCAACACCAAAAATTTTAAAATCTCTATATTTTTTTAGAGTTCTGAGTAGTACTCAAAGAGCTGTAGAATTTTGCTAAGTTAGACCAATAGTTCTGGGTAAATAAAGATTTTATAGCGATTTTAAAGTTTCGGTGCTAACTTCACGCAACACCAAAAATCTGAAAATCTCTATATTTTTTTAGAGTTCTGAGTAGCACATAAAGAGTTCTAGAGTTGTTCCTAGGTTAGACCAATAGTTCTTTGTAAATAAACATTTTATAGCGATTTTAAAGTTTCGGTGCTCACTTCACGCAACACCAAAAATCTTAAAATATCTATATTTCTTTAGAGTTCTGAGTAGCACTCAAAGAGTTCGAGAGTTTTGTAGGTTAGACCAACATTTCTGGGTAAATAAAGATTTTATAGCGATTTTAAAGTTTCGGTGCTAACTTCACGCAACACCAAAAATCTTAAAATCTCTATATTTTTTAGAGTTCTGACTAGCACTCAAAGAGTTTTAGAGTTCTTCCTAGGTTAGACCAATAGTTCTGAGTAAATAAAGACTTTATAGCCATTTTAAAGTTGAGAAGCTACCCTAACGCAAAAAAATAAGATGTCTATATATTTTGGAGTTATTAGTAGCACTCAAAGAGTACTAGAGCTCCTGCTAGGTTAGAGCAATAGTTCTGGGTAAATAAAGATTATATAATGATTTAAAGTTTCGGTGCTTCCTTCACGCAGCACCAAAAATCATTAAATGTCTATATTTTTTAGAGTTCTGAGTAGCACTCAAAGAGTTGTAGAGTTCCCGATAGATTAAACTAATAGTTCTGGGTAAATAGAGATTTTATAGCGATTTTAAAGTTTCGGTGCTAACTTCCCGTAAAACCATAAATCTCAAAACGTCTTTATTTTTAGAGTTCTGAGTAGAACTCAAAGAGTTCTAGAATTCTTGCTAGGTTAGACCAGTAGTTCTAGGAAAATAAAGACTTTATCGGGACTTTAAAGTTTCGATGCTAACTTCAAATAAAACCAAAAATTTTAAAATTCTATGTTTTTTAGAGTTCTGAGTAGCACTCAAATAGTTCTAGAGTTCTTGCTAGCTTAGACCAATAGTTCTGGGTAAATAAACATTTTATATCGATTTTAATGTTTCGTTGTTACCTTCACGCAAAACCAAAAATCATAACATGTCTATATTTTTTAGAGTTCTGAGTAGCAGTCAAAGAGTTCTAGAGTTTTTGCTAGGTTAGACCAATAGTTCTCGGTTTATAAAGATTTTATAGGGATTTTAATGTTTCGGTGCTATATTCACGCAAAACCAAAAATCATAACATATCTATATTTTTTAGAGTTCTCAGTAGCACTCAAAGAGTTCTAGAGTTCTTGCTAGGTTAGACCAATAGTTCTGGGTAAATAAAGCTTTTATAATGATTTAAAGTTTCGCTGCTACCTTCACGCAAAATCAAAAATCATAAAATGTCTGTATTTTTAGAGTCCTGAGTAGCACTCAAAGATTAGTAGAGCTCCTGCTAGGTTAGAGCAATAGTTCTGAGTAAATAAAGATTTTAGAATGATTTAAAGTTTCGGTGCTACCTTCACGCAGCACCAAAAATCATTAAATGTCTATATTTTTTAGAGTTCTGAGTAGCAGTCAGAGTTCTAGAGTTTTTGTTAGGTTAGACCAATAGTTTTCGGTAAAAAAAGATTTTATAGCGATGTTAATGTTTCGCTGCTAACTTCAGGCCAAACCAAGAATCTTAAGATATCTATACTTTTTTAGAGTTCTCAGTAGCACTCAAAGAGTTCTAGAGTTGTTGCTAGGTTAGACCAATAGTTCTGGGTAAATAAATCTTTTATAATGATTTAAAGTTTCGCTGCTACCTTCACGCAACACCAAAAATCTTAAAATCTCTATATTTTTAGATTTCTGAGTAGCACTCAAAGAGTTCTGGAGTTCTTGCTAGGTTAGACCAATAGTTCTGGGTAAATAAACATTTTATAGCGATTTTAAAATGTTTACATGTTTAAAATGTAAAATGAGTAAAATGAAATTCTACTCAAATTGTGCACCGAGATTTAGAATTTGAGCTCTTAGTGGTTAAAGTTTTAAGTGGACTTAGACCTTTTAAATTGAAAGCTCAAACTCCGGGAGTTTTTTTTTTTTTTTTTTTAAAGCTGAAATTCTACTGAATATCTGGACGTAGTTTGAGAAGTTGAGCTTTCGGTTGTCCTGCAGCGTGAAGTTGGCAGTACCACCTTTCACATGGACTAAGGGCCTTTAAATTGAAAGCTCAAATTCTGGGAGTTGTTTTTTCTGAGAGCTCAAATTCTATTCAATATCTGCACGGAGTTTCAAAATTTGAACTGTTGGTGTCCTGGTACGATGTGTTCAAAATTGCAGCTTTTAAGTGGACTTAGACCCTTTAAATTAAAAGCTTAAATTCCGGGATTTGGTTTTTTTGAAGGCTCAAAATCTACTGAATATCTGGACCGAGTTTGAGCTTTCGGTGTTTTTGTAGCGTGAAGTTGGCAGGCCCACTTTTCACATGGACTTAGAGCCTTTAAATTGAAAGTCCAAATTCTGGGAGTTCGTTTTACTGAGAGCTCAACTTCTACTCAATATCTGCACGGAGTTTCAGAATTTGAGCTGTTGATGTCCTGCTACGATGTGTTCAAAATTGCAGCTTTTAAGTGTACTTAGACCCTTTAAATTCGAATCTCTTGTCGTCGCGAATTCTGTCGAGGAATTTGAAGCTTAAAATATATAAAACGATAATCATGCCTGTTGTTCTGTATGGTTGCGAAACATGGTCGCTTACTCTGAGGGAAGAACATAGACTGAAAGTATTTGAGAACAGGATCCTGAGAAGAATATTCGGACCCAAGAGGAACGAGAATGGGGAATGGCGGAAGCTTCATAACGAGGAACTACATAGTTTATACGGTTTACCCAACATTGTTAGGGTCGTCAAGTCTAGGAGGCTTAGGTGGGCAGGTCATGTAGCTAGAATGGAAGAAAGTAGAAACGCTTTCAAAGTCTTGACTGGTAGACCCACAGGAAAACGACCATTAGGAAGACCTAGGCGCAGATGGGAGGATAATATTAAGATGGATCTCGCAGAGATAGGAATACAAAGTAGAAACTGGATGCAATTAGCTAGGGATAGAAGTCAGTGGAGAGCTTTTGTGAACGCGGCACTGAACCTCCGGGTTCCATAGGCCATAGAGTTAGTTAGTTAGTTAGACCCTTTAAATTGAAAGCTCAAACTCATGGAGTTGGTTTTTTTGAAAGCTCAAATTCTACTGAATATCTGGACGGAGTTTGAGAACTTGAGCTTTCGGTGGTCCTGCAGCGTGAAGTTGGTAGGACCACATTTCAAATGGACTTAGAGCCTTTAAATTGAAAGCTCAAATTCTGGGAGTTGTTTTTTTTTTGAGAGCTCAAATTCTACTCAATATCGGCACGGAGTTTCAGAATTTGAGCTGTTGGTGTCCTGGTACGATGTGTTCAAATTTGCAGTTTTTAGGTGTACTTAGACCTTTTAAATTAAAAGCTCAAATTCCGGGAGTTGCTTTTTTGAAAGCTCAAATTCTATTAAAATCTGGACGGAGTTTGAGAATTTGAGCTTTCGGTGGTCATGCAGCGTGAAGTTGGTAGGACCACATTTCACATGGACTTATAGCCTTTAAATTGAAAGCTCAATTTCTGGGAGTTGGTTTTTCTTAGAGCTCAAATTCTACTCAATATCTGCACCGAGTTTCAGAATTTGAGCTGTTAGTAGTCCTGCCAACTTCTCGCACCTGCAACTGTCGATTTCTATCTTTTGGGTAACATTTTTTGAATTTTATTACGCACGTGTTATATACTTGTTAATGATTTCCAAAGATTGCATGTGTGATCAGTAGATTATGACGAAACATTTATTTCCCATTTATTCCCTTATTTTGCGAGAATTGTTCTAACTTTTCACGAGAAACTTTAGAATTCTTCAAGTGCTACTCAGAACTCTAGAAAAATACAGAGATTTTAAGAATTTTGGTTTTGAATGAAGTTAGCAGCGAAACTTTAAAATCGCTATAAAATCTTTATTTACCCAGAACTATTGGTCTAATCTAGCAGGAGCTCTAGAACTCTTTAAGTGCTACTCACAACTCTAATAAACACACATTTCATGATTTCTTGTTTTGCGTGAAGGTAGCAGCGAAATATTTAAATCCTTATAAAATATTTTTTTACCCAGAACTATTGGTCTAACCTAGCAAAAACTCTAGAACTCGTTGAGTGCTAAGCAGAACTCTAAGAAAATATACAGATTTTAAGATTTTTGGTGTTACGTAAAGTTAGCACCGAAACTTCAAATTCGCTATAAAATCTTTATTTACCCAGAACTATTGGTCTAACCTAGCAAGAACTCTAGAAGTCTTTGAGTGCTACTCAGAACTCTAAAAAAATATTGGTATTTTAAGATTTTTGGTTTTGCGTGAAGTTACCACCTAAACTTTAAATCGCTATAAAATGTTTATTTACACAGAACTATTGGTCTAACCTATCAAGAACTCTAGAACTCTTTGAGTGCTACTCAGAACACTAAAAAATATAGAGATTTTAAGATTTTTGGTGTCGCGTGAAATTAGCATCGAAACTTTAAAATCGCTATAAAATGTTTATTTACCGAAAACTATTGGTCTAACCTAGCAAGAGCTTTAGAACGCTTAGAGTACTACTCAGAACTCTAAAAGAATTAAGATATTTTAAGATTTTTGGTGTTGCGTGAAGTTAGCACCGAAATTTTAAATCATTATATAATCTTTATTTACCCAGAACTATTGGTCTAACCTAGCAAGAACTCCAGAACTCTTTGAGTACTTCTCAGAACTCTAAAAAAATTAAGACATTTTAAGATTTTTGGTGTTGCGTGAAGTTAGCACCAAAATTTAAAATCGCTATGAAATCTTTATTTACCCAGAACTATTGGTCTAACCTAGCAAAAACTCTAGAACTCTTTGAGTACTACTCAGAACTCTAAAAAAATTAAGACATTTTAAGATATTTGGTGTTGCGTGAAGTTAGCACCAAAATTTTAAAATCGCTATAAAATATTTATTTCCCGGAACTATTGGTCTAACCTAGCAAGAACTCTAGAACTCTTTGAGTACTACTCAGAACTCTCAAAAAAGTAAGACATTTTAAGATTTTTGGTGTTGGATGAAGTTAGCACCAAAATTTTAAAATCGCTATAGAATCTTTATTTACCCAGAACTATTGGTCTAACCTAGGAAGAACTCTAGAACTCTTTGAGTGCTACTCAGAACTCTAAAAAGCTTAAGACATTTTAAGATTTTTGGTGTTGCGTGAAGTTAGCACCAAAATTTTAAAATCACTATAAAATCTTTATTTATCCAGAACTATTGGTCTAACCTAGCAAGAACTCTAGAACTCTTTGAGTACTACTCAGAGCTCTAAAAAAATATCGATTTATTAAACTTTTGGTCGCTAACTTCACGGGGGTTTGCATCGGGATTCCTGGTCTTGGTCTTGGTCTTGCATGCAAGACTCATGCAAAAACTGCACAAGACCAAGACTCTTTCGCTCATCACTATGTGCGTCCCCTGTTCTCGAATGTTATTTCAATATCTAGAAAATACGGATAGGAAAAACATCTGTCTTTTATATTTATTGGGGGGGGAGTGTTATTATTACTTTAATTATTAGTTATTGTTCATTTTCAAACATTATTTCTACACTAAATTCGTACACCGGTATTAGTAAAAACTTGTTAATGCGTGAATTATGTTTAAGGAATTAAAAACTAAATTATCAGAATCTTCAGGCACTTTGGTAATAAAATAAGACAAAAATAGAATTGCCACATTTAGGTAATCTTAAGGCAGGGCATACTATCGAATACATGAAGATAGCTGTTCCTCATTTATTAATAGTAACAGAAAGAAGTAGATGTATTCATGAATGATAATTCAAATCAAAAACAGCGAATGGAAAATTCGTAGCGCGTAAGCATACGTGAACTAAACAGAAGTTATAAACCATTGAACCGACCAACATAATTGGCTGTGATTTCACTGCTGCCAGTACAAAAGAAAAAAAGTTAGCTACAGAACTATATCAATATCTCTAGTTACACATCCTAGGTTGAAAATCACGAATATAATTAAGAATTTTTGTTGCATATTTTGTGTCTTGTAGAATTTGTCGTTTTGTCACACAATGGAATCCTTCTAGAAGTAATTCGGAATAATGATTTTTAAAACAATCGGTAAGCTATTTCACTAAGAAATCAGTGCCATGGAACGAAGATACAAGGGCAGATGGTCACGTATCATTTTGGCAGATTACTGCTGGATATTTTTACAAGAAATTTCTGCATCTATCCACAGATGGAAATTTCCCAGAAAAGCTTCTTAATTTATAAATACATTTCAAGCTTTTATTTATACGTTTCATAAAGTCTTTTTTCTTCAATTTAAAATATTACTTTTGGTATATGATCTGTATTCTATACATTTACACGTTTCTCCTGTAATGTACCAGAGTCGTTTCTAAGTGTGGCGAAACTTCCTACTTTACTTTTCATGAGTTACAATATATTGCTTACTATGTGAAAATATAGGCTAACTAGTATATGTGGCATATCTTTTTTCAGAAACGTTAGTACGTGACGAAACATTTCTGATTTCATTTTAGTAATCAAAGTACGTGATTTAATAGAGATCATCTACTTTCATCACACGGCAAGACACAAAGTTTACATTTGTTTCACTGTGTAATTTCTGACATGAGAAACAGGAGAAAATGAAATGAAATCTTTAAGTTTTACGTCCCACAGTTATGGCGGCGAGGCTAAAAGAGACTATGATGATGAGAAATGAATGAAATGGCGGAATGAAGAAAGTGGGAGGAAACGGGAGAACCCCGAGAAAACCCCCACACACGGTGTTTGTCCATCAGAACCTTGGTGCGAGCTGGGATCGGAATAAGGACCCCATGAACCAGAGGTGAACGCTCTACCACTGAGCTATCGCGGCCCAGGAAACAGGAAAATCTGAAGAAAAACCCACAAACACTATGTTGTCTACCACTGCTTAAGATTGAACTAAGGTTAGGATTGCCATATGTCCGTATTTTGTAGGGATTGTTTGTATTTTGGGGTCCGTGTCCGTGTCCGTATCGTACAAAGCATGAAATAGGAAAATGTCCGTATTTGACAGTTTTTGGAGCTGTCCGAAAATTTCCGAGTCGGGAATCGCTAAAATCTCGGGCGAAAAGAATTGTGCTTTCATCATATATCTTATATTTTACTTACTATTAATTAAGTACATTATGTTTTTAAAAAGATTCTTATTTTTCCATTCCAGGGTTCTTTTGGTTAGATTTAATAAACGTACTTTAATTACATGATTTAGTAAATTTGTGTTAATGAAAAAAATATAAAACATGTTAGTTTCCAATAGTATTTTAAGTACTAGCAGCGTTCACCCCGCTTCGCTGCGGTCACCCCGGAACGCAATAAACTTTGTTACTTAGATAATTTTTACTTTTTCGCTTTCAAGTGATATGATAAAAACCATAGAAGATTGCACTAATGTTAACATTATATCGCCTGTCATTTATGTTAACCCGCCCCGCTTCGCTGCGGTCACCCCAACCCGCCCCGCTTCGCTGCGGTCATCCCGGAACGCAATAAACTTTGTTACTTAGATAATTTTTACTTTTTCGCTTTCAAGTGATTTATAGCGCCTGTCAGTTATGTTAACCCGCCGAGTCACAGGGTCATGCGGGTTGCATATAAATACGTTTATTTTTATACCTATGATGAACTAATAACAAAGGATTTGTACGTATGGACACCTGAATGGTCAATTATCTCAAGACACTGGTAATTGAAAATTAAAGTGATATGATAAAAACCATCTAGGGTCCACATCCTAACAACCCCCCAAAAATGAAAGAAATCGGTTCAGCCGTATTAGCGTGATGAGCGAACAAAGGATTTTTTGTACGTATTGACACCTGATTGGTCAATTATCTCAAGACACTGGTAATTGAAAATTAAAGTGATATGATAAAAACCATCTAGGGTCCAAATCCTAACAACCCCCCAAAAATGAAAGAAATCGGTTCAGCCGTATTAGCGTGATGAGCGGACAAAGGATTTTGTGCGTTCTCTTTTATATATATAGATTACGGTTAACAATTGTGTGGAAACCGAAAAAGGTGATTTTTAGGTAAGAAATTTCAAAATAATTGTTCGGTGTTTGGGTACCATATCTTTGATAGGTCATCATTTTAAGGACTGTCCGTATTTTGGGTCCAAAAATTATGGCAACCCTAACTAAGGTACCTTCACACTAAAGGTGAACGTTTCAGCACGGTTACTTTCTCTTTCTTATACTGTTACCTTCTCTTTCTTATACTGATATTTTCTCTTTCTTATACTGTTAATTTCTCTTTCTTATACTGTTATTTTCTCTTTCTTATACTGTTACTTTCTCTTTCTTATACTGTTAATTCCTCTTTCTTATACTGTTATTTTCTATTTTTATACTGTTACTTTCTCTTTTTTATACTGTTACTTTCTTTTTCTTATACTGTTACTTTCTTTTTTATACTGTTACTTTCTCTTTCTTATACTGTTACTTTCTCTTTCTTATACTGTTTCTTTCCCTTTCTTATACTGTTACTTTCTCTTTCTTATACCGTTACTTTCTCTTTCTTATACTGTTTCTTTCTCTTTCTTATACTGTTACTTTCTCTTTCTTATACTGTTACTTTCTCTTTCTTATACTGTTAATTTCTCTTTCTTATACTGTTACTTTCTCTTTCTTATACCGTTACTTTCTCTTTCTTATACTGTTAATTTCTCTTTCTTATACTGTTAATTTCTCTTTCTTATACCGTTACTTTCTCTTTCTTATACTGTTACTTTCTCTTTCTTATACTGTTAATTTCTCTTTCTTATACTGTTAATTTCTCTTTCTTATACTGTTACTTTCTCTTTCTTATACTGTTACTTTCTCTTTCTTATACTGTTTCTTTCTCTTTCTTATACTGTTACTTTCTGTTTCTTATACCGTTACTTTCTCTTTCTTATACTGTTAATTTCTCTTTCTTATACTGTTACATTCTCTTTCTTATACTGTTACTTTCTCTTTCTTATACTGTCACTTTCTCTTTCTTATACTGTTTTTGTCTTTCTTATACTGTTACTTTCTCTTTCTTATACTGTTACTTTCTCTTTCTTATACTGGTAATTTCTGTTTCTTATACTGTTAATTTCTCTTTCTTATACTGTTACTTTCTTTTTCTTATACTGTTACTTTCTCTTTCTTATACTGTTATTTTCTCTTTCTTATACTGTTACATTCTCTTTCTTATACTGTTACTTTCTCTTTCTTATACTGTTAATTTCTAGCAAACAGGACAGGGACACGGATACATAAGCAGGGATCTGTACTCTTCAGATGAACTCTGACTCCCGATGCGTTTTGCCTCACAATCGTCTGTCTAAAGGTCAGACTAATGGATTACACCATGCTGTTAACGCGGAGCAACCTTCAACCCCTGAGGATTACGTAATGCCTTATTTCTACATCTTGATCTCGGAATTTGAGCGATCACAAAGCTCCGTAGCTGTTTGTCTCTCAGCAAAATGCAAGATGAAGTTTCTCCTTTGAGGAAAGTTCGTCCGTTTCCTCCTCGTCTACACGGTAGATCATGAATCTTACACTCAATCTTTGCCGTATATCTTTGCAATATCCTGTATAAATTCACCATGTCACAGACAGAAAACATTAATCTCGATTGCTTTCCTATCGACTGTAACTGAAATGCATAGATCTTCTTCTTCTTCTTCTTTATTAAAGAAGAAATATGATTTCACGAAATTTGTGTTATTCCCTTCACATTATGGGTGTTAGAAAATACAACTCAATTGCCATGCTTTTCTGCATATTACGTGATCAATACGAGTACGGAAGGACTTCCGAAAGCTGTCTTTGTTGTGCTAGTATTTTAACATATTCAACCAATCAATCAATGATAAATATACTGATAGGACAATCTCTGAAGTAAATCATTTCTCAGTCAATTGAATGTTCCTTGGAGTACTGACAAGGCATAATTATTAGACTTGTAGCCAATAACATTTTTGTTACGAGAGAGAGGTAACAAGGAGTCAGGGCTTTCTCTTAAGTTCTATATATATATATTGTAAATACATATTAAAAAATTATAAAATTTTTATAAATAATTAAAGTAATTATAATTTAAAATTAAATTTAAATTTAAAAATTACAAAAATGTAAAATTGTAATATGTATAGCACGTGTTATTATTATTGTTTATTATTATTTATTTGTTTATATAATTAATTACACATAATTGTATTTTAATATTTATAAAATTTTATCAAAACACTAACTTACAAAATAATATAAACAAAATTAAAAAAATAAATGCAAGCCTAAAAAATATAACAAAATCATTTATTAATATAAACACAACATAAATATAACATAATATTGAAAATTTAAAAAATTAATAATTTAAAAATTTAATTACTATATAATACAGTTTACAACAAAAATTTAACCAATAACTAAAATAATCAATATCAAATTATAAAATAACAAATTTCATTATTTAAAAAAAAACAAATCCAAATGAGTTTAAAATTAAAATTTTTGTTTCAAAAATTAAAATCAAAAATTAAAATTTAATACAAAAATTTTTAATCTTAAATTATAAATTTTACAAACAACCAACTATTAATAGTTGGCTTTTAATTAACTAACTATAATAAAACTAAATTACCAATACCAAATTATTAAAAAAAATAAAAAAATAAATATTCATTATCCCAAAAAACCTAAACATTTAAAAATATATATACTTTAATTATAAACATTACTTATAATCAAAACTCCAAACATCTAAATACTATAATTTAAATATATTAAATTATATTTACTAATACAACACCATTACACTATTACACCTTTCATTAATTTTAAATACATAAAATTCTAAATGAAATAAAATATTTCTATAATATACAAATTAATCCTCTCACTAACAACTAAATATACTCAAACCTACTCATTTCAAACAATAAATAAAAACAACTTCTTTATATCACAACACAATCATCCCCAAATTCTATAAACACAACACAAAAAATTGTTAATATATATATATATATATATATATATATATATATATATATATATATATTGATTCTTATTAATATATTAAAATATATTGGAACGAATACTTACAAGGGGGTACGGTTTCTCAAACAAAAAGGGTCATCTCTGGGGCTAGGAATCCCTGGTTCTTTCGCAACCCATTGTAAGTTTATGGTGGACATAATCGTACTCGTCATTGTTTAGGGGGTTCTGCCGTTTCTTCCCACATTCTCATACAGTATTCTCACACACGTACATACAGAGTCAAGAAAAAGTCGTCCTAATGTAGACCGATTGGTGGTAGAGTTTGTGAAAAAAAAAAGAATAAGTACAAGGGTTTTCTCAGAAAATACAATACTGTACTTGTATGTATTGATTGCTTGAGAATACAACAGAGAATAAATTGTCTAATTACCCTTAAACAAAGGAAAAGTACGTACATTATGAAGGCATAGAGAATTTACTATAAATGAAAATTATTCAATACACACTGCACAATAATTTACCTGATAAGACAGACCTCAGAAAAATACGTGGCAATGACTTTGAACGGGTCTGCGCGTGGATTATTATTTTTTTTCCCCTTTCAGGATGTGCCCGAGTTATCCGGTCTGCCGGGGTATCGATTTAGCGATTTAGGATTTTGATTTCTGGGCTTTCAGCATCTATGGCTATTTAGCCCGTCACGTTTGAAGGAGGACGTCCCTCGGCGAGCACACTATCCACGAAAAGGGAAGGAAGAAAGGATTGGGGTAGGAAGGAAACAGCCTGGGGACCTATAAGTTAGGTACCACCCCGGCATTTGCCTGGTGTGAATGAGCAAAACCCAGGGAAACCTCATTCACGGTGGCTGTCCTGAAAAACGTTTAAACTTTTTCGACCGAGTGCCCCCACCAGGATTCAAACCGGGGACCGCTTGCCGGGGTATCGAGTGCCGTGATTCACTATCAACAATTATCTGCAACTTATAAAATCGTGTGGAATAATAGACGTACCATAAGCGTTAAACTAACGATTGTGAGGTGAAACCCATGGAAGGTTCGTGTTCGTCTGAAGAGTACAGACCTTTTTAACTGTCTTGCACGTTCCCGTGTTCGTATGTCGGTCGAGTCTGGTAGTCATGAAAAAGGTAGGAAAAAGAAAATAAAAAGCAAAAAGAGTTTATTAAAAATGTGGTATACTTCTCGCGTCTAGTGTGATATGTCCCTGGTTCGATCTCAAGACATATAAGTACGTGGTGGCATCTGTGGGTTTTCTCAGTGTTGACCTGTTTTTTCTTACATTTTCAATACACCAATTTTTTTCTTAATATCCATTTACTTTCATTTATCACTTGTCTTCTTTAGACTATAATTATAACTGTGGGACTCACTAGAAAATGAAGAGAAACCCGCAAATTAAAGCTGATAATGTAGGAAGCCCAGCATTATACTACACACATACATACACACACACACACACACACACACACACTGATAATTGGATGCATTCCTGGCAAGGGGATATTCTACAAGTACTTTAAAACATTTTTAGCTGTATGAACCGGGGGTCGCAAATCAAGAGTAATTCTGAGTAATTTGCACATGTGTGATTTCTTTGAAATTTACGGGCTAACGAGAGTTGCGCGAGAAAGTTTCTCCCTGACCCACTTCTACAACGTAGAGCGATGAAATTTTACATGTGTAATTCTGAGTATCTATGTAGGTAATGTGGTAATATACAGCTTGTAACTCTGCGCTGTTATTATGTGTGAATCTGAAGTAAGGTGCAGTAGTCCAAAAATCCATTACTGCATCTCAGAAAGCAGTAAGGCAACATCGCAGAATTACCTGCCCCTATAGAAAATGACTCCATCATTGGGGAGAGGTGGAATGAAGGTGGTGTGCGGTCAAGACAATACTCGAACTATGAGGGATTTTGTACCTAGGGTTGTGCATCTGTTTGGCCAACTTTTGAACAGTGAACGGGTGCATTTGATTTCGAGGAGGCTGGCACCTTTCGTCAGCATGCCACGCTCTGGGATTTCACAGAATCCAGCAATGCACGCAGCAGTGAGGCGTAGTATACTGTATCTTTAAAATTGTGGTACCCTTTGCCTGAAAAGCAAGTAGTAACACCCCATACTCAACCCAAAAAGAATGATGATCATTTTGGTTGGTCTCTCAGATTTGAACACGGACTTCCTTTCGTGGTGGTATGTCGGCAAGCTGTCATTGATTTGACTTGTTTCCTTCACTCCCACTAGGCGAATGCAGGAATGGTACCTTCTAGAAGGGCAGGACCAGTTCCTTCCCAAATCCTAGACCCACCTAAAAGATCGGAGCGACCACGGAGTTAGAGGTCCGAACATTTTCTTGAGAAACTCCCTAGCATAAATAAATAAATAAATAGAAATCGAATACCTCGCTTTAATAACTCAAAACAAAATTAAGGCCATTGCCGTACCAATTGCTACAATGATAACCTAATGTTTTAAGCTTTCTACAAAGGTAAAAATGTAAAACTTGGGAAGTCAAAAAAAAAAAAAATAGCAATGTTGCACTAAAATAGCAAAAGCTTGTGAAAAATAGAAACAGGGTGTGGCATGCTGACAAAAGGTGTCAGACTTGGGGAGGCGATTCCTTATATGAAATGAAGGAAGAAAGTTCTAATAAACATGGGCCGAAAAACATCTTCTTTCAGAGTTATGATCCATAGAAAATTCGAAAAATCAGTTTTCAAAACTCCCTAACTTAGAAACTATAGGACCTATCCCAAGCGGTTTAAGGAATTACACAGGAACTAGTATATGCTCTATCTAAATATCCATGTTTTACCATCCTCCGTTACCGGTGAAAGGAACTGTAAAGGAAGTTGAAGTATAATAGAGATACTCCTTACAGTACTAGTGGTGCGTTCGTTTCGCTGGTACCAATGAATTCTGAAACATGGATATTTAGATAGAGCGTATACCAGTTTCTGTGTAATTCATTAAATCGTTTGGGATAAGCCCTATAGTTTCTAAGCCAGGATGTTTTGAAACGTGATATTTCGAATTTTCGGTAGTTCATAACTCTAAAAAGAGACGTTTTTCGACCCATGTTTATTAGAACTTTTTTCTTTCATCTCGTATAAGAAACCGCATCCCAAAGTTTTTTCGGTGGAGTTACCTACCACCATATATATATATATATATATATATATATATATATATATATATATATATATATATATATATATATATATATATATATATATATATATATATATATATAAATTAAGATTGATTAATTCGTGTGTCAATTTCATTTGTTCACTGTGCAAAAGTGGTATGAGGTAAAACCGTGCAATTTGGTGTAACTTTAGACGAGGGACATAAGTTTTGTTTCGTCATAGGAGCATGTCACTTGTACTAAAGATTGAAGAGATATAGGGTCACAGGTCAAATTTCGATTTTTTCCTTATGGGACTGCAATGGTAAATTCTGAAAGAGCCTGAGAAAACGTAAATCGAAATGATAACAAAGAAAAAGCTGTATGGTATAATTCTGTGTCGCAAGCAGACTAAATATGCGTCAATCAAGTGTCAAGGTCACAGGTCACGGTCAGATCAAGGTCACAGGTCATCTTGAGAACCCATTTGAATACACTGAAAACAACGCAATGTCCGTACCTCATCACATAAAATGAGTTCTCAAGGTGACCTGTGACCTTGATCTGACCATGACACTTAATTGACGCATATTTGGTCGGCTTGCGACATAGAATCATACTATACAGCTTTTTCTTTGTTATCACTTCGATTTACGTTTTTTCAGGCTGTTTCAGAATTTACCATTGCAATCCCATAAGGAAAAAATCGAAATTTGACCTTTGACACTATATCTCTTCAATCTTTAGTACAAGTGACATGCTTCTATGGCGAAACAAAACTTATGTCCCTCGTCTAAAGTTACACCAAATTGCACGGCTTTACCGCATACCACTTTTGCACAGTGAACAAATGAAATTGACACACGAATTAATTAACACTCTGTATATATATAGCGAGTGTCCAAAAAAAGAATGCACCCTTTTCAAAAAATATTCTCGGGGCCCCTGATGTGCTATGAGAATCCTTTATATATCCCCTATGCAAGGTAATATATCAAATATTTTTTATCTACCTTACAAAGATTCAATACGGTCACCCTTTCTCCCACAGCAGATATCTAGTCAATAGTCTATTTCCCCCCATGCTCCAATCAACATGTATCTTGTAAAGCTTTCTGTCATCCGTTTTCGCAGTTCCGTCAGATCTCGAGGCAATAGCACAAAAATGTGTCTTTGACGAAGCCCAAGGGCGCCGATCAGGGGGGACAAGTTGGGGCGCTCTTCCCCCCCAGAAGGAAATTTTACTTCAGAATATCTAAAATCCAATAGAATTTTTACATTAGTTACAGCAAAATTTGAAACTATTTTTGAAACGTCGCTTATACTTGCCCCCCCCCCCCCTTGGAAGCCACAACATGGGCACCGTTGACAAAGACCCATAAAAAGAAGTCGTATGGTACCATGTCTGGAGACCTAGGAAGTTATTTCAACAACACTTCATCACCAGGACCAGTGCGACCTATCCAACGCTATGGGAGATGTTCATTCAGGAAGGATTGTCGAATTCTACCCACTGTCTCCTCTGAATACGAAAGACGGCTGGTGTTTTTGACTTTACAAAGGCAACTTGCCTCCATGAGTTGTGTATGCCAAAGCTTAATGGAGTTCTTGTTAGGAGGATTGAGGACTACAAACTGTCGCCGAAAGTTTCGCTGAACTGTAATAACGGACGTTGTCTTTGCGTATTTCAAGTCCATAATACAGGGTGTTTATAAAAGAACTCTGGGGTTTTAAAAATTCATATCTTATTAACGATAAAAGAGAGCAAAATTTAGTTAATTTCCCTGAAACGACTAGCTTAAAAAGTTTTAGTCATACTAATTGAAAATGTTTTTATCAACAGGTGGCAGCGCTGCGGAGCGTTGACCTTGAGACGACGTAGCGGCTGCGGTAGTCAGTGAATCAGTGCCGTGCCGTGTGGAGTGTTGCGCTTCGCGCTATGGTGACGCCACAACAAAAGGCTCAATGTGTTATTTGGCTCATAGAAACTAAGTCTGTTGTGTGCCGTGCCACTCACAGGGCTCATATTGAACTTTATTAAATTGTTAAAACAAACGTGAAAATGTAAGCTTTCTAATCATGTATAACACATGTATGTACGTTTTTTTTACTTATTTTGCCTCAAAACCCCAGCGGGGCTCATATTGAACTTTATTAAATTGTTAAAAACAAAACTTGAAAATGTAAGCTTTCCAATCATATATAACATGTATGTACGTTATTTACTTAATTAAAATATTTTGCCTCAAAACCCCGGAGTTCTTTTATAGACACACTGTACTTTCAATTGTTGTGTAGGCGCCGTTTTGAAAAAAAATAGTAGTCTTACTCACACGTACTATAGGACACATGTTTTATTATAAACACGTGTTTTCACGATTTGTAAATAAATAGTGACAGACGACAGATGGAAACTACACTTTCAGAAAGAGACGAAGAGGACGGAGAACAACGAAGAAATCCGACAACCCCTCCACTGGTTCTTCCTCCAAAGGACGGCTATAAAACAGGACGACGGGACTAATAAGTCATCAGTACCTTGCATTTGTCATCCACCTAAAATACCCACTACTGAGGCCGCTATGAGCTACGGAGTCACCAGTTCCGTCTGAGGCCTCTTTGGACTAGGACACCTTAATATCAACCCAAGGCAACATCATATGTCGAGGGGGCTTTCTATCCTACGCTGAAAACATGCATCTAAAGTTATTAGAGTCTTAGAGAAAGATTTTTGTTGGTACATTGTATGATAATTATAAACGAAATTTTTATAATAAAAAGGTGAAGGACTACTCTCCTGTATATTTGACTCCACCCACAAAATATATATATATATATATATATATATATATATATATATATATATATATATATATATATATATATATATATATATAGTGTTTCAATAGAGGTAGTTGGTGAGTACTTCAAATCACATGCCTGTAGCTAAACTCCCTGTATAAAAATTGTTGCGTGAATACCTTAGGATTCTGAAACATACATATTTGGATAGGGCACATACTAGTTTTTAAATAGTCTTGACCTGACTACGGTAGGTCTTGAAGTATTTGAGCTATGGACATTTAAAGTTCATTTTTACATGTTTTCGGCAGCCTATAACTCCGAAAGGAAGCATTTGTGCACCCAGGTTCGTCTATACTTTTCATCTTATCTTGCTGTCAGGAATCACCTCACAAATGTTTTCGATGTTATTTTGAAACATCCTATATATATATATTTGGTCTAGGAATTAATTCGTGCGGTTGGTACGCACACATTGAAGCTGTAGTACAAACACAAAATACATAAATACCTTAAGAAAAATATTGTCCATCGCTAGCCACCACTTTCGCCCATCTGTCAGGCAATGTACGGATTCCGTGGCGAAAGAAGTCCTCATCCTTGGAAGCGATCCAGTCAGAGACCCATGTTTCGATATCTTCTGAAGAAGTAAACCGTTGTCCAATCAAATCGTTGTTCATGCAATCGAACAAGTAGTAGTCCGAAGGAGCAACGTCTGGTGAATACGGCGGGTGGGGTAAAACTTCCCATCCGACATTTTCTAAATAGGTTTTGACCGGTTTTGCGACATGTGGGCGAGCGTTATCATGTTGAACAATAAGTTTATCATGTCTGTTCTCCCATTCTGGTCGTGTTCTGGCCAGAGCTTGCTTCAAACGCATTAATTGTCGTCGATAACGTTCTCCATTCATAGTTTCACCCGGTTGCAGCAGCTCATAGTACACCACACCTTTCATATCCCACCATATGCACATCATAACCTTTGCACAGTGAATATCTCGTTTTGGTTGTGATGGACCTGGTTCACCTGGTTTCACCCAGGCCTTTTTTCGTTTAGGGTTCTCGTAATGGATCCACTTCTCATCACCCGTAATAATTCGATGCAGAACCCCCTTTCTGCTCTGTCGTTGAAGCAGCAATTCGCAAATGGTTTTTCGTCTTTCAACGTCTCTGTCTTTCAATTCATGTGGAACCCAATGTGACATCTTTTGAATCATTCCCATGGCTTTCAAGCGTTTGGAGACTGTTGTTTGATCAACGCCTAATGCTGCTGCAAGTTGTTCCTGCGTTTGACACGAATCCTGCTCGAGCAATGCTGTCAATTCTTCGTCTTGACATTTTTTTGGCTGTCCAGCTCGCGCTTGGTCTGCCAAGCCGAAATCACCACTTCTAAACCGTGCAAACCACTTCTGACACGTTCGCTCAGCTAGAGCATGGTCACCATACACTTCCACCAAATTACGATGACTTTCAGTCGCACTTTTCTGCATGTTAAAGTAATGCAGCAGGACACCCCGCAAAAACACTTTATCAGGCACAAATTGCGCCATGTTCACTTAACTACAAACTGGTGTTGTTGACGCTTTAATCCACTGCCCTATACTATGAACGATACGCGATGACAGGGGTTTGCAACACATGTGTGGATACACGGAACTGTGGGACGCTCCGTTCGTTGCGCCATCTCTTGTCCACCCGCACGAATTAATTCCTAGACCAAATATATATATATATATATATATATATATATATATATATATATATATATATATATATATATATATATATATATATAAAATTGTGTGTGTGTGTGTGTGTGTATGTGTATAAAGTTTGAAAATAAATATGAGAATTATTAATTACTAGCAAATTATTATGTACCGGTATGTATTACAACAAAAGACAATCATTATCGAATTTTGTTATGAAATATTAAAGATAATGATTGTTTATTTTGTATTTGTAATGAAAATTAAACGCATATTTGTGACAAGAGATAACAGAAATTATACCATTTGTTTATCAAGTCACCAAAGTCTCGTATAACCTTGAAACCAAACATTTGTTTCATATTGCTCTGTATTAACAAATATCTTCCATATATGTTTTTCTGTGTATTATCTGAATATATATGTTTCCATTGTTTACTACGATGTTATTATTGTTTTATAACAATAGGGAATGGTACTTACCGAGCGTGACTCGTCCACAGTAATAACACGACGAATGTCAAGGGAGAATTCTACTTCCATTACGGTACCTGCAATTAATTAATCATAAATACATGTTTTCTGTGTAGTATATTGAGAAGCATATAATTGATTTTTTCATGTGTATTATTTTCCTACATAATTTGTCACTAGATTGAAGTAAACCATTTATTTTATACTGTACCTAATATGTTAGTTCTATTTATCGAATATACAGTTTGTACTATTATCAGGGAATAAATAGTTTGTTTCTAAATTCTTCATCCGATTTTAGTTTAATAGCTTGCAAACGGATAATTGTATTTGAATGAAACGTTTACAATTTAAAAACAAGAGTATTCAAAATCTATTTGGATTACGATAAATGTCACTATAGTGTTCCCGATGAGTTGTAAAGCTTGAGCATATATTTTAATGACGCTCAATCCTAGCAATAGGAGCTAAATACACGGTTCTTATAGACTGAAATAGTGATGTCGTCATTTCTTTTCCGTTACCATCAAGGATCTTATAAAATAGAGGATCTGCCCTTACAACAAAATCTTGAAGCCATACGTCACAGTTTCGCCACCCCTACTCTGCCCACTCCGCCCAATAAGATCGCAATGTTTCGAGCCAACAATCATGGCGGAAACGAAAATAGCCAATCAGACGTGCCGATGCTCGGTTGTTTTTTGGCCTCATCGATTTAATAGGATGAAGATACATATGTGTGTTAACTATTGTTAACAACGTTTAAAAAAATATCTATGAAATATTAAAATTTTTATTATTAAAATTAAAGGCATCAAAAACTTTTGATCATGTATGTACAGCAATTTCATATATAGTGTATAGATAGAATGTAAAGAAAACTTTCAAATACAAAAACAACTTAGAAATAGCATTCAAGGATGTATGACGTCCGAGTTGTTTTGTGAAGTACTTTCACTGGCTTTTAGTACAAAACAACTCGGACGTCATACATCCCTGAATGCTATTTCTAAGTTGTTTTTGTATTTGAAAGTTTTCTTTACATTCTATCTATACACTATATATGAAATTGCTGTACATACATGATCAAAAGTTTTTGATGTCTTTAATTTTAATAATAAAAATTTTAATATTTCATAGATCTTTTTTTAAACGTTGTTAGCAATAGTTAACACATATGGGCAGATCCTCTATTTATAACATCCTTGGTTACCATGGTGATCGTCATGTTTTTTTTCTATACAAACGCGTGAAGCGAATGGTGTATTTTAAAGTCTAGTACAAACAGAGCCGTAGCTAGAGGGGGTCGAGCGGGGCGGTTGCCCCGGGCGCTGATATCAAGGGGGCGCCGAACGAGCAAGAAGAAAGAAAAAGTGTTGGGAAAGAGCATACGACGCTGCGCCCTATATGAATATTGGCGACCTACTAAATCAATGTTATTGTCGGTTTGCAAAGAAACAAATTTGTTAAAAAAAATTTCTTGCTCGCTTCGCTCGCAATTCACACTTTTCAATAAGAGTCACAACAAATTTTTAATTATTACTTTGACTGACAATGTGATATACAAGGTGCCGAGTAATGACTTACTGTGTACGTAGGAGCGGTTTCAAAATCGGAAACGGCTAAGTCTGAAATACGTGTTCAGCGTTGTAAGGGTGATGCGTTTGCTTAGTTAATCACGCTTTTCTACGCAATCGGATTAATCACTATGGTGAGAATGAAGGTATGAAAATGAGAGGAGTAAAGAGACACGGGAGCTGCTGTTTGCGCGGGAATATTAAAAGTGTACGTAAACAAGAGTAATAATAACATTTTCGAACTTGTAGAATAGGGGCTTCAGGCGTCAAAACTTAACCCAATGAATTTTGCCACCTATAAACACGTTCTTCACCTCCATCGAAATTCAGAGAGAGGGCTCCTTCTGAATTTCCGTTATTCTTCACGAAAGTTTTTTTTTTTTTTTTTTTTTGCCGTAAAAGAACTAACAGTCTATGGTCTATGGAATCCGGAGGTTCAATGCCGCGTTCAAAAAACCTCTCCACTGATTTCTATCTTTAGCCAACTGGATACAATTTCTACTTTGTATTCCTATTTCTGAAAGATCCATCTTAATATTGTCCTCCCATCAGCCCCTAATGATCGTTTTCCGATTGGTCTTCCACTTAAGATTTTGAAAGCCTTCCTACTTTCTTCGATCATTACCTGCTCACTTGAGCCTCCTAGACTTGATGATCCTAACAATGTTTGGTAAGCCGTATAAGTTGTGATGTTTCTCTTTATGAAGTTTCCGCAATTCCCCATTCCCGTCCCTCTTGGGTACGAATATTCGTCTCAGGATCTTGTTTTCAAATACTTCCAGTTTATGTTCTTCCCTCAGAGTAAGCGACCATGTTTCACAACCATACAGAACAACAGGCATGATTATCGTTCTATATATTTTGATTTTTCAACTTCCTCGACAGAATTCGCGACTACAAAAGATTTTGAACTGAATAATAACACGAATTCTCTGCTTTTAGTCGACATTTACTTTCTTCGTGGATATAATTTTCGTCTGTTAATATTGATCCTAGATATTTGAAACTATCCACTTTATCAAAAGTATTATTTAATATTTTAACGCATCCATAATTTGCTGTATTCCGGTCCCAATGCACTTCCATGTATTTAGTTTTCTCTGCATTTACTTCTAAACCCATGTCCCTGCAAGCGTTTAATAAGATCTCTGCATTTCTTTCTATTGTTCTCCTATCATCCCCTATTAAATTTACATCATCAGCATATGCCATAACCTGGTGAATACCATTCAGCTCTAGGCTCTGGTTGCTATATTTGATTTTCCTTATAGTGTACGCCAGAATGAAGTTGAATAATAATGTCGACAACGCATCAACTTGTTTCAGGCCATTCTCGACGTAGAAGCTCGTGAACAAGAATTTTCCTACTCGAATTTTACTTCGGGATTTATTTAAACATATCTTAATTGCTCTAACTAGCTCTTTCGATATTACAAATTGTGGAAAAATGTTGTACAATGTTTCTTTCCTAAAAGATTCATAAGCCTTTCAAAAATCAATAAATAATTGATGGAGTATTGCATTCCCGTTTCCTTTCGAGTATTTATCAAATGGTAGATATCTGATCGATAATTGATTGATTTCTTTTACATCCACACTGATAATCTCCAATAATTTAATCTGCGTATGGGATCAATCGTGCTAATAAAATGTTTCAGGGGATTTTATATGATAATGACACAAGAGGCCTGTCTATAGGAAAATGCCTCAATAATTATTACAATTTCCTTTGTCGCCTTTCTTGTGAATTGGAACAATGATTCATTCTTTCCACTCTTATGGTAATTCCTCCTTATTGCAGATAAGGAGAATGACTTGTGTATCTTCTTCCAAATTTTCCCCTCCAACTAAAATTAATTCAGCCGGAATTTCGTTTATACCAGGAAATTTGTGTTTCTTTAATTTCTTTATAGCGATGGTTCTGCTGTGTGCAATTAATTCTCTTTCCTCACGGACATTAGTTTTTAGCTGCGTGTTAAGCAAATTGTCAAAGAAATCTTTCCATCTATACAAGGTGCCATCTGTATAAGTGAGAATTGTTCCGTCATCTCTCTTTAAATTATAACGTGGGAATTGATACCCTTTCTTAAATTCGATAATGACCTTATACATGTATCGACTGTTTTTACTATTATCTTCAAGTTCATTAATTTTAGCCTTCAAAAAATCATGTTTCTTTGTTGTATACATTTTGAAAGTTTCCCATCTGATGTCAATGAAATTTTTTGTAGTTATATCGTTCGAATTTTGTACCCAACGCAGTATCGCCTGTTTTCCCTTCTCCGCTAGTTTAATGCATTCCTGGTGGAACCATGCTTTGTTCCTACGTATTTCGGCGTTCCTATTTTTTCTCTTGCTGAAATTTTACTGCTATCCCTAATTTGAACCCAAGTATATCCAATACTAGTGCTCTCAAAACCTTCTAATCTATTCGACACTTCAATCTGGTATTTCCCTCTAGCCTGGTTCTCCTCTTTGAACTAAACCTCTTCATATTTAGATGTGGAATATTTCCATTATTCAACGATAATCTCTGTCTTATTATCGCTGTTACCAGATAGTGATCAGTGTCACAGTCAGATCCTCTGAACGAACGAACATCAATTATGCTAGACTGTGTTTTTCTATCTACTAAACCGTGATCAATTTGAATGTGTGTTCTTCCATCTGGAGAGGTCCATGTGTATTTATGAACATCGCATGAATTTTTACTCTTCACGATAAGGTTTTTGGATGTTGCTAAGATCACGATTCTAATGCTGTTGTCATTACTTTCCTTATGCAAACTTTCTTTCCCTTTCGCATTGAAATCCCCTAATGGAATTTTCATATGGTATCGCGGGAGTTGGACAAATACCCATTCCATTACTTCTTCGTAAACACTGTCTTGTATATCGTCATCATTATCTTCTGTTGAAGCATACACATTTAAAACAATAATATCACACCATCAACTCTTAAGAGTAAAAAAAAAAGTCTATCATTAACAAATTCAACCAGTTTATTTGCTGGTATTAAACGAATAGAAATTCAAATGGTATTTGTGCGTTCATATACAGAATAAAATTACAAAAGTTTACAATTATTACAAGAAATTAATGCTGTCACCTATTTCGAACATTTTAAAAGCACATAATGTATTTACATTTCATTTCTGATCGATAGTATGAAACGTTGTCAATAGCTATTCATAACTGTTCTCAAAATGGATTTGTATACAACCAAAGGTAGTTTTATGAAGTTTTGATTTAAAAAAAAAGCCCTCTTAAAAACAGTTCTTATTTGTAAAAGAATACATAATGATAGTTTATGAATGTTGAAATGGTCTGTACAAGCAGCTTGATAAAAATTCAGCACATCATAACAACAAAAGCTGCTTATCTTTAAAAAATGGTATGGTGAATGTAGGGGGGCGCCGAATTTTACTTCGCCCCGGGCGCCGAAATATCTAGCTACGGCTCTAAGTACAAACAAGGACAATGGCTGTAAATTTATTTACAATTGTGAAATGTTTCAACTAGACCTACTAATAAAGTTCGTGGAGAAGGGTAAAGATTTAACTAACTAACTAACTCTATGGCCTATGGAACCCGGAGGTTCAATGCCGCGTTCACTAAAGCTCTCCACTGACTTCTATCCTTAGCTAACTGCATCCAGTTTCTACTTTGTATTACAATCTCTGCGAGATCCATCTTAATATTGTCCTCCTATCTGCGCCTAGGTCTTCCTAATGGTCGTTCTCCGTTTGGTCTTCCAGTCAAGACTTTGAGAGCGTATCTACTTTCTTGCATTCTAGCTAGATGACCCGTCCACCTAAGCCTCCTAGACTTGACGACCCTAACAATGTTGGGTAAACCATATAAATTATGTAGTTCCTCGTTATGAAGTTTCCGCCATTACCCATTCCCGTTCCTCTTGGGACCGAATATTCTTCTCAAGATCTTATTCTCAAATACTTTCAGTCTATGTTCTTCCCTCAGAGTAAGTGACCATGTTTCGCAGCCATACAAAACAACAGGCATGATTATCGTTTTGTATATTTTAAGCTTCAAATTCCTCGACAGAATTTGCGACGACAAGAGATTTTGAACCGAATAGTAACACGAATTATCTGCTTTTAGTCGACATTTAATTTCTCCGTGAATATGGTTTTCCTCTGGTAAAGATTTAGAATATGGAAATGCGTTTAGAAAACTATGAATAATTTTTTTAAAAATCATAAAGAAAGACTAATATGTAAGGAACTCATTTCTAGAAGCACCACATCTCGAAGTGATCAGGTAGAAATCAATTAAGGTAAACGTCAGTATCATGTGATCCACCTTAAGAAACAATTATACACCGTATAAACTCCATAACGTCCAGATTGACAAACTGTCATCACAAGGAAAACTGTAAAAATATAAGATTTTTAAAGAGAAGATTTTTTAAAGAACAGTGTTAATTCTATTGGTACATTTATTTTTATGTCCACTCTTGATAATAGAAATCTGCAACAATACAAAAGAAAGGGGAAAAAGCAAGCCTTTGAAAATGTTCAACCCGAACCATCAGTGGATGGATATCAAGGATGTTATAAATAGAGAATCTGCCCATATGTATCTTCATCCTATTAAATCGATGAAGCCAAAAAACAACCGATCATCGGCACGTCTGATTGGCTACTCTCGTTTCTGCCATCGTCTGATTGGCTACTTTCATTTCCGCTATGATTGTTGGCTCAAAACATTGCGATCCTATTGGGCGGAGTGGGCAGAGTAGGGATGGCGAAGCTGTGACGTATGGCTTCAAGATTTTGTAGTAAGGGCAGATCCTCTATTTTATAAGATCCTTGATGGATATAGATAAGATTTCTTCTTATATTCCGTATCAACTTTTTCTTTTTTTTTCTTTTTTAAAAGAAACCTTTAGAAACAATACAATAAGAAAACATCCAATTAATAATGGTTCAGCATATATTCTGAACAACTGTTAAACATTAATCCTGTACACGTATGCAATGTTATGATACTTATATTAATGAATCAAAATTTTCCAGAATTATTTAAGGTTAATACCTGATTATGAACAAGACGAATACATTTGTTTCCTCTTTTTCTATTTCTATATCTGTTTTTTTTTTTAGTTTCATTGATTAGAAATATTAAAAAATATATTTCATTCACTCTGTTTGCAATTCCGAAATATTTCATCACTGTTATCACTTTGCATTTAGGTTGTTTAGGTATTTAAGCTATTTGTTGTTTAGAAAATAAAATGGCAACGAAACCGATGTGACGTCACACTATTTCAGTCTATTGGTCGAAGTTATCCGTTCTCGCCACCTAGCATACATATAGCACAAATTAAACTCCAACTGTTGTTAGTCCTGGTGGCCGAGCATTCTAGCGCACGGGTCACAAACGTAAATCGTTTTTGGCGTGGGTTCAAACCCGCTCCAAGGAAAGGTTTTTTTGTTAAATAATAACACTTTCATCACTAAAATAAGATTTAAAAATACTCATTTGCCTTTGTATGTAACATATTATCCCAAAAAAGTTATTTAATTACGTCACTAAATATAGCTGAGCGAGCGTCAGCGAGAGTAGGGGATTAGAACCCCGCCGGACACGTTTTGTTACGCCTTTCCTCCCATTATAATACCAAATGACATTAGGTCACACTCGGGTAGTGCAACTTCGCTGTATATCTACCGTTTTCTTGTGACCAACTTAATACAATTGGCTAGGGTAGAGCGCCGTTTCCTTGTGACCAACTTAAAACAATTGGCTAGGGTAGAGCGCCGTTTCCTTGTGACCAACTTAAAACGATTGGCTAGGGTAGAGCGCCGTTTCCTTGTGACCAACTTAAAACAATTGGCTAGGATAGAGCGCAAAAAACATGGGAAGCTTGACCTGGATTTACTAATTTCACCACTCAATAGAACGCAAGAGTGTGTCCCGGTCGCAATCCTTATCCTTACCCATGAAATTTTGTCAGTATCAACTCTCGCTATACGGAGAACATCTGAAGTGCAGTGTTGTCGAGTTTTGTTTCCTTATTATTATTGTTTTATATTTTTGCTATTATTGTTGATGACGTTTAATTCGAATTATTGTTCCCATTCGTATTATAGTTCATTAAGTGTTTTTTTTTCCTCGCTCGTTTGCCATGTCCTCTAAGTTTGGCAACGTGCGGCGATGGCTCAGTGGTGGAGCGTTCACCTCTAATGTATAGGGTCTCTAGTTCGATCCCAGCTCGCGCCAAGTGAACTTTGTGGTGGACAAACACCGTGTGCGTGGGTTTCCTCATTGTTCTCCAGTTTCCTCCCACTTTCTTCATTCCACCATTTCATTCATTTCTCATCCTCACCGTCTCCTTTAGGTTAACCAGCATAACCTTGGAACATGAACTAAAAAGATTTCATTTCATTTTCTAAGTTTGGCAACGCTGTTGGTGCACTTCTGCTGTTTCACTTTTTCTAAAGTGTTCGTTCTGAAGGTGGCCTCTTGCATGAGAATTTCATAAGTTTCTAAAGTCAGCAAAATCGACCTCTTGCATGAGAAATTCATAAGTTTCTAAAGTCAGCAAAATCGACCTCTTGCATGAGAAATTCATAAGTTTCTAAAGTCAGCAAAATCGACCTCTTGCATGAGAAATTCATAAGTTTCTAAAGTCAGCAAAATCGACCTCTTGCATGAGAAATTCATAAGTTTCTAAAGTCAGCAAAATCTACCTCTTGCATGAGATATTCATAAGTTTCTAAAGTCAGCAAAATCGACCTCTTGCATGAGAAATTCATAAGTTTCTAAAGTCAGCAAAGTCGACCTCTTGCATGAGAAATTCATAAGTTTCTGAAGTAAGCAAAATTGACATCTTGTATGAGAAATTCATAAGTTTCTAAAGTCAGCAAAATCGACATCTTGTATGAGAAATTCATATTCTGTATGTTATTCGTACCCCCTACTTACCCTCTGAACTCGAACACAACATTCTATTTGAGCTTCTTAGCAGTTAGCGTACGCGTCTTTGGCATGGGAGATCTGCGTTCGACTCCCGGCTGGAGCTGATGCGGTTTGCAGTCTATGTTAATCAGTAGGTTCCGTCTCATATAGCCTCATTGCTGAAAGGGATGTTAAACTCAAAATCAACTGAACTCAACAAGATTCTATTTTATATCGGTACTTCTTTGTTTGTCTTTTGAAGTTTATCGTCTCTTTTTAAAAAGCCGAGGCTGTTTTAAAAATCGGAAATCAGGAATTCTCTCATTATCCGCTTTTAGAAGCAGAGTTTCAAATAAATAAATAAATAAATAACTTGTGTTTGCGTATTTGTAATGAAAACTAGGAATTTCAACGAGTTTCACACTTCCAATAGCGAATTCTTATGTTGGGCATTTTATAAGTATAAAATCAAAAAGTAGAATATTACACAAATTTTCTCTTTAGGAGAAGATTTTTGAAAAATGGGTTTCGATCTCTTAGTTTTATCTCCCTACCTTCAGAAAGGAGTTCCTGAGAATTTAACAAGCTATTTATCGTTACTATAGTTGTATCCTGTACAGAGTTATTAAAATTTATAATGGTAAACTCCATTATAGTCACATAGTATAATAGTACCGATATGTGTAGATAATAAATAAATTATTATAATCTTCATTATTCAACAATAATTCTAATAATATGCCGTAACATATATTATAGAAGCAGAACCATTACTTGTGAGGAGCAAGGAGGCAACTGCCTCTACATTTAAGCTCTCCTTATTTGAGGAGACCCACTTCAAGATAAAACTTTATTATTTCATACGATAAGATACGAAGCGTACACACTTTCGGTGTGGGAGACCCGAGTTCGATTGCCGGCGGGAGCTCATGTGGTTCGGATTCCACGTTAATCAGTAGGTTCCATCTCATATGGCCTCGGTTCTAAAAGGAGGAACGTTAAACTCAAAATCAACTCATTAACTTAACGATAAGATACGAACATGAATGTAAAAATGAAATGAAGCAGAGAATAGGTTCACCACATCCCCCCCCCAAAACAAAAATTCTTAAATGGAATAAAAATGTAATCTGGACCCATTTCAGTAAAATGTCTACTATTAGACCCATAGAAATAATAGCATATACGTATATATCGGGTGTTCTAAAAATGGCACATTTTAAGATACGTTAAATATTATTTCCTCAATTTAACTACTGTCTCGTGAAATGGGCTCAACATCCATTTAAAAAAGAACTGAAAATAATTTAAGGTGCTTTTGCTAGTCCATCATCCAAACAAAAAGATATTTCTCTAAGATGAATCAAAACATTAATGCTTGTCCCTGCAAGAAAAGTTTCAAATTATGGCACTGTACATAACTCTTAGATTTTAAATTTTAATTCTCTTCTTCACACGAAGTAGGATAAAAAGCAAAAGTCTAAGTAATATATTAATAAAAATATTTCGTAGTCAGTACTGAACGATAACGCTCCAAATGAAAAATTTCCGTTTATAGTCATGCAAAGTACTTATAGTATATCACGTAGAGTAACAGCACAAGTAGTCGGCCAGTTAAGAAGCCTTATCACTGCAAAATTAAAATACCGCTAATTTTACAGTATATCTTGAAATAGATTAAAGATAATTGAAATGTGGAACAAGAGAGCCCTAGACAATATTATTTTGCATGAGGTACCCATTATCACCAGTCACCTAGTAGGTAGCTTTCCGTTTGCAGCCATTTGAAAACGCGAAAATAAATGCTGATTTTCTAAATGACTGGAAATCGGAAGCAGATAAGTGAGCCGTGATAACGGTATCTCATGTAAAATAATATTGTCTAGGGTGGTCTTGTTCCACTTTTCGATTATCTTTAATCTATTTGAAGATATCACATAATTACTGTAATATTAGCGGCATTTTAATTTCATCGTGATTAAAATCTCTTTCGCTATTTGCTTATTGTCAAAGTTTCATATTTCTTGTTTCACTCTTTTAACACGTTGACTGCCGACGAGTAAATAACGGTGAATTGCATGAGTGGTACGTAATATTTTAGAGTGCTTTTGTTTTACATTAAGATCAATAAAGAAATACATTTTTTAAGTTATATATGATTAATTGAAGTACTCTACGACTTCACTTCACTGCTAGAATTAATTGTTATGAATTCACTTACCAGCTTCAGAAGGCAACTCATACTTATTATAATTTTCTCCAATCAATTCAGAAGACCATGCGTACGAATTCAAAAGTACAAGCCTGTAAATATAAATGAAAATTAATATTAAGTAGGCATTTATACTTTTACTAACAATTAATATGCAAGGTACGTATTTAACAATTTCAGTAGAATGTCAAAGATTCAAAAGTGAATTTAAAATAACTACTTATTATCTTAGTACAGAAATAACGTGCAATAAGGGGAGGCCCAGGTTCGATTCCCGGCGGGAGCTCATGTGGTTCGGATTCCACGTTAATCAGTAGGTCCACGTCTCATATAGCCTCGCTACTGAACGGGACATCAAACTCAAAATCAACTCAGATTTGTCAATATCATTCTCTTAATTAATTTGTCATGTATGGAACGTGCCCGGGGGCGTAATTAACGGCCCTGCATACCTTGCATATTTTCGAATTTTGCGGGAGGACCCACGCGGTCTAGAGGGCCCACATATTAATGCTTGCCCTTCCAGAAAAAAAAAGTTACGGCGCTGTGCACATGAATCTTTTATACTTTGATAGGGGCTTCATATAAAAGATATGTGCAAAATGGCCAAAAGAAGGCTTGATTCTCGTTTGTTCTTTGTTAGGAATTGATATATTTAATAGCACTGAAAGTGTTTAGTTTTCTGACAGTGAGACTAAACGTCACTTGGTAAATTAGTTTGTGCAATTGTTAGTTGTTTGGGTTTGTCAATATTAATAAAAGATGGTGGTTTATGAAGCATTATAATATGCTCGTATTTAATACCTTTGAGCGATACAAGACTTCTCACGAGGATGTAAATAATTGCATATAGTTTTATACGATTTAAGGAGCGGAATAATATATAAATGTGTAAAAGAGAGAGTTGAATAATTATAAGAGTATTCAGTTTAATTGTAACGCTTTTGATATTTATTCATATACATTTGGAGTTTACTATCCAAGTTCCTCAAAACAGCTACAAATGAAATTTTTGTTGTGGTTTTGGTTTAGTTATTTCAATTATATTCAATGTTATATGAAGATGGGTTTGGGTTATGTCCAATTTCTTTGTTCCTATTGACAACACAACATTGCTGCACAAAAAGCATGTAAGTATTTATTTTTTTGAATAATACAATCTTGTTCAGCAGTTCAGTATTTTATTTTTGTTCCCATGTGGAGATGTTTAGAGGCAATTCTGTTCAATGTACCCAGACCATGTTTTAAACATTGTTTTATTGAGGTAACCCAGGAGAGTATTTTCAATTTTCGTCCTACTCAAAATTATGTCTTACGTTATAATTAAAATCATTTGTAGTCTAATACATGTAATGAGATGTGTATGAGATGTACATCTATCTAGGACCAATGATATAGTGTCCTTCTGTGCCGCCACTCTCCCTATAAAGCCAATTCACTCTTGAATTATTTCCTTCCTGAAGAACCCAGAAAGAGTGTTCTGCTGAGAAAGTGAATTTTCTCCGGAGAAATTTTTTCCGAAAACACCTATTACATTTTTGTTCATATCTCATAAATACTGTAAATATTTGAGTATAGATATACCGCATTGTCTTGACACTTAGTCTTCCATTCCAAGCGCTACTATCGGCTGAAGGAATTCCACTCCCTTTCGCTAAGGTTCTCTCGCTTAGCAACAACTGAACCATTATTGGTTCAACGTGTGGGTGTGTAGCGGGTGTGAGCTTTAGTTCACATTTTTGCCACGGCTCAAGACATTTTGGCAGCACTATAGTAATTAAGGCATTATTTTCTCTCTTTGTGGTGTCATTCTTTCACGACTATGTAGTTACGATATGAGACACGAGGAATTCTGTCCGCACAGCAGATAGAAGAAATTTCCAGGACAGCAGTTAGAAGAAATCGCGACTTTAACCTGCGATCAATAAAAAAAGGAAAAAGAAAAAGAAAAACGAAAGGAAAAGGAAAGTCTGTCCACAAGAGAGAAATTTAAGAACGACCTATTACACTGAAAAGAATGTTGACATCACAGAACGACTGACGACGAAACTGTCTTAAGTGTAAACAACCGATTTGGCTGGGGTCCGGATATGTGTTACGGGTGACCAAAATAGGAGACACGTATTTTGGCGTTTGGACCCATACGCAGAAATTTCCGAAATACGGGGCCCCAAAGTGGCCCTACATGCTATAACTAGGAAGCGAATGACGTTACTTGTACACAACCGATTTAGCTGGGGTCCGGATGTGTGTTACGGGAGACCAAGGTAAGAGACACGTAATTTATCGTTTGGGCCCATACGCAGAAATTTCCGAAATACGGGGCCGCAAAGTGGCCCTACCTGCCATAACTAGGAAGCGAATGGCATTACTGGTGCAGAATGTTGGCCTGGGTTGGAATATGTTATAATATATCCAAAGGTATGAGACTTGTGTTTGTTGTTAGGTCCCACAAAAAGGAATGTCGAATGTACAGGGTCCGATATTGGTAGATTTTCAATAAGGCCATGAAGTTGGCGTATGTGGTACCCATGCAATTCTGAACAGATGTTCAGCTGGAACGAGCCGTCGAGGGGGATCTGCTGACCACGAGGGCGTCAACGGAGGGAGAGAATGTTTGCGTTTTTCGCTTGTATTTCTATAGCTAGGATATGTGGAAACCGGGCGGTACACTTTTGTGCAAGAGAGTGAACATTAATATTTAATCGATACGGCTTGTGCTGTCAGGAAACCGGGCTCAGTGGCGGAAGTAAAGTTTGCCGCCCTGTCAGGTTTTGTTGTAAGATAAACTATATGTCTTCGACTTGGGCTAATAATAGCCATATCCGGATCCCAGCCAAACCGGTTGTGTACAAGTAACGTCATTCGCTTTCTAGTTATGGCATGTACAGGGTTTGTATGATAAGTAATGAGACCAGGTCTGGAAACATTGTTTTATTGATCTGATCTGTACAGGGACTTAAAAGCTTTCGAAGTACTCTCCTCTTGCGTCGATGCACTTCTGCAATCCATTTTGGGGTCCCGTATTTCGAAAATTTCTGCGTATGGGCCCAAACGCCAAAATACGTGTCTCCTACTTTGGTCTCCCGTAACACATATCCGGACCCCAGCCAAATCGGTTGTGTTCAGGTAACGTCATTCGCTTCCTAGCTATAGCATGTAGGGTCACTTTGGGGCCCCGTATTTCGGAAATTTCTGCGTATGGGCCCAAACGCCAAAATACGTGTCTCCTACTTTGGTCTTCCGTAACACATATCCGGACCCTAGCCAAATCGGTTGTTTACACTTAAGACCGTTTCCTCGTGAGTTTTCTTGTTACGACGTTACTGGTACTAGAGGTTGTTACGATATAGCTTATTGCTTGGCAGCGTAAAACCGCGTATTTGATTCTGCAACCCTCCCCTTTTACTAGTGACTCAATGTAACCGGCTGCAATTGTATTACTTGAGTACTTAGCCTTATATTGAATATTAACAAATGGGGGGCATGGGAGCAAACAATTCTAAATACGAGTTAATAACACGTTTCTAAATACGAGTCTGATGGAGGGGCATCATTTGAGGAGGAAGCTGGGACAATCCCCCTCCCCCCTGAGTTTGAGATGTATATACATTTTAATCAATAGTATAATAAAAATATACTAAGAAAAATGTAAAACTATATTATCGGAATGTATTCCAATACCTGCCCATATGTATTTACAAACAACTACATGTGCTTCTCCACGAGCATCACCGAGCAGCCAACGAACGCCATCTACGAAAAAGTACGAAGAGGACACGGAGATTCACGAGAAAACCCCTAGAACCCCTCGATAGGCTCCCCTTCCAAATTCGCCTATAAAAGAGCACGTCAAGGGCTAGAAGACATCTGTTCCAGCTGACCATTCCTAACTTTCTCTTCGCGCTGTTCTAGGCAGGAGAGAGTCCCTAACCTTACGTCTGTACTGCTCTAGACAAGAGGTTCCTATCCGTTTCCGCGCTGCACTGGGCAGGAGGTTCCTTTCGTTTCCGCGCTGCTTCGGGCAAGAGGTTCCTTTCGTCTCAGCGCTGCACTGGATAAGAGACACCATCCCACCTCCCCTGTTGCAGAAAGGAGGTTCCTAACCGTCAACCTCAAAGAGCTCCTCGCTGCTACGGGCAGGGAGCCCAAACTCCTACAGAAAGGACTATTATTTAGAGATACCTACTCATTTTAGTAAAGTGTGCATAAAAACTTGTATAGAAGTTTTGATAATAAAAAGGTGAGAGGGAAGAAACAACCCGTGTACAGTCTCCATTTTACATTACAGAATTGCCTCCTCCTCCCCCAAGTAAAGCCTGAAATGATCTTACTGATTCATTGAAAGCGATCTTACATTTCTGAAAGTGTTAAACAAACGCTATCAATATATTTAGTGCTTTCGAGCCTGCTTGTAAGAATAATCGACTTTCTAATTAACAACTAGAACTTAATTAATACTAATACAAGAAACTAGTCAGCTGATTAAAGGATCTCTACGAATTCATTTTCCTGTCATGCAAATAAATAGACCATTATTATTATATCTTGTCTATGAATTACAATTTGCATTGAGTATTGCTAATCCCAATGTTCTGCCGCCTACTACGAAGGAAAAGTAATGGATTTGTCTAGCTAGTTCCTCAGAGTTTACTTTACCTTGCATATTGCTGCTGCCTGTTTAATGTATATGTCACTAAGCAGTGAAATGTGTTTGCTTATATATTGAATAGTATTGAAGAATGTATAGTAATTTGAGTAATCTTATATATAAAAGAGAACGCACAAATCCTTTGTTCCCTCATCACGCTAATACGGCTGAACCAATTTCTTTCATTTTTGGGGGGTTATTAGGATTTGGACCCTAGATGGTTTTTATCATATCACTTTAATTTTCAATTACCAGTGTCTTGAGATAATTGACCATTCAAGTGTCCATAACGTACAAATCCTTTGTTAGTTCATCATAGGTAAAAATAAACGTATTTATATGCAACCCGCATGACCGTGTCACTCGGCGGGTTAACATAAATGACAGGCGATATAATGTTAACATTTACTGCAATCTACTATGGTTTTTATCATATCACTTGAAAGCGAAAAAGTAAAAATTATCTAAGTAACAACGTTTATTGCGTTCCGGGGTGACCGCAGCGAAGCGGGGTGGGTTAACATAAATGACAGGCGATATAATGTTAACATTTACTGCAATCTTCTATGGTTTTTATCATATCACTTGAAAGCGAAAAAGTAAAAATTATCTAAGTAACAAAGTTTATTGCGTTCCGGGGTGACCGCAGCGAAGCGGGGTGAACGCTGCTAGTACTCAATATATTATGTTACCAGCAATATACACAAGTTACACATAAGTGAAATGAAAACGAAATCTTTCAGTATAACGTCCCATGTTTATGGCCTCTTGACTAAGGGAGACGATCATAACAATTATGCTGGAATAATTGATGGAATGAGAAAGTGGGAGGAAACGTGAGTGTCCCCGAGAAAATTCACGGATATGATGTTATCTACCATAAGCTATCTTGGCCGGGTGTCGAACCAAGGTCCCCACACACTAGAGGTAAGCGCTCTGTTACTGAGCCACCGTGCCCCCCCCTCCAATACACAAGTTATACAGTTCCGTCACTAAAGATTAGTTTTTTTTGGGGGGGAGTAGTAGTATGTTGATGTAAAGATTTTTTTGACACGGAGCGGGGTGGACGCCTTCCCCGCTGGTCTAGTGACTAGCGCGTGCACCTTCTGTGTTCCGGGTTCGTTTCCTGGTGGGAAAGTCTTTAGAATTTTAACTATCCTGGATATGTTTAAGATCGTGTCATTGTCCGCTTTAGGAGCTCCTCCGTGGAGTGGGAGATCCGAGTTCGATTCCCGGCGAGAGTTCATGTGGTTCAAATTCCACGTTAATCACTAACTCCACGTCTCACATAGCCTCGCTGCTGAACGGGACGTTAAACTCAAACACAACTCAACGACAACCCTGTCCGCTTTGGTAAGGGTTTAAAAAAAAGTGTACGAGGAAAACTTGAGTGCTTCGTAAACTGAGGGATAATCGGTTGCTTTTGTTTTTAATAAAAGGAAAAACATGTGCTCAGTGGTAGAGCATTTACCTCTGGTGTTTCGAGTCCCTGGTTGCATCCCCGGCCAAGGAAGTTTGTGGTGAACAACATCATGTACGTGGGTTCTCTACGGATACTCCTGTTTCTTCCCACATCATCATTCTACCGATACTTTCATTATCACTCCTTTATCTTAAACATCCCGTCTCTCTTACCCTAACATTCATAATCATGGGACGATAAACTGTAAACTTTCATTTCATTTTTCCACGTGTAACGCATGTTTCATGACATCCGGGCTACACGTGTTACACTCGATCACAGGTGTGTTCTGATCACCGGTATTGACTGCTGTCGAATCACGGATCACGAAGTTTATGATTCGTTCCGTCAGTAAATATTGGAATCTTTTTTTAGAAGAAATGGTTTATTGATGCAACAATTCTTTTGGCACGGGGACACGATGTCTCACTGGCAGAGTGCTTATTTCTTGTGTGTAACATCCTTGGTTCGATCCCAGGCTAAATAAGTTTGAGATGGAAAACATCGTTCGTGGGTTTGGCCAGTCCACTAATTCTTCCATCATTACTCACTTGCCTAAATCATCCGTCTCACTTAGCCTAACTAGCATAAATTTGGGCGAAAAACTGAAATATTTCATTTCATTTCATTTTTCCCATGTGTATGACCAGTGGCGGCGATTAGGGGGGCAAGAGGGGGCAGTTGCCCCCGTACTTTTTTGAAGTGACCCCTTAATGTATATAGTTTCATTTGGAAATGTCAAGTTTTAGAAAAAAAATGGTGTCATATAATATTTGCCGTGCGTTTTAATTGCAATTCAAAGCAATTAATATTGCAATTGCATAATTCTTTTAATGTAATAGAATGTGCTAGTAGTATTTACTGTCTTTCATTTTCTAAGAGTAATAACACACCTTTAAGGGCATGTATGGAATCTCATAGATATAAAAGTTGTTCATTAATCCCCTAGTTTTAATATAACTTACACAAAACAAGCCTCGTTATTCATTACTATGATGGATATTATTCTTTCTGTTTATTTGTTTAGCAAATTTGTTATTAAATAATCTGATCACACAATTTTCCAGACAGAGTTTTAAGATGTTCATGAGCAAAGAATCAAGCCTCTTCTTACACTTTCGTTGTTTAAGAGTAGAAAGGGCTAGTACCGGTACGTACTTGCATTGCTCTTGTCAATTTACTTAATAAAATATGAAATGCAATATACGTTATTTTAATTGAAAAATATGGTATCCTATTCATTATACAACTTTTCGTCAAACAGTGTTAGAAACAACCAGGAAAACTAACATTGATATACAAATATTCAAATCATGTCTTGCCCCCTCATTTTTAACGTCCAATCGCCGCCACTGTGTATGACGATGTTTCACAATCTCCGGGCTACATCGGGTTACTCCGTGTCTGGGTCGTTGGTGTGTTCTAATAACTGGTATGACTGGTGCTGGATCATGGATCACGAATCACGAAGTTTGTTACTCGTTCCGTCATTAAAGTTTAGATTTTTTTTTTTTTTGGAAGTAGTGGTTTGTTGATGTAACACTTCCTTTGACACATTTTTTGTTAATACATTTAGGTCTACTAAGATCATTTACCTTTTCTCTACAACCACAATTTCCGGAGAATATAATTTGCCTTCTATATCAATTTTTACTATTTAACACTAACAGTGAGATTCCTTTTAATTCATTTAAAATTGCAATAAAATCTTTTTTTGTGCTGTAGGACACTAAAAGCCAAATCAAAGACAGCAACGAAGCCCTAGAGCTGAATAGTACCCACCGGATTATGGCGTATGCTGATGTAAATATCATACGAGATAATACGAGAACACACACTCACTCACTCACACTCACTCTATGGCCTATGGAACCCGGAGGTTCAATGCCGCGTTCACAAAAACTCTCCACTGACTTCTATCCTTAGCTAACTGCATCCAGTTTCCACTTTGTATTCAAATCTCTGCGAGATCCATCTTAATATTGTCCTCACATCTGCGCCTAGGTCTTCCTAATGGTCATTTTCCGATTGGTCTCCCAGTCAAGACTTTGAAGGCGTTTCCACTTTCTTCCATCCTAGCTACATGACCCGCCCACCTAAGCCTCCTAGACTTGACGACCCTAACAATGTTGGGTAAACCATATAAATTATGTAGTTCCTCGTTATGAAGTTGATAATACGAGAACAACATAAATAAATGCAGAGGTCTTATTAAACGCTTGCAGGGACATAGGTTAAGAACTAAATGCACAGAAAGTTAAATACATGGAAGTTTATCGGGATCATAATGTTGCAAAGTATGGATGCGTTAAAGTATGAAATAGTACTTTCGATAAAGTGCATAGTTCCAAATATCTAGGATCAATATTAACAGATCATTGTATGTCGAATAAAAGCAGGGAATTCGTGTTGTTATTCTGTTCAAAATTATTTGTTGTCGCGAATCCAGTCAAGGAATTTGAAGCTAAAAATGTATATAACCATAATCATGACTGTTGTACTAGATGGTTACAGAACGTGGTCGCTTACCTCTGAGATGAGAACGTAAATTGAAAGTATTTGAGAACAAGATCCTGAGATAAATATTTGGACTCAAGAGGAACGGACATGGGCAGGTTATGTAGCCAGAATGGATGGAAGTAAGAATGCTTT
Organism: Thermobia domestica; assembly: GCF_964235325.1. Lineage (NCBI taxonomy): Eukaryota > Metazoa > Arthropoda > Insecta > Zygentoma > Lepismatidae > Thermobia > Thermobia domestica. The sequence continues at coordinate 43,014,648 of NC_137456.1, forward strand.
CAAAGTTTTAACTGAGAGTCCAATCGAAAAAACGATAATTAGGAAGACCTAGGCAAGGGCGCCGATCCTGAGGGGCCGGAGGACCTGAGCCCCCAATTCTCATGTGGGCCCCCATGTATTTTTATGAATACGTATTTTTATATGTATTTTTTATGAATTATATGTATTTATGAATTAAATGTATTTTTTGTGAATATACAATATTTGTTATAATTTGAATTCAATTTGTCTTAAAATCCTCATATATGCGTACTTTGACCCTAGTCTGCAACCAAATACACATCTGAATGGGACCTCCCAAAGTTACAGAGAAATCGGCGCTCTTGGACCTAGGCGCTGATGGGAGGACAGCATTAAGATGGATCTCGCGGAAATAGGAATATTAATTAATTAGAAACGACCCAGCTGGTTAAGCACAGAAGTCAATGGAGGCTTTTATGAAGGTTGCATTGAACCTTCGGGTTTCATAGGCCATAGAGTTAGTTAGAGTCTCTAATCACTTTCTAGCATTTCAAACAGATTTCGACCGTGACCGAACATCATGAACTTCTCAACACACGTGTAACCTATATTTTGACACATAATATTTTTTATTTTCTTTTTTTCTTCTATGATTTTTGTAACATAACAAGAGCTTATGCATTCATGCACAATGTCTGGAATAATGTAACATGCAAACTTGCGTGAAGTCGGAAACAATAACTGCTATTTCTAAGCAAAGAATAACTGCAAATGTGTAGGAATGCTTTTGATTATTAATGGATATATCAGGGAGCAGCACGTTTGTTTTCATCATACCAGTTTGGAAGCGGTATGATCTTGGTTTAAAAGTTCATATTATATTATTCGCAACATAGAATGAGAAACGTCCGATGAAATATAAAATATTTTAGGTTAGGGTTAAATTGTTCACTCAATAGTATGGGGGGGGCCGCGGTGGCTCAGTGGTAGAGCGTTCACATCTGGTGCATGGGGTCTCGGGTTCAAACCCTACTCCCCCAAATGAACTTTGTGGTGGACAAACACCGTGTGCGTGGATTTTTTCGGGGTTCTCCCGTTTCCTCCCACTTTCTTCATTCCACCATTTCATTCATTTCTCATAATCACCGTCTCCCTTAGCCTAACACAAAATGAACATGAGCGTTTCACTTTTGTTGCCTAACACACACTGAGAAAAAAAAATGTAGGTGGCATACTTAAAAACGTAGGTTACATTCGTAATTCCTGTAGTTTCTGGACTTAACGTACAACCGTATATAACATCCTGCAGCAAACGTATAGCTGAAAAAGTATGTATTATACGTACTGTCTGCACAAGTGCAATGACGTCATTCGTGTGACGTTATCTGCAGTAACAAGTATATACGGAGGTAATATCTAGCTTTGTGACGTCAGGGTCGTATGTAGCATGTGGGTTAATAATGACGACATACACTGATTATCAGGACGGAGCATGATTTCAAGAAGTATGCAATATACGTTCTGTACGTATGTTTCTTGCGTTCAACCCCGAGACAGCATCTATATTGTACTTGTGCCCCATACGTACGACTAGATACAGTATACGTATTGTACGTATGTATTATACAGATTTTCCTTATGTCGCACACAGCTTGTCCAGATACAGCATACAGAATATCCGTATGCACCATACAGAGTGCATATATGTAGCTTACAGACTGTCTGCATGCAGCATATAGATTATACGTATGTCGTGTACAGGTTGGCCATATGTAATGTATAGATTGGATGTATATAGCTAATAGGTTGTCCATATGAAATATACAGATTTTACCTGTATCGAATACGTATTGCCTTCTTGTAATGTATGGATCGGACATATGCAGGATCTAGAGTGTACGTATAGTGCACCATTATTAAAGTGCTGCAACATACTGCAAAGTGCATGATACATTCTTACTGTAATGTTGTCAAATATTGTTTTACTCTGTATGAAAACAAAAATAGCTTAAAATATGGTTGATCTCCTTTGTGCCAATAATAATAAAATTAACAATACTACACTTTTCAAATCTTAGTTTGGAGCAGTGAAACTGTCCAAAGAAATGTATTTACCTGCAGGGTGTCCTATAAGTTTGGGCTTCCTGCTAATTCGTTGGAAAGCTACTGCAAAATCAAGTGTTGAAAAGTGACACAAGCGTTAATTTTAAAATTATGGGCACAAAGCAGGGGCGGATCCAGGACGGACTTCTGGGGGGGGCGGTCGGCGGTAATACTGCTACTTTTAAGAGCTCCAAACTTGTTATGGATGGGTTTATTTATATATAAAATAAGAAAGTTTCCTCTTGTGGGGGAAGGGCGATCGCCCCGATCGACCCCCTCTGGATCCGCCCCTGGCACAAAGGAGGTTAACCATATATTAAACTATTTTCGTTTCCATACAGAGTAAATCAATATGTGATATATTACTGTAAGAATTTATCATATGGTTTGCAGTTAGTTAGTTGCAGCACTTCAATAATAATGCAAAATGCACAGCCTTATACAATCCTATATACAAACTCAAACAAGATTTACGTACAATCATTTATTAAGCTGTTATCATCCATTGCTTGTACGATATAAAGATTATTTTACCTCATTCTTTTCCTTAATAGCATCTTCTACTAAAGTGCAGTTGTTACCACAAGAGGCCTGAATAGAATTTTCCAGAAATAACTTCTCTGTACATTTTAATTAACAGGTATGTCTTTTTTTTTTTAAATGTCGCAATAATTAAAAGTGTGGTGTCAGCCGGAAACGTATTTGCTTACAATATGATTCCTACTCAGTACTCGCCATTAAAAATGCAACACCAAGAAGGAGACTGGGTAGATGCGCCAAAGTTCCCAGGCCGATACCTAATAGTAAGTGCAGAATACTCTTAAACGTCCGCTGTATTCGCTGTGTGACAGCGGAGGCGTTGTGCAGCCATCGACTAAACATATTTATTCTTCCCTGCTATAGACATTCTGCAAATTTGGACTTTCCTGGGTGCATCCTTCTTAGTGCAACATTTTAAGGAAAGAGCAATTTAACAGTCTCATACATTGCTTAAAGAAAGAGCAATGATTCTCAGAATTACTCGGAAGATATATATACACAATAATTTAAAACGGTTATTTCAAACTTTGCAATTCAAAGCACGAAAAGAACTATAGATAAAGGAACACTGATTTTAGCCAAATAGTAATTAGTAAACTCAATCACACTCAGTACCATTAGTTGCTTGGTGTTATCCGTAAGTCAGAGATCACGGTATCTCATTTCGTGTAGATTTTTGCATTTGTTTAACGCTAAAAATGTATTTTATCGCTAATTGAACCCAGTACCATATATATACCGACAGGACGTACCTTAGTCACAAGAGGTGACATGAGTGAAACACTAAACTATTCGATTGACACCTGCGGCCTTGTCAACACTAGAGAAAGTTACAAAGTGATTAAGTAAATACGGAACATAGTTCATACAAAGTATAGCGATGTATGAAGTCTCCGTTTCACACGACTTGGATAAAGGATACATCTGAAATAGCAACAAAGAAATATATAATGATTTCTCTGGATAATTTGGATTAGTCCAGAATTCGAACACACACGCGCTGGTAAGTCCAACATTTTTTTTTTACTTCTTTCTTCGGATTCCCAATAAAGTTGACTACTGAAAAGCTGAGTTATAGATTCTGTATTAAAACACCACCTTCGCTAGACATGTTCAGTATACACATTGTCTTACATACAGAACAATACATTAGTTATTAATGCATGTCTGAAATAATAGTGCTTCGTATAGAATTTTACTTCATCCAATCGCAATAGCACAAAGATAAAAAATATTGCGAGGGATAATGTTCTTATTACAGAGAAAAAGAATTAAAATGACTTAACATTAACAATCATTTTCTTTAAACAGAGATAATATTTTATTATAATTTATGGAAGAAAGAAATAATTTGTAGTACAGTATCTTTATTAGGGTTATATATTCGTACAAAATAATGTAAGTACAACTGAGTCTGTCTTCAGAAAAGGCGTACTTTTAGCCACAACCTACACTGCTTCTTTTGACTGTCTTTCAAGCGGAATCCTGGTTTGATGCACGAAATACCTGCAACAAAAATCAGAAAATATTTAAAATGTTATATTCAGTGTGCTTAATTTGGTTGTACTTAACAATACAAAGTATCTTAACATTTTTGAGATTAAATGGACAAAATCTGTTCGGTCAGGTATGGACTTTTGGGTTGCACGTAGAAAAACTATGAAGTGTTTATTGATGCTGAACAACAACTCAAAATGTATTACCATTCAAAAGTAAGTGGGTACCCAAATGGTGTTCGGGCTACCATGGCGTACCTAATGTCTGTATTTTTTAGATATATGAAAATATATGTCTCTAAAATGTAAGGAACTGACATCTGTTTACCGAAAACCTCAACTCGGTAAGCCTTATGGATATCGAGATATGGGAAAATAAAGAGCGACACTACAGAACTGTGGAGTTTGCGTACTAGATGGTGCAGTTTCGGAAACGTAATTACGAGGGCTTACAACAACCTCAAAAGTAGTTTCAATTAAATACACTACACACACGCCCTGATGGGGGTTTTCGGGTACCATGATATTCCCAGAACTCTCATTTCTAAATATTCTAAAATATGTCTTAATAACGTTTTAAAGAACGTTAGAGGTGTGTGTTTACCGAAACCGCAAGTCGGTACGCCTAACAGTTACCGAAATATGGTGAAATAAAAAGCGACACCATAGGTACGTGGAGCTTGCATATTAGACAGTACAATTTAGAAAATTAATTAAAATATGACTATCAAGATATTGTCAAATAAAGGGAGGATCCATATAGTTATGGGGTTTTCGTGTTAGGTGGTAAAATTTCCGAAACCGGTCATGTAAAGTTAATAAGCATCAGTAGCAATTTCATCTTAAAATAATTAGGTATTTCCATGGAGTTTAAGAACATCATGGGGTCTACCAAGATTAAATTTTAAAAGTTTTGTAAAATATATTTTGACATTTGTAAGGAGTATTAGAAATATGTATTTACCTAAAAGTTCCAGCTAGTACATCTAGCAGCTAGAGAGACATCATACAATAAAAGCGTATTAGATCTTGAAATTTCAGAAAATAATTATTGATCCTAACAAAAGTTAAATAAGATGGTACTTTTATGGGTTAAGTGAGTACCTCAGACTCGTCAGTACAATTTCGATCGAAAGATTAATTCAGCTCTAAATTTTCTTTGGACAATTCCAAGCGTTCATCGGGCTCTGAAATAAAGTGAACATTTTTTGTCAATATCTAATATAGCAAGCGAGATATAAGGAATTATGCATTTTATGACGTCGTAAAAATAGAGACCCACATGGATTTGTACTTTTGAGTATTTGCTGTAAGAAGAAGAAATTTCAGAAAACAACCGTATATACCTTAATAGACAATTAAATGGGCGAGGGCACGATGGCTTAGGGGTAGAGTGCTTACCTCTAGTGTATTGGGTTCTTGGTTCGATCCACGGTCAAGTCAGTTTGTAGTGCACATCGTATTCGTGGGTTTTCTCGGGGTACTCTCTTTCCTCCCACCTTTGCATTCCATCAATTCTGTCAACAACATTCACTTGCTTTAATCATAATCTCCCTGAGACTAAAATGCATAATCGTGGGTCGCTACACTGAAATATTTCCTTTTATTTAATTTTAAAATTAAATAGGGAGTTAAGTATGATCGTATCTCTACAGGTTAAGTGAATACTCCAATAGTTTCTGCAAAAAAAAGATTAGTTAAATACCCTACCACTAAGCTACTGTGTCCCCGCCCACTGAATTGTCTATTAAGGTATATACAGTAGTTTTCTGAATTTTTTTCTTATAGGAAAGAGCCAAAAGTACAAATCCGTAAAGATCTCTATTTTTACGTCATAAAATATATAATTCCTTATATCTTGGTTACTATCTTAGATATTGACAGCGAATTTTCATTCTTTTGCACAGCTCGATGAACCCTTGGAATTGCCTGAAGAAAACCTAGGACTGAACTAATCTTTCGATCGAAATTGTACTGAGGTACTCATTTAACCCATAGAAGTACCATCTTATTTAATTTTGTTGCCACCAATAATTGTTTCCGAAATTTCAAGATCTCGTACGCTTTTATTTCACAGTGTTTCTCCAGATGTTAGATGTACTAGCTGGAAGTTTTGGGTAAACACATATTTCAAATACTGTTTACAAATGTCAGATTATATTTTCAAAAGCTTTTAAAATTTAATTTTGGTAGACTCCATGATGTTCTAACACTCCATGAAGATATCTAATTACTTTAAGATGAAATTGCTACTGGTGTTTATTAACTTTCCATGACCGATTTCGGAAATTTTAGCATCTAACACGAAAACCCCTTAACTGTGTTGGTCCTCCCTTTATTTGACAACATCTTGATAGCCGTTAGTCATATTTTAATTCAATTTCCGAATTGTAGCGTCAAGTATGCAAGCCCCACATACCTATAGTTTATTTTCCCATACCTCGGTATCCATAAGGCTTACCGAGTTGCAGTTTTCAGTAAAAAAAATCAGTTCTTTACATTTTAGAGACATGTATTTCCATATATCTAAAACGCAGAAATTAAGTACCGCATTGGAACTCCATTGGAGTACTCACTTACTTTTGCATAGCAGGGTAAAAACGCCAGTGGTTCTCACTTTAAGGTTGAAAACATACTATTTTGTCTCTTCTCTGAGCATCGTGAATCTGTCGGAGCTGTACCATAGTTGGAAAGACTCACTGATCCTTCCTATAATGACCATGTAGTTAGAATTAAAAAAGGAGTAGCCGTTGGAGGAAAAACAATATTTTAAAATCCTTGCACCAGTAGTCGTCACCTTAAAATCAAAATGTTCCAGTAGTAGTCAGGATTTTCTACCAGTGTTCGTCACTCAAATAACTTGACATAATTTATTCAAAAACGCACTGTGTATCAGTTTAGGGTTAAGAATACAATATAAAGTAGTAAGCTTAATAACTTTGCATCACTTTTAGCACTCAAGAAATAAAATAAAAACGTTTTTACATACTTTTTAAAGCAATTTCAGAGAGAAAAATGTTAACTGAATTCAAAAGTTAACTGTATATCACTTCCACGTTAAGAGTACAATAATAAATACTATGTTTAATAACTATACGTCACTTTAAACTCTCAAGAATGAAAATAAACGTTTGTACATACATTTTAAAAACAATCTGAGAAACAAAATAAGTTAACTGAATTCAAAATTTAATTATACATCACCTTAAGCTTGAGAATACACTATAAAATACAGAGATTAATAAAAAATGAAATCTTTAAGTTTAACGTCCCACGATTATGCCGGTTAGGCTACAGGAGACGGAGATAATGAGAAATGAGTGGAATGGTGGAATGAAGAAAGTGGTAGGAAACGGGAGAACCCCGAGAAAACCCACGAGCACGGTGTTTGTCCACTACAAAGTCCACACGGCGCGAGTTGGGATCGAACCAGGGACCCCAAACACCGGAGGTTAACACTCTACCACTGAGCCACCGCGCCCCCCTGAGATTAATAATAATGCATTACTGAAGAATGAAAACAAAAATGTTTTAGCTACCTATATTGTATTTACATGTTACCGGTATTTCTCATTAACTTTTTTTTTTTTTGATACCTCATGATCAAGTGTAGGGATGCGCAAGAGAAAAGATTTGAGATTGTCTCCTCTCGAAAAGGTGCCGCGAAAGTTATGTCTCGTCTCGAAAACTGGATCCGTTTCTATTGGAAGAGCTCTATCTCGTCTCGAATTTCGTAACAAAAATTCTGTCTCGTCTTGTCTCGTGCGCATCCCTAATCAGGTCCATAGCCAAAAACTTCATTTCGGAGGGGGTTCGATAGGGCTTTGGGATATCCGAATTTAGATATAGATAATCGATATTGACAAACTATCGAAACTTGTTCGAAATATCGAAAAATACAGCAATATCGAAATATAAACAATATCAAAAATCGAAAATATAGAAATATGAAAGAGATCAAAAATATGGATATATCGATCAAAAATGGATATATGATCTTGGAATACGATTTGGTGGAATAATGAGGGAGAAAAATAATCATTGATTAAATATTAAATTGAAAAGAAATAAGAGCCTGACGCTCAAATACTTATCTATCCGGCACCCATCTTGATCCCCATAAAATATCATGAAGTGCTTCATTGATTCTAAACCCAATAATAGTAATAGTAATTTAACAACAAACACAGAATATATAATTTACGCACCTTGAAATGTAGAAATTAATGATTGTAATCCCCAGCTTTCCAATAGACGTTTGATTTCTCCAAATGAAGATTCGGATATCTTGTTTCTTCTCAAGCAATAATGGGTTACAATAATCAGTTGCAGTCCAAAGCCAAGTCACTAAGTTAAGCATGAAAATAAAGAATTCATTAGTTAGATGCATACAAAATCCTACGCATATAAATCCGAATCTACTTGTATTAAATTGTAAATTTAAACAAACTAAATTATACTACTTTGGAAAGCGTCTCCAAATATAATGTTTTCATTCTAAAGTGAAGGAATTTTTAAAATCGGATGACCCGTTTGCGCTGTACACTCGCTATGCGTCCAATGTGAAATGAAAATGCAACATTGCCATTTACCTGGAGCCACAATGTAAGTGAGTGAAGTTACTGTCTTTTACGCTAACATGTCGATGGCCAGCCCCCGTTTCAAACAGTAACTTCATTCACTTATGTTGTGGGTCCAGGTAAATGACAACGTTGCATTTTCATTTAAAATTGGGTGCATAAAGAGTATACAGCACAAACATCTCGTCCAATTTTTTTTAAAAAAGTGTTCACTTTAGATTGAAAACGTCATATTTCGAGATGTTTTTCCTCTTACATTTTGTTGTAACTCTGATAATAACAGAGTTATCCTATGTCAGGGAACGTTTGAGACATCCTGTATACATCATAAGAAGTTCCTTTCTAAATTCTACACGGATGTGGTTTCATTGAATGTGAGGTGGGTGATACACATTAGGCCTTTTGGGAGTACGTCACACGGACGACCGTAATTTTGTGTTCAAAATTTTTATGAATTGATGGGATATGTGATACATATGGCCACGGACTAGAATTTTCTCAGTATGTCAAATATGCAATCAGATTTCATGCAGCTTAATTTGGTGAAAAGCTATTGCCAATTGAACGTTACATTTACCTCTTTCTTGCAGATGTTGAACCATGCCGTTAGCACGTGAGGAATGGATCGAAATAATCAAACTGTGGGGCGGGAGGAGTATATGTGCAGTGGTTGCCGATTGCAGTCATCCACAATGTGACTCTGTGTCACATGTTTCAGTGTCACAGTAATTAACTAAATTTGAGAAGACGGGGACATTCGTGAACATACATCGTAGCGGTTCAAACTCGCGGAACCTTTTTCCTTCCCCATTTTGAAGCGGTACATGAAAATGCCATTTTCTCCATGTTTGCCTGCGCCGATTTTGAAAATTCCTTCACTAATCGATTTCTCTCGTCGAGTACTACAAGAAACAGTTAAAATCTCGCGGGCCCTTTTTTCTTCCCCATTTTGAACTGATACATGAAAATGCGATTTTCTTCATGCTTGCCTGCGCCGATTTTGACAGTTCTTCACTAGTCAATTTCTCTCGTCGAGTACTACAAGAATCAGTTAAAATCTCGCGGTTCTTTTTCATTCCCCATTTTGAACCGGAACATAAAAACGAGATTTTCTCTATGTTTGCCTGCGCCGATTTTGAAAATTCCTTCACTAATCGATTTCTCTCGACGAGTACTACAAGAATCAGTTAAAATCTCGCGGAACCTTTTTCCTTCTCCATTTTGAACCGGTACATGAAAATGCCATTTTCTCCATGTTTGCCTGCGCCGATTTTGAAAATTCCTTCACTAATCGATTTCTCTCGTCGAGTACTACAAGAAACAGTTAAAATCTCGCGGGCCCTTTTTTCTTCCTCATTTTGAACTGATACATGAAAATGCGATTTTCTTCATGCTTGCCTGCGCCGATTTTGACAATTCTTCACTAGTCAATTTCTCTCGTCGAGTACTACAAGAATCAGTTAAAATCTCGCGGTTCTTTTTCATTCCCCATTTTGAACCGGAACATAAAAACGAGATTTTCTCTATGTTTGCCTGCGCAGATTTTGAAAATTCCTTCACTAATCGATTTCTCTCGACGAGTACTACAAGAATCAGTTAAAATCTCGCGGAACCTTTTTCCTTCTCCATTTTGAACCGGTACATGAAAATTCCATTTTCTCCATGTTTGCCTGCGCCGATTTTGACAATTCCTTCACTAATCGATTTCTCTCGTCGAGTACTACAAGAAACAGTTAAAATCTCGCGGGCCCTTTTTTCTTCCCCATTTTGAACTGGTACATGAAAATGCGATTTTCTTCATGCTTGCCTGCGCCGATTTTGACAATTCCTTCACTAGTCGATTTCTCTCGTCGAGTATTACAAGAATCAGTTAAAATCTTGCGGCCCTTTTTTCTTCCCCACTTTGAACCGGAACATGAAAATGAGATTTTCTCTATGTTTGCCTGCGCCGATTTTGAAAATTCTTTCAGTAATTTATTTCTGTTGTCGAGTACTATAAGAATCAGTTAAAATCTCGCGGGCCCTTTTTTCTTCCCCAAGCCAATATTTTTGTATATTTTGAATGTATTCAAGTATGGAACAAAAGTATTATATAATTCCCTTAGTAGGTTTCTCAACTTCATATTTTTCAACTTAAATTTTATTTATTTTAATTATTTATTTTCTTGTGACTCAATATTTAATTGCAATCGTTCATTGGGGAGAAGGGTGGCCATTCTCAAATATATAAATATAGTATTCTTAAAATTTATGTGTTCTCGTACTATTAGTTTCTTCCACTAGACCTGGAAATTGAAAAATTAATACCTGGAAAACCTGGAAAATTCAGGGAAATTGAGTTCCATATTTATGTATGAACACTGCTATTTACAATTTTTTTTTCGAATAGGGAGAACTGTACAAAAGGGTGTTTTGGGAATGGTATAACAATAGGTTTCTGGGAGTGTTGTTCGAAATGAAATCTTTAAGTTTTACGTCCCACTATTATGCTGGCTAGGCTAAAGATAACGGGGTGTTGTTCGGTGGGGGTCAATGTTGCCAATTTTGGGTAAAGTCGCTAAATAAGGGGAATTCGACCTCAACGATAGCGTAGGTTGACCATAAAATTTTCAGTTAAAAACGGGACAGGTTCTTGCAACCCTAGACTTTTAGATCTACCTTTGTTCTTATCAGTGCCTAGATATCAGATTTCCTCCTCTCTCTCTTTGTTACAGAGCGGGTACTTATGAAAAAGGAAAGACACGTTGAAATTTGTTCAACACACAACCAACTGCTAAAACCTCTGCTGCCTTTCGAGCAGTACTGCGAACTATAGAGTATGTTTAATATAGGGAATTTCAGTTCAATTTTTGCCTCTTTGTTATTATTAATTATTAACACTTTTAAAAGGAGTAAAGATACTGGGTTTGTTATTTACTTCTTTCATTTACATAGAACGGGACGAATACTACTTTTTCCATCTACTGACGGGACAGCCGGGACACCCACTAAAACGGGACTGTCCCGGTCAAAACGGGACGTATGGTCGCCCTACGATAGCGACAAAAAATATTTTTTTCCGATTGGAGACTTTTTTGGGTGATTTTTAAATGACGATTTACCTACTTACACATTTAGCGACTTTTTGCTCCAAACAAAATGTTCATCTGTAGAGAAGCATTATTAGTTCAAAACAGTTTTTACGTTCTTTTTTTCTGTTTGTTTGTTTTAATCAGCGCAACTGATGAAGAGTTTGGAAATACAGCATACTCACTGCCCCACAATCCTGCATTGTTATGTTACCCTTGCCCTCTAACGAAGAACAACTACAAACTTGATGTCCTTTAGTTCGCAGAGTTTCCGTTGAGAAACACACGTAATACATCATTACCGATAGCAACAAGATTAGCTATAGATTGCGTGAATAAAGGCGAAGAAGATGTTTGTTATATTTGTCCTTTGGGGTCTTTTAATTATTCTGCACTTTTTCTTTTACAAAAAAATTGCTTAACGTAAGTACTGTAGTGTTAATTATTTCGGAACTATTTTGACCACAATATGAACAAAAGTACCCGAAACAACCTGAAATGATCCCTGAATTAAAGGATTGGTTGTGCCCTATTTACAAAGATGTGAGTAGAACCAGCGGCGCAAATCTGTCTTCAACATTGGGGGGGGGGGGGGTAAGACCGTTACCATACTTTTTTTGGCGATGTCCAAAATGCTTATGAAGTTGAAAAACAATGTTGTGGAGGATCAGAGTTGTCTTCAGCGTTGGGAGGCTGCAGATTTGAGGCTTATTCTGGGGGACATCTATTTTATCTCACGTTCCTTTGTAGCAATCGGACAAAAATAATCAAATTTCTCCCAAAAAACATTTCAAATCGGATTATTGGGGAGAAGTCCCCCTCAGTTCCAAGATTGGAGGGGACATGTATCCGTCATCCCCCCCCCCACGGATTTGCGCCAGTGAGTAGAACATATTGTTTAGTTTACATCTACAACTTTAAAACAATGCTTATAGACAATGAATTTCTCTATTATTTTTTATAGCGACTTTTCACCCAAAATTGGAGTCGTCATATCCCGTTTCGCAAACTTATTGCCAACATTTTGGAAACTGGTTGCGAAGAGAGCTACAATGGATGAGTCGAGTTATTTCGTCGCTTCCGCTGTGAACCTAAGTACAAGATTCCAAAGAGATTAAGAAAAAATGAAATGAAACCTTTGAGTTTTACGTCCCACAGTTATGCCGGTTAGGCTAAAGGAGACGCTGATGATAAGCAATGAATGAAATGGTGGAATGAAGAAAGTGGAAGGAAACGGGAGAACCCCGAGGAAACCCACGCACAAGGTGTTTGTCCATCACAAAGTTCATTTGACGGGGGCTGGGATCGAACCCGGGACCCCAAGTACCGGAGGTGAACGCTCTACCACTGAACCACCGCAGCTCTTAAGAGATTAAGAGTCACAAACATAGTCACTTTCAATTTTGTAATATATATAGGTCTATATATTGCATCACTGACTAATAACTAAAATCCTTGGATTGTATATATAAAAGTCGCCCCCTGCCCGTAAAAAGCTTCATTCGAACTCGGAATCGAACAATTGCATCTGTAAAACAGTGCTGATTTGATTTTAACGTTCCTTTCAGCAGCAAGGCTGTATGAGACGTGGACCTACAGATTAACGTGGAATCCGAACCACATAAGCTCCGGCCGGGAATCGAAAAAATGAAATGAAATCTTTGAGTTTTATGTCCTACGGTTATGCCGGTTAGGCTAATGGAGACGGTGATGAGTAATGAATTAAATAGTGGAATGAAGAAAGTGGGAGGAAACGGGAGAACCCCGAGAAAACCCACGCACACGGTGTTTGTCCACCACAAGGTTCACTTGGCGGGGCTGGGATCGAACCCGGGACCCCAAGAACCAGAGGTGAACCTTCTACCACTGAGCCACCGCGGCCCCCGGCCGGGAATCGAACCCGGGTGTCCCACGCCAAAGGCGTGTTCACTAACCACTTAGCCACGAGGGAGCTCATCTATAAGGCAGTGTAAGCAAACAAAAAACGCACACTGGATGTTTGCGCAACTGAGGATCAAAACATTCTCAATGGAGTATGAGAAATAGTTAACGCCAATCAAAGTGTGCTTTTGCTTATTTATTACTTCGTTAATACTTAATTCCTTCTAGAAATAGTGAAACTATACTATGAAGAAACACTAATAAACTAATAACAATTACGTTGTATTTCTTACCACACCACGACCATTTTTACCACCCATAGAATTTGAACCTAGTACTATACTGCATTAGTCACGCCGTAACGAAAGATGAAATTCAAACACCTGGCACTCGTAGCTGTTGAAGCTGTGTTGTAGCTACCTGTATATCACGCGGCCTGCGTTGGTACTCCTCAACATAAATACCTCACAGCCCAAAGCCAGGAAACATCACAGACAGAAGACAGGGGCACAAGCAGTGCCTGACACTTCACGAACTCTAAACCCGCCAAGACTCAACTCAACATGACCTTCAATTACGTTCTAGAAACCAAACCAATGCTAAGGCACAAACTTACCAACTTCCTATATGAAAACACAAGAAAAAAATCTAACTTTTTTGGTTCCAAAGTGATGACATAACAATAATACTAAAAAGGTTTTAATTTTCAGTAACCCAAACATTAATTAACTAGGGAACATAACAAAGCAAAAATAAATAAAAATAAAAATAAATTAAATTAAAAAATAAAGATCTGGCAAGTAAACTCTCCCTGACTACTTTTTTTTTTTTTTTAATTTCAGTGAGGCTGTAAAATATGTCAGTATCTTCGTAAAATATATATATTTCAATGTAAACAAGTTCTTTAAACAAAAGAAAGCTTTGTAGTAGAGCGCTTACCTCTGACGCGTTAGGTCCCTGGTTCGATTCCTGCTCCCGACAAATAGCCTTTTGGTGAACACTGTAGGTGTGGTTATTCTTAAGACTTTCCAGTTTCCTTACATTTTCTTGATTCCACCATTATCATGTATCTCATTGTCACCTTCTCTCTTACATTGATGTACAATCATGGGGCGTTAAACTAAAAGCAAAAAAAAAAAAAAAATTGCAAATATCCTAGTAAAAATGAGTTTTCTAGACTACACAAGTGGCCCCGCGTAGGGTAGTCGCTAGCGCTCTCGCCTTCGGTGCGAACGGTTCCGGGTTCGATCCCGGGGGAGAACTCGGTCGAAAAAGTATCAAAAGATTTTAAGTCCAGCCATCCTGAATGAGGTTTCCTTGGGTTTTCCTCATTCACAGCAGGCAAATGCCGGAGTGGTACCTAACATATAGGTCCCAGGCCGTTTTCTTCCTTCCCCAATCCTTTCTTCCCTTCCTTTCCCCGGATAGTGTACTCGCCGAGGAAAGTCATCCCTCATATGGGGTAACAAGGCCATTGATGCCGAAAGCCCAGAAATCTAAATCCAAAATCTTCACTACACAAGGAAATTTCCGCGCTGAAAACGGTTTATTAGCAATTATGTTAAGCAGTCCTGTAGTAAATCTGCACCAAGTAATAAATCGTCACATATAAAATGGAATGAATAAACAGATAACATTCATTTTGCTACCTTGAAACATAATATGTTTCAAAACATTAATATTCAAAGTTTTTTCAAAATTCAGATTCACCCATTCCATTCTCCTCAATCATTTACGAGTTACAATAGTAAGAATTGTAGTCATAAACTACATTACTTACTTAGTACTATATTAAAGCAAGTTACACTAAAAGAATATATAATTAATGGAATATTTAACTAAAGTAATAGTTAACTATTGTACTTACCCAGGCTTTTGTTTCCTTCCTCTCTTCTGTTCCGTTTGTAAACAACCTCGTTTCGCAAGCAAAAGACGGTAGTTCAATGACGTCAGCCATGGCGAAAGAAAGAGTGTCTATAGGCGGTCTGGATCTTACACACAGATGGACGTATATAACGTATAGCTGAAGTATTTAACATACGTATACGTATGTAAAATACGGAAAATTGTTAGATGTCAGACATCCTGCAGCGACATGATGTAACATCTAAGCGGGTAAAAGGCAGTACCTCTGTAGTATATGGATAAAGTACGCTCCGTACAGATTTCCTTAGTAAACATAACGAATCCTTGTATTTGTACAATATACCGCTGTCCGGATAATGGATTTTTCTCAGTGCACATGAGACAGAACGTCTTCACTGTCTACACGCATGCCATGTTTGTAAAATTAACTTACAAATTGGTCTGAACAAGATTAGAAAATACCGCAGTTAACCTTAATATACCGTTCAGTCAGTTACATATTGCTTTTTGACATAATGAAACACTTGTTAACAGAAGCATTAACCCATATAATGTCCTTATATTTTTTTGTTTTATATTTTGATTTATTTTGGAAAATCCATAGTTTTCGACCTATTTTTGATTAATTTACTGTCATTTCTTTTTTCTGGTCTCGCATTGGCTAATTATGATACTGAGTCGAAAATGACCCGGGAGGCATATATATAAGCTTTAGCAATAACACAAACGTAAGTGGGTCGTTTTCGATCCGGTAGTTAAAAAATATAACAGGTACACATAGTACCAGGAACTGTATTCAAAACATAAATATGCTAAAAAACACGTTCTGTCTGAAAAAGATAGGACTGCTTTTTTAAAAATGTATTTCAGTTCCTCTTTATAAAGACAAGGTGAGTAATGACAAGAACAGTTGATGATTTAGGATCCCGGCATTCGCCTTGTGGGACTGAGGGCGGACATTGGTGCATTTTCTGTTCAGTTTATCTTTTGTTTTCATTCTACTTTCTTTAAAAAAAAAAACTTCTTCTGCATTGGCCATAACAGCGAGCAAAGGCTCCGTCCTATCAAAATCTGATTCACAGGCCATACTCCTCCTGAACTGTAGGGTCCATTATTTCTGATTCCGAACGCTTGCGAAACGAATGCTTCCACGCGTTCTTTTCTATTCCCACTACCTACTCCTACACCAGATTTGGTGCAATTATCTCTGAGTGACATCGTGACCTTCCCTCGTTAGACAAAAAAGACCTCTGGAAGGATCGAAGATTCATAGGAAAATCTTTCTTTCAGCTTAACGTCCCACGTTTATGCCGTTTAGGCTAAGGCGATACTTAAGGCAAGTGATCATGATGGAAGCATTGGGGAATAAGAAAGTAGGAGGAAACGGAAAAAACCCGAGGAAATCCACGGAAACGATGTTGTTCACCATAAAGTTTACTGGACGAAAATTCATAAGAAACGTATATGTCAGTGATCGCCAATCCGTCGATCGCGAGCTTAGTTCGCGGGGACATTTTCTGTAGATTGCGTTGACGCTACGGTTGGTTAACCTTGATTCCGCCACTGATCTGACGGTAACGACAGGAGTCGCAGACGTCAACTGCTTGTTTCTCTCGCACAACTGCAATTGTCAGCCTCATCACACAGTTTTTCATGTGTATATTAGGTATGCTTTGTAAAAGCAGAATACTTAATAATAATAATTTTACCATTCACCTTCAGTCTGTGTTCTCTGAAGAATAATGTTTTATTTTGCACGTCAGACACAAGCCGCCATATGCAGAGTCGTTTTGACATACAATTAGCATCATACTAAAAGTCTGACTACTGCAGGAAACAAATGTTAATCGAACTCTATAGTATGGTACTAATCACGCGTCAGAAAGACTCTGCATAAGCCCCAAGATACCCGACACCTTTGTTTAAATGGTAAATCCTATTTTGAAGAATGTTTGCTCGAAGTCCCGGGAACATCACTTGTTATCGAGTTATAAAAACTCGATATTAAGTCAGTGCACAATATATATATATATATATATATATATATATATATATATATATATATATATATATATATATATATATATATATATATATATTATGATTTGTAATTTTAACATATGAGTAATAGAACGTGTTGTGTACTAACTATTGTACTGAATATGTTGATATTGTTATTGTGTATTATTATGGTTAATGTGAAGTTAAAATACACATTATTATTATTATTATTATTATTATTATTATTATTATTATTATTATTATTATTATTATTATCCATTATTTTATCCATTTTATCCATTTCATCTATTTTTGTATAATCAGTTGTATACTGTTAATTCTATTTGCATGCGCCCTATGTCAGTAAAAACATTTTTCTTTCTTTCTTAGGGGCACCTGTGGCTGTAATGCTGTTTGCTTCCAATAAACATACTTCAAACATTATTATTATTATTATTATTATTATTATTATTATTATTATTATTATTATTATTATTATTATTATTATTATTATTATTATTATTATTATTATTATTAATTTGTTTCATGTTTCTTTTTCACTGAGTAAGTCTGAAGATGTAATGGCATTAAACGTATTCCTGACATAAACATGATGAAATGAATTATGTAGAAATAGATTGGAAGATGATGTTATTATGTAAATGAATCGAAAGCATTTCATACTGTCGATCATAATTGCAATCTGTAATGGATTTACTTGTACTTATATTGTTGTTGGTGCATTTTGTTTGAGAGTTATCTGACAGATCAAATAATATGACAGAAGAATATTACGCACAAACGTAGTTGCAATCAAGAATGGTGTACCTCAAGGATCAACATTAGGAACCTTGTTTGTTACAGTTTTCTCGCGAAATCCTTTCTTGGCATGTGTTTTTTTTTCGAATAATAAAATAATACAATCTCAACTATATATATATATATATATATATATATATATATATATATATATATATATATGTATAACTTTCGACTCATCGTCTGGAGACACAAATTGCACTATGTGGCAACGTCGCAAATAAAGAACCATAGATTAGATGTACCAATCTATCAAATAGTTATATCAATTCTTTCCAGATGACAACTAAAGTTGATATTGATTGATACTAACATCATTTATTAGTGTAGCAATCGATTCAACTGCTTTGTTGAATTCGTAAAGTAACGCTAATGACTCCAAGTTAATTTGCGACGTTGCCACATTGTCAAATTTTGATTCCCCTTAGCGGCTGAAGAAGGCTCCAGAGGGCATTCCATCACATAACATTTTCGCTTTATTTTGACTTGTAGAAGAGTACTCTATGGTCCGTGGGCGCCATTTTTAGAACACCCGTATATATAATGGGCCAATTTTTGTCCTGTTCCGTTCCAGAAAAAATAAATACAGTCTGTAGCTCCGTCCCGGAGAATAAGAAAAATGTTAGATTTAATATTTATTGTCAGGAGCTGTCTGAGGTTATTTATGTTAAGAAAGATCATAAGATGGCATTACACTTAATTAAATTTTGTTAAATTGAAATATTCAAGTTAAATTTTAACAAATGTTTCTTTCATTTACCATTTTAAATATTAAATCACATCGTCGACAGCGTCACAAAGTGTCGTATTTCAAAACAGTCGAAAATTGAGATATTTTACTATGTGGTTGCATACACTGACTTCTACAATTTCCCAAAACGACACATCTGTAATGTGCGTTGTTTTGACGATGGTGATGACGTCATTTTGTCGTATCTCAGTTTTCTAAACTTTTCAGGAGAGCGATTTTTAGGTTTTCACACAACTTTGAACAGCCATAACTCAAAATCTATTTTACCGAAAGGAATAAAAATTTACCAAGTTATAACTTAAATCATAAGAAATCAGTGTTGAAAGTTTTTTGGAATTTGCCTGTAAAACCAATTTATGGAAAATTTGGCGGGTAAAAGATACGACAGTTTGCGACGATGGTAATCCTCTCTTGTATGAAAGATACGACGTATTTCTTATACTGAGAACTACGTTAATAGATGAACAATCGAAATATATCGCACTTTTATTGAAAACCTTCGTGTTTATTACACAAAGTAATTGAACAAACGCTTCCTGAGATTCTTAAGGGTAAAACGAAATTCCTGAGAACACACAAGAAACACATCATTAAGAGCGTACTATCCATAACATAAAATAATGTTATCACGTTGTCATTGCCAGAATATAAAATCTTGCAAAGTAATTTGCAAATTGCATGCTTTGATATTGCACTTGAGAAGGATGACTAATGTGGTAAGTTGCTGTAAAATTGAACATGCTAAGGGGTTCGAATGATTGGAGTTGGGCCCGGACACAATGATAACGAGTCCTCGTACTTCTCTGGAGGTAATTTTGACAAGTCTGCAAAGTAGGAACTTCTATCTGATGGATTCAATCTGCGTTCTTTTCAGGGAAATAGTTCTGTAAAGTGTCCTCAAAATGACTTGTCTTAAACTGAATGCAGTTTGGATAGTCTTTGTTCACTTTCACTTCGCACATTTCCGTCCAATTGATTGGATCTCCATTTTCGTCACGTCTAACTGACAGAATACAAAGACATTGGGACAGAGATCTAGTCTCATACATAGCTTCTGTCAACACAATGAACGGTATATGGGTTCTTTTTCCTTGCCAGTTTAACAATCGGTTCAAGTTGCGAGGGTACAAAATTACTGCCACAGTGCTTAATAAATGTGCTTATAGCACTGTGGACTGCATCTCCCTCATTATGTCCATGCCGAGATTCAAAGAATCGGAGAGAAATTTATCTGATGTTCTTACGTGTTTGCACCGTATACCCCATCCTAGCAACCAACCTGAACTCCTACTAGGTCCACCCTGTATTTCTGTAACTCACTCGTTACGGATTTTAACGCGCCTGCCCTATAAAGACTTCTAATATTCCGTGTTCCAAATCTCATGTCCATTTTCTGTTGCAGAGGTCGTGCCAAGTTATCAGTCCTGGTCCGAGGCTTCTCTGAATGTTTCTGAATATTTTTTTTTTTTTTTTTTACAGGATGAGGTTGTTAGCCTCACCCAAACCCCCAAGCTGGAGGACCACTCCTAGTCGGCTGTCCGCGACTGCTTATTCAGTATATTCGCAGCTAACCTCTATATCTAAAGGCCTTCTCCTCGATCCACAACCTGAGGATGCCCCATGCCGTGTAAATATATCATTATACACAGGCACGTAGCCAGGATTTCGTGAAAGGGGGAGTCCGTGACATGAAATACTGTGGTCATCACAAAAGGGGCTCGATCACTCTAAACTATTTTACTGGAACATATATTGGTTCGTTTAGCCAAGATTTCGTAACTGGGGGGTGGGGGTGGAGTGACTTGAAATTCTGAAGGCCCAGGCGCTCGATCAATCTAAACTACTTTACTATTAACATATATTGGTTTGTTAGGACAATAATATGAGGATATGTTGGCAAGTATTTTAATAACAAACTATTAAGAAATTTCGAGCAAAATAATAATAAAAAAGTATTGAAAGAGATTTTGCAATATTTACGTCCTTCTCCTGTTTATTCAAATATAACAAGTTTCCTTTCGTTATGACTTCAGTTATTATAAAAAGTACATACTGAATACTGTCTTGTAAACTATCCTCTAATATAAATAAAATAAAGAGTTTGTTTGTGTGTTTGTCTGTCTGTGTGCGGCCTGGAGACCAGAAGAGTGGACCGAGAGTTACCAAATTTTGGTCAGGGTACTTTGGTCCAGGCCCCAGATCAAGACGAAGCGTTTTTTTTTTTAATTTGGAAACAGTGGGGTCTCAGGGGGGCGTTTACCGGAACCGGCTTTGGAACCCGACAAATTGACCGAGAGTTACCAAATTTTAGTCACGAATACCTTGGTCCAGGCTCCAGACTTAGAGGCCATTTTACATTGGATATCCAACATTAACAATGGAAAGGATTTGCGAAGGTATTGGCCAGGGCCTGTTTAGTAGGTGCCATCCCGGCATTTGCCTGGTGGGACTGAGGGAAACCCTGGAAAACCTCAGTCAGGATGATAGGCAGCGGCATTCGAAGCCACGACCTCCCGAATGAGAAGCCAACGCTCTACCACTTGAGCTATTAGTGTCGAATTCATATTTTCGCGGTCGCTGACATCAATGGTGAAACTCCAGTCGCATTAACTTCCAAATTCACGCTATTCGCCTCCGGGCCGGGAGTCACCGGAGGGGGGTGAGATACCAAGACCAGAGATGGAGTGGGTCAGTGGGTCGGTGGGTCAGTGGGTCAAGTTTTCTGAGTGGGTCAGTGGGTCGTGGGTCAACAGCATGTGACCCACTGTGATCCATTACCCACCGTGACCCACTGTGACCCACCACCCACCATGACCCACTGTGACCCACCAACTCAGTATGATCTACCGACCCTCTCTGCTCACTGCATGGTAGACAGTATCTTCTGAAGACTGGTAAATTTGTTTTCGTTTTACTTTCAACACCTTCATTTCCCTTCCTTTTCCACTTGTTTCTGCCTACTTACCTCAGGTGAGTATATCTAACCAAGTGAAAAAAGAACTTCAGGCACTTTTTGATATTGATATTTTTAATTGTAATAATAGCAATAGGACTTATACTACTACTTGGCTTTCGAGACCTGTAAGCTTTTAGAGCTAACTACTAGAAAAAATACATTTTTGAATCATTGTAATATATAAATTATTTATAAATATTGAATGTAACTATGTGTGCCTGATCATCACGGTCAAATTGCAAAGTCAAATGAAATTACTTTTGGTCTATAGTTAGACCCTAATCCAAATTGGGATGTTATATTGCTTTTACTATAATGCATAATATTCTAAGGAGGTAGAGAGGATCCAAATTTTTGCGGAAAAAAATTAGTACCTCGCAAGCCGTTAAACTTACGGAGCTGATATTCAATGTATTAACTCTTTATTGAAAATAAATAGAATGTGTCCTAGCAGTTTTTTAAAATTCTCCTTTATGTGTGTGGGGGGAGGCACTTTCTATATATGGAAAATTGATAGTGGGTTGGTTTGTAAAAAGGATCGAAAACGATCGATGTTATTTCAGAAAAAAAATCAGAAACAAAAAATACAATGCTTGGCTTCATATATCCATTGCTTTCTGCTATAATAATTACTGAAGCTTATGTTTATTATATGGAGCGCTTACAGCACAGGGCAATCAACCCAAAAACTTGTGACCAAAATAGGTATAAAATTTGTACTGTAAGCTTAATTACACGAAATTTTAAGTTTGGATTGTACGCATAATTATATAGAAAATTTTACACTTTTTTCCCTTTACGTTGATCTACTTACCTTGATTTGAAACTCAAATTTCATCCTTTTTTCCACTGAAAAGTATTGATAATTCAACAAGGAAATAATTATACTATGATAATTTAAATTCATCGTAATTTCACACATGGCAAACAGCTGTGTGGTAATTGAAGAGGAAGAAGGAGGGTAATTCCCATTCACCTCTGAACACTTTCCAGGAACCTCGTTCCCTTTCGCTTTCTAGATGGCGGAGGGAACTTGGTGATGGCACCAAACCTTCATGTGTAATTACAAAAATTAAATTTATAAACAAATAAGAAATCATCAGTATATCAGGCTTTAATTGATAATTTATTCACAAGATCCCCTATCAAAGGCATGGTAGATGAAGTTTCTGTTCTACATGGGTCGACATTGCCAACTGACATGGTCGATATGGAAAAGATGTTGTATGGTGATAGAGAGATGATACTTCTTGCTGAGTATTTCAAACCTGACCAAGAAAAATCGTTATCAGACTTAAGTCTAACAAGTAGATTGTCGATGAGAAGTTGCAGAAATCGGGTAGAAGTATTATCAATTTCCACGACAGAGTGCGAACGGGGATTCCCCCTTATGAATTTACAGATGACTGATATTAGAAGTAGACTAAGTGCTCAAACATTGTCTAACTTGTTGTTCATCAATGTTAATGGCCCACCGCTAGACAAGCTCAAAGTAGACGAGCTAGTTATTTCTTGGCTGAAGGATGGACATCATTCCGCTGCGGATGGTTTACCGCCAAAAAGTTACCAACAGGAAATAAATTTGATTTCAGGTTTGTTTTAAGGTGGAAAATTACGAGTTACGGAAAAAGTATACTTGTATTACTAATGGCTTATTTGTGTTATTCAACTTGGTACCTATTTTTTAGTAAGTCTCTTCTTTGCTTTAGGTAAACTACTTTGAATAAATATTCATAATAATTGCAATTATGCAGATTTGTAACTTAAATTTAACGTGGTGTTTTAGTGAATACACAAACTACAATTATGAACATACTTTATGAAGATGCTCTCACATAGGGCACCCGAACACCTTTATGCACTATGAAAAACTGATTTTTCAAGTCTTTTGTGAGAAAAATACTGTGAACTGAGAAACCATAACTTTTTCCATATTGTACAGGGGTATTTTCCTGCGAATAGAAGTTTCTTTTGGAATGCGTTCAGAAAGTAACACTTGCAAGAATACTCCCCCCCCTCCTCGAACTGTTTCAATTTCCTCACTGACAAACACTTTACCATTTTATATCATAAAGGTCAGATCCACCGTTATTGTAACAGAGTGGTGCTTGAGCGATTGACTAGAAATTCAAACTCCGATTAGTGACAATTTCACAGTCTTGTTTTATTACAAGTAAACTCTTTAGTCAGTACAGAAGAGGTCGTGGGTTGTGTTCAGAGTTGATGACGATGGATTTTGGTGAGTCAGAATAGGTCATAGTGGATGAGAGTGGTTCATAGTGAGTTTTGGGTCACGGTGGGTCAGAGTGGGTCACCGTGGGTGGTGGGTCATGGTGGGTCGTGGGTCACCGTGGGTGGTGGGTCATGGTGGGTCGTGGGTCAGTGGGTCGTGGGTCAAGTTTTCATTGACCCACGCCAACTCCGACCAAGACATGTAAAAGTAATCCAAAATGAACGATATTAGTACCAAACCCATAGTTTTCGCGGTCGCTGAGATCAATGGTGATACTCCCACAGGCGTTGACTTTGAAATACAGCCCCTGTGCGAAGCTGTGTATATTCAACTTGTTTTACAATATATGCGTTCCTTTCTCTGTTAAATCAAATGCTAACAGATCTTTCTTTCAACATAATTTTTTGTTTTTATTATTCCGTCAACCACTGTCGGTTCCAAATGACAGGTTAAAGGAGCAACAGAAAATTGTCCTTGAAATAACATGTTTGACACTGCAAGGATAAGATGACGGAAAGTTATGATTAAAATGTCCACGCTGTTACACAACGGCACTTATGCTTTCGAAAGCTTGAAATCTCCCTGACTAGTAGCAGGAATTCTGAGAATTCCATAACTTTTCTTGAACTTTCAAATTCCCTGATTCTTCCAGAATACCTCGTTTACCTCGCCAGCATATTGCAAGTAATACAAATCTCCTCATAAGAAACAGTAAGCAAAAGCTTCCTGTAGTTTCCTTTTTAATTTTTAACGCTGATCCTTCTTTTTGTCATTTCATTTTGTTTTATCCTTCCTTAATTTTTTTTTTCATTTCTGGTCTCGAAGGGAGGGGTCCGGACCCCCCGGACCCCCCCTTGGCTACGTGCCTGTTATACAGTCACACAAAAATAATAAAAGTTTTGTATACCCCAGAGTATGGATTCGATGTAGTCTGGTATACAAAATCCAAATCTCGAAACCTCAGGACGATCGATCGTATTAAGTTTTTATGGGCAAAAACTTTAGCGATTTGAGATAGGCAAGATACACGTAACACAACAGAACAAAAAAAAAATCCTCTGCAGCGTACCCGACAGTATGGTTTCGATGTATTTTGGTACACAGAATATTCTTATCTCGTCTCAAAAAGTTTCCTCGTCTCATTTTGGAAATTTATGTATGCACAAAATTCATGCCCTGATTTATTTTTTTCTTTTGTTAATTTCACCTAAGAAGTTATAATAATCCTTCCGCGTCATGATAAGTCCACGAAGAATGTGATAAAACAAATTATCCTATGTTTCCTATTCCTATGTTTCCTATGTTTCCTGTGTTTCCTATGTTTCCTATTAAAGCATTTATGTAATGATTTATTTAACTCCAAACGTTGACAAAATTGTCTTCATTGTGTTCGTAACGAGACAACTGTATCGTGGGCAACATCGGACCTACGGTACCCAAATGGTAGAGCGCTTATCTTTGGTACATGAGGTCCCTGATTCGATCCCCGACCAAGTTAGTTTGTGATGGACAACATTTGTGTCTGTGGATTTTCACGAGCTACTTCTATTTTTTCATTTGACCAATTCTTCCATCATCATTTACTTGCTTTAATCACCGTACCCCTTAGCTTAAAGGACATCATCGTCAGACGCTAATGGCCGCTCTCCGTAAGATTGACATCTAAAGATTTTACGTTTGTCGTGATTTGTAGGGAACGTCACTCAAACATAAATACTAGCCATTCCTTTTAGTCATAGACACACTGTCTCATTTGCCTCACCTGAAAAATTAGTTTAGCATATTTACTGTAGTTCATAAAAGCATTACTTTTTCCAAAAATATGTATATATATATATATATATACAGGGGCGGATCCAGGATATCATCAAGGGAGGGGCTAAACCATATTTTGCCGTTTTATCCAGTGTAAAGCAGGATTGAAACCCATTTTATCCAGTGTATACCTCACCGTCAAGGGGGGGGGCTATAGCCCCTATAGCCCCCCCCTTAGATCCGCCACTGTATATATATATATATATATATATATATATATATATATATATATTTGTTTTACTGTTACCCATTTCATTCTTTATTTCTTTTCCTTGCTGCAATATGTGCTAGTGAACCATACAAGTAAGTAACAACTTATGTCGTGCATTAAACGTACAGTGTTAAACAATAAAAGGTAAAACGAAACTAAAAGCATTAGCACATTTCTCGCTAAAGTGGCTTTGGAGCATTTAAATGTTTCATGCTTTGATATCCTGGCACAATACAAAGCAGTATTTTCTTTGACTTTGTGCTGATAAATTTGCTGTACTTTCGTTTCTTTTTTCTTTTCTATGTATTATTATTACTATTTATTATTTGCTGGTCATATTTCTAGATGTTACAACATAACCAAATAATCTGTAGACTAATGGAAAATTTCAGCATTCAGCAATAAATAATTATTTCCTTTTATGTACATATATATATATATATATATATATATATATATATATATCCAGGGTGTCCAATATACAATGCAACCCGGAGTTTGGGATAGTAGAACTTTTGAACCTGAAGTGATACACAAATAATGGTTATACCAAAATGAAGCCTTGTTCATGCATATAATTTTAAACTAGGAAGTAGCGATTGAAGTATACTAGCAACCACACAGTGTTGCCAGATGTAACCAAAGGTAGATTTACTCATAACTCATACGTATGGATGTACGGTCGATAATTTTCAGTTTGTATAGTTGGAGTACCTTGGAAACTAGAGCCGAAAAAGGAATGTTCCATTTCTAATGATATCCAATCGTATGAGGCCTCTGTAAGGAGTAACTTGGGAAATCATAGTTTTAATAAATTAACATTCTGAATTGGCAACACTGCTGACGTTTCAGTGCATCAAAAAGTGTGTTAAGGATCAGTCTTTATTGTGCAATTCCTGAAATCAATGAAAAAGAAACTTTGAAATTATCATGATGAAACTTTTACTTACGTGCACCCAGCAACACTGCTATTCATCACGAAGTGAATTGTCAGTTCTACAGCAGATTCTGGAAGTGCCCCTCGTTTTGATTTAAACACAAGTTTACACGTTTCATAATTTTGACAGCAACTTTACAAAGAGTAAAAGTGTTAATTTTATCAGTTCGTTAATGGAGTCAATCCGGTAATATCTTCACTGACAACAATAACTTTAAATGTTGCTATTCATATCCCATTGAAAATCTATAAAACTCCCTAGCTTTTATGCAACCTGCACTGTAGGAAAGAAATGTTGTTTGCCTATACTAAAAGCATATGTAGCTTTTCTTATCGCAATTATTTCGACCGACTTCATTAATAGAGTCAATCCATTAGTATATTAAATGAGAACAGTAACTTGAAATGCGGCTATACATATCCCATTAAAAATTTAAAATTCACTAGCTTGTATGCAACCTGGACCGTAGCAAAGAAATGTTGGTTGCCTATACTAAAGGGATATATAGCTTTTCTTACAGCAATCAACTCGGCTCTGTTCGTTAATGGAGTCAACTAGTAATATCTTCACTGACAACAGTAACTTTAAATGTTGCTATTCATATCCCATTGAAAATGTATAAAAAGAATCTAGCTTCTATGCAACCTGCACTGTAGGAAAGAAATGTTGTTTGCCTATACTAAAAGCATATGTAGCTTTTCTTATCGCAATTATTTCGACCGACTTCATTAATAGAGTCAATCCATTAGTATATTAAATGACAACAGTAACTTGAAATGCGGCTATACATATCCCATTAAAAATTAAAAATTCACTAGCTTGTATGCAACCTGGACCGTAGCAAAGAAATGTTGGTTGCCTATACTAAAGGGATATATAGCTTTTCTTACAGCAAGCAACTCGGCTCTGTTCGTTAATGGAGTCAACTAGTAATATCTTCACTGACAACAGTAACTTTAAATGTGGTTATACATTCCCATTGAAAATGTATAAAAAGAACCTAGCTGCTATGCAACCTACACTGTAGCAAAGAAATGTTGGTTGCCTACGATGAATGGATATGTAGCTTCTCTTACAGCAAAGTGGTCTTTCAAATATCCCATACATAGAGTTGAGTTGAGTTGATTTTGAGTTTAACGTCCCTTTCACCACGAGGCTGAAAGGGAGATGGAACATACTGTTTAACGTAGGATCCGAGCCACAAGAGCACCTGTCACACACGTCAAAGGCACGTACGCTAACCGCTTAGCCATGAAGAACCTCTCTTAAACATGCAATCGCATTGTCCCTTTCACTATCTTTAGCAGAATTTATATTATGATCGATTTAGTATTATTAGTTGTTGCATTTTCCTACATATAATACAAAATTCTAACAATTCAATATAGAAATGTGTAAAATAAAACGAATTCATACATAGTCTCCGTTCCTAGTATTAGTGACTGATGTGAGTTTCGGCTCGAGGGCTTTAATTCCATTCTCAATTGGGAGCATCCAATTCATAACATTATCACATTAATCCTTACAATGCAGTTCCTTTAAACACTGCAACCTTTAACACGTGTGGTGATTTTCACAACTATTCGACAGGCTGTACATAACTTAAAATGTCTCAGTTTCTATTTGATAGATAGGCTACACGCAAAACGAAAAAAATCTATTTTATTCTATTTTGCTGGTAGTTTGGCTTATGGATATATCGTTAACCAATTGTACAATTCTTATTTATTTTATTTTTTTTATTATTATTTTATACATGAAAATCAGAAACGTCTCTCTCTGAAGTATTGAAAGCCGTATTGATGTGGGTATTTTCTCTCAGAATCAAAATGTTCAATCCATTTTACAATACACTAGAAACATTCATTCGATTAGATCATTATAAGTTAATTTTCACCTTTAACTGAAAGTGTCATAAATGAGAAAATCCTGAGTTGGCAACACTTTTAATCGATATATAATTTTATTAAACAGGAAATGAACCCTCATTTTTAGCAAATTTGGTATCATTTTTCGAATGTAGACTTTAGAGGAATAGCATACTACATTCACCGAAGAATTATGAAAATTTATACTTTAATACTCAAACAACAACAGGGGGCGCGAGGGCCCAGTGGTAGGGCGTTCACCTCCGGTGCTTGGGGTACCTAGTTCGATCCCAGCTCGTGCCGTGTGACCTTTGTGGTGGACAAACCCCGTGCTCGTGAGTGGGTTTTCTCGGGGTTCTCCTGTTTCCTCCCACTTTCTTCATTCCACCATTTCATTCATTTCTCATCATCACCGTCTCCTTTAGCCTAACCGGCACAATCGTGGGACGTAAAACTCAAATATTTTATTTTCATTTTTTTCAAACAGCAACAGACATTTCGAAACAACACCGACAACGTTTAGGATGTGATTCCTGACACCGAGATAAGACAAAACGTATAGGTAAACCAACCTGGGCGCAGAAATTCGTCATTTCGGAGTTATAGGCTGCCGAAAACATTGAAAAAAAAAACGAACTTTAATTGTCCATAGCTCCGATACTATGGAACCTACCGTAGTCGAGTCAAGACTTCACTTAGCAACTAGTACTTGCCCTATCCAAATATCCGTTTCAGAATCCTGTAGTACTTCCGCAACAATCTTTATAGATATAGTTGGCGAGTACTTCAAATTATATGCCCGTAGCCAAACTTCCTCTAAAAATTGTTGTATGAGCACCGCAGTATTCTGAAACATGTATTTTTGGATAACACACATATTAGTTCCCGTGAAGTCTTGGCCCGACTACGGTAAGTCCCACAGTATTGGAGCTATGGACCTTTAAAGTTCATTTCTTCGTTTTCTGCAATTCATAACTCCGAAAAGAGGGATTTTTGCAGAGAGCTTGATCTATACTATTTGTCTTATCTTGGTGTCAGGAGGGAACGTGGTGGCTCAGTTGTAGAGCATTCACCTCCAGTGCTTGGGGTCCCTGGTTCGATCCCAGCTCGCGCCGTGTGGACTTTGTGGTGGACAAACACCGTGCTCGTGAGTTTTCTCGGGGTTCTCCCGTTTCCTCCCACTTTCTTCATTTCATTCATTTCTCAACATCACCGTCTCCTTTAGCCTAACCGGCATAACCGTGGGTCGTAAAACGCCAAGATTTCATTTCATTTTCTTGGTGTCATTTCATTTCCCTGTATATGTATGTATATGTAACAAACAATACTGAAAACTGAAAAGATAAAACATTAGTGAATTATTAGAGATCAGCAACGGTGGCTTGTACATATGGTGAACTGGATAAACACCTGGGACCTGCAATTCAGACTACCGCTCTTCATTTTTTTTTAAAACATACATGGTCAAGTAAGTACATCATCTAATAAAATTATAAACATTACAAATTCCTGATCAACCCGATAACAGTTCTGTAAGTAGCGCATTTACGTATATATTTAATGTATTGGTAAGTATGGTTGTCCTTCAATTCACCTTGTAGATAAATGGATAGAGTTGTAAAAATTCAAATCGAATTTTATGATCAGCCTTATGCAAGCGACACCTTTCTGCAACGGGATAGTGACATTTACTTTCCAATACTAATTCACATTGCTTTGGTCAAGAGACAATTAAGGGAGTGGGGTAAATCGTTCGCATGCACCAAAGTTTGCTGGAAATTATATTTTATCATAAACTATTATAATCAATTCAGTTACTTGCAACAATTTTAAAAGTAGTTTCTTTAAATGAGTTGCTAACATAATTTTCGAAACAATTCTGCCGTTGGTATAGTGGTTAGCTCGTGTGCCTTTGATGCACATGGTCCCGGGTTCGATTCCTATTCAGAGAGCGTTAGAAAACTTCTACAGATTACGGTGATTCCGATTCCATCTGAATTCCACGTCTCATATAGCCTCATTGCTGAAAAAGTGCGTTAAATTTCAAAGAAATTTGCGGAACAGTTTACGATACCGATTTCATAATACGGTGTGATGTTAATTCTTACCTACAGAGAATAAAACTTCACCATGGTCATCTCACTTCTACTTGTCACTCTCAGAAATACGCAATAGTGGAAGATTTGTCAATGCAACATCTGAACTTTCCGCTATATATATATATATATATATATATATATATATATATATATATATATATATATATATATATATTGTATGTGTATATGTGTGTGTTAGACACACAAAACAAGAAAAGGGTAAATAAAATGATTCTTCAGCACACCTTGTAACAATTTAACATTTTATAAAGGGAACTCAGAAGGTGATTTAGAATAAACAACAACAACAAGAAAGTACCAGTGTTTCTGGCACTTACAAATTTAGCTTAAAATAAACTAGACTGCCAACCCTGTAATAGACGGAGCGCTTAACGTCTTTGGAGGGGTTCTACACAGCGAGTATTTGGCACTTTAATCGCGCAAGGATCGTAAAGAGTGGCACGGAGCCGACTGACACATTTCAAAGTTGAATATTTCTCAGGCGCTATAGTTTGGAGTGGGTTGCGGCTGTGGGATGGAAAGTGGATAGGATGTCTTTTCATAAGAACACTGCAACAGTTACAATGGACCTTTATCGTAATGTCAAGTAACAACGAAATGTCTAAACAATCGTTGCACTTTAGTGACTGACTTCGTTTCGTAGTAAGTACAAACACAGAAAACATTGTTCAACGCTCCAACAATGTCCGTGATAACTGTTATGGTATTCCTATAAAATTGCATCATATTCTCGTCCAATCTCCGCGCCTGCGCAATATTTAACTTTGAAATGTGTCAGTCGGCTCCGCGCCACCCTCTAGCTCTATGTTTCTATATGTTGAATCAAGAAATATGGATCCAACACGGGGTTAATGTTGAAGGTTCCGCTAGACGATAGACAATCTGTCTACTTACATTGAAGCAGGATCTAGAAAAGAATCTAGTTTCAACTTTTTTGTTAAGGAAAACTTATAAGAATGTTATGTTAGAAAAAGACCTGTAAATTGAATCCATATAAAATTCTAAATGGTAGACGCTGTCTACCCTTGCCACTGGTAACAGGTAATCTCAAGGGAGGGGGTCTCATCCAAACCACTACCCTCTTTCCTAGGATATTTATGAACTAGAAAACTAATGAGCTAATTTTCATATCACTATGGCAAATTGTCTAAGTAATCACAAGTAATAAATAGCTTTAAAAAAAAAGAACAATTGGTTGATAACATTTTGTTGGATTTTTAAACAAAAAAAAAAAATAGTTTGTGGATTCCAGGAGCCTTTCCTTGTGATTTCAAGGGTTATGATGCTGGAGTTTATGGAACTAGATTATAAGAATTCTGAAAGGATCACATCATCAGCATCATCACAGTCATTCTGTCATCACTGACAGGGCACTTACACCAACTTAGAAGTTTCCATGTTCCTTGGTCTTCCGCTAACCTCTTCGTTTTCTTGTACGATTTTTGAGTTTTGATATTGTCCATTAATTGTAGTCTCCTTCGCCTCCTCCCTCTCTTTCCTGTCATCATACTCTTTAGCGCTAGGGATGCGCACGAGACGAGTCGAGACAGGATTTTTCTGACAAAATTCGAGTCGAGACACGCCTCTTACAATAGAGAAATATATATTTTTCAAGTCGAGATATCATTTTTACAGCACATTTTCGAGACGAGACAGCCACATATCTTGTCTCGTACACATCCCTATTTAGCGCATCCCTCATAAGTTTCTTCTTAGCCAATGTCGCAATGATACCAGTTTCTCTTCCTCTTCTTGAAAATATCTAAACTTATTATTTTCTCAGCGATCATTTCTAAAATCCTCTCATTCGTTTTCAATACGACCCAGCTAATTCTCTACATTTTTTCTCCACGCCCTCATTTCGATAGCTTCCAGACGTTTTTCATTTTTGCGTAATGTTAATGTTTCTGCCCCATACAGTACAACACTTGACACGAAGCACTTTTATGAGTCTTTGTTTCATAACTCTTTATTCAAGGTCTCACAAAACAGCACTTTCTTCTTTGTAAGGATCACATTGCCACAAATTAAAACATATTAATCATCTTCGTTTCTGTGGCGTTGAACTTTCGATTATCTTATGCAACTGAGGCTCTTCCTTTCTTACTTTTGTACGACTTTCGTTTCAATACATTTACTATGAATCCTTATCAAAATGAAACCACCATCCACGCTGGTTTTCACTTACGTAATGAGATTATAGATAGATATTATATATATATATATATAAGGTAAACGCGCCGGATTTCGACAGGTTAAGGACCTTTTTCAAAATCATATGCCTATTGTGGCCATAATATTGGTCGGTGTTGGCCCATTTTTTTCCTTGAAATGTACAGTCTCTACTAATACTAAAAGTCACTTCAAGGATCAAATGCTAATGTTAAAATTCTTTATGAAACTGGAACTCGCCAATGCAACCCGAATTCGACACACTTCACCTGGTTTCGACAGTTGCGGTACCTGAATTCGACACCTTCAATTATATCCATGTAAAACATTAAGTCGGCATTATTATTAGTAGTAATCTCTTCTCAGCTTCAAATGTTGTTTTATTATTATGCAGAAATTATCAGACGGGCAAAAGAACAAACTTAAATTTTCTGAACTGAGTAGTTACTTCGATGATCCTCAATTCGACATGCAGGAACCTGATTTCGACATTCCATATCGAACTGAGGTTACAACTATCGGAGAATTATGCAACAAATAGCTTTATGAAAGACTTTGAACATACTTGTACGTTTAGTTATTCAGTTAAAATTATATTTGCACTACTGAGCATGAATTCGACAACCTTGTCGAAATCCGGTTCACGTTACAAATAAAGGCTCGTGTTTTCGACAACCCCCCGTTCATCTTACATCACAACCTTTGTCCCCACAGAAGAAAACAAAACGCACTGATTGAAACTCCTTTACAACATTAAAGTACCACTGTTTGCTTGAAGCAAACCTAGCTTTAATAAAAGTCTTACGAAAATAACTTGCCGTCTTATGATTTTCTTAAGATTATGTGTTTTTTCTCGAAGAGTGTATCACATACACAACAATGTACTTCTTTTCTCCATGCGTATGACTCATCTACTGTAACCGCACTTTTGACACGAGAAAAGACACTCCCATAATGTTGCCACTTCTATTCACGATCGCAGGGATGACATCTTACGCTTATTTCATAACATTTAAGCACAGGTATGTCGAATTCGGGTGCCTGTCGAATTCAGGCGCGTTTACCTTATATATATATATATATATTGAACAATTCACTGTTTGCTATAGATTAAGTTGGAGTAGTCGTTATGGATAATAAACCTTAATGTTAATATGTTAACTCAACTTCCAATTAATAGTACTTATTAAATATCTTAAGTACACACTCAGTTAAACTCGTGTATTTGTCATTAAACTAATTACTGCATTAGAAGGTTTGTTTAGAAATACATTTGCATTGTTGACAGACTTATTTTTTAGTGTTTACTGTTTTATGTCTCTTCATCCATTTAACGTTTTCAATGTGGGTTTCTCTTTTAGCAAGTCAGTCACAAAAAAGAGCTTAACATATATACATAAAACAGCCTTGATTAGCTCTTGATGACATGCAAATAAATAGACCTTGACTCGTTTAGAACGAGTATCAAACGCGTTCGTGTGACATATTACGCGTTAATTTGTTTGTCAATAAACAAATAACTAGATATATATAGAGAGAAATGTTTCACTGTCACTCAGGGGCATCATTTAGAGAGCAGGAGAAAATCGCCTCCAGGCCTGAGTTTCAGATATATTTTAATTATGTGATCCCACGCTCACACTCTCGTCTTTGGTTCGAGCGGTCCCGGCATCGATTCCTGAACAGTGTAAGAGTTTTTACAGTCCAACCATTCTGAATGAGGTTTTGTTCATTCACACAAAGCAAATGCCGGAATGGTACCTAACACGTTGTTTCCTTCCTTCTCTATTCCTTTCTTCGTACCTGATTCTCCGGGTAGTGTGATCGCGGAGGGGCATTATTCCTCACACCCATCAGGATTCTGCCGCCTACAGTCGGACAAATTGTCCATGCCGACCAGATGGCGCGGTAGGATTGCCGGCGCCGGACACTTGCGCCTTTAAGCGCGATTTTCGACCGCGACGAATAGTTGCCTTGCCGTGCCGTCAACAAACAGCCGGAAATGAGCATTAAGTGGGTCGGCGGCGCCGTCGAAAAGAAGCCGGCATAAGGAGTCGGTAGAGGGTCGGAAAGAGACCTTTCCGACTGTTTTGCCGACTCTGACGGTCGGCAACAGTCGGCAAAGAGTCGGCAAAGGGCATTTTATTTTACGATTTTCGACCGCTTGCCGCCTCGGCAAAAGGTCGGCAACTTTGAACAAGTAGATCGTCGTGCCGGCTGCCTCCGGCGGCCCGCCACCGCCGACGGCGGCAATCCCTCTTTCCGACCGCGATTTCCTGATGGGGTAGCTAACATGGCCATAGACGCCGAATGCCCAGAAACCTAATTACTAATCCTAATTGTTTTCAACATAAAGTAAAGTAACGCAGTAATGAAAAACTCTACTTCAATCATTTAATTTAATATTACTTTTAGGTTCAGCTTGTCACGAGTATATGCTTCGAGGCTACGGGAGATGGTGATGATTATGATACCCCGGGAAAATCCATGGAGGGCCAGCCCCAGACAATTTGCAGCCCTGTATAATGCATAATAATAATCTATTATGTTAGTGAAAGATAAAGCAAACACACCTGCAGAAGAAAGATGATAATTATTTTTATAGAATTCAATATCATGCTTCAATCTCAATATATCAGTTAGCGATTCCAATTGTGAGCGGGAGGAAGTGAGATTGCATGATTTGAATAAATTACCCAAAATAATTAATATTCGAAAATGCAAATGTGGGAGGAATCTTTATATGTAAACTGATAATTACTTTAAATTAATGCAACCTCCAGCCACAAAGTTAATTTACTAAATTTAGTTCAGTCGGTAGAGTCTTAAGTTAAATAAAATTAAAATTTTGAAAAGCAAAATAAGCTTCCTGTTAGCATGAAACTCTAATTTACAGGTTAACTATGGTTTTAACACCCATCCTGTATGCGAAAGATACCCAAAATACGCTCATCGTATTCACGATTCATTGGTAGACCCAGCTTCTGGCCTGAAAAGGAAACAAGATAGACAAAAGGGTAACACATTACCTTGCGGCCATACTGCAAACAAGAATAGAAGTCAAAATTCCAGTGGTAATCCTGTTTAATGCACCACTTCAATAATTCCAGATGCACAAAATATTTTTATATTACAGCACTCGCGCGCGCGGTCTCGCTATGAGACCTGAAAAAAAATATTTCCTTTTAAAAATTTCTTTAACACACTTTATGAGCTCTCATTTTAATCGTTCGTGCACGTTTATGGTTATTGCGCGGCGCTCTTCTTACTTGCAGTGTCTCTGCTTTTCACCATTGTATACACTTCCTGGTAGGATTTCTTCCGATCTTGGGGACCATGCTCCTTTCCCTCTTGTCGTGCTGCTAGGCTCTTTCAACCGTCATCTTTCCTCTGACATTGGATTTCTGCTCCACCAGTGGCGGTGCAACGGGGTAGTCCTTTGTGCGATAAAACTAGCGAACAGGTTTATATGTGAAGAAAGTTCTCACTAGACTGTCATCATGTGACACACTGGCATTATATTACACTAAAACCCGCCTAATTAATACAAGCAAAAAAACTCAGTTCTTGTATTAAACGGTATTTAAATAAGCTATGCTACGATTTAGCGTCGGACATTGCCTAAAATCAGACATTGAGTTTGTCTTCACTAATGCTGTTACTAACTTTAGTTTTTACTGTAAGTAACGTTAACAGGTGATACGGCGTATGACGTAAAAACGGCAAAAGTTACAACTTGTGCGAAGCACTTCACAAAATATACGGTAAAGCATTGTCTCTTCCCACTAGTAACTATTAATACATGTTGCACTTTGTCTTATATCACCTCATAGACTTTTTGTAAAACGCACTTTTGTAAATGTTAGCGCTACCTCCTACTCTTTCATTCCACCAAGAGAATATTAGTTCGTCGTAAACGAAGAATTACCGGAGGTAAATTACCTGTTAATGCTCATTTCCAAGCACACACGCACTAAGTATATGTTTGTAACTAAAGCACTGTTATTTCGAACACATAGCTGAATGCTACAAAGTTTCAAGTAACTGACGGTTAAACAAGACTCCGAATTTCGTGTTCGATGTTCACTATATCGCGATTCAAGAGGAACTGTCCCTCCTGGTTGTCCCCTGTAATGTTATATTCCTTCAAGGTTCATTGTTTCTTCAGTTTTTGGGTTGGGCCAATCCACTATAGCCCGCTTCCCTGGAATAGGGGTGAAAGGTACCTCCCTCACCTGTAAGCTTCCAGTGACCTAGATAATTCGATATACAACACTTTTTCATATTCTTTTGCACTTTGTAGTTCACTTCAATAACATCGTTGATAGTCACTATGTGTGTTAGATAGCTTAATAATCAGGCTTCAGTTTAGTATATTACACTCACTCACACTGTGCTGTATTTACAAGAAATATTAAAATAAACACCAAAATTATTCAAACTTGGTCACTTGACATGTTTACTTACACGACTTGACGAGTGGTATCACCTAGTGGCGACACCAGGAACTGTTTGTACAAGTGACATTGAATATTGCAAATTACTGAAACTGATGCATTGAAGGATTGTGCTTATTAGTTGATTACTTATGTTAATTAAACAATTTAAATAAGCTACACAAAATGCAAACAAATTAAAAGGACTCTAAGCAAGGCTGAGGTAGCCTGACACATCCTAATAAGCATTATAGAACTGTTTGAGAGTTCGCTTCTCTCTTGCAACAGTATTGCATCTCGTCTAGGTTTTTTTTTTTAAAAACTGAGGTTTGTGTTTAGTCTCTCTGAATACCTTCCACAACCATCAACTAGGCCTAAAACTGCCATTAGTACAAGCCATTTATAATAAACAAAATATATATCGAGCTAAACATATCTAAAACTACGGGAACACCCAGAAAGTTTATTTACATAACATAACACCTACTATTATACAAAGCATATATCAGCGGAGCAGATGACAACTATCTTTTGACAGAGACATCTAGCGGATGTCACGGAACAATTACAAACAGCGTTCTAGACAACAACCACTATAACTCAAGTGGACTCGTCCATAATTTTGAAATTGTCAACTTCCCTTTCTCTGAGAGTGTTCCGTTGACCAAGGGACGCTTCAAGAGTCTAACATGCTAAAAATGGGTGTGTCTTAAAAAAATAACACCTCTTTGTATCCTGCATTCTCTCATCGATACGCTAAAAATTTTATGACTTTTAAAGCATTGTATTTGTGGGCACTGTGTCTCGGTAGTGATAGTGTATGCTCCTACCTACAACAACACTAAGAAATGAGACTAGCTATCCATCTAAGCAAAACCTGAAGCTCATAGGTATTCTATCCTTATGAAGATGGTTACATTGATTCCTAAATCTTCCACGACGTGGGAGTCCAACGCTCCGTTAGGAACACATGCTTTCTTTAAGTTTTTTTTTTGTGTGAGGCCTTCGCTGCCTCTCTGCCAGCAAAATAGCGTATCTAAAATATAGAATTTTCTCTCTTCTTCGAAGTTAATATTAATTAATATCAAAATATCATTGCTTCACTCTGAAGTCCCGTCCTGTTGTTCGTTAATATTCAGTTACATAACAAAATAAACAATATATACACATAAAATACTAATAAAAGTTATATGCTACCGCTGATACGTATGTAAATATCAATAAACTTTATATGCAAATCCCTAATTAAATGGTAATAATATTCATAATTTCACGCAAAAATTAAATATGTAAATCATCTTAAGACACTATTCATGTGACGTTCACACAATGCAACTAGCTCTTTTACCTGTATCTCTTGATTTTCCTTCTATATGTGTGAAAAAGTTTTTAAAAACTTGTTTCCAGCTTCAGTGATGAGGAACTTGTTTCTAACAAAGGAGAGACTAGTTTTTACACCAAAACTGTGATAACTAAATAAATGGAACAAGTGTTTGCTAGTGTTCGAGAATTGAGTTGTTGCATTCCACTACAATCAAGCAATTCATGCTATGATTTGTTTGACCATTTGCTTGAACACTGTCCATGTGACCTTAAACATATGTGACCTAAACATAGTATTCAAATAAGTCAGCTTAGTAAATTTAATTACCATCATCATGAAATCTGTTTCTAACAAGGAATATTTATTTTAAATAATATAGTTATGACAGATTTGGCCGCTCCGTGGAAATACATGTCTTGCACGTATGGTATAGAGCCGGCCCTGAATCCATATGCACGGTGTTTGTCAGCCAGAAAGACCTTTCGGCGAGAGCTGGGGAAAATCAGGGATCTCATACAGCAAAGATGAGTTCTCAACCACTGCCTTTATCTATTGCTACAACATTATATTTAAACACGCTTGTATAGCAGATCAAGGTCTATCCCAATGCCAAGTTTGATCCTAGTTCGGTGAGCTTGTTTTATCGGATTTAGTTTTCGAAAATCAAACTCAAAATTTCAGCGCCTATAATTTTGTAACCCTAAGGCCCCACAATAATATTTCACACGCTTACATAATAGATCAAAATCTGCTTAGTGCCAAGAAGATCCTGATCGGATCAGTTTCGTTTAGCTCGTACGATTGTAATCTTCGTAATTTATCAGGGAAAAGCCAAACGAAGGACGTCAAAGTTAAATGTTGTTAACAAAGATTTACAAATTGCACCTTATTTTCTATTTACAAGACACCTATTATTCAGTGATAGCTTTTATACAGGGTGCCCCATAATTATGTATATAATGTTTGACTGACTATAGTATTTGTAATTCTGGATAAAAAGATTCGATATGGCAACACTGTGTATCCTAAGAGTGGGGAAAACGGTCACTGGACTTAGAACCGTTAGTGTATGCCAAACAGGATGCGGGAACGCTTGTCTCTGGAACAGCGTGCGTTGTGCATTATGTGGGTTTGTATTCTGCAACAAATAACATCGGGCTCGATCAACATTCATTTAACTTCGTTCCCTTATTTTATGTATGGTATGAAGTTATTCAATATATTGACCAGATTCAAAAAAAAAATGTAATCTAAGAATATGACTACTCATCATGCTTTTATTCAGTTAGAGAACTGATCACGTCGTACAAGCAGCAGAAGAAGAGGAAGAGAATACAACATGACGCTATAAAAGAAGATGCATGCTTGGAGAAGAAGCAACGGATAAAGTCTTTGACTGCATAAGCCGAAATGAAGCGCTCTGCAGACCCGTAGCCAGCCCAAAAGTGTAGGGGGACCCGGAAGAAGTTAGGGGGGGGGCGATCCAAACATATTATAGTTCATCATTATATTATAGCTCATTTGCAACCCTACCGTGAAGTTTTAGGGGACTGGTAAAAATTTAGGGGGACCCGGACCCCATAGACCCCCCTTGGATACGGGCCTAGCGCTCTATCAATTAGGTTATTGATGAAATAAGACAACAAATGCCTGACCGTTTTTCCCCAATGCGAGACCTAAAAGATAGATTTGGTTTCGCTTGTTCCTCTGCGATTGTGTCCAACAGAAATAAAATGGAAATGGACAAAAGATGAAACCATATAGTTATGATTTGACATTCCTGTATCCAAATGACCTAGACTGTGTGGAATTATACAAAAATTATAAAGACATCATTCGTTTAATAAAATGCACACAGGAAGTCAAAGATCAGCTAGACCTTTCTTCCATGAAGCTTGAAGCCTCTAAGAGTTTAGCAACTATACTTCAAATTTTGATTACAGTGCTTATATCTGCCGCATCATGTGAAGGGTCCTTCCGTATAATGAAACTGATAAAATCATACTTGTGTTCCACTACGCGGTAGAAAAGTCATAAAGGGGGCGTGGTAGCTCAGTTGTAGTGCGTTTACCTCTGGTGCTTGGGGTCCCTGGTTCAATCCCAGCTCGCGCCGTGTGGACTTTATGGTGGACAAACACCGTGGTCGTGGGTTTTCTCGGGGTTCCCCCAGTTTCCACCCACTTTCTTCATTCCACCATTTCATTCATCTCTCATCATCACCGTCTCCTTTAGCCTAACCGGCATAACAGTGGGACGTAAAGCTTAAATAAAAGACATAAATAAAAGACATCGAGCACAAACCAGCATTCAATTTGGATTTTGAGCATATAATTGAAACTTTCAGTTACCAGAGCACGAAATATTTCATTCAGAATGCTTTAAAAAAAATAAATAAATAAAATAAAAAAACAATACTAGCGAGATAGTAGTACGGTGGTTGGAAAATTCATGCAACAATCATAGTGCACATAAGCCTCATAAAAGTACAGTAGACTGTCGAGTATCGGGCCAAAGTGGCGGAAGGGCAGGCCGGATAACAAAAAAGCCGGATAGGCCGGAGTAATACGAGCTCATTTTAAAAAAAGCATAAAGCATAGACCAAAAACAATTTACGAATACAGTACTGTACGTACTGTACAGTTATAATCAGGAACAGCGGCAAGCGTACTGTATTGAGGTAACTTACACACTGATGTAGAGACATATCAATAATTACACCCTCCATTCCAAAAGAAACCGAACTTTTGAAAACAAATAGTACCACTAGTGCCATCTGGTGTAATATTTTACCGGTAGATGGCGTAGTCCCTCGTTGACAACTGGTATAAATGTCATGACATTTGGATGCACGGCAACAAAGTTATTGCGTTTCAACTGTCAGTGCGTTGTGTACATCGGTCGGAAAATAAGTTTCAAACAACGAGCTGCAATTGAGTTTTGTGTTAAACTGGGTAAAACTTTTAGTGAAACGCACCAAATGTTACAAACTGCATATGGTGATGAGTGTCTATCCCGTACGCAAGTTTACGAGTGGTTCAGGTGATTCAAATCGGGTAGAGAGACGCTGGATGATGACGAAAGATCAGGCCGTCCCAGAACCGGATTATCGAAAGAAAACATCGAAAAAGTGATGAATTCATCAAACATAACAAAAAATCATCGGTGAAAGTTATTGAAATGGAATTAGGCATTCCTCAAACAACCGCATACCGCATTTTGACCAAAGTTTTGGGCCTTAAGAAGGTTAATTCGCGGTTTGTACCACACAAACTCACCGAAGACCAAAAAGTTGATCGACTTGCGCATTGCAAAGACATCGTTAAAAGTGCTCGGCAGGATCGAAACTTCTTGAAATCGATTGTAACTGGTGACGAGACGTGGTGTTTTGAATATGAGCCCGAAAAAAAGCGGCAAAGTGCTGAATGGAGAGCACCGGATGAAGGAACACCCAAAAAAAGTCGCTTGGTGAAGTCAAAAGTTAAGGTGATGCTGATTTGTTTTTACGATTCAAAAGGAATTATCCACAAAGAATTTGTTCAACCCGGCCAGACAGTCACTGGAGAGTTTTACTTGGGCGTCATGAAGCGTTTGCTGGCAAGAATTCGTCGTATTCGGCCCGAATATCGCGAAATCGGCAGTTGGACTCTTTTGGACGATAATGCACCATCACATCGTTCGCGACTTGTAACTGAATTTTTGGTCAAAAATCACATTATTCGGTTGCATCATCCGCCCTATTCACCAGATCTCGCTCCGTGCGATTTCTATCTGTTCCCGAAACTGCATTTGGCGATGAAAGGAAAGTGGCACGCATCGATTGATGCCATTTAGAAGGCGACGACCGCCGTCCTAAAGACCATTCCAATAAAGGACATGGAGAAGTCGTTTGACAACTTGTTGGAGCGTGCAAATATGTGTATCGATGCAGAAGGGGAATACATTGATTAATAAAAATGATTTGTTCCAAAATGTACATTGCTTTTTTGTTTTTTTTAAAACGTTCGGTTTCTTTTGGAATGGAGGGTGTATAATATTTTATTAGGTGATGGGGATAAGTATAATTTAAAAGTCAAACTTAAAACTCAGAATATTACAACGATGTTAAATTGTGACATGTATGGCACGTGTTAATTGTTTGTTATTGTCTATTTGTTTGTGTAAGAAGTTGCACACGGTTATGGTTATGTTTATGTTTTGTTATTCGTGAAATCCTGGCGAGACGCTAACTCGCAGGATTATGTAAATAGAAACTAAGAAAATTATGTCAGCTTGAAATGTGTAATAACATCATTTTGTTAACATTGACACAATTCGGATATGGCATAATATTCAGATTCGCAGAGACTGATAGTCTGGGAATTCGGTCTCGATGTAATACGGTCTGAAACGAATGTTTGACCAATAGCTGAGGTAAATAAAGTCGAATCACGAAATGACGAATTCCATCGACTGCAAGAAGAAACAAAAACCCAGATTTGGATGGAATCAGGATCAGTCGGAGATCAGTCGCCGAAGAGTCTCAGAGGAGTCTCACATCAGTCTGAGAGGAGTCGCAGATGAGCGATAGAACAGTCGCAGTTCAGAAATAGATCAGAAGTTGATCTAAGTTGAAGTTCCAAGTACTACGAATTACTGTCTACTAATGGTTGGTCATTAGTTGGCTAACTGTGGAAGCCGAGTCGCAGATACCAACATCGTTCTGATAGAGAAACAGAGCCCAGCAGAGGAGATTCGTAGTTCCAGTCTGAAGCTTATTTACCAAGGTAAGTGTACCTCAGCTATGTGTGTTAATCGTGATCGAAATTCCAGACATTTGACATACTGTGATCTGAACGATTAGGTTATATCCATCTATTCCACACACTTACACTATGATATTCACTAGTCAAATACATGAAATTTTAAATGAATTAAAGTGTTTCTGTGCTAGACTAGAATAATCCTCTCGCTTAAACAATTACTTGCTCGGTACCTACTCATTTCAGATAATGAGTAGTACCAGCTTCTTTACGTCAACACTTAATTATCCCCAAGCTTAATAGGCACGACGTAAGGAGGTTGTTACGGACGAAACAATGGACAAGGAGCAAAACGCCGCTCTTTTCCTGTCACAACTTGTATTTTGCACATGACATGTAGGAGGATTGTAGCAGACGCCCGCTTCCAATGCCTTGGCAATGTTGCCAATGCAACGCCTTGCCTTCCTCATTTAAGTTCGATAAAATAAAACTTGGCCGGATAGTCGCGAGCCGGATACTCGGGAGTTTACTGTACAAGAAATATAAAAAGAAAAAGAAAACAATTAAAATCTCAGGACAATAAATAAATTTAAAAAACTCATAAAAATAAATGCAGTCAAAATTTGACTACTAACTTCCAAGTGGTGATGATTGGTAATCACGAAAATAAGAATTTCCGTAAATAGTAGCAGCATTTTGTTTTCGCATGCTGATCTTTAAATATGTTTTACTTGCCTGGGCTCCAGATGGGGTTACGCCGCCTCTGTTACGGAATATACGAGAGCAGTCCAG
Organism: Thermobia domestica; assembly: GCF_964235325.1. NCBI lineage: Eukaryota > Metazoa > Arthropoda > Insecta > Zygentoma > Lepismatidae > Thermobia > Thermobia domestica. Next base: position 43,059,318 of record NC_137456.1, read on the forward strand.
AAAATGCCCAACATTTTGTGCCTATCACGATAGAGTCGCCATCTTGGTGTCAGAACGTTGCCACACTCAATATGCATCCAGTTTTGGCAACGGGAGAACTGTGACGCTCTTACTGTATTTTCTGTGACGTATTACAATGTGTGCTGCAATAGAAAATCTCGCTTCTTGTGAGGTGCGTTCTGTGATTAGGTTTTTGAGTTGAGTTGAATTGATTTTGAGTTTAACGTTCCGTTCAGCAGCGAGGCTACATGAGACGTGGACCTACTGATTAACGTGGAATTCGAACCACATGAGCTCCCGTCGGAAATCGAACTCGGATCTCCCATGCCAAAGACGCATACGCTAACCGCTTAGCCACGAAGGAGCTCTGTGATTAGGTTTTTGTCGGCAAAAAAAAAAAAACACGAGCCAATTGAAATTCATCGCCAACTGTGTGAAGTGTACGGACATGGAATAATGAGTGAAGGCCAAGTGTAGCAATGGTGCATTGACGGCCAAGTGTACCCGAGAGCTTTTGGATGATTTTGGATTAGGAATGGCCACATTTTCCGGAAAAACGGAAAACGGAAACTATGTTTTCTGGAAACCGGAAAATTGAAAACGGAAGACGGAAAATTTTCCGGAAAAGCGAAAGACGAAAAATTTTCCGGATAAACGGAAGATGAAAATTTTCCGGAAAACGGAAGATGAAAATTTTCTGGAAAAATGGAAGACGGAAAATTTTCCGAAAAAACGGGACGGAAAATTTTCCGGAAAAACGGAAACGGAAATTTTTTCCGGAAAAACGGAAAATGGAAAATGTGATTTCCGGAAACCGGAAAACTTTTTCCGGAAATGGCCGTCCCTATTTTGGATGGGAGGTGTTCGAACACCCACCATACAGCCCAGATTTCGCGCCGAGCGACAACCACCTCTTCCCAGCAATGCAGACACAACATAACAATCATCAGTACAAAACGCTTTGATACTGACGCCGAACTGCATGTCGGTGTAAGCCAATGGTTGAAATCGCACGCGGCAGATTGCTACCGCGACGGTATTGAAAAGCTTGTGTCGCCGTGTGATAAGTGCCTTAATTTGCATGGCGATTATGTGGGGAAATAGCTTAAAAGTGTACCTTTCAAATGTGTATAATACAATTTGGTTTGTTCATTCTGTTACTTTTTTTATATTTCAAAACGTCTGTTACATCCTGGACAGACCTCGTACGAAGGAAAACAACAGGAAATTACTACCAACAATATGAAATTAGTACCAACAAAGTCATACACAACTAAGTTATTGATGGTATTAAAATTGAAGTATGTACTTCAAAAACTGTGTTTTTGTCTATAAATGTTTGAGATTGATGGCGTTTAATTTTAACTTACCGGCTAGAGTGGTGTCCGTGGATTTTTCTTTCCAAATTGGTGTGACGAGCCAGCACCATCAAAGAGACTGAATTGAATTATTGGTAGTACGATTAAATTAAAGACTTAGTTCTTTTTGATCACTCCCGGCCTACTATGATTTTCTTTTAGAGTCATCTATTGATATTAAATTTAATTAAATTCCGAGTGTCCGGTTGAAAGATTGTAGTAAAACAAAGTCCGGGCCAAGCTTTATTATAAAAAAGGACAGAATGTGACGAAATTTAAGCAAACTTTACGCGTTAAGCATAATATAACAATCGTTTAAATGTAAATCTTAATATAAGGTTTAACTGTCGGGTTAATTGATATTCACATGTACCACTCATGTTCAAAATTATTGTTGCATGTCGATAAATATGTTCTTATAGAAATATAATTTGATTACGAATTCTCCCAGTATTTCTCATAATGTTAGTATGTGTATAATCGACAAAGACATGTATGTTGGCTAATTTCATGTCTAAACAGCTGTAAATAAGAACAATAAAACGAAAATAAAACTTTATTGCCCATTTAGCAACATTTTGTTTTACTCATTCTAATTTTCGTACTTATAGAACTTTTCCTATGAAATTTATCACAAATATACATTTCCAGTTTATACACATACGTAGTATCAGTATTAAAAGTACCCTGCAAAATCATTATCAAATTATATTCTTACATGAAAACAGTTATAGATATGCGACAATCATTTTGGACATGAGTGTAAAATACAGTATTCAGTTTTATAATACTATCTTATATATTACATATATTTCCTTCTAGGTGATATGGATATGAATAGCAACCGTTACATATATTTCCTTCTTACTGATATGGATATGAATAGCCACCGTTACACATATTTTCTTCTAGGTGATAAGGATATGAATAGCCACCGTTCAAGTAATTGTTACACGAGATGTTAAGAGTTTAACTCTATTAATTCTATTACAAAAAGAAGGCAGAATTCAATTAGAAACAATCATATTTCCAGGTACGGAATGTGGGAAACGAGAAACCATCGTTAAAGTCTTCGTTACCCGTAAAGATGTCAACGGAATTACTCCACTAACAAACTCAGTCAATATTTGCTTTAGCTGTCTATTGCAAAAAAAAAAAAAAAAAAAGAAAAAGAAAAGAAAAAAGAACAGAAAAGAAAAGAAAACGGATAAGAAAAAGAAAAAGTTCATAAATTTACTTTCCTCTAAGAGTTGTCATGTGAAGTATCAGACATACTTATTAACATTACAATCTGATAAAACCAACTAGCGAAATCCTAATAACATTACAATTTTATAAGGCCCACAAGAGTGATCCTATTGCACTGAGAAAAAAAATTGTAGATGGCGTACTTAAAAAGGTGGGTTATATTTCTAATTCCTGTAGTTTTTGGAGTTAATGTGCAGGAAACGTATAACTGAAAACCAGGCCGGTAGTCAGTCCAAAAATGTAGGGAGATGTAAATGTTAGGGGGTCCAACCCAACCATAGTATAGTTCATCAGCATATTATAGTTCACTTGCAAGCCTACTGTGAAAATTTTAGGGGGGCTGGCCCACTCTAGCCCCCCGTGGATACGGGTCTGCTGAAAAAGCATGTTTTATAATAGTTTCCATATAAGTGTTCCGTCTATACGTACTTTCCGTATGAAACAATATAGGCGGTCAGGATCTCACATACAGATGGACGTATATAACAAATAGCTGACGAAGGTAACGTAAGTATATGCATGTGATATATACGGAAAACTGTTAGATGTCAGACATCCTGCAACGGCATGATGTAACATCTAAGGGCAGTGCGTATGTAGCATATGGATAACGTATGCTCCATACTGATTTCTGTAGTAAGCAAGATTCCGTATACTTGTATATACAATATATCGCTATCCAGAGAACGTATTTTTCTCAGTGTAGTATCACAATCTTATAAGGCCCACTAGCGTGATCCTAATAACGTTAAATTTATTATAAGGCCTACTAGCGTGATCCTAATAACATTATAATCTTATAAGGCCCACTAGCGTGGTCCTAATAACGTTACAATATTATAAGGCCTACTAGCGTGATCCTAATAACATTATATTCTTATAAGGCCCACTAGCGTGGTCCTAATAACGTTACAATATTACAAGGCCTATTAGTGAGATCCTAATAACATTCTTATCTTGTAAGCTCTACTAGCGTTATCCTAATAAACTTACAATCTTATAAAGTCTGCTAGCATGATCCTAATAACATTACAATACGAGTATTATAACGCCAACTAGCATGATTTTATTAACATTACAATTTTATAAGGACCACTAATGTGATGCTAATAAATAAATGTATTCTAGTTTATTTACATTGTATTGTAGTTATATGAAAGATATAGAATTAAAAAAAAATCCCTCCTTTCCGTACAATCTGAGAGAGCTCTGAATTATTCAACTCCATACACTGAACTATATAATAGCATTCTTCGATCTAAAATTCATAGCTAGAGAATAATATATTGTGAACTCACCAATTTCATTTTGTGAGAATATAAAAGTTCAGCAATGAACAACGCATATTCCTTTTACAAGCTATTCTCGTTATCAAGATTCCTCTCTGTTGTGGGTTCGATGCCTCTCTCAGGGCATTCTCAGCTCATTAATGATACGTATTTTCCCTTTAGCCATTCATTTCATTGTCATCGTAGATTTCTTATTTTTGTCCTTAGCTAAAATAGTGATGATCAAAGAGCGGCTCGCGAACAGAACTGAGACCTTCTATGTTCCGGAGATATGGCTCCTTAAATTTCCCGAAATCGGCACTTTTTGGCCAATATGTCGGGAACGGAAGTCATCGAGATATGGTGAACATTTTAGTACCAAATAGTAACCGGTGGCCACTGGTTGTATCTGCATTTTCAGTATATATACGGTGATAAAAAGTGACAGCTAAATATAGCTAATTTAATAGATCCCCTAATACGCAGGTACCAAATATGTAAGTGTATTATCTACTAAATTTAATCAAATAAAAATAAACTACAATTTCATATAAATTTCAAAATTTTAATTCTTTTTTAGTTCGTTCTGGCAATGCTCTTGGAGCATTCTAAACTGTTTAATTATGAAAATATGTTCCTAATTGGATTGAATTGGAAAATAGCATTCCTTTAAGCACCAAAATGAAACGAATTTTTTTTTTTTAGTTTTACGTCCCACGATTATGCCGGGGCTACAGCTTATCATGACATCCAAGCGCATGACTTCATGCCAAGAAGACGGCTGCAAGGTAAAATCGTTGATACCAAACTCTTTTACAAGCCTACGAATTAGGGTTGTTTGTACCGGCATTTTTTTAAAAATGAAAATTGCATATACTGTATTTTACTTTCCAATGATACTCGTAGCTCTGATTGGTGCGAGTGGTCCCAGGTTCAATTTCCGGTGACGTGGCTCAGTCGAAAAAGTGTAAAAACTTTTTCAGGCGAGCCATCCTGAGTGAGATTTTCGTCATTCCCACCAGACAAATGTCGGAATGGTACCTGACATCGAGGTCCCAGACCGATTCCTTTCTTCCCTCTCCTCGGAAAGTGTGATCGCCAAGGTATGTCATCCCTCATACATGACGGATGCCGAAATACATAGCCATAACACATAACATGGCCATAGATGCCGAAACCCCAGAAATCTAATTCCTAATCCTAATCCTAATCGCAGCTCAAATGTTGGCAACACTGTACATCATGACTTCACAGGTATGGTTCTACTCATAATTAGATTTTCTAGTTGTTATAATTTGTGTTCCGTGCCATTTAACAAAACTTCATTTTGTGCTCCGTTGGCAACACTGCATTACATATGATGTTATTGAGCATGTCTGTGGGTACAATGCTTCCTTACTATACTGTTATGTAAATGTCATTTTGATTACTTTAATCATTTTGAAGTTCTTTCTGTGTCAGTGTATCTTTTACATTGCTATCTTCACATCATTCTAGATTCTTCTTTCCTCTGTTTCTCCTGTGTTTTTGGGTATCGGCCCTCAAAACTTTGGATTTCTCAATTTTCTTCATTCCCCTATCGATTGGGCAATGCTACTATCAATATAAGATGCTTCCTTGTAAGAAGACATATATGAGGATTTTAAGACAAATTGAATTCAAATTATGCCAAATATTGTATATTCATTAAAAAATGTAGAATACAGTCCTGCATAATCATTATTGACGCCCAACAACGAAACATTATTTTGTTTTCACATCATGAACTTTGCGTCTTCTACCAGGGTGGATACATAGCCTTCTTACACGACTTTAATCTTCCACATTGTAACTAATTCTAGGCCCAACCCTTACGAGCTGCACGAAAACCTTCCTATTTCTGCACACTTTACGTCTTTCTTTATTAAATCTGTAAGGTCTTTCTATTTCTGATAATTTCAAGTTTTGAAATTTTGGCCAGGTTTGGATGGTGTCTGAACCACTGTGCAATGGTAAAAATAGTTTCTTTAAATGAGCTGCTAACAAAATTTTCGAATCAGCTCTCGTGGCTGGTATAGTATAATGGTTAGCACGTGTGCCTTTGACACACATAGTCCCGGGTTCGATTCCCATTCAGAGAGTATTAAGACTTTCAACGCATTACAGTGGTTCCGATTCCACCTTAACCTGTAGTTCCATGTCTCATATAGCCTCACTACTGAAAAGAAGAATTAAACTTCAAAGAAATTTTCGATACATTTTACCATAGCGATTTCATAATACAGTATAATGTAAACACTTATCTACAGAAAAAATAACCTTGCCATAATCAACTCACTTCTATTAGTCACTCTCAGAAATACATAATAGCGGAAGATTTGTCAATGCAACATCTGAACTTTCCGCTAGTTTTATTATTATTATTATTATTATTATTATTATTATTATTATTATTATTATTATTATTATTATTCGTATGTTAGATGAACAAAAAAAAAAGGAAAACTGCTTTAAAAAATCATTCTTCAGCGGCACCTTGTAACACTCGCTATCAATCGCTACACTTTAATGACTGACTTCGTTTCGTAATAAGTATGAACATAGAAAACACATTGTTCAACGCTCCAACGATATCTATGGAAACTATTATGGTATTCTATGGTGTACAATGGCATCCTATTCTCTTCCAATCTCCCAGTCGTAACCCACTCCAAGCTATCGTGTCTGCTCAATATTTAACTTTGAATTGTGTCAGTCGGCTCAGCACCACACTCCAGTTCTATGTTTCTATATGTTGTCAAGAAATATGAATATTTCTTGAATATTTCTATGTTCAAGAAATATGGATCCAATTCGGGGATAATGTCCAAGGTTCCGCTAGACGATAGACAATCTGTCTACTTACATTGAATCAGAATCCAGAAAAGGATCAAGTTTCAACTATTTTTTTAAAAAAAAGGAAAATAACTTCGAGGAAATTTTAAGTTATGAAAAGATTCAATTCACATAAATTTCTCCCTCTCCTTAAAGCCTCGCCACTGGTACTAGGCAACCTCAACGGAAGAAACCTCCTCGGACCCACTACCCTATTTTCTAGGATACTTATGAACTAATTTTTATATCACTATGGCAAATTGTCTAAGTAACCACAACTAATAAATAGTTAAAAAAAAAGAAGAACAATTGTTTGATTACATTTTGTAGGATATTTTAAACAGAAACTACTTTCTGGGATCGAGAAGAATCTCCTTGTAATTTCTTTGGTTATGATGCTAGCTCTTCCAGAATCAGTTTATAAGAATTCTGAAAGGATCACACCATTTCATCACTGCCAGGTCATTTACCGCAACTAAGATGTTTCCATGCTCCACGGTTTTCTGTTAACTTCTCCTTCTTCAGGTATGATTTTTCTGTTTTGGTACCGTCCATTAATTGTAGTCACCTTCGCCCTCTCCCACTCTTTCCTGCCATCATGCCCTCTAGCGTGTCCCTTATGATACAGTTCCTTCTTATACAATGTTCCAACCAGTTTCTTTTCCCCTTCTTAATAATATCTAAACTTATTTTCTTACCGATCATTTCTAAAAATCCTCTCATTCGTTTTCTAATACTTTTCATTCTTCTCCACACCTACATTTCGAGAGTTTCCAGTCATTTTTTTTTATTTTTGCGTAATGTTCATGTTTCTGCCCCATACAGAACAATACCCACACGAAGCATTTTATGAGTCTTTTTCTCAACTCTTTATTCAAGGTACCACAAAAATAGTATCTTCTTTCTTCTAAGAACCACATTGCCATATATTAAAATACATTAATCAACTTCGTTTCTGCGGCGATGAACCTTCGATTGTCTTATGCAATTGAGAATTTTTCTTTCTTTCTTTCTTTCTTTCTTTCTGTCTTTTGTTTGACTTTCGCCACAACATTTTTCCTATGAATCCTTATCGAAATGAAACCAAGAACCACACTGATTTTGACTAAAAATCAATACATTAACTAGTCCATACTTCATTAATATTTTGCTTACATAATTAGGGTACTAGTATATTTCTTATTAAACTAATTACTATATTCATATATTTGTTTAGAAATATATTTGCATTGTTGACACTTACAGTTTCATGCCTCTTTATCCATTTATCGTTCTTGATTTGGGTTTTCCTTTTACTAATCAATCACAAAAAGGGCTTTTATCTCTCTCTCTCTCTCTCTCTCTCTCTCTATATATATATATATATATATATATATATATATATATATATATATATACAACAAAATAACAGCTTTGATTAGCTCTTGATGAAACCTGACATAGAAATAAATAGACCTTAACTCGTTCAGAACGAATATGAAACGCATTCGTGCGATACATTGCCTGCTAATTTGTTTGTCAATATATACATACATATATATATATATATATATATATATATATATATATATATATATATATATATACACAAATGTTTGACTGTCAATCAGTGGCATCATTTAGAGAGCAGGAGAAAGTTTCCTCCAGGCCTGAGTTTCAGATAGGCTATATTTTAATTAAGTGGGTCCACGCTAACACTCTGGTCTTTGGTGCGAGCAGTCCCGGCTGCTATTCCGGAACATTGTAACAGGTTTTTTAGTCCAACCATCCTGAATAAGGTTTTCCTGCTTGTTCTTCATTCACACCAGGTAAATGCCCGAATGGTACCTAATACAATTATCTCAAGCCGCTTCCTTCTTTCCCTATTCCTTTCTTTCTACCTGATTCCCGGATAACTTGATCGCGGAGGGGCATCATCCTTCATACGTGACGGACTAACATAGCTGTGGATGCTGAAATCCTAGAAATCTAGTTTCTAATCCTAATATTTTAATTAATAGCACAGTAACAGTAGTACTCGCAGCACTTGACCGCACTCTTAATTATCCAATTTGGGGCCACCATGGACCATAGTGAATGAATCAGGGATGCTTTGGCCCGGAATTGCGTCACCTATTGAAATTTTGCTTATGCTTATTCAGGGGCCATGCACGCTGGTGCGAATGAATCAGAGGTACCTTGACCCTGCTATGATGTTATTGAATTGGGAGTTTTGGATCAGATGTTATGATGATTCTTTAAAATTACTAAAAACATGGTCTTGATGATTCATTACGTTATGAAATAGTACAGGTTTACGAATGCTTTTTTATTTTTCGTTCCCTTTTATGGCATAAAATTTGGAGATTGTTATCCCTTTGATGAGATGGACTAACACTGGTGCAAATGAAATCTTTAGTTTTACCTCCCACGATTATGCCGTCAAGGCTAAAGGAGACGGTGACGATGAGAAATGAATGAAAGTGTGGGTGAAAATTGGAGTATCCCGAGCATAATGTTGCCCACCCCAAAACTACTTTCACGGGGTTTGAACCAGGGACCCCATACAGCAGATGTGAACGCTTTACCACTGAGCTACCGCGCTCTCTACTGGTACTAATGAATTAGAGGTATTTGGTTTGAGCTAATGTGTTCGTATGACGTCACTGAACTGGGATTTTTAGCTTGGAGGTTATGATGGCTTGTTTTGTTTCCTGTTATGGGTATAAAATTACTAAAACAAGGTCTTTGATCTCTTCCTTGATGATCTATTACATTATGAATTAGTAGACTCCAGTAATAGTATGAATTAGTATTATTATTAATACGAAACTTGAAAACTTTGGAGTTCCTTCGTGGCTAAGCGGTTAGCGTATGCGCCTTTTACGTGGGAGATCATGGTTCGATTTCCGGCGGGAGCTCATGTAGTTCGGATTATAAGTTAATCAGTAGATCCCGTCTCATATAGCCTCGCTGCTGAAAGGGACGTTAAACTCAAAATCAATTGAACTCAATTCAAATTTGTATGTATCTACCTATCACGGGTGGTCTCCCTCATCCGAAGCCGGCAAATATCAATTTTGGAAGTTTTTTTTAGCTTATCCCATTAGTTTTGATGATACATTTTTGTTATATAATAGAGTACAATGGTTTACTTTTTAAATTTGGGAGTCATCGTTCCCTTTGGAGCCTTATTACGTTATATGGAGACGTATTTAAAATTATTCCCTTAAATTTGATAAGTACTTTGTGATCCATTTCGTTCCGCTTCAGGAGTGAACATGGATACCTTGCAATCATCCCGAGTTCGATTCTTGGTGCTAGTTTAGGAAATGTTGAATTTAACGTCCCCAGCGAAAACGATGGTGATGAGAAATGATAGGACGAAACAGGGGAAAACATGAACTTACTTGACTGAGAATTGAAGCAGGAACCTCACACATTAGGGACAAGCGTTGAGCCACCGTGCCCCATTGAGAAATTTTACTTTGTTCATTACTACGTTATAGACAATGCAATCAAAGGTCCAGAGTTTGATTCTTGGTGCCAGTGTTAGGAAATTTTAACGTCCCATCGCGGCTAAGCGAAACGACGATGATGAGAAATGATGAAATGAGAAAACATCATAAATTTACTTGGTTGTGGATTGAAGCAGAGACCTCACACATCAGAAAAAAAATGCTGAGCCACCGTGATCCATTGAGAAGTTTTAATTTTCTGTGCGAGCAGTTTTGCGTATGAAAAGAAGACGAGCAGATTTAAACAGATTATGTTACATTACACATTTTTGCTCGTTGTTAAGCATAGAAGTTTGTTATTGTGAAATTGCGGCATGTGCTTTTACTACATCAGCATTTTTCTCAGCTGACGGACTTTTAAAGCTCAACTTTACCTTTATGTCAAAGACAGTTTCGTAACTTATCGATGAGCGGTACATTTTTCAATCAAGTTTAAGAAAACTGAATCACATTTTAGATGTGGTAATTTGAATGTCGTAAGAAACTAACGAGTCAACGGTATGATGTCATGATCAGAATCGCGATACTAGATGTCGTAACGATTGATGTGTAAGGAGAAAAGAAGTTACGATCGATTGTTACATCACGTTTCGGCTCATGATACATGATGAATTCTGTGTTTTTATTGGTTCTTCGTTATGTTATTTATTAGTTTCCTTGTTTTTGATTGGCTGATAGTGATGTCACTTTATAGTTGAACACGTTTCTGGCCTAAATAAAAATCCATTTTCATTTTTCAAGTCCTACTTCCACGAAGATCGTGAATGAACGAAGGTGTACCTCTAGTGACAGCGTGACTTTACTCCGTTCCTTGAATTTGAGGTAAGTTTATTAAGAGTTTTATTAACTGCGTTTCTTAATATCAATGGAGTGCTTTTGAAATGTATTACGTATAAGGATAACATTGTTATCACTGTTTTATTTTAGCATGAAATATTTAGCAAATGGAAGAATTAGTGGGAGTACCCTCACTTACTTAACCGGGGATCGAATCAGGAATCCCACACATTAGAAGTAAGCGCGAGAAATTTGTTGATTTTGGTTTAGCGTCCCTTCAGTAGTGGAGCTAGGAATACAGCTTAATGTTGAATTTGAGCGCATACCGGGTGTTGAACCCGGGCCAGAGGTGCGTAACGCTAACCACTTAGCTCAGTTTCTGAAAGTTACCATTAACGTATACAAAATTTTAGTTTTTTTCAAAAAACTACGCACGAATTTGTTCCCCGAAAGTGAGACGTGGACCTACAGTTTAATGTGGGATCTGATCTCCCGCCGAGAATCGAATTCGAGTCTTTCTTGTCTTAGCTCGAAAAAGCAAGCACATGAGATTTTGTTTTCGTTTCATGTTCGTTATACGTTTAAAGTTCAGTGTGAGGGTAAAAATGCTTACTACAATGATTCTCTCAGCGCAGTTAGAAAAACAATTTCATTCATTCTTTTTGTCACTACAGAAACTTAGGTCACTTACATATTGATGTTGGTCCCGGGTTTGATTTCCAGTATGACGACAATAAAACATTTCAGCAGTAGGACTATTTGAGGTATGATAATTCTTTTAGGATTGATCGTGTAGTCATTTTGATACCGTTAAACGTGTTAGCGATCTCTGAAATCAATTTTAATTCGTGCTTTTTTTCTCTCTCGTTTTTTCTCTCATGTTTTCTTTGCCTATTCCTTTTTGCTTACCTTACCTTTTTCCTATTTGAATACGGCTACTTCTGGCTTTACTGTCTTGTGAGAAATCAATAGACATTATCGGCGTTTTAATCTCGAAGGACGAATGCTGGAAATTCAGATTAATGCTCCGACCAGTGACACCGATATTGTTGAGTGGATTCAGACCTCCTTTCAACAGATGTTGGATTATTTATTGGAAAATGTCGACGAATTATCGATGGTTGGATTATCGATTTTATCTCATGATAAAAAGAACAAGCCGTTTTATTTATCTTTTCGGCGTGCAAGTAATTTGACACTGGAGACTTTATGGGCTTCCTTTGATCGCATCCTTCAAAGTAACGATAATTTTCTCATGAACGAACCGTTCATTGTACACTTTCATCATGTGGATGTGCCCCGTGGATTTGGAATAATGCGTCGAGGTCTTTTATCAAACGACGAGTTACTAAAAGGCAAGAAAGGCATTTTACGTGTGAAAAACACCGACAAGAAATGTTTGGCTTATGCGATTGTGATTGCTATTGGCCTAAAGAAATATAAAGATACGAACAAGAAACTGTACAGACAATATCAGGACCAAAGAAAGTGTGTCGTTCTTCCTGACGTACATGAACTTTTGTCCAGATCCTCAGTGAGTTTAGAGCATGGGGAATCCGTGGAAGAATTGCGACAATTGCAACGCTACTTGACCAATTATAAACTTACTGTATACACCAGCTTTTCCGGAGAAGATATTCTGTATGAAGGGCCGGGTGGCGAAAACAAAATTCCAGTCAATTTAATGTGCATCAATTCTGATTATGACATCATCACGTCATTAACGTCTGTTTTTTCTACCAACTATTACTGTGCTGCATGCCACAAAAAATATGATCATCGTATTGCGCACGTCAAGAACTGTTCGGCCATGTGTGAGAAATGTTTGCATAAACCGCCATGCAGTAAAACCAATACGGAGAAGCAGTGCCTAGAATGCAATCGTGAATTTTATGGTGAAACATGCTATACAAATCATCTGACTGTACCATACCATAAAGGTCAACCAATATGCAAGATGGTGAAACAGTGTTCCAAATGTTTACGCATTTATTCGTTTGACCATACAGGGGAAAGAGAACATCATTGTACAGATTATTTTTGTAATGTATGTCGTAAACACGTTATGTCTACCCACCAATGCTACATGAAGCCTGATACGACTCAATTGAAATCTGGAGTTCCATCAGTGTTACATGCCAAGAAGGCTATGATTGTCTTCTATGATATCGAAGCCACACAGGATACTTTCTTCGATGAAGACACGTTCATTCATAAGCCCAATTTACTGGTGGCCCAACAAGTATGTTACAACTGTGTTCAAGATGAAGATATACATCATCTGTGTGAAGTTTGTGGACAGCGGGAACATATTTTGTCAAGATGATCCGATCAATGCCTTTCTTGCGTATTTACGTCAACCACGACCCAACATCAACCTTATTGTATCTTTGGCACATAACTCTAAGGGATATGATGGTCATTTTATTCTTAAATCTTTAGTGGAAGAACATGAATTGAAACCTACTTTGATCTTGAACGGAGCAAAAATTTTAAGCATTAAAGTGAATCACTTATCGTTTATTCACTCCTTAAATTTCATGCCAATGGCTTTAAGTAAATTATCCAAGGCATTTCATTTACCAGCAACCAAAGGATATTTTTCACACTTTTTTAATACTGCTGCAAATCAAACGTATGTGGGAAAATTACCGGACATCCATTATTATGGTGCAGATGAAATGAAAGTGGATGAACGAGAGAAATTCATGACATGGTACAACGAACACCAGAACGATACGTTTATTTTCCAAGAAGAATTGGTGAACTATTGTGTCCAGGACGTCAACGTACTTCGAATGGCTTGTATATCTTTCATGACCACTTTTGAACAAGAAACTTACGTCAATCCTTTCCTGGAGGCTATCACTTTGGCGAGTGCGTGCAATTTAGTATTTCGACGAAATTTCTTAAAACCCAATACTGTTATCATTCTTCCTGCACGAGGATACCGTCACAGAAACAATCAGTCACGGATTGCGTTGCAGTGGCTTGCCTACATGGAGGAAAAAGAGGGTCATTCAATTCTACATGCGGCAAAAGGAAACGAAGTTTATGGTGCTGGTTTTCATCTGGACGGCTACTACAAAAATCCCGACACTAAAGAGGAACACGTGTATGAATTTGAAGGCTGCAGAATCCATGCCTGTCCTCTATGCGTCCCTACAGGCCGTGATCAGCCCATTTATGAGAACTCCGAAGAAACGATGAACTATCGCTACGAGAAAACACAGCGTAAAATCAAATTATTACGATCCATGGGATATAAAGTACATGAAATGTGGGAATGTGAATTTCGTCAGGTGTTAAAATCCAATCCAGCGTTGGCCTCTTCTTTATTCACACATCCTTATACTAATAAGACACCATTAAATCCAAGGGACAGCTTCTATGGTGGCCGTGTTAATGCCATTAAATTGTATCACGTCGCAAATGAAAATGAAGGCGAAGAAATTAAAATTTTGGATATCGTTTCCCTGTATCCTTATGTGAATAAATGTGGACGGTATCCAATAGGGCACCCACGAATATATCTACAGGGAAATCCAGAATGCCCGACATTCAAGATGTCAACGGATTAGTCAAGTTAAAGATTTTGCCTAGCAGAAATGTGTTTCATCTAGTACTTCCATTTCGCTCAAATAAGAAGTTGTTGTTTCCACTTTGTGCTGCCTGTGCCACAGCATTAAATCAAGATTCTGAATGTACACATACCGACAGTGAACGAAGTCTAACAGGAACGTGGGTGTCCTATGAAATTCAAAAAGCCATTGAACTTGGGTATCAAGTCATTGAAATTTACTAAATTTGGGATTACAACATCACCGTATATGATCCTGAAACCAAGACTGGCGGATTATTCAGCGAATTCATTAACACATTTCTAAAACCTAAGCTGGAAGCTTCTGGTTTGCCCGCCAATTGCGTCACCGAAGAAGAAAAGCAGCAGTATATTCAAATGGTACAACAACGTGAAGGCATAACTTTGGATGCAGCAAATATAATGACAAATTCAGCACGTCGTAGTCTTGCAAAACTCAGTTTGAATGCCTTCTGGGGACGACTCGCTATAAGAGACAATTTCAGCCAAACAACCATCATTAACGACCCCAAAGAACTGTATCAGAAATTAACTGCTCCAGATAGAAAAGTCAACCAAATTTTACCTGTTAATGATTCGTTGTTATACCATTATTGGCAGTATGAAGATGATGTTCCAGTACAAAATCACAATGCTAATGTTGTCCTTGGGGCATTTACAACGTGTCAAGCTCGTCTGGAACTCTACAAATATTTAGAATTGCTGCAAGAAAGAGTACTATATTTCGATACAGATTCCGTGATATTCACGCAGCGACCATCAGAGCCCACAATAGAACCAGAAGTATTTCTTGGTTCAATGTCAAATGAACTGGAATCAATTGGACCAAAAGCATACATTAAAAAATTCGTGTATGGTGGCCCAAAACAATACGCTTTAGAAATCTACGACCACGACACGAAATCAACCAGTTATGTATGCAAAATTCGTGGATTCACACTCAATTATACAGCAAGTCAAAGGTTAAATTTCAATAGTCTGGAGCAAATGATCGTAAATCAATCCAGTGAAAAAAACTGCATTAGCGCGCCACACAAAATTTACAGAACCCACGATCATCATCTTGTCACAAAACCTGAAGAAAATAAGTACACTTTCAACTATAAAAAACGCCGATTAATACCAGACACATACAAGACATTACCCTATGGGTATAAAAAGCCAAAACAGAATAACAGCCATATTTTTCCCTAATCCCACCAACATCACCTCCCAAAGATGGGCAAAGAATCAACACGAAACATGCTTCAACGATGCACGAGCGGAGACAAACTCCGATGACATCACCTTGCAGAAACCAGTGGAGAAAAAGGAAATCAGGTACGTCACATTTGCTTTTCTTTTTCTCACCTCACTCTCTCTTGATCAGTTAGTTTATGTTCTTGTTCGATGTTAATAATCTGTTTTTTCTTCTTTCACAGGAAACAAAATAAATATTACCATGTATATTCATATGTTTTATTTTCTCTTTACAGAATTTGTAACCGTCACGAACACGTCTTCCTTTGAAGAAAAAGAAATTCTGTATTCTATTTCACATGCTAAAATAAATGTACAGAAACATGAAAAATGTAATTCTGTGTTTTATTTCACATCCTAAAATCAAATTCTTTTCCTGTACTGCGATTTCAATTTCTTTTTTCTGAATCAGTTTACCGGTAAAATAAAATTTCTAAAAATGTTTTACGGGGGAAAAAAATCAAACTAAATTTTTGTTTCAGAACTTTTTTTCGTGTACGAAATAAAAAAAATTGTGTACAAAATAAAATTCTGTTTCAGAAATTTTTTGTGTACGAAACAAAATTGGTTTCAGAAAAATTTTTGTGGACGAAACAAAACTGATTCAGAAAAATTTTTGTGTACGAAACAAAATTGTTTTCAGAAAAAAAATGTGTACGAAACAAAATTCTGTTTCAGAATTTTTTTGTGTACAAAACAAAAACTGTTTCAGAAAAATTTTTATGTACAAACAAAATTCTGTTTCAGAAAAAAATTTTGTATACAAAACAAAAATCAGTTTTCGTCACGAAACTGCTCCGACTAAATGAATCGATTCATTCTGATAGTGTTGGCAACACTGGAAAATCTCGCTAAGTATCGCTCAGGCACTGAGTTACAGCGAACACAAATAGATTCGAACCAACAACCCTAAACGTCTGATTCATACTTCCAACTAAACAATAAGATTATGTTTATATGTTTTAATGCCAATGCTTAGCACTGAGTCAGTAAGGTTTCCTTCAAGGTCAAAGTAAAAAAATGACAACACAGACCTTCTATCTTTCTATATGAAACATAAACCTAGTGTGGAAACTGCTCACACCGAATTATGTAATGTAACATAACCTGTCCATGTTCTTTTCATACGTAAAATTGCTCGCACCGAAGGTGGCATGGTGGCTCGGCGCTTATTTCTGATGTGTGAGGTCTCTGCTTCAACCCGCAAGCAATTAAGTTCATGTTACTACATGTTTCGTCCTATCACTTCTTATCATCGTTTCAAGGGGACGTTAAACTCAACATTTCTGAAACTAACACCAAGAATCAAACTCGGGACCATTACATTGTCTATAACGTAGTAATCAACACACATGTACGGTCGCTTAGCTCTTGTCTCTAATGTGTGAGGTTTCTGCTTCAATCCTCAGTCAAGTAAGTTCATGTTTTCCCCTGTTTCGTCCTATCATTTCTCATCACCATCGTTTTCGCTGGGGACGTTAAATTCAACATTTCCTAAACTAGCACCAAGAATCGAACTCGGGACGATTGCAAGGTATCCACGTTCACCCCTGAAGCGGAACGAAATGGATCACAAAGTACTTATCAAATTTAAGGGAATAATTTTAAATACGTCTCCATATAACGTAATAAGGCTCCAAAGGGAACGATGACTCCCAAATTTAAAAAGTAAACCATTGTACTCTATTATATAACAAAAATGTATCATCAAAACTAATGGGATAAGCTAAAAAAAACTTCCAAAATTGATATTTGCCGGCTTCGGATGAGGGAGACCACCCGTGATAGGTAGATACATACAAATTTGAATTGAGTTCAATTGATTTTGAGTTTAACGTCCCTTTTAGCAGCGAGGCTATATGAGACGGGATCTACTGATTAACTTATAATCCGAACTACATGAGCTCCCGCCGGAAATCGAACCATGATCTCCCACGTAAAAGGCGCATACGCTAACCGCTTAGCCACGAAGGAACTCTAAAGTTTTCAAGTTTCGTATTAATAATAATACTAATTCATACTATTACTGGAGTCTACTAATTCATAATGTAATAGATCATCAAGGAAGAGATCAAAGACCTTGTTTTAGTAATTTTATACCCATAAAAGGAAACAAAACAAGCCATCATATCCTCCAAGCTAAAAATCCCAGTTCAGTGACGTCATACGAACACATTAGCTCAAACCAAATACCTCTAATTCATTAGTACCAGTAGAGAGCGCGGTAGCTCAGTGGTAAAGCGTTCACCTCTGCTGTATGGGGTCCCTGGTTCAAACCCCGCGAAAGTAGTTTTGGGGTGGGCAACATTATGCTCGGGATACTCCAATTTTCACCCACACTTTCATTCATTTCTCATCGTCACCGTCTCCTTTAGCCTTGATGGCATAATCGTGGGAGGTAAAACTAAATATTTTATTTGCACCAGTGTTAGTCCATCTCATCAAAGGGATAACAATCTCCAAATTTTATGCCATAAAAGGGAACGAAAAATGAAAAAGCATTCGTAAACCTGTACTATTTCATAACGTAATGAATCATCAAGACCATATTTTTAGTAATTTTAAAGAATCATCATAACATCTGATCCAAAACTCCCAATTCAATGACGTCATAGCAGGACCAAGGTACCTCTGATTCATTCGCACCAGCGTGCATGGCTCCTGAATAAGCATAAGCAAAATTTCAATAGGTGACGCAATCCCGGGCCAAAGCATCCCTGATTCATTCACTATGGTCCATGGTGGCCCCAAATTGGATAATTAAGAGTGCGGTCAAGTGCTGCGAGTACTACTGTAACACACTAATGTAAAGCTCTACTTCAATCATGTGATACAACAGTCTATTTAGGTTCAATGTGCTATGAATATGCTTCGAGGCTACGGAGGGACACTGATGACTATGATACCCCGGAAAATCCAGGTATACGCTGTTTGTCCGCCACAAAGCCTTCTTGGCGAGAGCTGGGGTAGAACCAGAGATCTCATGTGAGCAGATGTAAGCACTTAACCACTGAGTCACCATGGCCTTTATCTATTGCTACAAAATAATATTTCAACACGTTTATGTAGTAGCTCAATTTCTACCACCATGCTATGTTCGATTCTGATTGGATGAGATTGGTGTATGGGAATTGGTTTTCGAAAATCTAACTCAAAATTTCCCCTTCTCATAATTTGGGGAACTCTAAGCCTGCACAACAATATTTCACACACTTACCTAACAGGACAAAACCTGGTTAATGCCAACTTTGATCCTGATTGGATGAGCTCGGTGAGGAACTAGTACAAATTGTAATGTTCGTCGTACTTTCAGGAAAAAGTCAAATGAAGTACGGCAAAGTTAAATTTTGTTAACGAAGACTTATAAATTACACCTTATTTTCTACTTACAAAATACATCTTATTCAGAGAGGTAACAATTATACAGGGTTAACCATAATTATGCTTATAATGTTTGACTGACTGTAGTATTTGTAATTCTGGACAAAAAGTTTGGATATGGCAACACTGTGCAGCCTGAGAATGGGAATAATGGTCACTGGACTTAGAACCGTTAGTGTATGTCAGACAGGATGCCGAAACGGTTGTCTCCGTAACAACGTGTGCGTTATGTGTGTTTGTATTTTGCAACAAACAACATCGTGCCAGTTAGATCTCCATTCATTTAACTTCGTTACTTTATTTTATGTAAAGTCTAAAATGCTCCAATATATTGATTGGATTCAAAAAATACTTGTAATCTAAAGATATGACTCCTCTTCACGCTCTTATTCAGCCGGAGAACATAGTACAATTAAAACTTGCAAACTCAACCTGTCAGAGGTTCGACTCCCGGTGGGGTCACTCGGTCGAAAAAGTGTAAGACTCTTTTTCAGGCCAGCCACCCTCAATGAGGTTTTCCTGGATTTTCCTCATTCACACCAGACAAATACCGGGGTGGTACCTAACTTATACTTTCTTCCTTCACTTTCGGCGGATTGTGTGCTCGAAGGGGACGTCATTCCTCAAATAGTGACGGGCTAAATGGCCTTAGATGCCGAAAGCCCAGAAATCTAAATCCTAAATCCTAAAAAATCAACCTGTCAGATCACGTCGTAAAGAAAAGTTAAGAGAATAGAACGTGACGCTAAAGATGCATGCCTGGAGAAGAAGCAAGTGATAAACTTTTGACTGGACAAACCGAAATGAAGCGCTCTATCAATCAAGTTCTTAATGAAATGAAACAATTGAAGCAAGTGATAAACTTTTGACTGGACAAACCGAAATGAAGCGCTCTATCAGTCAAGTTCTTGTTGAAATGAAACAATAGAAGCAAGTGATAAACTTTTGACTGGATAAACCGAAATGAAGCGCTCTATCAGTCAAGTTTTTGATGAAATGAAACAATAGAAGCAAGAGATAACTTTTGACTGGACAAACCGAAATGAAGCGCTCTATCAGTTAAGTTCTTGTTGAAATGAAACAATAGAAGCAAGTAATAAACTTTTGCCTGGACAAACCGAAATAAAGCGCTCTATCAGTCAATTTCTTGATGAAATAAGACAATAAAATGTGACTGTTTTCCCCCGATGCGAGACCTAAACGATTGATTTGGCTTCATCTGTTCCGCTGCCGATTTTGTCCAACAGAAGTCAAATGAAAATTGAGAAAAGCTCAAACCGTATTCTTCTGATTTGACATTCTTGTATCCAAATGAACTCGACTGTGTGCAAATATAACAGGATTATAAAGACATCATTCGTTTAATAACATGCGCACAGAAAGCTAAAGAATAGGTGGACTTTCTCTCCCCAAAAAGATAGGGCTGCGGTGGCTCAGTGGTAGAGCGTTCACCTCTGGTGCTAGGGGTCTCGGGTTCAAACCCTGCTCCCGCCAAGTGAACTTTGTGGTGGACAAACACCGTGTGCGTGGGTTTTCTCGGGGTTCTCCCGTTTCGTCCCACTTTCTTCATTCCACCATTTCATTCATTACTCATTATCACCGTCTCCTTTAGCCAAACCGGCATAATCGTGGGACGTAAAACTCAAAAATTTCATTTCATTTTTTCTCCCCGAAAAGCATTGCCAAATATACATCTTCCATGAAATGGATGGATCAAAAGATTGCGATCTTGGCCAAGAATTTTAGGAATGATCCAAAAATGCATCAAAAGATTGGGATCGTGGCCAAAGGCGCCTTGGGGGAGGGGCATTCAGATGCAGAAATCATATATGAGGATTTTAAAACAAATTGCATTCAAATTATGCCAAATATTGTAAATTTAGAAATACAATGAGGGGGCCCACTTGAGCTTTGGGGGACCCACTCAGCCCTCCAGGATCAGCGCCCTTGATCTTGGCAATAATTAATTTTGGATCAAGGGCCACAAAATTTTTGAACGGCCCCCAAATCGAGTTTTTGTAATTTTTTTTACGGAATGAGTACCGGTACTTCGTACTGAGTTAAGTGATAGTTCGGATTTGGCTACATTGCATGTAGTTCTCCAGATGAAAGGCCTACAAGAAAATTTTTGATTGAAATATATTGGATCTTTTGATCCAGAAATCCTAGCGAGATAGTAGTACGGTGGATGGAAAAACCATGCAACAACCATATAGCAGCGTGCGCTCAAATTGATTTCGCAAGCTGACCTCGAAAAATTTTCAAAATTACCCTGGACCCAAGATGGGTTTACGTCGCCTTTTTTTTTTTTTTTTTTTTTTTACGAAATATACGAAGGAAAATAATAGCAATAACAAATTAGTACCAACAAAGATATAAACACTAAAGCATATGACAATGTTAAAAGTGTACAGTGTATTACAAAAATTCTATTTTTATCTATAAATGCTTTAGATCGATGGCATTTAATTTTAACTTAACGATTGAGTTGGTGTTCGTGTATCCTCCTTTCCAAGTTGGTGGGACGACTTAGCACCATCAGAGTCTCTGAATTTAATCATCGGTAGCACAGCTAATTTGAAGACTTAATTGTTTCTTACCGCTCCTGATGTGCTTTGATTGCTTTTTAAGTCATCTGTTGGTGTTAAATTTAATTAAATTCCGAGTGTCCGGTCGAAAGATTGTACTTAAAAAAAACTGCAGTGTGACGAAGTTCAAGAAAACAAATATGTTAAACTTAACATAACAGTCGTTTAGATTTAGATCGTTTAGATAATGTATAACTGTCGGGTTTAATTGATATTCAGAAATATGTTTTTAGTTTCTTAAAACCAGGACTGTAACTTGTGGGGGCAGGGGGCCAACAACTGCCCCCCAGGGAAGCTCCCCGCTGTTCGAGGGAGCCCATTTTAAGACAATATTTTCTTACTCCATATTTTAAAACTTTCTCCCATATAGGCAGGCCCTTAGCCAGCTCAAAAATTTAGGGGGGGCCTGTGGAAGTTAGGGGGGGCCCGATCCAAAAATATTAGTTCATTCCATATTATAGTTCATTTGCAAACCTACCGTGAAAATTTTAGAGGGGGCCAGTAAAAATTTAGGGGGGGCCGGCCCCCCTAGACCTTCCTGGATACGGGCCTACATAGAGGTATAGGTAGAAATAAAAAGAAATAATTTCCATTTCCGGAGCGTTAATAAAAAGAGTGTCCGGAATCGAACTCCCACTATCAATTTTATTATAAAATTTCTCTATAAAAGTATTTTCACAAAATACTATACAAATTAATCTCTCTAATATTAAAGGTTAATTATAAGTGGTCTTTTACCGTAAGGTCGCAGACAGGATCTCTGCAGGGTCCCGAAGCAGGCTAAACCAGGAGAAAGGACAGGCGCAGTCTCGAAGCAGACTAGAGGCCCTGGGGTTAGGTTACTCCTAATGTTCCGAAGCAAACAATAGGAGGGACACCAGAAAACTGGTACCAAATTGCCTTTGTCCATCCAATTTATAGGATTCCTTGGGTAGAGGTGGCGCTGCTGTTCCGATGCCGTCTTCTGCTGCGTGGGAGGGGCTAGAAGCCGTCGTCTGCAAGTGATTGTAGATCCATCTGGTGTGAAAGTCTTCTTGCCGAACCACGTGGTGGTGTTTGTAAATATTGACATGTGGAATTGTTTGTTTACAACATCACATGGGATATTACAATATACTATACGATCGTGAAATTATAAATGAAGCATCAAACAGGTTCACTACATTACATCAACAAAACAGCATACAACAGGTCAATAAAAGAAAAACGACTCATGGGCCCATTTCAGTAAAGAAACGTCTACTATTAGGGGCCCTAGAAATAATATTTATTCGTATGGCTTTCAGATTTATCAATATTTTCCCTTTATTAATATGTTATGTATGGAACGGTCCTAGCGACGTAATTGACGGCCCCGTAGGCCTTGCCGTACAGGAGGGCACACAGTGTCCGGGAGTCCATAAAGAGTAAGATAAAAGTGGAAAGAGGGGGCCCAAGAATTAGAAAAACAACTTATCTAGGGGGACCAAATATGCATATTAATGCTTGCCCCCAGAAAAAAAAATCTAAGTTACGGCACTGCTTAAAACTCTATTTATTTGAATGCATATTTTACCTTTCTTTTAAGGAATTTAGTTGACCGAAACTCCTGTATATATTTACTTTATTTATCCGTAAGAATGTGTTAATAAAACCATCCGGGAGACATAGAACGTCAAGAACTACTCGATGGATCACCATCAATTTTGACCAGGATATTCAAGGCCAAAAAGTTAGGAGCAGAATTTGTTGATGAAAGAAATATTCAAACCGGAAGTGATAGAAATCAACCATTTCCGGTTTTAACTTCGATTACTATAAAGTTAAAAACAGAAATAGATAGCAAAAAACAGTTTCCTCAAATCGATTAAGCATAAGAAGAATACATTTCAGCTCCATCCTTAAGCCTCTATTAAAACCGGAAGTGAAAGGAATCCAATACAACTTCCGGTTTCAATATTAATCTACATACAGCAAAACCGGTAGGAGATAGTGAGGCACTGTTTTCTAAGCGTTCTAAAAATAACTAGCAACTTCTTCCTTAATTCTCTATGTCAACCAGAACAGACAGAAATCAACCACTTCCGGTTTTAACGTTGGTCGCCAGAGCCGTAGCTAGAGATTTCGGCGCCCGGGGCGAAGTAGAATTCGGCGCCCCCTAAACTCACCAATAATTATCAGTTTTTGTTGTTATGATACGCTGAATTTTTATTAATCTTCTTGGAAAGGCATTGCCATTGCAAAAACCAAAAACGATCATTATGTATCCTTTTTCAAATAAGAGCTGTTTTCAAGAGTCTTATTTTGGGCTTTTTGTTAAACTTGACAAAATTACCTTTGGTTGTCTACAAATTCACTGAGAGAACAGTTATGGAAAGTTACTACTATTTACAACGTTTCATACTATCGATAAGAAATGAAATTTCAATACATTAAAAACTATGTGCTTTTAAAATGTTCGAAATGGGTGACAGTAATAATTGTAAACTTTTTAATTTTATTCTGTATGTGACCACATCAATAGCATTTTAATTTCGATCTTTTAACGGTAAAATATATTTTGTGAAATGTAATGGAAATTCAGAAGGAGCCTTCTTTATGAATTTTTAAATATTGATCGATGGAGCTGAAGAATATGTTCAATGTTTGTACTTAAAATCCAAAATATACTTTGGCTACTAAATGTCAGAAATTGTAGTAATTACTTAATTTCTTAATGAATGAAAGTTACGAATTTAAGGTACCGGTACTTATTATTAATTAACATATTAAAGTACTCTAACACGTACATATATAAAGAATGTGTGTACTTATGTTTTGTATGTATGTAGATAGATAAAAACATCACACAACTAGACACGTATGCTACTGTCCTAAGCGAAAAGACCTTAGCTCTACATTTTTCGAAAATCGAGATATTGGTATGGGAATGTTCGTAGTACAATTCTGCATCTATCTAAAGTGAAATTGATGTGATTTGACCAATAGGTAGGGGGTAATAACGTCATGAGTGTTTACCTTATGTTCAAAACTGTAACTGAAAGTAAGCAAAAAGACCTTAAGGGGCAATTCATAAGCAAATATATTTAACTGTATTACCACACATTTTAGATCGTGAATATATATTTAATAAAGTTTTACTGAAATACAACAAATTTAAACGTACAGCCTAAGCCAAAACACGTTTTGCTTATTTTCTCGAAAGTATGTGAAATGGAGTTAAGGCTTTTTCGCTTAGCACGCAGTATGCACAAAATAATATGTTGGCGATACAAAAAGTTGATGAAAAATAACTCAAATAAATTCCTCCTAATTGGAAGCATTTGATATGTCAATGGAATTTAAAAATAAATCTTTGGTAGTGATAAGTGTCTGAAAAAGTCGAACTTCGTTGGGCTAATTTCTGACCCCTTAAGCCCCTATCCTACAACTGTTTGAAGTTCGAAAATATTATTGTTCCCCTCGTTTACCATTATTTTTAACATTCCCGCACAAACAGCAGCTTGAATGTGTCTCTTCACTCTTCTCACTTTCATACCTTCATTCTCACCGTCACACAATGGGGCCAGGCGTGACGTCATATTGTGTGGTGCTCTCGTTTTGTCAACTTAAGATCTCTCAGGCAATTCTTAGCAAAAACTCGAAAAATGAAGTAAAAGATTGACTCGACTTAATTTGTTATAATGAAACCTTAATAGTGTACACATAAGATAGTGTACAGGAAAAGAAGTTATAGCAGTTTACAATGAACTCATGAGACGTGTAAATTTGGTTATCTGCCGAAGCCGGAGAGGCGCTGCTTAGTGACAGAAGATAGGAAATTGACTTTGAATGCAACTATTCCTACATTGCGTGTAGATATTCAGTGGCTGGTAGGGATGCGCACGAGACGAGTCGAGACAGGATTTTCCTGGCAAAATTTGAGTCGAGATACGGCTCTTCCAATAGAGAAATATACATTTTTCGAGTCGAGACATCGCTTTTACGGCACTTTTTCGAGTCGAGACAGCCACAAATCTTGTCTCGTGCGCATCCCTAGTGGCTGGTAAACATGGTGGCACGGCCAACATGTATGTATCATTTTGTATATTTAGAATGTAGATGTGATGTGTAGTCAATAATCATATTTGAAATGATGCTAATATTTATCATATCCCTATGATAATCCCCTACTTAATATCATATTTGGAAAATGTTGTGGTACTGAAAGCATATAACTATGGTCAAGCGATAGAATGGCATTTTAGTAGAAAATATGGCATAATATGTCTGTAATTTTTTAATATGTCATAGCGTAAACATTGTTCTTACTGTATGCAAAGAGAAAACCTGCACATATTTGCACTTTTGAGAAATATAGCGCATGAAAATGTTTAAGGAAAACCGCATTCTGGATGCAATGCTGCTTTTGAATTGAGCTGGGATGAATGTGAGAGCAAGTGTTAGGTTATTAGACGTGTGATCCCCATGCACGCAGTGACAAAGTTGAATATAGGTCGATTCTGGAATTTTGAACCCAGATCTCGTTGGGGGCTTCGCCCCCAGAATCCATCTTGTTTCTAACATCTAGTCATACTTCTCTGGCATTCACTAACAGAACTAAACTCTAGTCAAACGTATTTGATTAATGGTGGCGACATTTTGAAACACCAATGCTAAACCATCTATGGCCTATAAGGTAGAACCATGTTAAAAATGGTGTTGATCAATTCACTATTGTGTTTTTTGTGATGCGTGCACAGAAGTGACATTGGAATCAACTGTAGTGAACCTCCGCTTGCTCCAGCTAAGAGTGTTCCGATCAAGCTCTGAAATGAGCTCACGTAATACACGATGCAATATATGAAACAACTTGAACAGGTTACTGATGCTTGTAAATCATAATGGGCCTTATTCAGAGTCGTTCTGACGTTTGATTAGTTCATACGTTTGATTATGTTTCCTGCAGTAGTCAGGCTTTTAGTATGACGCTAATCATACGTCAAAACGACTCTGCATAAGGCGGCATATGTTTAATATATCTGATAATGTGATTCATATCGAGAACTTGTGATGAGATTATTTTTATGTATTGAAGCGTCCTTGCATCTTCATTGTCATAACGAATCCTCCACAACTTTGAAATAATTTTGAGAAGCAAGAACTTCTCTTCAATTTTATTACTCTTCAATTATAAATGAATAAGTACACTTTTTCCTTTCATGCGTAAGAATGTAAGCCAATCGTGAATTGACAAATCAAAGCATATTACCCATGCGTTTGTTTATGCCCATCATATAATCTGTTAAACAATTTAGGAGCGAATATAAGGAATATTTCCTTTTATGATGTAAAACTCTGTTTTTGACGAAATAATGTCGAAATAACATTATTGTAGCTACTGCACATAC
This sequence comes from Thermobia domestica, assembly GCF_964235325.1. Taxonomy (NCBI): domain Eukaryota; kingdom Metazoa; phylum Arthropoda; class Insecta; order Zygentoma; family Lepismatidae; genus Thermobia; species Thermobia domestica. The sequence continues at coordinate 43,086,497 of NC_137456.1, forward strand.
CGAAATAATTGGTTTTCTTTCAATTTTCTGCTTCATATTGCGAATTCTTATTTTTGCCAAGAATTCAGTGCTTTGGCCCCACTGTGCGTTGAGATTAATCCGATTGGGTAGAAAAACGTTTTGAACTAAGCAAACTCAATACTGTCAAAACACCGAACACGACTTCGCTCGTTTCTGATTTTGAAAATGCTTCTGCGCTCACTATAAGTCATTACTCGGCAGTGGATTGCGAGCGAAGCGAGCAAGAAAATTTTTAAGAAATCTACGTATTTCATTGATAACCGACAACAATATTGATCGAATAAGGCGCCAATACTCTCTGGGGGCGACTCGTCTTTTACTCATGTCCAACACAATTTTTTCTTTCTCCTTGCTCGTTCGGCGCCCCCTTGCATCAGCGCCCGGGGCGGGCGCCCGGGGCGGGTGCCCCGCTGGCCCCCATCTTAGCTACGGCTCTGTTGGTCGCTATAGAGTAAAAGCTATAATAAATAGCAAAAAATGTTTCTTTTGCAATTAATTAAACGTCCCAAGAATAATATACTCCATCTCCACTCTAATCCGTCTACTAAAACCGGAAATGGTAGAAATCTATTATCACTTCCAGTTTGAGCATTAATTGAAACAATATCACACCATACAAATAAAAAAGAATCGTTCACGTAATGTAAACATTATGCTGGATCTTGTTTAATGGAGTACTAGGATAACTCTACGTCGTCAGACAAATTGATTTAAGAATAAATGTAACTTCCCCAATCATTAGTTAGAGTTTAATATCCCGTTCCTGAACTCACATTATATGAGGCTGGACGTGCTGCTAAATTCGAGATTACAAATTACTTTATTCGAAACTTAGTGTTTTCATTAGGACCGAACCCAGAACCACAAAAACAGAAAACAAATGCTTAGCTACACGTCCACTAAGAAGCAGCACTTTAACAAAAATAAAACTATGATAAAAACAGTAAAGAAAATAACTGCTAAACGCATATGTGTCCTTCAAGGGAAAATATATATTATAAATATGAATAGATACCACTAAAATCAACGTTATACTATAGAACAGTAGTTCTCAAAGTGGGGTCCGTGGGACCTAGCCAGGGGGTCCGCGGTGCCTAAAAATTGAGTTGTGTTCTAATAAAATGAAACTCACAGCTGTTACGCAAGAAGTAATTTTTCAGTTACTAAATAGAAAGCAATTAGAAATTATACCTACCTTTATAAATTTAAATGTTTTCCTACTTTACTAAATTTCTGCCCTGAAGTTGGTCAACCGTTATATAGGATTACTTCAAGTGAGATAAATTTCTTCTTTGTTAGGTCACTTTTTCAAAATCAGTTGTACGTACATTAACTGTACGACGCCTCGGAATTTCAGAGAGAAAATGACAAAAGCCTCCTAAAATATGTTTCTAGATCTGACACTTCGAGTAACTTTTGACTCAGATTGGTTTGAGTGTGCGCTGTGCGTACGAAGAGTTGTCTAAAAAGACATTGCAACATTTGATGCCTTTCCCTACTAGGGATGCACGCGAGACGAGACGAGACGAGAAATGGAAAAGTCTCGTCTCGTCTCGCAGCCTCAAATGTTGGTCTCGTCTCGCAAATGTGAAATCTCGTCTCGCGTCTCGCATAAAATTTTGAGTCTCGTCTCGCGTCTCGCACGAGACTTTCTCGCATCGTCTCGCAGTCTCGCATATATTCTAGTCAAAATTTTGCAATGTGTTATTCTATGGCTGTTAATGAATGATGATGTGATATTCTGTCAGAAGGCAGGTATTTGACCTAAAAGTCCCTTGGCAAGGTAATCCATGGTGGTTTACCATCGCTTTCCATGGGATGAATGTTCATAACATCCTAAGGAGACGGAACCTGGAGTTCAACATGGTATCCGAACTTCTGTCCCCTCCGCTTCAAATTAAAAGAAAAGTGGTGCTGGAATTTGATTCCTGGACCATTTGCTTTCGTCAAATTAACCCTTTCCGGTACCCGGCTTTTTGGGCTATTTTTTTAGACTTTCAGTCAAGCAGCTACTGCATAGGCACTATTTATCCTAGGATCATGGTTCATACCTCATTCTCTTCAGAATGAAGCTGGCTTTCAAATGGTACCACTTGCATGCTCATACCATATACCAGCAGCGGGAAAAAGATGTCAAAGGGAAAATTACGGAGGAAATTTTTTTCGCACTTTGGGCCCCTCTGGAGCGGCCCTGTGTGAACGTATCCATCTAAAAAAAAATCTGATCAATAGTACTTGGTATACTAAATGTGTGTGCCAAACTTCAAGTTTCTATCTTGAATAGTAAGGGCGGAAGAAATTTTATCAGGAATTCCCACCATGCCCAAAATTACCGTAAAACATCATGATCTCAGGTAAAAAAAAAATCCTGAGACATCCCTAATTACCCTAGGGTCATATTTCGCCCATCATTCTCTTCAGCTTAGAACTGCCTTTCAGGCGGTATGACTCACATGTCTCCATCATGTATCTAAGGCGGGAAAATCCCGAAAAAGGGATTTTTTGGGTCTAAATATCCTTTTCTTCAACTTTTAGCTCCTCTGGACCCCCCTGTTTTAACGCAGAGATCTGAAAAATCTGATAAATACTACTAGGTGGGCTGAATGTTTATGCACATTTCCAATTTTCCAGGTGCAAAAGTAAGCCCGCCAAAAAAAATATATATACCGACAATGTCCCATATTCCCGTATACAGAGGGAAATTTTTAAACATTCCCTGAGACATCCCTAATTACCTTAGGATCATGGTTTGCACATCATTCTCTTCAGAATAGAACTGCCTTTCAGGCGGTACCATTCACTTGTCTCCATCGTGTATCTAAGGCGAGAAAATCCCGTGAAAGAGATTTTTTGGTAAAAATCTCCCTTTTTCAACGTTTAGCTCCTTTGTACCCCCATGTTTTAACACAGAAGTACGAAAAAAATCTCGTAAATACTCCTCAATGGACTGAATGTTTGTACACAATTTCAATCTTCTAGGTGCAAAAATAAACCCGCAAAAAATAATACCGAAAATGTCCAATATTCCCCTATACAGAAGTATATTTTCATAAAAATTCCCTGACTCTTCCCTAATTATCCTAGGGTCATGTGTCGCACATCATTCTCTTCAGAATAGAACTGCCTTTGAGGCGGTACCATTCACTTGTCTCCATCATGTATCTAAGGCGGGAAAATCGCGAAGAAATGAATTTTTTGGTAAAATATCTCTTTTTTCAACTGTTTGCCCCTCTGGATCCCCCCTGTTTTAACGCAGAAATCTGAAAAGAAAATCTGGTAAATACTACTCGGTGGACTGAATGTTTGTGCAAAATTTCAATCTTCTACGTGTAAAAATAAGTCCGCCAAAAAATAATGAACATAGACCGGCCCCGCAATATTAAAAGAAAATATATATTTTAGAATTATGACGCCATCACCTCCTATGTCTCGACGCAGGAAGGTGTGAAACCATACTGTAACGGGATATGAAGGCCTGCCCACCAGCCTTCCCGAGATTTCATCTATTCTTTGGAAGTGCTTCAGTCATCGCCCTTGGGAGTTCGTCGCCTGGCAGATGTCAACAACACCAGACCACGTCGCCCGATGTCAGCGTTAGTCTTTTGAATCATTAAAATTGAAAACTGTTTGCTTACTACAAGGAAGCTCCTTGTATGTATTTTGTGTAATAAACAGTGGTAGCAACCTTCAGTACCTTAACCTCTAACAGTCTCATCCGCGTTTGCTATTTTCCGTACTTCTGGTTTGATCAGCTGCTTTCTCAATAAGTTTGTTTCTACTGGACTCTCATAGTCATGCCTTATTGTCGATCAATGGACGCTCCGAACATTTACCCAGGGTCTGACACAACTAGGAAGCATCACTACTAAGTAAGTCTCTCTGAACATCACTACTGTTCAGAGAGACAGTCGGAACAAATAGACTTGAGAAAGCTTGATCTTGGTCATTTTGTGGGTCGACTTGCTGAGAGGAGACCAGTCGATGGTAACTTAACCGCAGTATTACTTCACCGAAGGTTCACTTGGCTGCCGGAGAATTCCAGACCATTCTCAGAAGGACCAGACACCGGCCTGCTCATCTTGTTAGTGTGGGTGAGACTGAATCTTTAGTTGCTATTCCCTTGCTCTACCATCTATCCCTTCACGCACCTTAAGCTACCATTCTCTAATTTGAAACCGTTCTTTTATTTGTTATATATTTGCTCTACCATTGCCCAGTTGCTTTAGCCCTCTCGAGCTACGCAACCCCCCATTTTTCACTTTGTGTTACAATACGTAAGGTCTTCTACAATGCCTCTGGACTTGAAAAACAAACAAAAAAAAAACGGACGAAAAAGCTCAAATAGGAGAGTTATAACGCAATGTACCATGAAACATCCCGTATGGTACAGATTGTACCATGGGATCCCCAAAGGGTTAATAGCATAATTTACAGGAAAACCAGCATCAATTGTTGCTGGATCCAACATTGTTTTCCAGCTTAGAGGTCTCCAGCAATATTTGGCTCTTCTAAAATATCGTCGCCACTATCAACATTTACACGTTTTGGTAGTTTCCTTGAAGGGTGATTTTCCATTATAAAGATGTTTTTATACCACCAAAAGCGCTTGTAGCAATGTTGCATTATCGCATTTTATCAACTTTCGCTTTTAACTTATATAGTGTTGCCAGATCTAGAAAATAAAATTACTGACAGATATAGGGCCATTCATACTATCTCGCATCAAACCTATAGGGCCATCCTACCAAGTCAGTGTTTGAATTAAACTTCCCAACTAGAGGGGGACGTTTTTGATAAATATATAGAAAGAAAATACTTATTCCATGTAAAAATATCATGTTATTTCTGCGAGCCGGACCCGGGATAAACTTTGACGAGAGGGGATTTCCCCGCCATCCCCCAACATAAATCGCTAGTAGTAATGTGAAAAAAACAAAAACAACAGAAATATCACATTTTGCAGCAATAGGGAGTCTCTTGAGCTTTTCAGACCAAAAAACATTCATGTATTCGTGCGCCCCCGCGTTTATGTGTTTGTGTCGCAAAATAAAATCCTAAATCGATGCTGTAATAAATTTCCAATTTACAAAGCTTTTCTTTTTTAATGATGTTTAGAAACTAAAGAAGGCTTTAATTCTGAAAATCAACCTTGAATAATAATAAATCTCATAAAATGTCTATTGCCCCAATCACTTTTTTGCTCCTGGAGGCATTAACGCTCAACTTAGAAAATTCTATAAATGTAAAATCACTAAATATATAATCACATGTAATTCATAAACGTTGCGAGACTGCGAGAAGTCTCGCGAGACTTCTCGTGCGAGACTTAACTGAGTCTCGTCTCGCGTCTAGTCTCGCATGGTTTAGTCTCGTCTCGCGTCTCGCATAAAAATTTCAGTCTCGTCTCGTGTCTCGTCTCGCAAATGCGAGACACGAGACGAGACTTCTCGCGTCTCGCGTGCATCCCTATTCCCTACCACTTACTTATGTGGGCAGACCTTTTCTGCTCTTTGCAGTATTAAAACCTTAAAGCGAAATCGTCTTAATGTGGAATCGGACCTAAGATTGATGGTGACAAAAATTATTTCAGATTTCAATGCAATTATGGAAACACAAAGAATTGCATTCCTCACATTAGTGTCCCCACATTTGAGAACATTGCTCATGAAGTGAATTTCCTTTTTTTTTATAAAAAAAAATAGTCTTGAAAGTTACCGTATTTTCAATTGAAATTTCGTTCACTTGGAAACAATCATGTATCGTTAGAATAAATTACTTATTGCATTATTTGTCTTGTCAGCGATAATTCTAATTAGTATATTTTTAATACCATGTGAAATTTTAGATAGCATTGCAAGGGGGGACGCAGATCACTTCCCGTATGAACAGAGGGTCCGCGTTATCGGAAAGTTTGAGAACCACTGATAGATTTTTTTTTTAAAAAAAAGGATGAAATCTTTAAGTTCTACTCCCGACGATAAGTGCCGACTAGGTTAAAGGAGACAATGATAATGAGAAATGAATGAAAATGGTGTAATGAAGAAAGTGGGAGAAAACGGGAGAACCCCAAGAAAAACCCACTCACAGCACGTTTCTACACCACGAAGCCCACTTGGCACGAGCTGAAATAGAACCAAAGATCCCATGCACCAGAAGTGAATGCTCTACCACTGAGCCAACACGGCCCTCACTATAGGAGATATTAACAGATTAACTCTATTAATGAACTCCGCCGAGGTAATCGTTCTCGCTGTCTATGGCAAAAGAAAATAGAATTCAACTGGAAACGAACATATTTCCATGTATAGGATATGGAATACGGATACCCATGATTAAAGTAACTGTTACATGTGAATATTTTAAGGAATGGGCTCTAATAACGAACTCAGTCACGATATTTGCTCTTGTCTCTATTACGAAAAAAAATCATAAATTCCCTTTATTTCAAAAGTTACCATGTGAAGTAACGGACGGACGTATCACCATTACAATCTTCTAAGGGCAACTAATGTAATCCTAATCCCATTACAACCTTATAAGGCCCACGAGGATGGTCCTGATAACATTACAACCTTATACAGTAAGGCCTAGAAGCGTGATCCTAATAATATCACAATCTTATAAGACCCACTAGCGTCATCCTAATAAAATTACAATCTTATAACGCCCACTACCGTGATCTTAATAGCATTACAATCTTGTAAAGCCAACTAACGTGATTTTAACGTATAAGACCCATTACTGTGTTCCTAATAACTTTACAATCTTAAAAGAGTCCGCTAGCATGACACTAATAAATAAATATACTCAAGTTTATTTATGGCGTAGTGTACTTGTATAAAATATGTGCAATTAAAAAAATGTTCTCCTTTCTGAACAATCTGAGATAGCCCCGGATCTATTCAACTCCATACACTGAACTGTATAATAGTCAAGGGAAAAAGTGCGGGGGGACTCCGTCCCGTCACCTCCAAAAAATATGCACAGCGTCCCCCCAGTTCCTATAAAAATTATAATGGGCAAAGATAGGTCAGGGGACGGTATGCCGCTACCTACCGTCCCCCCACCTTTTCAGATCCACTTTAACCCCTGACCATAATATTTTTCGTTCTAAAACTTACGGCTTCCGAATAATGCATTGTGAACTCACCATATTTCATTTTGTGAGAATATAAAAGTTCAGCAGTCAAGAATACATTTCCCCTTTGCCAGTGGCGTCTCTGGCATGTAAAATTTGAGGGGAACATCAAAGAAAGTGATTTAAATGGTACTACCTAGCCTAACCTGTTTATTAACTTCGATTCCATTTATTACCTTTCTGCTTACCTTCACGGACCCCCTAAGATATATCAAGAACTCGATTACCATTGTTTCACAGCCTGAATATTCTATTCCAAATAAATATAATTATTATTATTTATATGATATTCTGTCGTTAGTAAATAAATTAAATTACAATAAAATATTGAATATTTTCTATTTCAAAATAATCGGAAGACACGTCCCCCTAGTGCCCCCCGCCAGAGACGCCCGTGCCCTTTGCCAGCTATCCTCGTTATCAAGAAATCTCTCTGTTGTAGATTCGATAACTCTCATGGGCACTAATGATATGTATTTTGTCCTTCAGCCATCCATTTCATTATCATCGTATATTTCTAATTTTATCCCTTTTTACCTAAAACAGTAATAGTCAAAGAGCGGCTCGCAAATAGAATTAAATGCTTCTATGTTTCCGAGATACGGATCCTTAAATTTACCAAAATCGGCACTTTTTGGCCAATATATCGAGAACGGTAAGTCATAGAGAGATCGTACTGGTTCTGTTGAATACCTAAGAGGATGGTGAACATTTTGGTACCAAATAGTAGCCGGTTGCTATTGGTTGTATCAGCATTTTCAGTGTATATATATATATATATATATATATATATATATATATATATATATATACGATGATAAAAAGTGACAGCTCAATATAGCTAATTTAATAAATCCCTTAACACGAAGGTTCCAAATATATAAATGTATTATCTATTGAATTTAATCAAATAAATATAATATAAAATTCAGCACCCAGGCTAGAGCTTAACATGAAATTCGAATCACATGACTTCCTACCAAGAATCGAACCCGGCTCTCGTAAAACTTTAGGATCATTCTGCAAGATAAAGCCGTTGATACCGAACTTTTCTGCAAGTCTGCAAGTTAAGGTTGTTTCTTGTGGACATTTGTTTAAATGAAAATTTCATGTACTGTAAATACTTTCCAATGTTTATACTCGGAGCTCAGATTGGTGTGAGTGGTCTCGGGTACGATTTCCGGTGTGTACACTCCGTCGAGAAAGCAAAAAAGCTTTCTCAGCCCAGCCATTCTGAATAAGGTTTACGTCGGGTTTCCTCATTCTCCGGGGATGGTACCTAGAATGGTACCTAGGATACAAATCAAAGACCGGTTCCTTCTTTTCCCAATCCTTTCTTCCTTCGAGGGGGGCGCGGTGGCTGAGTGGTAGAGTGTTCACCTCTGGTGCTTGGGGTCCGTGGTTCGATCGCAGCCGTGTGGACTTTGTGGTGGACAAACACCGTGCTTGTGGTTTTTCTCGGGGTTCTGCCCTTTCCTCCCACTTTCTTCATTTCATTCATTTCTCATCATTACCGTCTCATTTAACCTAACAGCCATAACCGTGGGACGTAAAAATTAAAGATTTCATTTCTTTTTTTTTTCATTTCTTCCTTCGCTTTTCTCAAATAATGTGACCGTCAACGGATGTCATCTCTTATACGTGACTTGCTAAATGACAATAAATGCCGAAAGCACAAAAATCTAAATCCTAAATCCAAAATAAAACTTAATTCGAATAATTTTGTTTCGTACTGTAATTTAACTCTCTTGTAGACGATATAATATGGTAAAGAACGGCCTATACTCTGAAAGTTGATCTCACATGATGATCTGTGCACCCGCCAACTATTTCGAATTCGAGTCCCGGGCCTCATTGACTCGATGTTATATAAGAAGACAAAGCACTAAAAAATTCAAGTCCAACTCAACTTTTGTTTACGTGACAAATAATAAAATTAATAATAAATATAAACTGGTAAAGAAACTGGCTTTCCTACTCCTGTTCTTCTGGCTTAATGACCCAGTAACGTTTCATTAGCTAAATAGGATAAAATCAGAATTTGAGTACAACATTCGCTTCAATCAACATCTAAATATTGTATAAATAATTTCCAAAGCAATGTACGTAAAATGCTTACCCTATGATTGGCAGCATAATTCGTTCGGAAACAGGAATTGTTACGAACAACTTCATCCTTTTGTGCGAGAATGCTGTTTCCCTTGACCGCGCGTGACGGTTATCAACAGTCGTGTGTGATGTGAGACACTTCTGTCTTGTGGAGAACTGTCATATATCGACCCTTTCTTCTAATATACTCTATGAGTTGCCCCTTTTCCTTTTCATACTCTGGCGCATGCACTTCATGTAGTATCCAATAGATCGAATCTATACTTTTGTTTGGTTTTTCCTTGTTCCCTAAAAGAATAACGTACTCACTAATTCATCCACATATTTTCTTCTCTCTCTCTCTCTCTCTCTCTCTCTTTTCTTTTTTTTTAGTATTTACTAGCTGAAATGTATGTTCTTCGCACGGGAAAAACCGTTTTACAGAAACTATTAGAACCTTTTCCCCGTTTGGGATATGAATTTCACTAGAAATGTGAGGATAAAAGTCCGTAATGTAATCCCATCCGTATCCTCACAACGATGAGGATACGAATTTCGATTTCAAAGACATAGAGAGGGTCACTATTCATCGCTGCGACCCAAAAGCTCTATATAGATTGGACACTAACATTCTGTCGTTTTTGATCATTTTTACATTTCGCCCACTTCTCACCTCCACCTCTCCTCATCCCATGCTAATGGAGGATGGATTTTGTACTTACATGGCATTGGAGGGGTCACTATTCTTCTCAGCAACCTCGAAAACTAAGTGTTGGGCACTGTTATTGGTCGATTTTGATCATTTTTACACTATTTCTTACTGCTTATCACCTTTCCTCCCATTCCAAAAGCGGGCCGGGATGAACGGCACCAAAAATAAATTCAATACAAGGATTTAGTAGAAGTTAGCGAACAAACATCATTATCTTCATTTATATTTATGCAAATATAGACAGAATATGCTTGCCTCCCTCCTTTAGAGAGTTTTCTAAAGTACATTTTACACGATTATCATATTTCCTTCTCTTCTTCTTCTGTTCAGAGACAGACACGACTTACTTTGCGACCAATAATTGGGTGTTATAACTCTTTCAAAGTATACACATAGGTTTTGCAAATCTTATTTACATCACGATGGCTAATCTAAAACAGTTTGAATCTACATGAAGTGTTGGGGATTGGAACGATCGTTAATAATAATAATAATAATAATAATAATAATAATAATAATAATAATAATAATAATAATAATAATAATAATAATAATAATAATAATAATAATAATAATAATAATAACAAAAAGGAATAATAGAATTACTATAATAATTACGTGAACAATAAAATTTGGGGAAGAAATTTATTGATGCGACGGAACTCAAACCTGTGTCTGCCCCTTGGCAATTTTGTACGATATCACTACACTACAAATCCTACATGTAAAGAAAGATAACATTAAACCACTAATTACGGAGAACATACGTTCGCTAAGCATGTTTCATATTTCGAGACCTAACTAATATTCCTAAAACAATGTTCCGGCGGGGTCACACTTAGTATTCCTGGGGACACTGTAGGTTCTATTCTATTTATTATTATATTATAGACGTATTATTTTGGGGGGCACTCTTAGAGCTCCGGGGGAAGGGCAGTGCCCCCCTAAAAAAACATATCTGGAAGAAACACTGCTTGATTCAGTTGACGGAATTAGGTAACGTCTGTAATCGTTTTTTCCTCCTAGGCTGTGGGACTAGTGGCGGATCTAGGCCAGGGCCGGTGGGCCTAGGCCCCCATTTTTTTCCGTGACAATAATTTAAGCTATTATTTATATTTATTGAAAGTTTATGTATACCTATTATAGTCTGGGTACTGGCTGGCCTCGCCAGATTTTACCTTGTAGATCTGCCTACTGTTGGGACCAACATTGAAACCTCAACTTGCAGAACATTTCGAGACATTTCCCTGATTAAAGAAGATGTATTAACCCGTTTTAAATTGAAGAAGGAAATGATGTGTGACTCAACTAACGATTGTCTCCTCATACAAGCCTTATTATATGGACTAGTATTACATAAGAAATATGCGACTATCTAATAGTTTTTTCTATAACATCAAATGCGTGATTGGCGTAAGTAGTTAACGCATTGGATTTCTACCCATGTAGCCGGAGTTCGACTCTGAGCAGACACGAAATTTTTAATGTGCTTCAATTTCAGTCCATACAAAATGAAATGAAATCTTTGAGTTTTACGTCCCGCCGGTTATGCCGGTTAGGCTAAACGAGACGGAGATGGTGAGAGATGAATGAAATGGTGGAATGAAGAAAGTGGGAGGAAACGGGAGAACCCCGAGAAAACTCACGCACATGGTGTTTGTCCACTACAAAGTTCACTTGTCGGGAGCAGGGTTTGAACCCGGGACTCCAAGCACCAGAGATGAACGCTCTACCACTTTTTTTTAAAAAAAACTTCCTGACTTATTTTTCTATTTTATCCACTTCTCAGGACTACTAGACTCGACAGGGACACGAATACACAAACATCGAGAACAGTTAAATTTCCACCCGTGCTACTACAGGGGGACTCGAACCCCCAATGGGCTTCACCTCATGATCATCAGCCTAACGCCTCAGACCGCTCGGCTACACCCCCACTGTACCACCGCCTCCCCCTTCAGGCCATACAGCACGATATGCAAGGTCTTATGCTGTGTGGAAGAAAGAAGACTAGAATGACGGAGAGTTGGAGTAGCTCCATAAATGGAGACGAAGGTTTACCAAACCTATTTTCTGCAATTGTTCCAGTTTTTTTTTTTTTTTTTTTTTTTTTTTTTTTTTTTTTTTTTTTTTTTGCTAATATCAACAATTTTCTATCTTACGTATGATTAAGGGTTTCTTTCTTCTCACATGTAGTATGTAATGAAATAATTCATTATACACACAACGAATTATAATGTCATTAATATATGGCACCCTTTTGACAACACTCTAAACAATATAGATTAATATTGAATTGGAGAAATTTTACATACATCCTGTGAACAGCAAAAACCTGTGCTGTTGAATCTGTTCAGTGTTCGACAGACTTACCAACTCAGTCTAGTTGACTGTCGTTTCCTTGTTGAAATATTACGTGTCAGTTGGGTTGCGTGTGTTCAGGCGTTTGCGATACCAGTAAAAGTACTGAACCTCCTAATAGAGTTATAGCAATCAAAGGGGAGGGGGGAATTACTGTCGCTGTTGACTGTACAATGAAACATTACCTGGCCAATTTATGAAAAATGTAATATACGTATCTATATATACCTCCGTAGTGTTGTACTAATTTACCCAAGTACTCCAAGCAGTTAAGCTACAGAATAAAAAGGTATTCTTGCACTTCATGAATTTAAAAATGTGCAACGAATCTACGCACAAATTTACTAAGGCCAAATTATACAGGTGGCCAATTTAGGAGACCTTGATGTAGAGTTAATGATATTGTCCAGCTTATACAAATATCTAAGGTATAAAAGGAAATCGTAATGTGATGCATTTCGTGACTTTAATAACATGTGAAGAAACAAAGCAGTGACAAAGTAATAAAGAGCGCCAAATTGACTAATGAGCTGAGTGTTCATTATGTGGAATAACCTGTTTCTATAATCACAGCTGCTTAACTTCAACAAATGTGGTTTGGCTTACAATTTCGAAACCTTTGAACATTACTAGCAAGTCGGCAACGCTAAACAATGATGCCGAGAACTTATAAGATAGACCGCTAATACCTGGAAGGAACTAATACAGTAAAACGAATTAGGAGTATCATTTTCAAATAAAACACAGTTCTGACCAGAGCAGAATGAAATATATTAAAAACTATACTTACAAGTATAGTTTTTAATATATTTCATTCTGCTCTGGTCAGAACTGTGTTTTATTTGTTACTCTACTTATCCAGAGCCATGGAGTTTGTTCAGTATCATTTTCGTAGTTTCAAACAATAGACCTGTGCATATCGGATGCCCAAAGACGTTTATACTCTAAATTGCCTTACTTCCTATCTTTAATACAGCGGCTTCTTTATGCTTATGTGGACTGCAATTTTATGACATAACGTAGATACTATAGATGACCCGGGTATCATTCCATAACGGTTTGCGTCAAAGCAATGCAAATTTTTCGTTTTAGATTTGCAAAATTCAACATCAGATACTGATCTTGAGCTATGACGTCACTGATGCAAATTTTAACTTAGTGATCATCTTTCCTATTGCATATTCATACGTAAACGATCGTTTAGGGCCAGAAGCTTCGTATTCTTTTCTCAGAGACTGGTCATATCAAAAGCTCAAAAGGTTTCTTTTTTGCTGCGTTACGTTGCATTACGTTGCGGTCCGCAAATTTCGTAACGACTGATACGGAATGAGGTTCATCATCTGGACATTAGCGGCGTCTATGGTCTTTTAGTTCATTAAGGGATTATCTCCATCGGTAATCACATTACCCTGTGAAGTGTGGAAGGCAGGAACCAGTGAAAACTTCACTCATAATGGATGGGCAGAAAAGATCTTTACACATTTTCGATCCAGTGTTCCCACAGGCAATCAAATCTGGGAGCCCTCACACCAAAGGCGAGAGTTAGCGACTACGCTATGCAAAGACACCGAGTTCATTATACGTATGTCCCCTAATCACAACACAGTCTTCTAATACGATAACGCGCTAATGATCAATACCATCTATTTTCAGTTTGGGAGGAGAGATGGGCATAGATAGTGTACTAGCAGCGACGCAAATTTGTCATCAACATTGTGGGGGGGGGGTTAGACCATTCCCATTTTTTAAAAGCGATTTTCAAAATATTTATGAAGTTGAAAAACAATGCTGTGGAGGATCAGGGGAGCAGAGTTATCCTTAACATTGGGAGGCCGACACATTTGAGGCTTATTCTGGGGGACATCAATTTCATCTCACTTTCCTTTCTGGCAATCGGAAGCAAATCATCACATTTCTCTACAAAAAATATATTTCACATCGGATTATTGGGGGGGGACAGTCCCCCAGTTCCAAGATTGGAGGGGACATGTCCCCCTCATCCCGCGGGATTTGCGCCATGTGTACTAGTGTACATGGATGTCGGTACTTGGAAAGTACGGTGTGGGAAGCAGCGAATGAAAGTTTAATTTTCCATTCGCCATTTTATAAAAGAGCAAAGCATCAAGCTTTTTCATGACGAGTTGCTGTTTATGCTATGGTCAGTTTTACATTAGTTTTATTACTTGATATTTTACTAAACAATAAATTTAAAACTTTATAATGAATTTTTGTTGTTATTATTACAATCTTTCGAAAGTAAGATTTCTTTTAAGATAACACAAATACGTATGCTTAACGATTTTCTTGCTTTTGTATGAAACTTGATGTTTGTTTTTAATCGCTAAATGCTACACCAGCACCGCTGTCTAATTTAATCACACAAACATCTGTTTGATAATTCTTGTGGACGGCAGAAATTCTAAATGCTTTTAAAATGAGAACTGATTAAAGAATAAACTAACACGGGTTAAAAAAAATCAACAGCACAACAACAGTGATGACGCAATCCCTTTCTTCAAAGTTCAAACAATACTGTCTTCACCCAATTGTTTGCTTCGAACTAACTTTTAAACTCGTAACCAAAAGATTTTACAGAGAGATATGAAAGGAACAAATTTGAATTCTTGTAATTTACTATAAACCATGGGATATAATTCAATGAGTTGCTCATTTAAAAAGAATATACAGACCGTCTTTTCCCGTTAATGGCTGATATGGTAGCGCAATAAATATTGGCAGTGGCGTATTTACGATTTTGTTTCGGGAGGGGTTTCGCTAACTTTCGGGGGGTGCTTTGCCTGAAAATGTGAAAATTCTGCAAGAATTTCATATACTTTACTATAGTAAGTAAGATTTCTGGTGGGGCATAAGCCCGGAATCCCCCCCTAAATACGCCACTGAATATTGGTAAGTGTTGTAGCAGTTGGCAGAGTACAACTTGGTTAGGATAGGCAAAAATATAAAAAGGAAATAGCGTCCTGACAAATCTCTTCTTCGAACTTGAAATATAGATTACATATCTACCCGAATGAGCTTCCCCCCATTTTTCTTATCAATATGATAACAATACTAACAATAATATCTATTCGTTCCAAGGATCCTATAAAATAGAGGATCTGCCCTTACAACAAAATCTTGAAGCCATACATCAGTTTTTCTTCCGCCCAATAGGATCGCAATGTTATGAGCCAACAATCATGGCGGAAACGAAAGTAGCCAATCAGACGATGGTGGAAACGAGAGTAGCCAATCAGACGTGCCGATGCTCGGTTGTTTTTTGGCTTCATCGATTTAGTAGGATGACGATACATATGGGCAGATCCTCTATTTATAACATCCTTGATTCGTTCCATTTGCTTTTATTCGTTTCGTTTACACAGCGCAAGAAGAAAACGGGAAGAAAAATCTATTCACTTTTTATGTATAACTCCATTTTTAATTTTATTATACAATGCTTTGCCATGAAAGTCTGAAGGTTTTTTCACAAGGAATGGCCAAGTTTGTAGTGCTATGTTTTTCTTTTAATTTGTTTATAGTCTTTTGGCATGTAAGGTTCAACTCGAGATAAGGAAAGTGAAATGGTGTGGCAACGAATCACAATCACAAAGAGGTTGATAGAAATCAATCGAGTAACATTCATAAGTCTTAAACGTAGTGTTGTAAATAGAAAAAAAAGGTTCGTATTTTTTCAGAAATGTACGTTTTTTTTTAGAAAAAAAACATTGGCTCTCGTTTTTTTTTCTAAATTTCGTTTTTTTTTCAAACAGTCAGCATCTTACGTCTATTTAAGTATGAAATATTTTTATGTAGGTGTAATCACCGTAAAATGCAACATAAATTAACCGCTAGATACTGATACGCTACAAATATTTTACAATTTACATGAATACCATACCTATTAACAATTCGGGTTTCAGCAGTTTTCATCAATATCAACTAAGAAATAAAAGTAGAAATGAAATTTTGTTTTTTCGCGAATGCAGACCTTTAATAAGTACGAAAATAATGTCACGAGCAGTATAAAATTCCAATAACTTGTCTAAAGGTAAAAACTAATACTAATTTGCCTAATAGTATTTTCTAAATGTCATACATAAATAATTTGTCGACTAGATATATGAGATATGCAGAGTCGTATGAGAGATATATGAGAGACTCTACCATATATGCCGTGGCGTATTTACGATTTTGTTTCGGGAGGGGCTTTGCTAACTTTCGGGGGGATTTGCCTGAAAATGTGAAAATTCTGCAAGATATTTCATATACTTTACTATAGTAAATAAGATGTCGGGGGGAGGGCTTAAGCCCGGAATCTCCCCTAAATACGCCACCGTATATATCAGAGCTGTCCAAATGGCGGCCGCGGGCCGCATGCGGCCCGCCAGACCATTTTCTACGGCCCACAAAGCTCTCACGACATACGATTGTTATTACTCCTTATATTTATGTTCATTCTTTTAATGTTTCCACTCTTCTTTCGAAATAAGGCATGCATTTAGTGCTTCTGTACAACAAAAAGACCCGGACATCCAAGGCAACACTGGAGTCGGTAATGTAGCTATAGGCTAAAAGGAACGATTACTTCAATTAACCAAATCAAACCAACCATACCAATTCACCATGAAAATTGTGAAGAATCTCTTCGCAAGCTGCCTTGGAGATTCTTCTCTTTTACATCTGCTGCCTCGCAATAACAGGATTGGATGTAGATTAACCAGCCCTTGTCATTTATCCCATTGAATGTAATATTTCAAATACATTTTTATATTTTTCTTTTGTAGTATAATAATAATAATAATAATAATAATAATAATAATAATAATAATAATAATAATTATTATTATTATTATTATTATTATTATTATTATTATTATTATTATTATTATTATTATTATTATTATTATTATTATTAGCTGCGGCCCTCCACCTTGCTAGCAAAGACGGTTATGGCCCTCAGGCTCATTATAATTGGACACCACTGGTATATATGCAACACGTGCATTTGCGTGGAACGGCAAGATTGGATGGTCCGGCAAAATCTGTCATAAGTATATTATTTAAATTAAATATTTCTTGTTTAAAACAGACTTCATGATGATGGTAGTTACATTTACTAAGCTGACCTATTAGAATACTACATTCATAAATTATGTTTAGGTTGCATTAGTTTAAGGCCACATGGACAATCCTAAAGCAAATGGTCGAATAAATCCGAGCACAAATTGCTTGATTGTTGTCAAATGCAAGAATTCAATTCTCGAATAGTAGTGAATATCTGTTCCATTTATTAAGTTATCACAGTTTTGATATGAAAGTAGTCTTGTTTTTGTCAGAAGCAAGTTCCTTATCATTGAAGATAGAAACATTTTTTTTTTATGTTAGAAGATGTAGAAGAAAAATCAAGAAATAAAGATAAAAGAGCTAGTTGCACTGGAATTGCAAACTGATACATTGAGATTGAAGCTCGATAGTGAATTCTATAAAAAGGATTACCATCTTTCCTCTGCAGGTGTGTTTGCTTTTTCTTTCACTATCATAATAGATTAACATTTAAAGAAAAAAACAGACACAACGGAATTGCATTTTTAGTAAGTATTTAAGCCTTTCTGAGTGCGACTGCATTTACCCTCACCTTTGTTGTTCATGCTGGAGTAACATACTTAAAATCAAGACTTCTAAGATTTGTTCTTTCTGGAAAAAGGGGGAGGCGGCAAATTATGCCATTGCACGAGGCGACAAATTGACTAGGACTTGAATACAGGATGACTCACTTTGAAGTAATGCAGGGTGTTTCAAAATTAATATTAGGGTTTTGAAACTTCGTAGTATCTATTACAATTAACTTACAATTATAAATATTATATCAAATCAAAGAGCAACTCAAACAGTTTTGTACGCACGCATGTACATGCATTGCTTCTTCTGTCTGCCGTTAGAAAGAGCAAGTAGCAAAGATGGAGACTAGAGAGCAGAAAGCTTTTTGTGTTTTAATAAAGACTGAACCTGTACAGTGCAACCGTCTGTGTGAAGAATATTAAGGAGACGCTTGCAACTACGTCTTTATTGTTTGCAGTTGCTACAGGTCTAAAGCCTACAGACTACGGTTTACGTGCCAATTTCGCAAGTGAAATATTCCAGCATAACAATGAAGATTTTCTAGATCGTGTCGTCTTCAGTGATAAATCGACTTTTCACCTAAGAGCTAATGTGAACACTCATAATGTTTGCATCTGACCGTCAGCAAATCCTCAGGAGATGGTACAATTGAGACGAAACTCCCCTAAATTGTATGTGTTTTGTGCCATGTGGCGGAAAGTTTATGGGCCTTTCTCGCCTATCGACCAGATGTGTGCCGTGTGACGAATGAATCTCACATTGAACACTTGTAGCAAAGACTGTTTGAGGTGCTCTTTTACTTGATGCATTGCTTATAATTGTACGTAAAATGTAATAAGTACTACGAAGACTTAAAACCCCAAAATTTATTTTGAAACACCCTGCATTTCTCACCAACAGTGTTGGAACTAAGATGTAAAAAGGAGAGAAAATTTTCCTTATAAAGTTATTGTTTACAACGATATTATTGTTAGTCGAGACTATAACTACAACAACAACACGAGTTAGTAGTCAAAAAAATGTAATCAAATGTATACTCGGTGGCCCAGGTGGCCAAAGTGGCACACACAGGTGTGTCACTTGTTTAATCCGCTCCAATGTGGACACTAAGATATCGGGATGTTATTCTTGCAAAATGTGGTTGGACTTTAGTTTAACATATTAATTTCTTTTTCTTCTGGTGTCGAATTTCCTTCTCAAATTTCACCCCAGTCAAAAATTCGAGAATTTTCTAATTTCGAATTTCCTTTACTTTTTCCCCCTGTAGCTTCCTTCGTTGTAGAAAGACATCCTTAAGACTTGCCAGGTAGATACCTCGGATGGATACCTAACAGTTGACATCAAATGGGCGGGCCTGCGCGCAGTGTTGCCAATTAGGGAAATTAAAATTCTCCTATATTTGGGCAAAAAATTAGGAATTTTTGTTTATAAATCCGTACCTATACGTCCGAGTGCAAGTCAACTTACGCCAATCGAACATTTGTTCTCACTTAACAAACGAAAGTACAGATCGTTACAATGGGGTAATTAGGGGGCTCACGTAAAATTCGTATTTAGGTTCTAGCCCTTGATTTTTCTAATTTTCCCTTACTTTTCTGTTTACCGTAATATATTTTTGATAATTAGAAGCTTTGTTCCTTAAATATCGCCATAATACTTGTAGGATATATTAGTGGAGTACCAATGTTTAATTTAAGATAGTTTGCGTCTGTTTGGTAGCAGTGTTGCCAGCTACAGAATATTTTAATTTCAGATTTTAGGGGGAAATTTTGGAAAAATTATATGTTTTGTTTCTATTATTTCCCTCTTGTTGGCTATATCGGAACAAACGTACCAGTATCTGGAAGTCTCATCTTTGCTCTACACAACCCACTATAGAAAGTTTCAATAGGATAATTAGGGGAAGTACACTTGAGGTTTACAGTGGACCTTGTTCTCTAATTGGAAAGATAACTGTGATTTTTTAAAGGTAGAATGAGATATTTTTTATTGACATGCTTACTTTATTAGATATCGTCACAATATTTGTAGGATATATTAAAGGGATACCAAAGCTTATTTTAAGATAGTTTGTGTGTGTCTGATAGTAGTGTTGCTAGGTACAAAAAATTTTAATTCCAGATTTTAGGGGCAAATTTTGGAAAAAAATTCTCGTTTTTATTCCTATTATTTCCTTCTTGTTGGCTACATTCGAACAAATGTACCAGTGTCTAACAGCCTCATCCTTAGCCTACACAGCGCACCATAAAAGTTTTACTAGAATAATTAGGGGAAGTACAGTTGAGGTTTATAATAAACCATGTTCTGGAAATGGTAAGAAAATGGTGAATTTCTGAGGTAGAATGAGATTTTTTTTTTAATTTCATGCTTACTTTGTTCTATATCGCCATGATACTAGTAGGATATATTCTTGCAGCACTACGGTTTATTTTCAGATAGTTTTCGTCTATCTGATGGCAGCGTTTCCAGCCAAAACAATTAATTCCCGCTATTAGGTGAAAAATTCGGAAAATTTCCCTTTTCCCCTCTATTATTACCCTCTTACTGGCTACATTGAAACAAACTTACCACTACCTGAAAGCTTCCTCTTTGCCCTACAGAACGCACCATAAAAAGTTTCAATAGGATAATTAGAGAAGCTGTACCCCGGCATATTTGATTTTTGCTTCTGAGGCGTAAAAAGTGTCAAAATTTCATGTGTATGACAGAATTTTTTCTTTCCCTCTTTGAATGGAAGCCAGCGACTTCAGGATTTCACTGTACCTTGTCAACACACCAAAGATGATTTTTGGTGACTTGAACCCATATAGGAGCAGTGGTGCTAGAAAAAAATTTTTTGAATTTCGTTTAGGGAATTTTTTGTAAATTTTCACCCCTACATTTCCCTCAATAATTTCCCACCCCTTGGAAACACTGCAATACAACTTACACCAAAAGTAGCCACATCCATTTTCTTAAAAACAAGGCCTTAACCATATCAATCGAGTGAATAGTTTTTGAGCAATAAGTCACTAACTGGAAATGTAGGAAAACGCCAAAAATGACCTGGGGTCGAAAGGAATAATCACACAATTTTGCTCGTATAGGTACAAAGAAACAAACGATTTGTAAGTTACGAGGGCTTCGACTCAAGTTCTATTGATTATTTCAATAATCTGCAACATAAATCAATAAATAATAGTTGCCGGAAAAAAAAACAGACTTTTGAAAAAAAAAACATGAAAAAGACGATGTTTTTTATTGAAAAAAAACTTCACAGAAAAAAAAACGTTTTTTTACAACACTACTTAAACGGCACAAGACCTAAAAAGTAGGTACTAGATATAAATTTTAGATCTTGTGCCGTTTAGAACTTCTGCTGCGTTCCCGATTTTATGATAACAAATCATTATTCACCTGGTTTGTGACTGATGAAGACTCTTTGAATTATATTCACAAACAGCTCCAGGGTTTCATTGTATATTGTCAGTATTGTCAATCGAAGAATGTAGGCAAACACTGTTGCAGCACTCAAAATATGATTAGTACTATTTGTTCTTTTGCAGTTTCTTTTTTTAATTTAACGTCCCACAATTATGTCGAGCCTAAGGGAGAGAAATGATTAGATGCATAATAATGATAGAATGAGGGTAGTGAGAGGAAATGGGAGAGCCCCCGAGAAAACCCACGCTCCAGAGGTCACCTCTATACTTCTGAACAACTGCGGTTCCGTTTTGCGATTCCTGTATTTCTTCAAGAGCCCCAGTGATGACGGCATAGTTTTCAAGAGAAATGGTAATGCTTTTGTACTTTGCGTGAAAGTTAGTAACAGGTATATACTTTTAACATAGGAAACGTAAAGGATTGAAGAATATTCTGAAGAAATAAATGTAGAAGATATTTCTCAGAGCCCGGAAACTTAATTCAAATTATTGATCCACTTGAATTATTCCAGGAAGAGGGCCATAGTTCCTACTTACCCTTATTTCGGACCCTCATGTACTTCGTCAAACTGGAATAGATTTTTAAAATCTTTATTCTTATCGCGCCTCAGAACCATTCCTGATTCTTGGTTTCAGAAAGCAACCAGTTTTTATGAGAGTCAGCAACGCTTAACCTCGTTGACAAATCACATCCCAGAATTATCTTCATATAGGAACTAGCTTTGGCTAGATGGGGGCTCCGCCCCCAGACCCCCAAGTCTGCTCGGCCTACGGTGTCGCATTTCTTATCTATTGGCGTTAGCATCAACAATGAATTTCGTGAACTTGCTCTTCATATTTCCTGAATCTGCCCATCCGGGGACTTCGCTCCCCCACACTGTCTTTGCTCGGCCTACGGCCTCGCACCTCTTGAGCCCACAATTCAACCCTTTCTTTTCCTATTTCAACTGTCTAAAAGATAAGATTTTGTATCGCAAGAAAACGCCCATTTAAATAGCATGGGAATTTCTTCATCCCCCTTTAGACACCTAAAAAATTAAAAATATTCACTTTTGGCAATTTTCCTGTCGGTTAGTCCTGGAAGGCTACAATCATGCCAAATTTAATCATTCTAATCGTGCCGAAAGTGAGTAAACATTTTGGGGCGTAGAAAACGTCCCATAAATAACAAGGGAAAGATTTTTCAGTTCCTCATAAAACCACTCTGTGGTTGGAAATTTTTATTTCTGATGATTCACTTAGGTAACACTAACGAATACGTACAAGCATACCGAATTTCAAGTTTTTATTCCAGTTCTAAGTACCTAAAACATAAGATTATAAGTCTTTAAAAAAAAGGTCCATTTAAATAACATGGGGAAGTATTTCATCCCCTCTTTAGACCCTCTAAAAACTATAAATACTCGATTTTGGCAATTTTCATGTGGGTTAGTTCCGGAAAGCTACAATAATGCCAAATTTAATCATTGTAGCCCTACATGAAGTGCTCAATAATTTATGTCAGCTCATGTAGTTTTATATAGATTAAAGATTATTATTATTATTATTATTATTATTATTATTATTATTATTATTATTATTATTATTATTATTTCTAATATTTTATGGAACTAAGAAGGTCTGAATATGAATACCTATCCCAGGCATCTATTAACCTCTTGCGTACCAGTGAAATCCATCTGGGTGTCACTAAAACGTATCCCTTATTAACGGTCGTGTTAATCCTGGAGATGATGAAATTTGTTAGTGGATGCAAGAGAAGACTTACTGACAGAAAAAAAGAAAAAACTGTTGTCTCACTAGATGGCAACCTAACAGAGCATTCAATTACAACACACGTGTTATTTGTTTTTGACGATAAACAACTAGCAACTGCGAGATTTATTTCGGGATTGGAAAAGGAAAAAAGTTTTTATTTGATCTCAGGTCAGTGTTGCCAACCTGAAGCAGCATTAAATCTCTTCAGAACATCAAAATTCCCCTTTTTCAGTCCACACGTTCCACAACACAAATAATTGTTTTTATGAGTATTATGAATGCTCTCTTTATGTGTGCACAATAACTATGCCCTATATAACGGTCTAGACAGTCTTTTACCAGTAAATGGAACCAGTATTACAGCACGCACATAGGAAAATGACACTCGGAACGCAATGGGTTAAATTCATCAGTAGAATAACAAATCCTCAATTTCATATCATGCATTCAACGCAATAGAAAGGTTTGGAATTATTGTAAATAGAGTTAAAATCTTAATATACAACACAGAGTATAAAATCTACCTCAAATGTACTTAGGTGGTGCAGGCACATACTTGGTCAAGTACATTCCTTTCTTCTCCTGTTTTCAATTTTGACCAGATAAGAACCGGGTAAAGTAACTGATAAAATTATTCCTTTCTCCTTTCTTTCCTTCTAACATTGTATCATTTATATGTGTGTTGCTCTCTTCTTTCTACTGTCCATATTGCTCTTATTTTCTTCGGAGCTTTCTTCTCTTTTTGTTAGACCTTCTCTAGTATTTGTTTTTCTTCCTCTTTTATCCCTATTTCCTTCATATATGCTTTGATTTCTTTGAGTCAATTCATTTGTGTTTTGTGGTTTTGATCCAAATAGTTGAGAATCTTTTTGTTAATCCTTCATCAATCATCATATATCCATCATCCTATAACAAACTCTCTTTATATGTCCATAGAACGTTACCCTTCTTTTTCTCATCATTGACACATTTCTCTCTGTTTTGATACACATGGTGACGCAATAAAACTTCACATTTTAAAGTATAGTAAAATAAAAATTATTGCAGATAGAATGTTGTAATATAAAATGATATTGAACACAGTTTGTAATTACTGCATGTCTTCTTGTAAAATTCTTCTTACACTCTCCGTAGGAAGCCCAACAGCTTCAGTTTCCCGATCAGGAACGTGTTCATTACGTAGAATAGCAAACTTTAAGGTCCGTTACACAGTCACGCGGAGCTCCACGCGCGGAGTCCCGCGTGGCAAGATTGTTCTATTGTTTCTTATGGGTGCATACATAGTCACGCGGAGGCCTCCGCGTGGCCCTATCCGCGCTCCGTCCTTTGCGAGGCGGATAGGGCCATTGAGCAAATGGGTGCTTACATAGTCAAGCGGAACTCCGTGCGCGGATCAGCAACTTTCCTTTAAAAAGTAAAGAGCAAGGTGCATAGTAGCAAAACCAACATGAAGATTGATTCAGAAAGACTTGTTACAGAAGTTGAATTAAAAGACTATGTTTATGGGATCCCGCTTGCGTACAATACAAAAATCGTGACATTCGCAATTTTTCCAATTAATTCTTCGAACGACCGGACTGACATGCGAAAATAAGTGAAGAACTTTTTCTAATCTTCTCGCAAACCTACATAAAGAGTCACAAAAGCTCCCTTCAAACTTATTTGAGTAACTAAGGGGGTGACTTTGGAACCGCCTATTTTTCTGTGTTCTTCGTTTTCTTCCCTTACAGAGATAATAAGAAGCCACTATTATCGTTTCGATCTTACTCATGTTGACTCGCAACACTGACTGTGTGAGCACACATGCGTAGCGCGGAGGGCGGAAGACGGAGCGCGGAGCTCCGCTTAACGGGCCTAAGTGAAAAGCTCTCTGCACTTGAATCACAGAACTGCTGCTCTTGAGAAAAACATTCCAAGTTCATACGTGCTATGAGTTCCTAACTAAAGATTAAGCCATAATGACAGCTGACCACGGCAGGAGAGACAGTGTTGCAAACAACGTTAACAATAATGTCACTAAACCTACTGCGAAAAGTCGCTAGAAACCTTCATTGTAATGGGAATAATGCTAGCTAATGGTAAACAAACCAAATCTTGTCTCTAAAATATATCAAATCGCTAAATTTAGCGACAAAATCCCTAAATTGGCAACACTAAGGAGAGTAGTGAGCAGAAGCTACAATTCTCACTTCTCTCGACCTTCCTCTGACAGCGCTAAAGCTGATCAAAAGGGGGATGTTTTATTCCATATTATTAAAAATAATTGTATTGCAAATTGATGAGTCATTTCTTACAACACACAATAGAACAGAGTAATTCAAACCAGAAAAAGTAATTTCAAACTGCTCTCAATACAATTTTTAACTTTTGAATAAACTAGTTTCTATCTGTAATACTTTTTTGGGTTATTAGCCTTTAAAATATGGGTAGGTTTTATTGGTCACCCTGTATATCGCTTTATTACTTCTCAGTTTCCATATTCCATTCAAATAATATGATCCCATGATTTTAAAAGAATTTTCGTTTCTTCTCTCTTCTATTTCATTTAATGGTTTGGTTGTACAGTCAGTGACAAAAGTTCTTTCCATTTGGTAAAGTTTATTTTGGGAACAACCGTGGTATGGCTGGAACATACATAAAATTACATTATTTTTATTTACTGGATATTATGCTCAAATTGTCCTTCCATTCTGAAATTATTCACGAAACTAACTACATCAAACTGAAAGAACTTTTGTCTCTGATTCTACGAATATTTAGAGCAAGATAGTGTGACGCATAAAGATTTTCTGGCATAGTACACTGAAAAAAAACGAAGTTCAGATTTAAGGAGGAAACAAAGATAATATGCTTCGTATTTTTTACGGAAGCACATCATACTGAGTTAAGTAGTAGTTTGTGTTTGGCTACACTATATATAGTTCTCCAGTTATAAGACCTACAAGAAAACTTTTGCCTGAAATATATTAGATCTTTTGACCCAAAAATAAAAAAGGAAGCACAGCTCCTCCGTGGCTAAGCGGTTAGCGTACGCGCCTTCGGTGTGGGAGACCCGGGTTCGATTCCCGGCGGGAGCTCATGTGGTTCGGATTCCACGTTAATCAGTAGGTCTACGTCTAATATAGCCTCGCTGCTGAAAGGGACGCTAAACTAAAATCAACTCAACTCAAAAAAGGGAGCAACCTTTTTCAGACACCCGGTATAATGAAATACTGTTATCTGATTAAACAGTTATATCGCGACTTCTATACGCACATTGCACTCATTCCTTATTACGCTGCAACAGGAAATTAGTTCTTTTATCAGTTACGGGAAACATGCATCAAAAGCTTCAACGATATCCATGATTAATTGCGATCCTTTGTATTTAGGCACTGACAGAATCCAATTGCACATTTATTTTTCTTTTTTCAATCATAGTTCACCATCAACATAATCACTCGATAGCCGACTGATGTGGACAATTCAATATAGCCCATTTGCTCAGCTATGCCTGAACAGCACCGAGTGCTATAGGAAGAATTGTGGGTTTCTCATGCAATTTATTCTAACATTGATAAAGATAACATAATGTGGAATGAGTAATGGAATCAATGTATTAGCAAAAATATACATAATGGATTGTGTGGCATGGCTTCTTTCAAATTCCAGTGTATCGAACCTAAAAGAAAATAAAATAATAAACTCTACTGAAGACAGTAATAAAGAATCACACGAAAATTATATACATGGAACATAAATAACCATCTTTTTCAGTTCTTTATACCCATTAAGAAGTTAGTTAATTGACTCCATTAACGTCTCGACGAAACAAATTCTTTTTCCCGAAGCTTTGTAGCCTTTGTAGACAATGCAGTCTGCAGTGTAGAAGTGTTGCCAACTAATTAAATATAAACTGCCTATACAGGGTGTCTAAAAGTCCCCTGACAGGGCAACTCTGTTATTATCAGTTACAACAAAATGTAAGAGGGCTAACCGTCTCCAAATATGATGTTTTCAATCTTAAGTGATTTTTTTTTAATCGGACGAGTCGTTTGGGCTGTATACTCTTTATGCACCCAATGTTAAATGAAAATGCAACGTTGCTATTTACCTGGACCCAAAACGTAAGTGAATGAAGTTACTGTCTTTTAAGCTAACATGTCGATGGCCAGCCTTCATTTCAAATAGTAACTTCATTCACTTATATTGTGGATCCAGGTAAATGGCAACGTTGCATTTTCATTTAACATTGGGTGCATAAAAAGTATATAGCCCAGACTACTCGTCCGCTTTAAATATTTCCTTCTCTTTTATATTTAAAACATCATATTTGGAGACGGTTTCGCCTTTTACATTTTGTTGTTATGCTGATAATAAGTTACCCTATGTCAGGGGACTTTTGAGACACCCTGTATATATTTTTCTTATTGTGATTAGATTGTAGCTACAACCTAATCTTGTCAAAGGGGCTTATTCTTATGATAGTACTAAGTATTACAAAGTCCCTAGTAATTTCAACCATTGAAACATTTATAAGGAGTGTGAAACAAAATCGGGACTATTTGTAATGTATTCTACAGGGTGATTTTTTTTAAATACTCACGGATTTCATTTGGGTTGTGGCGGTGACAGCCTTCCGAGCCGCCACTGAAATGCATTTCCATCAGTGTTCTCTGTCGAGATATCCAGAGGACTAGAGGATTTTGAAGAACAGCTGGAATTGGATAATAAAATAATAAAAAGAAAGATTAAATGGCGTGTTGTAAAAGCATGATTAAAAGGACTTGTAGCGCGCCTTACAGCCGTTAATCAACAATCGGAAATTTAACTTCCAATAAGGCAAAAAATCCCGTCGTGAAAATTCGGTGTTGCAGGGCGCAATTCG
The DNA here is from genome assembly GCF_964235325.1 of Thermobia domestica. Taxonomy (NCBI): domain Eukaryota; kingdom Metazoa; phylum Arthropoda; class Insecta; order Zygentoma; family Lepismatidae; genus Thermobia; species Thermobia domestica. Next base: position 43,114,480 of record NC_137456.1, read on the forward strand.
CTAAGATTCCTTGAATGTTATACACTTGAAGTCAGTAAATAATCTTATTCTAAATACTAATATATATTCCAGACGACGATTATTATTAAAGATATTTGAAAATTCAGAAAGATTAATAATTCCAATGAGTAAACAATTTATTTAACAAATTTAGAAAAAAATTCACTCAATAACAATAATTTTCATTACTTTAACAGCAACAATTTTTTTGAACTTGAATAATAAAATGACTAGCAAGTTCTGATAATTACGGTCTGATAATTAATATTCAATTGACCAATTACACAGTTTCATTAAAACTATTATACACAAAATTCTTTCACAAATTAGGAATTTACTCAAATTTCATTTAGTTGAATACCTGCAAATGGAGTACGGATCTTCCTATATCAGTACGAAACAAAATTCTTCGGTCAAATTCTCGTAAATCACGCAATGATCAAAGTTCCCAAAAAACAAATGGCAAATTAAATCGTTAGTCGAATTCGTTTCCAAAGGCTAATGATCCTAATCGAGGTGGATTCAATTGCTTACGAAAATATAAAATATATTTAAATAACAAAACGAAATTTAACCAGTCAAAAATCTAATGAAAGAAAGACTAACAATTTAACCAAAATTCTCGGCTGCCTAAGTCGATCCTATGGACAAAATTAATTAACAAGTAGAATTTAAAGGCAAATAAAAACGTAACCAACAAACCCAAGAGAATTACGAAACATGTACTTACCAAAGAAAATAACAGCTGGGCCAAACCCCTTCACCACTCATCAAACCTCAGCTCAAAGGAATCGATCCAGGTTCAAAAGTCAAGTTCTCCAAGAAATACTTCAATGGCAAAAGCAATTTCGATCAACTTCCTTAACCTCGGAACCCTCAAGTTTCGTAGATTAAAAAAAAGAAAGAAAGAAACGAATACACGGACTGTAGTCAATAAGGAACTTCAGTACTCCATTTTCGCAATTTGATCTTAGCTGCTTTTACAGTTAGCTGCTCACTCAAGGCAGCAACAGCGAGCCGGCAGAAACGAAAACAACAGGCGTTACGTCATACGTCACACGGCTCGCGGCTGCGTGCCTAGAGGAGAAGACCTTGACTTTACACTCATTGCTCTTTACACACACAAAAGTAGAAAAAAAGAACAAAACATTTTTGTTGAACACAAGTTTCCAATGAAAAAGTAATCAACCATACATTTTTATTCTTTTCTTCCCGAATTTCTTTCTTTTTAAAAAAAGTCCTTTTAATCATGCTTTTACAACACGCCATTTAATCTTTCTTTTTATTATTTTATTATCCAATTCCAGCTGTTCTTCAAAATCCTCTAGTCCTCTGGATATCTCGACAGAGAACACTGATGGAAATGCATTTCAGTGGCGGCTCGGAAGGCTGTCACCGCCACAGATCTCCCACCCTCAATGGAAAAATTCCTACAGAATTTTTCTGTCACAATCTGGACTGGGAAATCTATAAGCTGGAAAACTCATAAAAAATTACAACATAAAGACGCATTAGTGATAATTTATCATAATTTTTCATTCACATAAATATTTTTCAATTTTTTTTTCAGTTATAATTTTTACAAATGAATTTGGACATAACTTAAAAATTTTTACACTTTAAAACTTTAGAATTCTTTCAATTTTATTTACTCCATTTATTTGAATTTTCATTTAAATTTTTCTTTATTGTCTTGCGCAAAACAATTTAAAATTCTTCCAAAATTTTACATTTAATATTGTCTTTCACAAATTATTAAGATTCAAACTTTTCAAAGAGATTAAAAAAAATTTTTTCCAAATTTTACAATTAATAAAATACAATTACACTTTAAAATCCGTTATAATTCAAGCATAATACTTAATTTGCTTTACTTCACAATTCTACTACAGATCAATAGCTTTCCGGAAGTCAGTTGTTACCTGCATTTTCATTTCTTCTAGGAAAATATTTCTTAAGTTCAGAGACATGAACTCTTCTGAAGGAGTCTCTCGAATTCTCCAAATCAGAGACCAACACAGTGTTAGGAGTTAAAAATTTTCTAATAATAAATGGACCTTCCCACTTCACACTCAATGACTTCGTTATCTTCTCGGACAAAGAGGATTTAATGTGAGATTTGATCAAAATCTGATCATCAACCTTAACAACAACTGGACCTCTTATCCTTGAAAATAATTTTCTTCTATTCATCCAAGACTTTTCCATATTGACCAGAGCTCGATTCCAAATGTCGGTATTATTAAAGTTTATAATTTCTGGATTATTAATCTTCCATCGAGATTCAAGTGGGGTGTTAATTGGACGTCCATAAAATAGCTCGTATGGTATAGACTTTAACCCAGAATGCTCACACAGGTTAAGAGTGAATTGTAGCTCAGGAATAAACCGTGACCAGCTGACTTGCTTATCATAACAATAAGCCGAAGAGAATTTTTTAAGGTTTTCACGAATCTCTCCGAAATGTTTGCCTCAGCGTGGTACGGGCTTATTCTAATATGATTGATACCCAAGCCAAAAAGGAAAATTTTAAAATGGTTTGATACAAAAACAGAAGCGTTATCAGTAGAAAGTGACTCAGGGAGGCCAAGTCTACTGAAAACTTCAAGAAGATGATTACAAATTGTTTGAGAACTTAATTTCCTTAATTTCTCAAGAAAGACATACCGTGAAGCATTATCCACTCCAATCAGAATAAACTTATATCCATTGGAGGTAGGTAGAGGACCAATTATATCAATCATTATGTTCTCAAAAACTCTCTTTGCAAATTTAGAAATTAAAGGTCCCATTTTCTTTTGATTATTATCTTTTACTAGCTGACATTTAGGACACGTTTTTACGTATTCTTTCACATCTTCTACCATAGTTCCCCATGTATAACGACGCATCACCTTTTTTAGCGTCCGGAAAATCCTTGAGTGTCCCCCGGTCAAATGTTGGTCATGAAAATATTCAATAATCAATTTCTGCAAATGTTGAGGTATTACTATTTTATATGGAAAGGTTAAGGCTTTACTTTTCTTCATCAAAATTCCTTTATTCATAATATAATTTCTAACGTTCTCCCCATATTCAATTCTTTCCATAATATTTCTTAATTCTTCATCTTCTCTCTGCAAAACCTCAATTGGTTCCTTCACGAGAGGAAGATTCCAACTATTTGCAATTTTTAAATTTTTCCTCATAATAGCAAGACCAACTGGACCATCTACTTGCACAAACTCATAGGGATCATAACAACGTGTCAGGAAATCGGCAACTATGTTCTCGTGGGATCTAATATGCTTAATCGTGAAATTAAATTGGCAAAGAGTTTCAAATAAAGGTCCATATTTAAGGAGTCTCTTCGAATTTCCGAGTATCCAGGAAAGAGCCTTATTATCTGTGAACACCACGAAGTCATTGACAAGATAGTGGCGGAATCTATAAATAGTTTTTACCAAACTAATAAATTCTATTTCATAGATACTTCTATGACGGTCCGCTTCCGTTAATTTTTTACTATAGAACGCAATTGGGGCCAAGTTATTATGCTGATCAAATTGTGACACTAGGCCTCCGATCGCTTTCCCTGACCCATCAATATGGACAAAAAACTTCTTCGATAGATCAGGAGTCTTCAACACGACATTTTCAACCAATAACTCCTTCAATTTATTCAATATTTTCTGGTGTTCATGTGTCCAAACAAAAGGTTTTTTAGGCGATTTCAATTCACTAATAGGGGCCATTATTTCTTGCAACCCACTAACAAACCTCGCATAATATGAAAAAAGTCCACAAATTTTTTGAACCCCACGTCTATTACGAGGAGGAGGGATATTCTTAATTGCTGTAACTCTAGACGGATCGAGCTCAATTGTCTCCCCATCAGCTATGAAACCCAGATATTTAATCTTTTTCCTAAAGAAAAAACTTTTATCTGGAGAAATAGTAACTCCATGTTTCCTTAATCTTTCTAGCACTAATTTAAGTACCCTCTTATGTTCTTCTAAGGTATCTGTCGTTACCAGCAGATCATCAAAATAAATCCTTACGCCTTGATCTTTTAAATCACCCAATATTTTCTCCATTGCTCGAGCCAAAATGCAACTACCGGTCTTTATTCCAACTGGTACTCGAGTAAACTGATAACTTCCACGAGGAGTAACAATCGTAGTTATCTCTCTAGAGCTTTTATGAAGGGGGATTTGGAAATATGCCTTGGTCCAGTCAATCGATGAAAACCAACGCTTCCCCGCTAAACTAGCCAAACATTCCTCCAAATTAGGCGAAGGAAACACATCGTCACTTATAAGCTTGTTAACGATCAAAACGTAAGTGAATGAAGTTACTGTCTTTTAAGCTAACATGTCGATGGCCAGCCTTCATTTCAAATAGTAACTTCATTCACTTATATTGTGGATCCAGGTAAATGGCAACGTTGCATTTTCATTTAACATTGGGTGCATAAAAAGTATATAGCCCAGACTACTCGTCCGCTTTAAATATTTCCTTCTCTTTTATATTTAAAACATCATATTTGGAGACGGTTTCGCCTTTTACATTTTGTTGTTATGCTGATAATAAGTTACCCTATGTCAGGGGACTTTTGAGACACCCTGTATATATTTTTCTTATTGTGATTAGATTGTAGCTACAACCTAATCTTGTCAAAGGGGCTTATTCTTATGATAGTACTAAGTATTACAAAGTCCCTAGTAATTTCAACCATTGAAACATTTATAAGGAGTGTGAAACAAAATCGGGACTATTTGTAATGTATTCTACAGGGTGATTTTTTTTAAATACTCACGGATTTCATTTGGGTTGTGGCGGTGACAGCCTTCCGAGCCGCCACTGAAATGCATTTCCATCAGTGTTCTCTGTCGAGATATCCAGAGGACTAGAGGATTTTGAAGAACAGCTGGAATTGGATAATAAAATAATAAAAAGAGATTAAATGGCGTGTTGTAAAAGCATGATTAAAAGGACTTTTTTAAAAAGAAAGAAATTCAGGAAGAAAAGAATAAAAATGTATGGTTGATTACTTTTTCATTGGAAACTTGTGTTCAACAAAAATGTTTTGTTCTTTTTTTCTACTTTTGTGTGTGTAAAGAGCAATGAGTGTAAAGTCAAGGTCTTCTCCTCTAGGCACGCAGCCGCGAGCCGCGTGACGTATGACGTAACGCCTGTTGTTTTCGTTTCTGCCGGCTCGCTGTTGCTGCCTTGAGTTGAAGCCTTGGATTGAAGCAGCTAAGATCAAATTGCGAAAATGGAGTACTGAAGTTCCTTATTGACTACAGTCCGTGTATTCGTTTCTTTCTTTCTTTTTTTTTAATCTACGAAACTTGAGGGTTCCGAGGTTAAGGAAGTTGATCGAAATTGCTTTTGCCATTGAAGTATTTCTTGGAGAACTTGACTTTTGAACCTGGATCGATTCCTTTGAGCTGAGGTTTGATGAGTGGTGAAGGGGTTTGGCCCAGCTGTTATTTTCTTTGGTAAGTACATGTTTCGTAATTCTCTTGGGTTTGTTGGTTACGTTTTTATTTGCCTTTAAATTCTACTTGTTAATTGATTTTGTCCATAGGATCGACTTAGGCAGCCGAGAATTTTGGTTAAATTGTTAGTCTTTCTTTCATTAGATTTTTGACTGGTTAAATTTCGTTTTGTTATTTAAATATATTTTATATTTTCGTAAGCAATTGAATCCACCTCGATTAGGATCATTAGCCTTTGGAAACGAATTCGACTAACGATTTAATTTGCCATTTGTTTTTTGGGAACTTTGATCATTGCGTGATTTACGAGAATTTGACCGGAGAATTTTGTTTCGTACTGATATAGGAAGATCCGTACTCCATTTGCAGGTATTCAACTAAATGAAATTTGAGTAAATTCCTAATTTGTGAAAGAATTTTGTGTATAATAGTTTTAATGAAACTGTGTAATTGGTCAATTGAATATTAATTATCAGACCGTAATTATCAGAACTTGCTAGTCATTTTATTATTCAAGTTCAAAAAAATTGTTGCTGTTAAAGTCATGAAAATTATTGTTATTGAGTGAATTTTTTCTAAATTTGTTAAATAAATTGTTTACTCATTGGAATTATTAATCTTTCTGAATTTTCAAATATCTTTAATAATAATCGTCGTCTGGAATATATATTAGTATTTAGAATAAGATTATTTACTGACTTCAAGTGTATAACATTCAAGGAATCTTAGCGAATTGCGCCCTGCAACACCGAATTTTCACGACGGGATTTTTTGCCTTATTGGAAGTTAAATTTCCGATTGTTGATTAACGGCTGTAAGGTGCGCTACAGGGTCTAGAATTTCTGACTGAAGTCCGATTTTCATGCGGTTTGTGGCAAATTATCAAGGAAGGATGGAAGATTTATGGGATTATGTTTACTGGTTTAAATTCATCCGGGGTAATATTGTCCACGCTTCAAGGAAAACAGCAAATATTCCCCAGTGTACCTTACAATTCGAATGAAGTTTTGGATTTTTGAAGCGAAACTGCAGAATACAAATTAAGTGTTAATGAGAATACAAATTGTTAGTGGTAACACCCATAAATCACATGTAACCCCCATAAGTCGGTTTCTTGCGACAAACGACTAAGAGATTTCTTGGGCAACCTAAGGAGTCGATAGCTGACATTTTCCACAACACCCGCCTGAGGATTCCGATGCTTCCCTATCTCACAAGGAACGGAGATGAACGTGTCATCCGGGGGTCGTGGTGGCTCAGTGGTAGAGCGTTCATCTCTGGTGCTTGGGGTCCCGGGTTCAGTCCCAGCCCCCGCCAAGTGAACTTTATGGTGGACAAACACCGTGTGTGTGGGTTACCTCGGTTTTCTTCCTTTTCCTCCCACTTTCTTCATTCTATCATTTCATTCATTACTCATCATCACTGTCTCCTTTAGCCTCACCGGCATAACCGTGGGACGTAAAACTCAAAGATTTCATTTCAAATGAACGTGTCATCCGGACATCCTAATCAAACCTAGTTCATTCGACAAACATAACAAAGATGTGTTCATGCACAAAAAAATAGGTGCCATGGACAACGTAGTAAGTCCCTGGGGACCATTAACCCTGTTATCTGGTTGGTGCAAAAATAATTGCGTGTTTGGAGATCAACATTAAATCAGTATATCTCAGCTTAGAATGAAGTGTATTAATCAAAATAAGAACTATTACAATCTATGCATTTTTGCCAACAAGAAAAAAGTAAATTTATTCCGGCAGCGTAGAAGTCTGGAGTTTTAGAAGCGATGAAGTCTTTGAAGGCCGTTTTATCTGCTGTTTGGTTATTAAAGACCTTTTGTTACAAGAAGGTGCCTGAAAAAGTGGTAGTCGGTTGGCGAGAGGTCTTGGGAGTACGAGGGGTATGGTAGAGTTCATACCCCAATTCGGACAACTTCTGCGCAATCATTTTTGAAACATGCTGTCTGTCATTGTCATGGAGCATAATTGCTCATTTGCAATTGAAAAATGCTGGACATAACTGTTGCAGCTTTTGGTGCATTCTGTCGAGTTCCTGACAATACTTTGCTGATGTGATGGTTTCGCCAGGATTCAAGAAGTTATAGTGAATAATTCCACGTGCCGTAACCAAAACCTTCTTTGGATCCAGCTTAGATTTAGGAGGGTGTTTTGGTGCTTCTTCTTTGTCCTGCTACTGCGCGAGACGCCGTCAGTTGCCGTATAAAAGTCATTTTTCGTCCAAGGTTGCAATGCGATCTAGAAATCGATCATTTTTGTTGCGAATAAGAAGTGTGGCGTATACTTCGTATTGGCGAAGTTTTTGGTTTTCTTTCAGCTCATGAGGCACCCATTTGTAGAGCTTCTTTGTTTTCCCATTAAGTGCAAATGTTGAAAAACTCTTAAATTATCAACATGTTGTTCTCTTGCAACTTCTTGCGTTGTTTTGCATGAGTTCGCTTCAATAATATCCCCTCAATTGGTTGTTGTCAATCGCAACAGGACATCCACGACCCTCCTCATCTTCAAAGCTCTCGCTTCCTTAGCGAAATTTTTGGAACCAATGTTGAATTGTACGTTCGCTGACAGTCCCCTGGCCAAATGCTTGTGGATATTGCCTGCAATTTTTGTTGCTTTTCATCCCAGTTTGAACTCATACAATAAAATCGTTAGAATTTGCTTTCTGTCCATTATTGGTTGGAGAGCCCGAAAGACACTAAGAAAAACCTTGCATCAGTAGAGCGAAATGCGCTCTTTACAATGGTATATTACATGAATATAATTGAATAACACTTTATTTCTACATATGTCTCAAAGTTTGCAATAGGAAAAACCACAGTTATTTTTGTACCAACCAGATAGTATAAAGAAAATCGTAGACTCGCAGTGAAATAGCTATTGCATCAACACTGTTCATTAGAAAGTCATGTTTTATATAGTTCATTCTCTTCAGCATGAGACAAGCTTTCGAGAGGTGCTATGTATTGGGGGTCCTTAACGGTAAAATTCCCTACAGAAATCCTTCCCATCAACTTTGGACCCCTCTGGAGTGACCTCAGGCAAAAGCACGCAATCCAAATGTATCTCGAAAAATACTATAGGGGATAAGAAATGTGTGTACCAAGTATTGTACTGATACACAGAATAGGTATAAGGAGAAAGCGTGTATTGGTATACAAGCTATACCTATACGCGTTCATTTTTCTACTTTTTCTTTGACATTAATTTTTCTTCCATAAAATTTTTACTATATTTTTGTTGGAAAGTAATCTTTTCGATTTATGAGACAAAAGTCATATAAATATACACCAATTAACGTACTATCTGATACATTTGTATATTTTCTATACTTAAAAGAAGTAACAATTTCTACAAAGTATTGATTATGTAGTACTGAGCATTTTTGCTACTACTGTAGGTGCTGATTGGTACACTCTGTCTCAAAATTGATTTTAAGCAATTATAAGATGCTTAATGATTTTTAAAGTATAAAATTCTGCGACATACCCTATGGGAGTGTGCGATATACCAGTGTGTCGTGAACATCAGTCGGAAACTAATGATATAATGAATCAAAATGCCTGCCAATAGAACATTCTGGCATTCTCTAGTTCAATCAACAGATCGGGCAAGATGCTTTGGAGTAACTCATTTTCATCGTCCAAGAATACTACAAATTCATCAACAATCTGATCATGGTATTGACTTTCGCCGCTTTTCACCGCATATTACTTTGCAGAATGCTCAGTGAACTGTTTCGGGGCTATTGCTGTTTCTGTGGTACTGTTAGAAATGAAATGAAATAACATATTAAGTCCTACAGTTATGCCGGCTAGAGTAAAGGAGACAGTGGTTATGAGAATTGAATGAAAATTGTGGAATGAAGAAAGTGGAAGGAAACTGCAGTACCCAAGAAAAACCACGCATACGGTGTTTGCCCGCCACAATGCTCACTTGCCGCTAGTTGGGGTATTATTATTAGAAGATCCAAATTCGTTGCTCCAAAATGTATAGCGTCATCTATTGATTGATCTTGAGAAGTCCGGATTAGTTTCTTGGCATTTAGAGACTAAATTCTGACACTTTATATCAGGCCCGCAACTAGGGTTTCTGTCACCCGAGGCAAACACACAATTCGGCGCCCCCCCCCCCAAGGTTTAGTCGAAAAGTATCACTTATGGATTGCAACTGTAAATAACATTCTTAATGAAACCAGTTATATCGATTTTTAAGTACTTTAACCCTCCAATACGCGCGCGGGTTACCATTGTAGCCCAGCGTTTTTATTTTCCTTGCCGCAAAGTAATTCGAGATGATAACTCAAAGGGTGTCTGTGTACCTTTCTATCAACTATCATTCTGCGTGTTTAGGGTGTGGTGAAACGTAAAATCGAAAGGATCTCATTGTTATTCTGCTTGAAAGTTTCATGGGCTACATCTGTAGCCCGCGCGACTATTGATGTCACGGGTGTTCCAAAGCGTCAAAGTTTTTTCATTATAGTTTGAGTGTTGATCAGATGGTCAATGAGTTTGCAAAATGCCAATTCTGATGAGAAATGTTTTTAAAACCAATATTTACAATCCAAAATCATTGAGAACATAACAATGCAACAATGAAAAGCTTATTTTTATTTCTGTAAATTTTTCGGTGTAATCCTTTGATGTGGAGAAAAGAAGAAAACTTTCCATCAACAATGAAGCACACAAGAACTCCACACTACATTGTTATGTGTACCTCTCGAACTTGAGCACTTTCTGTACCTTTTGGGCAAATTTCTGTATACTTTCTCTTTCTGTATATATGCACCTCTAAGGTGCACACAAGTGATAGAAAAAACTGATTCGAGCAAAGCATCTCTCTTTACAGTGCATTAACTAGAAAGTTCATTAAATATGAAAGAAATTGCTTCATAAAATATTAATAAATAGATCAAGATATTTAGATTTAATATATAGTAAATATTATACATTATACACGATTAATGTAAAAAAATGATTGAAATTAACAATAAAGCATAATAAAGCATAAGTTGGACTGATAGATAACAATTCAAAATGCCTCGAAAAGCTCTCAAGCAAAACTAATAGATAAAGCTTCATACAGCCTTCACTCGCAAAATCTCTTGGTAGGCGTACAAGAAACAATTAAATACACCGAGGCGTGTAAATTATCTTTTCCGCCACAAAACTGCCCTCTAGTTTAAAAACATTACAGCAATTGCGTAACATTACAGGGGGCGCGTCTGAGCTAAACTCTTCAACCACCAGCAAGCAACAAAAATCGGGAACTTTTCGCCCCCGCCCCTATTGATAACAGCGTTTTAAACTTCAGAGCTGTTCTCAATGGAATTATACAAACAAACAGCTCCTTGTGGTAGGAAAAGGAAAGGGGGACGGATTCTCTGTGGTCGCCCAAGGGAACAAATGCATGCAATATTAGGTTTTTAATGTATGACATTACACCTATAGTAAATATAATCAAATATATATAATCAACGAAAAGAGGTCCCATGGAAAAGGCCAAGTAAACTTTTGATTTCTTTTAACCTCTAGAATAAGTTCCTCAAGGGAAAGGGTGCGATTTTTAAAACAATTGATATATCTTCTTTCCGGCGCCCCCTCCAACCACGCGCCCGGGGCACGTGCCCCCTCTTCCCCCCCTAGTTGCGGCCCTGCTTTATATGGGTGTCTGTGCTGTAAAGAGAAAGTAAATACAGAATCCGTCGTTGGTCGTTAGCACGAGAGCCGACGAAGCAGGACTTGTTGGTCCTTTGCTGCTGAAAGGGACGTTAAACTCAAAAACAACTCACAGGACTTGTTGCTGTAGGTGTTCTTCCCGATCTTCCTTTGTGAATATCTCAAATCGTTCCATGCGCCTCAAACTTGTCAACAATGCGTTTGATTGTTAGGCGGGTTGCTGGTTCAGTACATAATTTATAATTTAATACTTATGCTATACTTCGATGGCATTCTCAAACCTGACAAAACACTTCAAAACGTACTTACGCTGTTCAAACGTCAAGCATGCTCTTGTCATTTTCTTATCTCACTAACCGTGCTGACAGTACTGACATCTGTTGAGCGAAAACCCGCACTACAACATAATTTTAACTGAAAACAACTGACAATGCCAGTACCCTGATACAGGATGACAAAAAGCAGTGGTGTATTTAGGGGGGCTTCCGGGCTTAACCCCCCCCCCCCCGAATTCTAACTTACTATAGTAAAGTATATGAAATATCTTGCAGAATTTTCACATTTTCAGTCAAAGCCCCCCCCCCGAAAGTTACCAAAGCCCCTCCCGAAACAAAATCTTAAATACGCCACTGACAAAGAGTATATACATTTTTTTTGGTGGACTCTGTATAAGGCTTTACTTTTGGATAGTCCTTTTTAACGCCTTGTAAAAACCACTGCGTGATATTAATAACCAAAGATGACCAAGTCTAACCAATATTCCACTTATAGCTGCTCGTTCTCATTTCTAAGTAATACCCGTCGGACATTTTCAAAATATAAAAATATTTTTTTTTACTGAAACTACACTAACTTGTCACACTACATACAAGGATAAAAGTGAGGGGCAACACGGGAGCGCTTTTTCCGAACTCCTAAAAAAAATCTGTGGCGACCCTACACTTCCTAAAAATTACAATGGGTAAACATAATCACAGGGACGGCATGACGTCATGCATTCCCCTATCTTTCAAGATCCACTTTTAACCCTAACTACATATAAATATCACAACCATCCTTTGTTATTAATTTAAGAGCCTGCCTTACTAAAAATAACACAAAATTTACAATTTTTCTTTTGCTTGTTTATTCATAAATGAAAGGAGATAATGATATGTAACTTGCCACAATCAGAGATAATGTTGTTCTAAAACAGAAAATATGAACCTGAAGAATTTTCAATGTTGCCATCCATAGAAATTACAGTGTTGGCAGAATAACAATTTCCCTAAAATCTAAGTTAAGGCAGCGACTAGAGAAACGATCTCAACTGCATTTGATTACGTATTATGTTGTTTTGGTTTGATGTGAACTACTTTTTAAATAGCATTATTATTTAGTTTTAATAATTGTATGTTAAAACTATTTTGTTTATTACAAACTAAATACAACTATTATTTAAAAAGTAGTTCAAGGAAACCAAAACAACATGATACGTAATCAAATGCAGTTGAGTTCGTTCCTCTAGTCGCTGCATTAACTTAGATTTTAGGGAAATTGTTATTCTGGCAACACTGTAATTTCTATGGATGGCAACACTGTAATTTCTATGGATGGCAACACTTTAATTTCTATGGATGGCAACACTGAAAATTCTTCAGGTTCATATTTTCTGTTGTAGTACATTATCTATGATTGTGGTATGTTTCATTTTATTATGTCCTTTCACTTATGAAAAACAAGCAAAAGAAATTTGTAAATTTTGTGTTATTTTTAGTAAGGCAGGCTCTTAACACTCATCAATATAGTAAATGCAATTTGATTTTATATGCAATTTCAGTTCAGAGGACATTGCAAGAAAAGACGGAAATTCGTATGATTTTGTCATGACATGTTATACAATTTAATAATTTAATGAGACAAACCAATGGCGAGGTTTACTTACGTTCAGTGGCGTATTTACGATTTTGTTTCGGGAGGGGTTTTGCTAACTTTCGGGGGGGGGCTTTGCCTGAAAATGTGAAAATTCTGCAAGATATTTCATATGCTTTACTATAGTAAGTAAGATTTTGGGGGGAGCTTAAGCCCGGAAGCTCCCCCCCTAAATACGCCACTGCTTACGTTACAATAGCTCTTCATTAACTACTTATATCTCAGATACGCATTTGCATCGATTAGATCGGTGACGGGCAAACTTTGAAAGGAAAGGACCAAAGAAAATATATTAAGCAGGCCAATTTAATTTATTTAAAAAAAAAAAAAGAATGGCATATTTTATAAACATTTTTGCACTACTAAACTCTATTGTTGAATGAAGTTTTTCATAATCTGGTTCGAACTGGAATACACTGATTCTGAGAAGTGGACTTAAATGATCATACTCTTAACCGTATTTTTTTTTACTATTATTAACTATTAATCCCGTTCAAAGAAAACAATAGTAACATTTTTTTGAGACAAATCAATACAAGTAATCAATACAACCTGATGTAATTCCTCGTAAAAGTATATTTTCATCTCTCTTTCAGTGCACCCTCGTAGCTGAAGATTAGCATACGCATCTTTGGCGTGGGAGACCCGGCTTCGATTCCCGACGGGGGTTTTATGTGGTTTGGATTCCATGTTAAGCTATACGTCCACGTCAGTATTGCCAGATTGGGCTACAAGTAGTGGATTAGGCGATTGTTAAAGTGTATTTGCTATCAAAATATCAAATTGGGCGACACACTACTTTATGGGCTACTTTTAACTATCTGTTGGCTATGACTCTTAAGAATACGCGACTTTTTTTTTATTTTCATGTATAAAAACACAAATCATTATTAGTTTTATATAATACAATAAAGATTTTCTTGTTGAATATTCGACTCTGAATGAACAGTAGTAGTTTTACTCAGATTAACATTTTTGACACTAATTCAATTTTTTAAAAATACCTTTTAATCTTCAAATCTGACAATAGTAGACTTCCCTTGACTTTGTGCTGTTGCAGTATCGCTGATTGTGTTGTTGTCTCAGTTAAGGTTGCTGTAAAGGGACAAAAGTTTGCCAGTAGATGTCACTACAGTCTTCGTATCTCTCTCATGTATTTTTTTTTTTTACCTTTTACGAAAATTTACAATTCCTCTTACAAATTTCGATCTAGAGACTTCCAACTTTTGGAGAAGGGACTTCATAACCTATCGAAGGGAACAATCCGTGCCGATTTCTTATTTTGAATTTTCTTCATTCTTGAAAGAGTTATATTGTTAAACGTTTGGATATCCCTTTCAATAAACAAGCCATTTCAACAATGAAGAAAATTTTAAATAAAAAATCGGCACGGATTGTTGCCTCCGATAGGTTATGAAGTTCCGTTTCTAAAAATTTGAAATCTCTAAATTGAAATTTGTAAGAGAAATCTTGAATTTTCGTGAAAGGTAAAAAAATACATGACAGAGATACGAAGATTGTAGTGACATCTATCGGCAAAACTTGTCCCTTTAAAATAACCTTAATGTCTAGGCCTAATATTTGAAGGGTGCTATGAACGGAACTATGAAGGAAACGTGAACATTGCAAATTATGTTGTTTATTGTATTGTCCATATTAACAAAATGAGTAAGTAGTGTAAGTATAATAAAACTTCAGAAATTCATGGTTTGGAGATAAAGATTTTAGCGAATAAATTAAATAAGCCAGGAATATCAGTAAAAAAAAAAACGTACTGTAAATTTTGTAAAATGTATCTCAGAGCCCATAAAACTGATATCCCATAAATATGTATGACCAGGCCAGTAGCCAGCCCAAAAATTTAGGGGGGAGCGGCAGAAGTTAGGGGGAGCCCGATCTAACCATAATATAGTTCATCACCATATTATATAGAGTTCATTTCCAAGCCTACCGTCAAAATTTTAGGTGGGCCGGCTTCCCCCAGGCCCCCCCTAGATGTGGGCCTGTGTATCACCTTGGAAATCAGGAAGGTCACTCGTTTTATACTAACGCGGTCTGCTTAGTTCAATACACAATGTTGTTCTACTACTTCTCACATAGTACGAAATCCACCCAAACATATTACCGCCAACAGCCAGGAACTGCGGTCGCCACCTGACCGTTGTCAACCCAGATATCTGACTATTTTATAGCTCCAAGTGTTTCCATTAGATCGATAAGGTTCTGTACATATATTATCAGTAGAAGTATTTAGTTGCAAAATTCTTCATTTTTATGTTTGGACTACGCTTAGTTGAAATCCGCTTCTTTTGATGCACATACTTTTTAATCTTCAGATCTGGCAACACTGCTAAACGTCTCATATAGTCTCACTGCTGAAAGGGACGCTAAATTGAAAATCAAATCTTATCTGTTTCAAAGATATTTTTCTTCCAAAACTTCTTTCTATGTATTTTCGATATTTTTCACTTTTTATTGGTATTTTCACATGAATATATTAAATGATTAACTGTAAGAAACGGCAATGTGCCTTATTACCGCACTTAAAGTAAGAGTTAATAAATAAATAAATAAATAAATAAATAAATAAATAAATGTATATGATGGACCTGGTTCTCACCAATGGTGATAACTGATTCCTGAGTTCTCTGATTAAGGTCCACTTGTCCGTATTCCATTACCATAAACTAGATTCTGCACATACTTCTGGAGAAAAAAGTCCATGGCAGTAACTTTCGGTGAATGAGAGAGCCACTAATTCGACCTAACATTTTACTTGGAAAAAACATTTACATGGCATCTCCAGTGAGGTAGTGCACCATCTTGTTTGAAGAAGACGTTTGGCTGAAGGTCTTTCAACAATAGAGTCACTGAACTTACTGAAATGTCAAGACACATAGTCTAGCTGAAAACAAAACTGGCCAAAGAACTACGATACACCGCACATTAATACAATCCAGTACCAGTTCATGAAATACATGAGTGTGTCACAAAACCTTTGAAATTCAATTTCTGATTTGCATGGATGGAGGAAATGATATTGTCACTGAAAATTGTAGTCTGTTACACTTCTTCAAGTCTGGTAAAGATCCTCACCACACAGTACATATGGAAATTCCAGGAACTTAAAAAAACATAATTGTATTTTCTAATTATTGAAAAGTTTCCTTTGAAATGATGTTAAAACTTCATTTTCAGTGCTCTCGCTTCTTGAACGTATTTGCTCCAGTAGGCAATATTAAATATAAGAAAGGCGATAGGAAACAGAATGATGGACACCAGATCCAAGGCTTCTTTCCCTTGACGCTGAAGATTTTTGCAGACTTTCTTAATATTTCCTTGTATCGATGCATTATTTTCTTTTCGAGAAATATAGGCCTCCTAGTGAAAAAAAAAGAAAACACAGTTATTAGTGTTAAATTTATTTTCTATCTATACGACATACATTAAATATGTTCAATTAAGTAGCACCAGATCGTACCAAATACCTATACGAGTAATGAAATCTTGAATGAGTACTTTCTATGAGCAAGAACATAGTATGGTTGTACGACAACTACACAACATTTCTCATTTAATATAAAAAACTTTCTTTTTCTAAATTGGATTAGGTAAACTTTGTTTCTGATTGGAATTAATTTAATGATGCTACGTTTGTTGTTTCAATGTATTAAAAATATCTGCTTCCCACATAATAGCCAGTACGCCAATGAGTAAGCAAAATATAAATAGCTAGACGTTTTAAATTTGAACGTGGTCATTAAAAACATTAATGAGTAAGCAAACTATAAATAGCTAGACGTTTTAAATTTGAACGTGGTCATTAGAAACGCCACTGAGTAAGCAAACTATAAATAGCTAGACGTTTTAAATTTGAACGTGGTCATTAGAAACGCCACTGAGTAAGCAAACTATAAATAGCTAGACGTTTTAAATTTGAACGTGGTCATTAGAAACGCCACTGAGTAAGCAAACTATAAATAGCTAGACGTTTTAAATTTGAACGTGGTCATTAGAAACGCCACTGAGTAAGCAAACTATAAATAGCTAGACGTT
The DNA here is from genome assembly GCF_964235325.1 of Thermobia domestica. Classification (NCBI taxonomy): domain Eukaryota; kingdom Metazoa; phylum Arthropoda; class Insecta; order Zygentoma; family Lepismatidae; genus Thermobia; species Thermobia domestica. Next base: position 43,131,622 of record NC_137456.1, read on the forward strand.
TTAAATTTGAACGTGGTCATTAGAAACGCCACTGAGTAAGCAAACTATAAATAGCTAGACGTTTTAAATTTGAACGTGGTCATTAGAAACGCCACTGAGTAAGCAAACTATAAATAGCTAGACGTTTTAATTTGAACGTGGTCATTAGAAACGCCAATGAGTAAACAAGCTATAAATACCTAGACGTTTTAAATTTGAACGTGGTCATTAGAAACGCCAGTGAGTAAGCAGACTATAAATAGCTAGACGTTTTAGATTTGAACGTGGTCATTTCAAACACCAATGGGTAAGAAAACTATAAATGGCTAGACGTTTTAAATTTGAATCTAGCCGTTGAAAACGCCAATGAGTAAGAAAACCTTAAATAGCTAGACGTTTTAAATTTGAACGTGATCATTTGAAACGCCAATAAGTAAGTAAACTGTAAATAGCTAGACGTTTTAAATTTGAACGTAGCCATTGAAAACACCAATGGGTAAGAAAACTAGAAATAGCTAGGCGTTTTAAATTTGAACGTGATTTTATGATATTCGACAAATAAAGATATGTGAATAAATTCAGTACAAAAGTTTTCTTCGTAATAATGAGCTTTTGCAGAAGTAATTCTTTGTATTCTAGAAGTTAGATTCTAGATTCAAACATGTTCTCACCATGCAAGTTAATCAAATACGCTGATCGGCCGTAATTTTGTATGTACCTAAAATACGAGTCAGCTTTCAGCTCATATGAGACGCAACTAAAATATCTTGTTTAACTCTCGCACTACCCAGGTACTTTGTACCCACCACAGTATGTTTTTTTGTAATTACTCTTCTAACCATTTCTTTGAAATTGTAAAAAAAGTATGTTATTGCTTAACATTTTTAGTTAAAGCGATACCTTACGGTGGTGCCAACTGAACGTTAGTGTTTCCCATAAATTTGCTACTTTAAGTTGGTGAGCACAAAGTACCCCTATTGGTAGAAAATATGGCTGGCATTTAGAAGCATCACTCCAAATGGCAGTATAGTAAATAGCTGTATCCCGCCTTTACTGAACTTGGCGGTTAGTCCCATCCCGTGTATAGTTCACTTCAGCACTGTAGATTTTTGTGAGAATATCTAATTTGTTTCTTTTGCGAAATATATTAAATTTTTTAAGAGATGAATACCAAATGACCTCCTTGGTAGTCTGCATTACAAAAAATATCTAGGTAGTGCGAAGGTTAATAAAAAAATTTACTCAGACTTTTTTTTTATGACAGACTAATATATATCCACGTTTTTATTTTGAGCGAGGATAGAGAAGAAGTAATGGTGATCGTTATTGTGAAAAACAAAAACTAAAATTTGAGTTTTCAACGAATTTACACGTTTCTTAACCTCTACATGCTAAAGTAAGGTTTGGATGTCTATTCATCCATCCGTCCGTTCGTTTCGATATAAACATGTTCATCCCAGAGGTGATGCATCGTACAATGTATCGAGACCAAGGGCGCCCATCAGGGGGGGCACGGTGGGGCGTCCGCCCCTCTAGAGGAAATTGTACTTCAGAATATCGAAAATCCAATAGAATTTTTATATTAGTTACAGCAAAATTTGAAACTATTTTTGAAACGTCGCTTATACTTATCCCCCCTTGGAAGCCACAACATGGGCGCCCTTGATCGAGACCACAATTTAAATGTAAGGATTTAATAGGACTTCTTGTAGGCACTTGTTGAATTTTGTTTCTGCCTTGGAAATAAGGTACAATACTGAAAGATGCAAATCGAGAGTTCCCAGTTTGTTGAAAATGGATCTAACGATTTGGTTCACAATTTATAAATTAATGTTTAATTAATAACCCTATAATATGCTGTAAGTTATTTTCCTCGAAAAAACTAGAAGGGATTACTTTATTTTCGAGGGCTGGTTCTTACTGGACGATTTTCCCAAAAACTATTACGGCAATTTTGTTCATATTTCATAAATGAATGTTTCGTTTTTAACCTGATAATATTGCAATATTTCAACCATGTGTTAGTCATCAACAGAAGCAAGCAGACGACATACCAAGTGTTAATTAATCACCACGTGAGCCGAAGAATGAACACACCAGCGCCAACACCGGGATTGACCGAAGATTCCGAATTTCTGTATAAAAGGAGGAACACCACATTCATCGACACCAGTCAGCGTAGAGCTGATCATTCTCTCTTGGTTGCTGTGGATCTTTTGAATATACACCCTTACCTTCTCTCGGCTGCTGAGGGCCTTCAGGGTTTTAATTACTCCTCTTGGCTATTGAGGTTCTTCAGATAAATTTATCACAATTGTCTTGGTTGCTGTGGAACTTGAGAATCCTCATCCCTCTCGGCTACATTGAGCCTTGTGTACCCTGTTGCTACTGCATTTTGTTGGAACACCCTGAAATATACCTACTATCTTGACTGCTCTGGGTCGAGGAGTTTCACAATTGAAAAATTCCTTCAAATCACTTCCTAATTACTGGTATAAGGGACATATATGCAGTTCCTCAGACCCAGCTTTATAAAGAGAATTTTGTATTATAAGAACTTTTGAAAAAAAAAAAGGATGAGGGAGAAAAGTAAAAATTCCTGCGTACTTTGTCTCTACCTATACCTAACATTACAATATGGCAAAGTTAGCTTGCTCTGGAAAAATCTACAAAAGGTAGTATACCCTTGGGGAAAAGGTTTCCTTCAAACAATTTTCTCAAAAACGATTCAGAGGATTTTATGCATATATATATATATATATATATATATATATATATATATATATATATATATATATATATATATATATATATATATAAAATATAAATTTCAAATTAATAGGCATAACAAAACTGAAACTGTTTCTGTTAGTTGAGCTCCTCCGTGGCTAAGCGGTTAGCGTACGCGCCTTTGGCATGGGAGACCCGGGTTCGATTCCCGGCGGGAGCTCATGTGGTTCGGATTCCACGTTAATCAGTAGCTCCACGTCTCATAAATCCTCGCTGCTGAATGGGACGTTAAAACCAACTCAACAACAATGTTTCTGTTAGTTTTCATTTCTCCTTAATTCTATTCGTTTTAATTTAAACTTATATTGTCCATTTTAACTCCTAGTTGGTATGATCAAGATTTATTTGGCTTCATTCTCTACTACACTACTGACAAGGCACGTTCGCGAAGTGTCCCCTCGGGATTCGTTCCACTGCCCAATATGTATTGTACTAATTTTAGTATCCCATGCTGGTAATTTGCATATTTATGGAGCTTCATATATATATATATATATATATATATATATATATATATATATATATATATATCTGGAATTCAATCATACACTATTATAAAGCTCGGACACAAAATTGCTTTTACTTTCTTTAGATGTAACTGAACATGAAACCCCAGTGTGGGCATATGCAAAACAAATTAGACCAAGTACTGCTTCTCTGACACATGTTACCCACCGCTGCCGCCATCTTGGATCCGAAACATTCAATTCAACTTTCGATTTTTTAAATTAGAATAGGTGTAAGTGATACAGTAAATTCATGGAAAATTTTCTCGGAAATTCACTGGTGTACTGAATTTTACCATAGCTTGTATTGTTTGGAGAGTATTGCATGTTAAATCCCTCCAGGCACTTCGCGAATAGACATTGCAGAGTAATGTCAGTTATGCTTACATTTTTGATGTTGACAAATCAAAACAATTTCTAACTGGAAATATACTGTAGGTATAAACAAACTCTTTACAACATTGGTCTCATAATCTTATTACATTTCTGTGAGTGATTGTTATTACTTCCATGTTATACTATATATAACAAGGAAATATTGTATTGCGGTCAAAATGCCCAATGTAAATCCACATACGACCAGATTTAAGTGAAGACTTATCATTTCCGTATTCACGTGTATATCTGTATGTATGTACGTTCAGAGCATGTTTAATCAAAGATAGATCAGTAAAAGATTACATATACACACGGGCCCTGCACAATTTTCTATTTAAATCAATATTCGTGAAGTGCCTGACATTTAGCATGCAATACCTTCCAAACGATATAAGTTACGGTAAAACTCAGTACTCAAATGAGCTTCCGAGAAATTTGACCACGAATTTGATGTATCACTTGCACCGATTTCCGTATGAAAACCACTAATTCCTACGGAAATGTGGATCTTCTCCTTCCTTACAAACTTATCCTATCTGATGTCGTGTTAAGTTTCAATAATAATTGTTGGGTAATAAAATTCTTTTCGCAGTTTAACTTTGTCTGGTTTATTAAACATCTAATAACGCTTTTTGTTTCGGGAAAACTGCAATTTCTGCCAAGAGGAATTGAACGTGGATTCTGACACTGGCTTTTAATTATGTATGCCACACTTTATGTGCATTTTTGCCGCCGCTACCTTACAACTGTACTTTCATTCTCGGTACGCATTTATTATCGCTTAGAGCAATGATAGGCAATTAGCCCGTGTACAAGATAAGGTTCATGAATATTTTTCATCCAGCCCGAAAGTAGAATCAAGAAAACGTATGATTTGTTCCTTTTATTAGCCCCATGCTTAGTAGAAAGTGTGTGACTGTCATCATAATACACCTGAATAGTAACACGCTTTTTAACTGATTTTTTTAACTTCCGGTTACCAATTCTGTCATGCAAGGCAAGATCGTTTCTACCTGACCATACAAGTCTTATATTGATATTTTCAAATATTCGAAGCGCAGGCTGTAATTGGTCTAGAGCCATGAAACAAGGAACATGATATAGAGAACAGAACAATTATTCAGAAAATTGCGCATTCAGTGAAACGTAGCCTCATGGAGGGGAGCAGGAAATCGGAGTATGGCTCCGGAGTTTGACTCTTATTTTATTTTAGCCCTCGTTACGTTAGTAGTAGTAGGTTCTCAGACCCGATGCAACCCAGGCAGATTCAGAGACTGCATAGATCATATCAGTTACACAACATTGTTGCAAAATTTATTAACTGGGTTAATAATGTTTAACCTCGTATATTCAAGTGTTTAATTTTCGATGTGGCATTATTTCCTAAGCTCCTAATTGAATTTTTTTCATCTTCAAGAACCCATCTCACTAATAGGCGAATTTACAGCTAAACATCTCTCCTAGGAATCGAAAGTTGGTCTTCCTGTCGAATGCAAAAAAACAATCACGTCGTATATCTACATTTCATAAAAGATAAATGCAAAAATGAATCCAAATTCACTCACAGATGTTCACTGAAGAAAGAAATTACACTGTAGATTTAGTGAGAAAAAGGGGAAAGGAGAGAATCATGCGTTAACAAGCTCGCATTTCTACGCATATATAACGAACTTTCGTTGTTTTCGGGTCACATCGAGTCCGATTTCTATTTGGTATAGTGGCACATGTGTATGACGACTTCCGAGACATAGGTCACAATTTTTCTTTTCTTTCTTTTCTTTTCTTTCCTTTCTTTTTCTTTTTTTTTTTTTTTTTTTTTTGTTTAGTTTAACACCCCACAATTATAATCGAGGTTAAGGGAGATGATGATAGTGATAATGAATAAAAATGAAAGCGAAAGAAATCATGAGGAAACCTACGCACACGGTGTTTGTCCACAACAAAACCCAATTGGTGCAAGAATGGGTCTAACTAAAGTCCCGGTGGCCGCGGTGGCTCAGTGGTAGAGGGTTCAGTTCTAGCGCATAGGATCCTTTCTTCGATCCCAGCTCGCGCCAAGTGAATTATGTGATGGACAAACACCGTCTGCATGGGTTTTCTCGGGGTTCTCCTGCTTCCTCTCATTTTCTTCATTCCACCATTTAATTCATTTGTCATCATCACTGTCTTTTTTAGCCCAGCCGACATAATCGTGGGACGTAAAACTTTAAAGATTTCATTTTCCTTTTAAACTAGAGTTCTTCTATATGCAAAGGACGTACGATTAATACGAAAAGAGCAGTTGTAGATATCAAGTTCAGCCCTTCAATTTGAGGAGGAAGCATAATCGAATCGCTCATGCTGTCATCTAGTGAGACTTAAAGAAAAGATGGATCTCTTTTTTAGTACCAACAGATATACCGCTAGTTCTTCTATTCAGCCAATTGAATCTACCATGTGTTAGCTGGTTCAAAATTAAAATACTAAAGTTAGTACGTTATAAGCCATTGAAGAAGTGATTGTGTTGTGTTGACGACAGAGGCATCTATTCGGCACAAAACTAAGGGAAAAGCATCTTCTTTCTTCAGTCACTAAGAAACTTCAGTCGAGTAAACGCAAGTAAGAAATTCCCGTCAAATGGATAAATCATATCGTATTGTATAGACCCTATAATTTGGTTAACTACAAGAGGTGTAAAACATTATTCTCAGGTGTTTTGTGCAAAATAGAATAAAAACTCGTACCCTCAATTACTAACATTTGTAGTTTGATCCCTAAATGACATTTTTAATTTTTTTTAAAAAAATTGTCGCAGTAATATCTTAATGTTATACGTAGCAAGGACAGAAAAAAAAACAAGAAAATTACTAGCTATTTATTTTCCATGTAAATTGATTATTGGATCTTTTGATCCAATAAATTTCAATCGAAAATTTTCTTGTAGGGCTTATAGACCCTACATATAGTGTAGCCAAACCCAAACTATCATTTCCCTCACAAGGAAAGGACATTAACCTATCAACGGGACTTCCTAATCAAACCTAGTCCATCCGATAAACATAACAAAGATATGTTCATGCACAAAAAATTAGGTGCCATGAACAACGGAGTAAGTCCCTGGGGCCCATTAATCCTGTTAGTATAAAGAAAATCGTAGACTCACAGTGAAATGGCTATTGCATCAACATTGTTCATTAAAAACTCATGGTTTATAGTTCATTCTCTTCAGCATAAAACAAGCTTTCCAAAGGTGTTACGTATTGGAGCTCATAACGTACTTGAACAGGGAAACTTGGGAGAATGTTGGGAAAATACCCTCCAGAAATCCCTCCCATCAACTTTGAACCTTTTGGAATGGCACCGGGTAAAAAGCACACAATTCAAATGTATCTCGAAAAATACTATATGGGATAAGAAATGTGTGCACCAACTTTTGTATTAATAGACAGAATAGGTATGAGGGGAAAGCGTATATTGGTATACAAGCTTTTCCCTCATATCTATTCCGTCTATCAATTAGGGATGCACGCGAGACGCGAGAAGTCTCGTCTCGTCTCGCATTTGCGAGACGAGACACGAGACGAGACCGAAAATTTTATGCGAGACGCGAGACGAGACTAAACCATGCGAGACGAGACGCGAGACGAGACTCGGTTAAGTCTCGCACGAGAAGTCTCGCGAGACTTCTCACAGTCTCGCAACATTTATGAATTACATTTAATTGTATATTCAGTGATTTTACATTTATTAAGTTTTCTAAGTTGAGCGTTACTGCCTCCAGGAACAAAAAAGTGATTGGGGCAATATACATTTTTGGAGATTTATTATTATTCAAGGTTGATTTTCAGAATTAAAACCTTTTTTTAGTTTCTAAACATCATTAAAAAAGAAAATCTTTGTAAATTGGAAATTCATTACAGCACCGATTTAGGACTTTATTTTGCGACACAAACACATACACGCGGGCGCGCACGAATACATGAACTTCTGTTTTTGGTGTGAAAAGCGAATAAAACTCCCTATTGCTGCGAAATGTAATATTTCTGTTGTTTCTGTCTTTTTCACATTACTACTAGCGATTAATGTTGGGGGATGGCGGGGAAATCCCCTCTCGTCAAGGTTTATCCCCGGCTCGGCTCGCAGAAATAACATGATATTTTTACATGGAATAAGTATTTTCTTTCTATATATTTATCAAAAACATCCCTCTCTAGTTCGGAAGTTTAATTCAAACACTGGTTTGGTAGGATGGCCCTATAGGTTCGGTGGGACTTACACTTACTTTTTTTAAAAAAAATAATAACCTCTCATTTGAGTAACACGAGCACTGGCGTCTAGTATGTCAGACCCAACATTTCCTTTTCTCCGGATAGAATGCCTCTCAGCAAGCGATAAAATGCGGTCTACAACTGGGGTGTTGAAGTAGGAAGTTACACGAAACTGCGCTCTTGTAAGATCAGCATTTTACTTAGCTCAGAATCAAACTAAATGCGGTCTGTGTCTGTGTGACTTGACACCAGTGCTGTCGGGTTAACCAAAACTTTTCAGGTTTTGATATTCTGGCAACACTGCAGTTAGTTCAACTGTATGATCTGGAAATTGATCCAGAAAGCTTTTTTCGTATCAAGTATAGTTTGCTGGATATTTTGATTCTCGCAATTTTTAACATATTGCGTTATCTACAACTCCGTTGACACAAGTAATGTTATTCCTTGGTGGTTGGTGTAAAAGGAGATAGGCGACAATAGATGGCTCCACTGTTATCCTACACAAGTAACGTACTTTTATATTTTCTCTGCTGCTTCCACAAATTTAATGCTAGAGAGTTTAAACTTCCTGAAAAGAAAGTTCAAACCTATTCTAAGGGAACAATCCGTGTCAATTTTGGATATTATGACGTTAGAGCATTCCTCGGACTAGAAGCAGGCAAAGACAAGGTTGAAATCCGGTTAAATAAAGGCGAAGACATTTACATATAGATATAAACATCTTCAAAAAACGACACCGTGTAGAGCCATCCCGTACTACCTCACCTCTCCCAGTTAAATGTGAGAAGTGTCAAACTTATAATGCGCACATCACGTCAAAATGTCCAAATGTTCCCAAATGTGAATATTGTGCAGGACAACACGAAACCAAGGACTGCCCGAATACGGGAAAGCAACCACATTGTTCCACATGTTCCAGCACAACGCATCCTACTTACAGTTACAAATGCAAGTCTAAGCCGGCACCTGATCCAAATCAACCAGAAATGACAGTTCCGCTCCGTACAACGGATGCTACAGTTCCATTCTCACAATCTATTGCTTCACCTATCACTGTGGAAAACTTCCTGCGATATATCACTCTTATTTTGCAAAACATTTTTCCATTCCAACGTCAGCTTATTCTCGACCATGTTGTTGCAGCAGCCTCTGTTATTTTCCAAGTTAATCTGTATGCCACGTATTCTGGTCCCTTTGTTCATTTTCATATTGCAGCTCGCGATACTGCAGTTTAAAACCTACTCCTTCTGTTTCAGTATGGGTCTTACTATTCTTTTTATGAATATTCGATCTCTAACTCAACATCGAATACTATTTGAACAACTGCTTCTAGAAGAACAGGTCGATATATTTGCATTGAACGAGACAGCTCTTAAACCTCCACAATCCATACGATTTCCCAGGTATCAGTTTGTACGGCATGATTACCCAGACACCAACGCCAGAGCACAAGGCGGTGTGGCAATTGGAATACGCAATAAACTTCCATATCGACATCACTCCGTACCAACGTATGTTCCATTACCCGAGAACTTAGTGACGACAATATATCTATCAAACTTAGCTCTTACTGTGGCTACTATCTACGTCCGTTCAAGACATATACTCCCACTAGAATTCTTTCGATACTTGTTTTCTCAGTATCGCCATCTTTTAATCTTAGCAGATCTGAATATTCACAGTCGTTCCGATAGAGATAAAACTCAGTTTTCTGATTATATATCGCTAGGTTTGCATGGACATATACACAATCTACCCAGACACACGAGGCCCAGTAGTCAAACTACTCCCGATGTTCTTATTAGCACAGCTTCATTAGTTGCTAAAGTCACTGTAACTGTTCTTGATTTTATCGGTAGTGACCACCTACCAATAAAGGTCCAAATCAATCATGCACGTCAACCAATGTCTCCATCATTCACAAGAAATATTCTCTTGTACGATAAAGCTAACTGGGGGCAATATAGAAGTGACATTAATATCGCGTTGGGTCAGATGGAATCACCAACATCTGAACTTGATCTCAACAACGCCGTTCATAACATAACCACTGCACTTGTTGACAGTGCTAACAAGAATATCCTTACCTACCATGGTAAAACCTATCAACCAATATTACCACCTCAGTACCTCACACTTGTAAGAAAATCCAGGTAGTATTTTCGTGAATACGAGAAGACACGAAACCTTGAATATTTAGCTCAAGCGCGTCGTTGGCAACGCACAGTTCACAACTACATTTTTGCCCACAAAAGACTTAGTTGGAGTAAAGTTTGACCGTGGAGAGCGTTTGACCGCATTTGGCATTAAGGCTTATTTTATAAACTTTTGAAACTAAGAATTCCTCTCACTTATCTCCGAGTTATATATTCCTTTATACTCAACCGTATTGCCTATGTGAACATCAACGGCTCGCTATCGCATCCTATATTTCCATTCACCGGTGTACCACAGCGTTCAAGCTTATCACCTCTTCTTTACATCCTCTATGCCTCGGATTTGCCATCTCCAGCACCTAATACATATTTGTTCCAATATGCGAATGATGGCGCTTTTCTCACTCTTGGTAAAACAATCCAGCAGATTAACGTCCACTTACAGGTTACAATTACAGCATTTTTTCACTGGTGCGATAAATGGAGGCTCACTGTTAACGAAGACAAAACAGGCTATAGTAATTTTACCACCCAACCGCCGCAGCAGGGTTCATCGAAATCCAAATTTGCTACGGATACGTGTTGGCGATCATCATTTACAACCTACTAAAACTGTTACATATTTAGGTATTATTTTCGATGATAAATTGCGGTGGACAGCCCAACTCCAGAAACTTGTTATGAAAGCAAAAAACCGATTGCAGCTTCTACGTCGTTTTGTGGGTCAAAACTGGGGTTTAAACTCTAAATTATTACTTAATACCTATAAAGCCTTTATGCGTAGTGTCCTTACTTTCGGTCATATAGCCTGGCCCTCTGCCCCGCAGAAGTTTTACAATGGATTAGAAATTCTTGAACGTCATGCTATCAGACTCGAATTTCGCATAAAACTACCGTACCCCAATGATGACCTTTATAATAAGATTGATTTTCCTCCGCTTGTATCAACACATAGCTCTCTTACGCCAAAAATATATAGCTAAATGTCTCCATTCATATAAAGATATATTTATTGACACCATATTCACAGACTTGAAACAAGACTCTCAGTATCGATACTGCTATACACCTCTCAGCATCCTCCTTTCCATTTATGCTCGACAACTTCCAGATGATCATCATCATGCAAGATTTTTCCGACGACAGCTCATTTATGGCGACATTCCTCATCTCTTACCATTATAGCACTGTCTCCCACAACACTAATAAGGGCTTCCCCCTGTTTCACATCAATCTTGAGTCGCCCCAAGACAGAAGAATAACCAGCATTCTTCTCACCAACTTATTTCATTGTGTTGTGATGTGATGTGCACTGCATTCATTATCATGAGCATAAAAATCTTCCCTTACAATGCGCTTATATTCATTGCTTTCTCTGCACTTCTTATTTATTTTACGCACTTATTCTCTTATACTATTTATGAATTAGTTTAGATATTATTACTGTTCATAACGTTATATTATTATTTTTTTTAAATATTATTATTATTTCAATGTACGTATATGTGTTTACAACATTTTGCTTTTTGTATATTGCTACTTATAAAAATTTTCCTTTGACAGCTCACTACCCAACTAAAATGCAATCAAAAATAACTGATGCTCCCACATCCCAGTCCAAGAGAGAGGGCGAAACCCTCTAGTGGCAGTTCTTCTTATTCCCACATGTTGAACGACAATAAAGATTTCTAAGAAACCTGTCTCTCTAAAAAAAATAGTAAAAGGATCCGGGTTTGTTCAATGACTTCAGAAAAACGTATACGGAAACGTTATATTCTTTATATCCTAATTACATTGGCGACTTTTTTTCCGGGGCAAAAATGTTCCGGCATGGCATACTATAAAATATTGCTGGAGAACTCTAAGCTGGAAAACAATGTTGGATCCAGCAACAATTTATGCTGGTTTTGCTGTAAATTATGCTATTAATTTGACGAAAATTAATGGTCCAGCGATCAAATTCCAGCACAACTTTTCTTTTAATTTGGAGCGGAGGGGATACAAGTTCGGATACCATGAACTCTAGGTTCCGTCTCCTTAGGATGTTATGAACATTCATTCCATGGAAAGCAATGGCAAATCACCATGGATTCACCTTGCCAAGGAACTTTTAGGTCAAATACCTGCCTTCGGACAGAATATCACATCATCATTCATTAACAGCCATAGAATAACACATTGCAAAATTTTGACCCAGAATATATGCGAGACTGCGAGACCATGCGAGAAGTCTCGCGCGAGACGCGAGACGAGACTTAAAATTTTATGCGAGACGCGAGACGAGACTTCACATTTGCGAGACGAGACGAGACGCGAGACGAGACCAACATTTGAAGCTGCGAGACGAGACGAGACTTTTCCATTTCTCGTCTCGTCTCGTCTCGCGTGCATCCCTACTATCAATACATAGCACCTCTGGAAAGCTTGTCTCATGCTGAAGAGAATGAACTATAAACCATGATTTTCCAATGAACAGTGTTAATGTAATAGCTATTTCACTGCGAGTCTACGATTTTCTTTATACTAACAGGGTCAATGGACCCCAGGGACTTACTCCGTTGTCCATGATACCTAATTTTTTGTGCATGAACATATCTTTGTTATGTTTATGGAATGGACTAGGTTTGATTAGAAAGTCCCGTTGACAGGTTTATGTCTTTTCCTTGTCAGTATGATGTGTTCAGTAGAAAATACGAAAACTCGCTTTAGGATTCGTTCAAAAATTCTGTGGCGTCTCATACAAAAAGTAATTATTGGCCAAGATCACAATCTTTTGACCCATTTTTACTTTTACTTTTCCAAGTTTTTGTTTTTTAGTGTTTTAGTTTAACGCCCCACGGTTATGATCCAGGTTAAAGGAGGTGATGATGGTAATAATGACTGAAAATGGTGGAATGAAGTAAGCGGAAGAAAACGAGAGAAAACGCTAGGAAACCTACGCATATGATGTTTGCCCACCTCAAAACCCATTTCGGACGGGCTTGAGTCAAATCACGGTTCCCCTACATGCTAAGGACGTACCGTTAAGGAAAGAGGAATGAGAATTTTAAGTTAAGAAGTTCAACCCTCACATCACTGTTGCCACACTTGGTACAATTGTACCAAATTCAGCCCTTTTTGCAATTCATCGGCCCGTTGGTACCACGTTGGCATTTTCAGCCCCTTTTGCGAAAAAGTTGGTACAATTCTACCCAATTCAGCACCATTTAACAAATACTGGTCACATTTTCAAAAGTGTCAGTAAGACTTTTCCAACATCTCACGTTACTCATACTATGTGTTGGACTCTTAAAATGCTGTTCAATATTCATTCACTAACGTTGAACCGCATAACATTACGAACTTTGTGTGGAAAATTCGTAATTCGAACTAGTATATACCGGGAAACAAATGACGCTAGATGGGCGCACGAAAGAGATGAGAAAAAAGCAGTGGTGGTGGAAATTTTAGCTTGAAATCTTAAAAAAAAAAAAAAAAGTGTTGAATCCAATGTTGGAAATTCTGAAGAAGACCAGCGTGTGCTCAAGTAAGTCTACAATTTATGTGTCGTTGCAAAGATTCTACACCAAAAAATAATAGCAACGAAAAAATACATTGACGTAATTGCCGGCTTACCGGGATAAGTTGTTTACTAGTGACGCCATATTGACGAAGATAAAGACTTTCTTGATTTGGACTCGTGCAAGAGGGGGGGCGGGAGTGTTCTAGAACTTTACCTCTTTTAGTTTCGTGTTATAGTGCCATGCATTACACTGGTATAAAGTAATGAATTCAGCCCTTTTTGTTCCAATTTGGTACTATTTTTCAGCCCACTCCGGAGCTAGGGCTATGGCAACAGTGCCTCACATTAAGGAGGCAGCATTATCGAATAGCTCGTGGTCGTCTGGTGCGAGTTAGCAAAGAAGTACATCTTTCTTTCTTTCTTTTTTTTCTTTTCTTTCTTTTCTTTTCTTTTCTTTTTTCTTTTTTTTTTTTTTGTAACCAACAGATTTATCGCTAGTTCTTTAATTGAGGCAATTAAATCTACCATGTGTTCGCTGGTTCAAATTTAAAAAACTAATATCAGTACGTTATAAACCACTGAAGAAGCGAGTGCATTGTGTTGATGACAGAGATATCTATTTGGCACAAAACTAAGTGAAAAGCGTCTTCTTTGTTCTTGCACTAAAATCGAATTATGCTGTGCTGTGTGTTTACCGAACCGAGTAAACACTAATAAGGAAGTGCTAATGTCCATTACAATGAATGAATCATAGTTCGTACTGTATAATTTGGTTAATCACAAGAGGGGTAAAACACGATTTTCAAGTTTCTCATGCAAAATAGAACAAAAAACTCATATCATTAATTTATTTGCAATTTCCTCCCTAAATGACATATTTTTAAAAATCGAAAAACAAATTTTGTCGCAGTGTTATATCTTAAGAACGGCGCCGATTTCTCTGTAACTTTCGGGGGGGGGGAGCGTACGTTCATAAAAATATACATACAACAAATCCATATAACAATAAAAAAATACATACCGGTATTTATAAAAATACATGGGTGTCCACATGAGCTTTGGGGGGCCCGGGCGATCTCCCCAGGATCGGCGCCCTTGTATTTTAATGTTATACGTAGCAAGAACGTACAAGAAGAAAACTAGCTTTTTTCGTACAAATTGGTTATTTTCTGTGCAAATCAATTGTAATTCTGAGACGAGAATGAGACATGTCAATGTCCTGCTATTATTTCTACTGTGTTTCCATCTATTGATGTAAAAGGAAGTATCGTGTTGGAGAGTGCTTTGTACAACCTGCACTAGATGCCACTAGCATGCATGATGTAGACGCAGTGCGTAACATAGACCTTACGATAATGTTCCCATCATCTTTCCTTCATTGACGTTGAAACCGTATTAAGGAATCCCAAACCAGTTCTCATTCGGATCCAAAAAAAAAAAGAAAAAAAAGTACAGTTTTAATCAAGGAAATATATATATATATATATATATATATATATATATATATATATATATATATATATATATATATATATATATATATATATATATATTTGGTCTAGGAATTAATTCGTGCGGTTGGTACGCACACATTGAAGCTGTAGTACAAACACAAAATACATAAATACCTTAAGAAAAATATTGTCCATCGCTAGCCACCACTTTCGCCCATCTGTCAGGCAATGTACGGATTCCGTGGCGAAAGAAGTCCTCATCCTTGGAAGCGATCCAGTCAGAGACCCATGTTTCGATATCTTCTGAAGAAGTAAACCGCTGTCCAATCAAATCGTTGTTCATGCAATCGAACAAGTAGTAGTCCGAAGGAGCAACGTCTGGTGAATACGGCGGGTGGGGTAAAACTTCCCATCCGACATTTTCTAAATAGGTTTTGACCGGTTTTGCGACATGTGGGCGAGCGTTATCATGTTGAACAATAAGTTTATCATGTCTGTTCTCCCATTCTGGTCGTGTTCTGGCCAGAGCTTGCTTCAAACGCATTAATTGTCGTCGATAACGTTCTCCATTCATAGTTTCACCCGGTTGCAGCAGCTCATAGTACACCACACCTTTCATATCCCACCATATGCACAGCATAACCTTTGCACAGTGAATATCTCGTTTTGGTTGTGATGAACCTGGTTCACCTGGTTTCACCCAGGCCTTTTTTCGTTTAGGGTTCTCGTAATGGATCCACTTCTCATCACCCGTAATAATTCGATGCAGAAACCCCTTTCTGCTCTGTCGTTGAAGCAGCAATTCGCAAATGGTTTTTCGTCTTTCAACGTCTCTGTCTTTCAATTCATGTGGAACCCAATGTGACATCTTTTGAATCATTCCCATGGCTTTCAAGCGTTTGGAGACTGTTGTTTGATCAACGCCTAATGCTGCTGCAAGTTGTTCCTGCGTTTGACACGAATCCTGCTCGAGCAATGCTGTCAATTCTTCGTCTTGAAATTTTTTTGGCTGTCCAGCTCGCTCTTGGTCTGCCAAGCCGAAATCACCACTTCTAAACCGTGCAAACCACTTCTGACACGTTCGCTCAGCTAGAGCATGGTCACCATACACTTCCACCAAAATACGATGACTTTCAGTCGCACTTTTCTGCATGTTAAAGTAATGCAACAGGACACCCCGCAAAAACACTTTATCAGGCACAAATTGCGCCATGTTCACTTAACTACAAACTGGTGTTGTTGACGCTTTAATCCACTGCCCTATACTACGAACGATACGCGATGACAGGGGTTTGCAACACATGTGTGGATACACGGAACTGTGGGACGCTCCGTTCGTTGCGCCATCTCTTGTCCACCCGCACGAATTAATTCCTAGACTAAATATATATATACAGTGGCGTATTTAGGGGGGTGGCTTCCGGGCTTAAGCCCCTCCGAAATCTTACTTAGTATAGTAAAGTAAATGAAATATCTTGCAGAATTTTCACATTTCCAGGCAAAGCCCCCCCGAAAGTTAGCAAAGCTCCTCCCGAAACAAAATCGTAAATACGCCACTGTATATATATATATATATATATATATATATATATATATATATATATATATATATATATATATATATATATATATATATATTGCCGATCCGGAAACATGTTCTTCCCAAACTTTCCAACTGAATTCATGAAGAGAAACTTACCACTGGATCTGCTTTCGGTGGTGAAGAAATCCTTTGTCTCACTCTGTAGACCCGCATGTATTTGGCTCCAGTATAATCCACTTCCGGAGCCACTTCGCTCAGTTTCCAGCTGGTTTGGTATCTTGTTATAAAGAGAACAATGGCGTACTCCACCAAGGCACAGAAAACAAATAAAATGCAGGATATCAGCCATACTTCGTTGCACTTTATACTGATGGCATCAGGAGTGTTACTCCTATAAATACAGACAATGAAAATGTTAATTTACATCAAAATGCTACAGGTGACTAAAAGATATCGGTCAACATGGTGGTTTAGGAGATACGAATCAAGTTATTTGTTTTAAAAGGGATTAGGAAGTGTTTTTCCATGTAACATACCAAATTATTTGTTTTGAAAGGGATAAGGGAGAATATTTTCCAGGTAATGTGTCAATTTTTTGTTTTCTTTTGTTTTGAAAGGAACAAAGGAAAGTGTTTTCCAGGTAACGTATTTTGTTTTGAAAGGAATTCAGGGGAGGGTTTCTCATGTAACATATCAAAATATTTGTTTGAAAGTGATTAGGCACAGTGTTTTGCATGTAATGCGTCAAATTATTCGTTTTCAAAGAGATTAGGAAATGTTTGCAAGTAACGTATTACATTACCGGTTTTAAAAGAAATTCGGGAAAGTGTTTCTCAAATAACGTTTCAAATTCTTTTGAAATGGATTCCGAAAAGTATTTCTCAAGTAACATTTCAAATTATGTTTTGAAATGGATTCGGTAGAGTATTTAAGTGACATATCAACTTATTTGTTTTGAATGGGATTTTAGAGAGTGTTTTACAAATAATCATAAATATATAAACTTTAAGACATTTATGCATTGCTATGGATAATTTGGAGACAAGGTAACTTGAGTCAGGCAAAAAATATTATTTGTTTATGTATTAAAGTATTTTCATTTCTTCATAACAGAATAATCGTAAGTTTGAACAACGAAAGTAAAGATCATTTTCCAGTGGGTCATATAGTAACCTTTCGTAATTAACTTCTGCATTGTATACGTAAAGAAATGTATTGCCTTCAATAATGTTTCAGGATGATTCTGGTGTTTTTAGTCACGGTTCGCTTAATCATGTAAATATCAGTAATAATCTTATGTGACCTGGTTACATCACCGAAACTTTCCAATTAACTACATACTTTTTCGGTGCAAGTTTATACAATTCAGAAAACATAGATGAGGGAGCTTATTCCATATTAGGCTTTGCAAAAATTGCGGAGCGTAAGACAACGTAAAACATGTAAAGTATAAATTATAACTATGTGGTTATCATGTTAAATTAAAACGCAGTTTTGGTGTTGCACTGACACAAACCATTAGGGAACGAACCCTGAAATGTACAGAGTGTCCGGAATGGGACGGACGGTTTTTAAAAGTGTATAATTTTAATATGGTCAGAGATACAAAAGAAAAAAAAAACATTCATATTGAAGGAAAACTCAAAAAGTTTTGTTTAACAAATTTTCATACTTGAATTACTACCGGTGGCGACGCTAGTATTGCCGATAAACAGAAATGACGTCGGCAGTCGAAAAGGCGCAATGCGTATGGTGGTTTGCAGAGACAAAAAGTGTTGTTCAAGTTCAACGAAACTTTCGACGAGTTTACCACAAGGACGCTCCATCACGCAACAGTATCCAGGCGTAACCTTGATGAACTGAAGAACCGTTTTAGGAATGCGATTGCTTCAGTAACACCTCAGATGTTACATGGAGAGAGAGGCTAGATATTGTAAGAGTTACAAATGGAGCTCACCTGGAGTTATACTGAGTTAGAATGACTTGTAAGTAAGACCAAATAAACTTTTTGAATTTTCCTTTAAAATGCGTGTTTTTTTTTTTCCTTCTGTATCTCTGACCATATTAAAACTACACACTTTTAAAAATTCGAACACTCTGTATTTCTCAGCAGTTAAAAGGGACACATAGTATACAGTAAAAGGGACACATAGTATGAGTGACACAAATTTAAAGGAACTAACACACAGAAATTTGAAAACAACTTTTTTTTGGTGTACTATGTCTTAGCAACCATTACTGTAACAGATACGGGTAGTAAATATTACATCATCGTACAATATTCGTCAAATAAAATTCTAACATTTTACTTGTTTGTAAAACGATAAATGGGAAATTGAACTGTTACACCCTAATTCCAAAACTTAATTTTCGAATTCCTAAAATGACTGTGATTAAAGTAGGTGCCCATGCTGTGGTTTCCCAAGGGCGGCAAGTATAAGTGACATTTCAAATATAGTTTCAAATTTCGCTGTAGCTATTAGTAGTATTGGCTGCACTTCAGGACACTTTTTGGCCCCTGGGTCCCTGCCTCACGACCCATGGTCCCTGGCCCGGGGTCAATGACCTAGGGGTACCATGGCCCACCCCTAAAATTTGGCAGGGGTACATAGGACCACCCCCCAGGACCCATGGTCCCTGGCCCGTGTCAATGACCTAGGGGTACTTAGGACCACCCCTCTAGATTTTGGCAGGGGTACATAGGACCACCCCCTTAAATTTTGGAAATTGCCAAATCTAAAAATTTGGTATGGTAGCCTAGGACCATAGTATGTACCTCTATTAGTATTGGGGGTCTATGTCGTTTCCTTTCATGGGTAAAAAAATTGCCAAAAATTTAAATTTCGGAGGTTTTTGACCTAATTTATCCCCTTTGATGGGGTATTATTATCCTATATGGTTATATGTGCATATACAGGGGTTCATTACCTTTCATAAGACATGGGTATATTGGTGCACCCCTTTAAATTTTTGGGAGGTGTACCTTGGCCCACCCCTTCAATTTTGGAAATTGCCCAATTTAAACATTTTGGTACAATAGTATAGAACCCTAGTATGTATTACTATAAATTTGGGTGGTCCACTTCGTTCCCTTTTAGGGGTACAAAATTGCCAAATTTAAGTACAACCACATGTTTGGTTTTTTGGCTCATTTTATTGCCTTGGATGAGGTTCTATTACCTTATATAGTTATATGGGTGTATACAGGTGTTTATTTCCTATTGTAAGACATAGGTACATTTGTGCACCCCTTTAAAAATTTGGCAGGAGTGCCTTGGCCCACCCCTTAAATTTTGGAAATTGCCCAATTTAAACATTTGGTATAATAGTATAGAACCCTAATATAGATCACTATAAATTTCGGTGGTCTATCTCGTTCCCCTTTTAGGTGTATAAAATTGCCAAAATATAAACGTAAGCAATACGTTGTACCACGTGTTTGGTTTTGACCTAATTCATTTCCTTGGATGAGGTCCTATTACCTTATATGGTTATATGGCCATGTATAGGAGTCCATTCCCTATTATGAAACATAAGTACATATGTGCACACCCTTGAAATTTTTGGGAATGGTACCTTGGCCCGCCCCTTA
This sequence comes from Thermobia domestica, assembly GCF_964235325.1. Classification (NCBI taxonomy): domain Eukaryota; kingdom Metazoa; phylum Arthropoda; class Insecta; order Zygentoma; family Lepismatidae; genus Thermobia; species Thermobia domestica. The sequence goes on from NC_137456.1 coordinate 43,151,769, forward strand.
AGTTTTAGAAATTGCCAAATTTAAAACATTTGGTATCATAGTACTGGACCCTAATATATATTACTACAAATTTGGGTGGTCCACCTCGTTCCCTTTTAGGGGCCATTTTGTTCAGCTTTATTGGTGAACATGGATACAGTGGTCCACCTCGTTCCCTTTTAGGGGGCATTTTGTTCCGCTTTAGGGGTGAACATGGATACCTTGGAAGCGTCCCGAGTTTGATTCTTGGAAATGTTGAATTTAACGTCCCCGCGAAAACGGTGAGAAATGATAGGACGAAACATGAACTTACTTGACTGAGGATTGAAGCAGGGACCTCATACAGTAGAGACAAGCGCTGAGCCATCGTACACGTGTGTTGATTACTATGCAATGGTCCCGAGTTTGATTCTTGGTGCTAGTTTCAGGAAATGTTAACGCCCCCTTGAAACGATGATGAGAAATGAGAAAACATCATAAACTTACTTGCTTGCGGATTGAAGCAGAGACCTCACACATCAGAAAAAAAAACGCTGAGCCACCATGCTAACTTCAGTGCGAGCAATTTCACGTATGAAAAAGAACATGGACATATTATGTTACATTACACATTTCTGCTCGTTGTTAAGCATAGAAGTTTGTTATTGTGAAATTGCAGAATCTGCTTATACTACATCAGCATTTTTTTTCTCAGCTGACGGACTTTTAAAGCTCAACTTTACATTTATGTCAAAGACAGTTTCGTAACATATCGATGAGTGTTACATTTTTTCAATCAAGTTTAAGGAAAATGAATCACATTTTAGATGTGGTAATTTGAATGTCGTATTAAACTAACGAGTCAACGGTATGATGTCATGATCAAAATTGCGATACTAGATGTCGTAACGATTGATGTGTAAGGAGAAAACGTGAATAATGTCACAACCAATCAGATTGTTTCTTACATCACGTTTCGGCTCATGATACATGATGAAAGCTGTGTTTTCATTGGTTTTCCGTGATGTCATTGATTCATTTCCTCGTTTCTGATTGGCTGATAGTGTTGTCACTTTATAGTTGAACACGTTTTAGATCTAAATAAAATTCTTAATTTCATTTTCAAATCCTACTTCCACGAAGATCTTGAATGAACGTAGGTGTACCTCTAGTGACAGCGTGACTTTACTCCGTTCCTTGAATTTGAGGTAAGTATCAACCGCGTTTTCTTAATATCAATGGAGTGTTTTTGCATGAGGATAACATTGTTATCACTGTTTTTATTTTAACATGAAATATTTAGCAAATGGAAGAATAACCCTCACTTACTTGACCGGGGATCGAATTAGGAATCCCACACATTAGAAGTAAGCACAAGAAATTTGTTGATTTTGGTTTAGCGTCCTTTCAGTAGTGAGGCTAGGAATACAGCTTAATGTTGAATTTGAGCGCATACTGGGTATTGAACCCGGGCCACATCCCACACATTAGAAGTAAGCACGAGAAATTTATTGATTTTGGTTTAGCGTCCCTTCAGCGTTAATGCTAGGAATACAGCTTAATGTTGAATCTGAGCGCATACTGGGTGTTGAACCCGGGCCAGAGTTGCGTAACGCTAACCACTTAGCTCAGTTTCTGAAAGTTACCATTAACGTAAACAAAGAAACTACGCACGAATTTGTTCCCTACAACGTGAGACGTGGACTTGCAGTTTAATGTGGGATCTGATCTCCCGCCGAGAATCGAATTCGATTATTCCTTGTCTAACCGCTTGAAAAAAGCAAGCGCATGAGATTTTTGTTTTCGTTTCATGTTCGTCATACGTTTTAAAGTTCAGTGTCAGAGGAAAAATGCTTACTACTACAATGATTCTCTTAGCACGCTTAGAAAAACAATTTCATTCATTCTTTTTATCACTACAGAAACTTAGGTCATTTACATGTTGATGTTGGTCCGGGTTTGATTTCCAGTATGACAACAATAAAACGTTTCAGTAGTAGAACTATTTGAGATATGATAATTCTTTTAGGATTGATCGTGTAGTCATTTTGATAACGTAGTGATCTCTGAATTCAATTTTAATTCGTGCTTTTTTTTCTCTTTTCGTTTTAGATATTTGTTTTCTTTGCCTATTCCTTTTTGCTTACCTTACCTTTTTCCTATTTGAATATGGCTACTTCTGGCTTTACTGTCTTGCGAGAAATCAATAGACATTATCAGCGTTTTAATCTTGAAGGACGAATGCTGGAAATTCAAATTAATGCTCCGACCAGTGGCACCGATATTGTTGAATGGGTTCAGGCCTCCTTTCAACAGATGTTGGATTACTTATTGGAAAATGTCGACGAATTATCGATGGTTGGATTGTCGATTTTATCTCACGATGAGAAGAACAAACCGTTTTATTTATCTTTTCGGCGTGCAAGTAATTTGACACTGGAGACTTTATGGGCTTCCTTTGATCGCATCCTTCAAAGTAACGATAGTTTTCTCATGAACGAACCGTTCATTGTACATTTTCATCATGTGGATGTGCCCCGTGGATTTGGGAGAATGCGTCGAGGTCTTTTATCAAACGACGAATTATTAAAGTGCAAGAAAGGCATTCTACGAGTAAAAAACACCGACAAGAAATGTTTGGCTTATGCGATTGTGATTGCTATTGGCCTAAAGAAATATAAAGATACAAATCAGAAACTGTACAATCAATATCGCAAACAGCGCAAGTGTGTTGTTATTCCAGACGTACATGAACTTTTATCCAGATCATCAGTGAATTTAGATCATGGGGGATCTGTGGAAGAATTGCGACAATTGCAACGCTACTTGACAAATTATAAACTTACCGTATACACCAGCTTTTCCGGAGAAGATATTCTGTATGAAGGGCCGGGTGGCGAAGACAAGATTCCAATCAATTTAATGTGCATCAATTCTCATTATGACATCATCACGTCATTAACGGCCGTTTTTTCAACTGTGTATTATTGTGCTGCATGCCACAAAAAATATGATCATCTTAATAGACACGTTAAGAACTGTTCGGCCATGTGTGAGAAATGTTTGCAAAAACCGCCATGCAGTAAGACCAATACGGAGAAGCAGTGCCTAGAATGCAATCGTGAATTTTATGGTGAAACATGTTATACAAATCATCTAACTGTACCATATCATAAAGGCCAACCAATATGCAAGATGGTGAAACAGTGTGCCAAATGTCTACGCATTTATTCGTTTGTCCATACAGGGGAAAGAAAACATGATTGTACAGATTATTTTTGTAATGTGTGTCGTAAACACGTTACGTCTACCCACCAATGCTACATGAAGCCTGATACGACTCAATTAAAACCTGGAGTTCCATCAATGTTACATGCCAAGAAGGCTATGATTGTCTTCTATGATATCGAAGCCACACAGGATACTTTCTTCGATGAAGACACGTTCATTCATAAGCCCAATTTACTGGTGGCCCAACAAGTATGTTACAACTGTGTTCAAGATGAGGATATACATCATCCGTGTGAAGTTTGTGGACAGCGGGAACATATTTTTCAAGATGATCCGATCAATGCCTTTCTTGCGTATTTACGTCAACCACGACCCAACATCAAACTTATTGTATCTTTGGCACATAACTGTAAGGGATATGATGGTCATTTTATTCTTAAATCTTTAGTGGAAGAACATGAATTGAAACCTACTTTGATCTTGAACGGAGCAAAAATTTTAAGCATGAAAGTGAATCACTTATCGTTTATTGACTCCTTAAATTTCATGCCAATGGCTTTAAGTAAATTATCCAAGGCATTTCATTTACCAGCGACCAAAGGATATTTTCCACACTTTTTAATACTGCTGCAAATCAAACGTATGTGGGAAAATTACCGGACATCCATTATTATGGTGCAGATGAAATGAAAGTGGATGAACGAGAAAAATTCATGACATGGTACAACGAACACCAGAACGATACGTTTATTTTCCAAGAAGAATTGGTGAACTATTGTGTCCAGGACGTCAACGTACTTCGATTGGCTTGTATATCTTTCATGACCACTTTTGAACAAGAAACTCACGTCAATCCTTTCCTGGAGACTATCACTTTGGCGAGTGCGTGCAATTTAGTATTTCGACGAAATTTCTTAAAACCCAATACTATTAGCATTCTTCCTGCACGAGGATACCGTCACAGAAACAATCAGTCACGGATTGCTTTGCAGTGGCTTGCCTACATGGAGGAAAAAGAGGGTCATTCAATTCTACATGCGGCCAAAGGTAAAGAAGTTTATGTTGCTGGTTTTCATCTGGACGGTTACTACAAAGATCCCGACACTAAAGAGGAACACGTGTATGAATTTGATGGCTGTAGATTCCATGGCTGTCCTCTATGTGTCCCTACAGGCCGTGATCAGCCCATTTATGAGAACTCCGAAGAAACAATGAACTATCGCTACGAGAGAACACAGCGTAAAATGAAATTATTACGATCCATGGGATATAAAGTACATGAAATGTGGGAATGTGAATTTCGTCAAGTGTTAAAATCCAATCCAGCATTGGCCTCTTCTTTAAGCACACATCCTTATACTAATAAGACACCATTAAATCCAAGAGACAGCTTCTATGGTGGCCGTGTTAATGCCATTAAATTGTATCACGTCGCAAATGAAAATGAAGGCGAAGAAATAAAATTCTTGGATATCGTTTCCCTGTATCCTTATGTGAATAAATGTGGACGGTATCCAATAGGGCATCCACGAATATATCTACAGGGAGATCCAGAAATGCCCGACATTCAAGATGTTAACGGATTGGTCAAGTTGAAGATTTTGCCTAGCAGAAATGTGTTTCATCCAGTGCTGCCATTTCGCTCAAATAAGAAGTTGTTGTTTCCACTTTGTGCTGCCTGTGCCACAGCATTAAATCAAGATTCTGAATGTACACATTCGGACAGTGAACGAAGTCTAACAGGAACATGGGTGTCCTATGAAATTCAAAAAGCCATTGAACTTGGGTATCAAGTCATTGAAATTTACGAAATTTGGGATTACGACATCACCGTATATGATCCAGAAACCAAGACTGGCGGATTATTCAGCGAATACATTAACACATTTTTGAAATCGAAGCTGGAAGCTTCTGGTTGGCCTGCCAATTGCGTCACCGAAGAAGAAAAGCAGCAGTATATTCAAGTGGTACAACAACGGGAAGGCATAACTTTGGATGCAGCAAATATAATTTCAAATTCAGCACGTCGTAGTCTTGCAAAACTCTGTTTGAATGCCTTCTGGGGACGACTCGCTATAAGAGACAATTTCAGCCAAACGACCATCATTAACGACCCCAAAGAACTGTATCAGAAATTAACTGCTCCAGATATAAAAGTCAACCAAATTTTACCTGTTAACGATTCGTTGTTATACCTTTATTGGCAGTATGAAGATGATGTTCCAGTACAAAATCACAATGCTAATGTTGTCCTTGGAGCATTTACAACGTGTCAAGCTCGTCTGGAACTCTACAAATATTTAGAACTGCTGCAAGAAAGAGTACTATATTTCGATACAGATTCCGTAATATTCACGCAGCGACCATCAGAGCCCACAATAGAACCAGAAGTATTTCTTGGTTCAATGTCAAATGAACTGGAATCAATTGGACCAAAAGCATACATTAAAAAATTCGTGTCTGGTGGCCCAAAACAGTACGCCTTGGAAATCTACAACCCCGACACGAAATCAACCAGTTATGTATGCAAAATTCGTGGATTCACACTCAATTATACTGCAAGTCAAAAGTTAAATTTTAACAGTCTGGAGCAAATGATCATAAATCAATCGAGTGAAAAAATCTCCATTAGCACGCCGCACAAAATTTACAGAACCCACGATCATCATCTTGTCACAAAACCTGAAGAAAAGAAGTACAGTTTCAACTATAAAAAACGCCGATTAATACCAGACACATACGAGACATTGCCCTATGGGTATAAAAAAGCCAGAACAGAATAACAGCCATATTTTTCCCTAATCCCACCAACATCACTTCCCAAAGATGGCAAAGAATCAAGACGGTGCACGGGACATGCTTCAACGATGCACGAGCGAAGACAAAACTCAGATGACATCACCTTGCAGAAACCAGTAGAGAAAAAAAAAGGAATTCAGGTACGTCACATTTGCGTTTCTTTTCTCACCTCATTCTCTCTTGATCAGTTAGTTCGATGTTAATAATCTGTTTTTCTTCTTTCACAGGAAACAAAATAAATATTACCATGCATATTCATATGTTTTATTTTCTCTTTACAGAATTTGTACCCGTCACGGACACGTCTTCCTTTGAAGAAAAAGAAATTCTGTATTCTATTTCACATGCTAAAAATAAATGTACAAAAACATGATTCTGTGTTTTATTTCACATCCTAAAATCAAATTCTTTTCCTGTACTGCGATTTCAATTTCTTTTTTCTAAATCAGTTTACCGATAAATAAAAAAAGTTTTATGAAAAAAAAATCAAACTAAATTTTTGTTTCAGAACTTTTTTTTTCGTGTAGGAAATATAAAATTTTTGTGTACAAAATAAAATTCTGTTTCAGAAATTTTTTGTGTACGAAAAAAAAAACTGATTCAGAAAATTTTTGTGTACGAAAAAAAATGTTTTCAGAAAAATTTTTTGTGTACGAAAAACAAAATTCTGTTTCAGAAATTTTTTTTGTGTACAAAACAAAGTTTCAGAAAATTTTTTATGTACAAACAAAATTCTGTTTCAGAAAAAAAATTTGTGTACAAAACAAAAATCAGTTTTCGTCACGAAACTGCTCCGACTAAATGAATCGATTCATTCTGATAGTGTTGGCAACACTGGAAAATCTCGCTAAGTATCGCTCAGGCACTGAGTTACAGCGAACACAACTCGATTCGAACCAACAACCTTACATGTCTGATTCATCTCTAAATACAGCCAACTAAACAATAAGATTATGTGTATACGTTAATGCTTAGCACTGAGTCAGCAATGTTTTCTTCAAGGTCAAAGTTGCACACGAAGTAAAAAGATGACAACACAGATCTTCTATCTTTCTATATGAAACATAAACCTAGTGTAAACTGCTCGCACTGAAGTGTGTAATGTAACATAATCTGTTTAAATCTGCTCGTCTTCTTTTCATACGCGAAACTGTTCGCACTGAATGGAGTACGGCGGCTCAGCGCTTGTCTCTAACGAGTGAGGTTCCTGCTTCAATCCACAACGAAGTAAGTTCATATTTCCTCCTATCATTTTTCATCATCGTTTCAAGGGGACGTTAAACTCAACATTTCTTAAAGTAGCACCAAGAATCGAACTCGGGACGATTCCAAGGTATCCATGTTCACCCCTAAAGCGGAACAAAATGGCCCCTAAAAGGGAACGAGGTGGACCACCCAAATTTGTAGTAATATATATTAGGGTCCAGTACTATGATACCAAATGTTTTAAATTTGGCAATTTCTAAAACTTAAGGGGCGGGCCAAGGTACCATTCCCAAAAATTTCAAGGGTGTGCACATATGTACTTATGTTTCATAATAGGGAATGGACTCCTATACATGGCCATATAACCATATAAGGTAATAGGACCTCATCAAAGGAAATGAATTAGGTCAAACCCCAACACGTGGTACAACGTATTGCTTACGTTTATATTTTGGCAATTTTATACACCTAAAAGGGGAACGAGATAGACCACCGAAATTTATAGTGATCTATATTAGGGTTCTATACTATTATACCAAATGTTTAAATTGGGCAATTTCCAAAATTTAAGGGGTGGGCCAAGGCACTCCTGCCAAATTTTTAAAGGGGTGCACAAATGTACCTATGTCTTACAATAGGAAATAAACACCTGTATACACCCATACAACTATATAAGGTAATAGGACCTCATCCAAGGGAATAAAATGAGCCAAAAACCAAACATGTGGTTGTACTAAAATTTGGCAATTTTGTACCCCTAAAAGGGAACGAAGTGGACCACCCAAATTTATAGTAATACATACTAGGGTTCTATACTATTGTACCAAAATGTTTAAATTGGGCAATTTCCAAAATTGAAGGGGTGGGCCAAGGTACACCTCCCAAAAATTTAAAGGGGTGCACCAATATACCCATGTCTTATGAAAGGTAATGAACCCCTGTATATGCACATATAACCATATAGGATAATAATACCCCATCAAAGGGGATAAATTAGGTCAAAAACCTCCGAAATTTAAATTTTTGGCAATTTTTTACCCATGAAAGGAAACGACATAGACCCCCAATACTAATAGAGGTACATACTATGGTCCTAGGCTACCATACCAAATTTTTAGATTTGGCAATTTCCAAAATTTAAGGGGGTGGTCCTATGTACCCCTGCCAAAATCTAGAGGGGTGGTCCTAAGTACCCCTAGGTCATTGACACGGGCCAGGGACCATGGGTCCTGGGGGGTGGTCCTATGTACCCCTGCCAAATTTTAGGGGTGGGCCATGGTACCCCTAGGTCATTGACCCCGGGCCAGGGACCATGGGTCCTGAGGCAGGGACCCAGGGGCCAAAAAGTGTCGTGAAGTGCAGCCAAAAAAGTAACGATCTCCAAAAATTTTATGCCGTAAAAGAAAACAAAATCAACCCCCCTCGGTAAAACTACCCCATAAAGACGTGGCCTAACACCACGTAACCCATAAAGGCGTGGCCTAACATCACGTAACCCAAAAAAGGCATGGCCTAACATCACGTGACCCTATGACGTCATAACATGTAACCCCAAAAATGGGTGCCGGGCGCCCGGGGCGCAAAATTTTGGCGGCGGGCTCCATGCTCCAGGGCCTAACATCACGTAACCCAAAAAAGGCATGGCTTAACATCACGTGACCCTATGACGTCATAACATGTAACCCCAAAATGGGCGCCGGGCGCCCGGGGCGCAAAATTTTGGCGGCGGCGGCGGGCGCCACGCTCCAGGGGGCGGAAAAATTTGCCTCAAGTCATGCGATTACTACTCTATTCTAAAAATTCTATTGGGTTCTCGATATTCCGAAGTACAATTTCCTCTAAGGGGACAAACGCCCCACCTTGCTCCCCCTAATGGGCGACCTTGGGTCTAAGTGAAAATTAATCTAACAATTTAAAAATCCGTAATATCAACTTGTTTAGAAGGTCATTCCGTACCAGTATTCACAAAATTTTGCGAATCGTAACGCAACGCAAAAGCTGATATAATTAATTGCAAGTATTTTACTGATATTCGCAAATTAAAACGCTTATTTTACGTTTCGTTGATGGAACCCGATACGGAAAAAGACCCTTAATCTAATATTGCTTAGGGATATGCTCAGAAACTCCGTAAGTAACTGGATACCGTTGGCGTTGAAACATTTCTATTTATTTAGTAATTATCCATCACAAATAAAGTTTATGTAACTTAAACATTACTCGTTGCTGACTTACTGCTAGCTTTCTTCAAAGTCTTAACTAGGTAATAAATGGAAACAAGAACTATTTCTACTTCTGCTTATATCTGTGGTGTGCTAACTCTAATGGGAAACAGTATTTCGAAAACGTTACTAGATAAAACATAACTCAGATATGTTGTTTGGAATTCATGTTAGGAAAATCTGCGGTGCCGTATAATCGAACTAATCATTAGCGAAGCTTCAACCGTTTAACTTGATTGACATTTCTGTATCAGCCCATCTAGTATCTGTTCGTTTGTTTTGTTACTAGATAACTCTCGTAAAACTTAACGGATTTTAACGAAACTTGGTATGTACTGTGCCTTCCTTTAACACGCAGAAATAATATTATTGCTTGAAGTTACAATCCATTACGAAAAACGGGGTGAAAAGGAGTAAAATCATCCCCGTGTTGCAACTTTTAAATATTTCCACACAAAACAATTTTGCAGGATAATCTACAGAAAAAATTATTTGAATTCGACAAAACGTATTGTAGTTTTTTTTTAGGGGATTCCAATAATCCCTACAGCTTGGAAGTTAAAATGTGCCAATAATAAAAGTGAATGCCCCCGAACTTTAAGAAATACAGGGTGTCTCAGAAGTCCCCTGACATAGAATTACTCTGTTATTATCAGAGTTACAACAACATGTAAGAGGGAAAACCATATCCAAATATGATATTTTCAATCTTTAAGTGAAGGAATTTTTTTTTAAATCGGACGAGCCGTTTGGGCTGTACACTCTTTATGCTCCCAATGTCAAATGAAAATGCAACGTTGCCATTTACCTGGACTCACAACATAACTCAATGAAGTTACTGCCTTGTACCTTAACGTGTCGATGGCCAGCTCCCATTTCAAACATGCCCCATTCATCATACTCTTACAAAATTTATTTGGAGTACACCCGTTTCCTCGCACATTTTCATTCCAGAAATTCATCCATCATGGTTTTCTTGCCTTAATTATCATCTCCCTCAGCCTAAAGGATATAATCGTGGGACCTAAAACTGAAATATTTCATTTCATTCAATCTTTATTGAGGGTAATTCTTTGTGTTGATGCGGTTTAAATTTCACTATCATTCTCCTCTAATTTTCAACCTTTTTAGTAAGCAAGTTATTGACCTACTGTTTGATTCTACGTAGAATTTTTCCAGAAATATGTGCAATGTTTTTATTTCTACCTTGAACTGTAGTAATGGTTGTACTTTTATCTTCTGAGTTCACTCGTACTTTTGAGTTGAGTTGATTTTAGTTTAGCGTCCCTTTCAGCAGCGAGGCTATATGAGACGTGGACCTACTGATTAACGTGGAATCCGAACCATATGAGCTCCCGCCGGGAATCGAACCCGGGTCTCGAACGCCAACACTCGTACTTTTGTTCATATCCACTGTGCATATTTTTGTATTTTGCTTTTCTCTTCTATATTAGTAATCTTTTCTTTTATGTGCTTGCTTCAGTGAGTTTTTCTCGAGGTTCTTCCGTCTTCTGTCATATTCCGATCTCACCAATCCCATCATTCGCTTTTAGTATCCATTTGTCTCCTTGAGAACACAGAAAATAATACACATTTTATATACATGTATGTTTTTTAATATTTCATATATTTTCTGTTCTTGCTTCTGAAAATATGAGTAGATTTGCGTTTCCAATTCTCTTATCTTTTTTATGTTTACAGTGCTCGGCTTCCGAAATAATTTTAATGTAGCCCGTTTATGTTGTCCATTAACGTTTTTACATTCCTAATCGAACCAGGGGCGGATCCAGGACAGACTTCTGGAGGGGAGCGGTTGGTTGTAATATTGCTGCTACTTTTAGGAGCTCCAAACTCTGGTATGGGTTTTATTTATATATAAAATTTAAAAAAAGTTTCCTCTTCTGTGAGGGATCGATCGCCCCTCTGGATCCGCCACTGAATCAAACTACGATTAACGGCTTTTGGCACTAATATACGCATCATATTGTTTCCACTGCTGCTCGTTATAGAATTTCATGGGCTTTTTGACGCATCATCATCAAGCGCACCAGTTTTTTTGTTAGTTACATTTTTGTCGACATTTTTGCAAAGTTAGAGTATTAGACAATTTTCTCTAGTGTAATAAAAGATAAAATAACCGTATTTGTCACCACCTCTTTCATTTCCACATCTAACTGTGCCGAAGGAAGATGAATTTAGACTTAAACAGCAATGGGAGCGTCACCATTAATTTCGGTAACCCCAAAAACTATGGATTGGACATTAATATATGTCTTTTCGATTATTTTTAGATGTTACCGTACATCTTCCCAACCCCAACCCCCATCCCCTTTGAACTCTTTCCAACCCTACATAAACTCCCTTCCCTTAAGGATACGCATTACAATAAGAGTAATGACAAACAATTTAACGGCATCGGAAATTTCAATGTTCAAAATAAAATTAAATGAAATCTTTTACTTTTACGTCTCACGATTGTGCTGGCTAAAGGAGCTGGTGATAAATGAATGGACTTATAAAGTGGGAGGAAACAGGAGAACCGCAAGAAAACCCACGCATACCTTGTTCGTCCACCCAAAGTTCACTTGACGCGAGCTGGGGTCGAACCAGGGACTCCATGCACCAGAGGTGAACGCTCTATCACTGAGCCACCGTGGCCCCTATCAATTTTCATAGTAGCTGTCCCTTAATGTATAGACTGCATACTAATATCGGTCAAATTCAATTATTTTTGCCCGTCACTACTCAATTTGCTTGCATAAATAATGACAATCCACTCCCCTTTAGGATACCATTTTAATCAATTTGACCTCCTAAGATCCTTGCGAGGATTAAGGTTGATTATGATGCCAAATGCTTTAATTGGTCCGACTAAAGTAAACATTGACCATTTTTGTTCTCTCTGTAATTATAGAAATCTTAAGATATCACAATTAACGTTGGTTTAAAGGGACAAGTTTTCCCGATAGATGGCACTACAGTCCTTGTATCTCTCCCATATATTTTTTACCTTTCACGAAAATTCACAATTTGTCTTACAAATTTCAATCTACAGACTTCAAATTTTTAGAAAAGAAGCTCCATAATCCATCGAAGGCAATAATCCGCGCCGATTTTGTGTTTAGAATATTATTCATTGTTGAAATGGCTTGATTGTTGAAAAGGATATCTAAACCTTTAACAATGGAACTGTTTCAACAATGAAGAAAATTCTAAATTAAAGATCGGCACGGATTGTTCCCTTTGATACCTAATGAAGTTCCTCCTCTAAACGTTTGAAGCTTCTACGTTGAAATTTGTAAGAGAAATCGTAAACTTTCGTGAAAGGTAAAAAAATACATGGGGGAGATATGAAGACTGTTGCGACATCTATCGGCAAAACTTGTCCCTTTACACCAACCTTAATCCTTAAGTACTATGGACGAAGATAATCACGTAACTACTATGGAACGGTCTGTCAGACCGCATTGTTGTTTCACATTTCCTGAGTAGTAGTTTCATTGCATATTTTTAAAAATGATATCCTACATCTCTTAGTTGGTTATAGAAAAGTAAAACATAGTAATTTCACGATGTAAAAAAGCTATATATTTTTAAAACAATGAGAAAGAGAACGTAGTCAAAATTTACAACAATGCTTTCATTGTTATTCTAAAATTGTAATTGTTGAAATATTCAATTTTTTCTCCGTTTCTATGTACAGCAAACGCCAAAAGTATAGGCGGGTTGCGCGCGCAATAAAAAGTGGGTGGAGAGAGCAACAGCCAACTAGCAACCTACGCACTTGCCACATTTACATTTGTCTTGCTCAGTCACTGTCAAGGATTCATGTTTTGCGCGCGTGTTGAAGATTGGTTACGGCAGAACGCAGGCTTTGAGCTGTGGCTAGGTAAACGGCTGTCGTCTGCTTACTCCTGCAACAGGAGGGGAAGGAGGTGGCACATGACAAGGGAGACTTGACAACAGCGAGCTGTAAGGTGCGCGCGCAACCCGCCTATATGTTTGGCGTTTGCTTTAGTCAAAATAACACTAATTTAAAATACACTGTTTTTATAGATGCACTGAGAATAAAAAATACAGTAAAAACGGAGAAAAACATGGAATTTTAGCTTTTTTAAACTTACAGGAAGGTACTGTTATAGTTGTACTCTTACGTTTTTTTCAGTGTAAAGGTAACTAATAAAACATTTTTAGTTCTTATATGATGGAGAAAGTAAAGAAAATACGTTTTGCTGGTAAAGAAAGTACCGCACTAACTTTTCTGACAGCATGTACTTTCTTCAGGTAGGCTTTTATATCTTTTTTTCTGCACTGCAAGGAAATCGGTACTCCACACCACTGATACGAATATCTTTGCTTTCCGCTTACAACTAAGTGGACAGAAGACTACGTTTTCCTATTCAACTCCTTGTGCACGATAGTGGGAAACACACTTTCAAGCTGTAGTATGCTCGTGATTGAAAAACTCAGCTCTCGTGGCAGATGTCCGGTGAAGAATCTACGTTCTATGTGAGGCCTAAGAAGTCCTGTTGCCAACGTATTCATGAAATCAAATCTTGTCATCACTTCAGACTTAGCGTAGACTTGATACAAGAAATACGCATTGACACTACACGCAACATCCACCAGCATAAAGAAAATTGTCAATGGCTATCGTCTTGTTCGACGACTTGATGTGTAATCTGTACACTTTTTGTCTAGAGTATCCACTCCGCCTTTACTCATGTTATAAAATGTTATTATTTCAGGTTTTCCAGTCTCTGGGTCATTATTTGATGTGTGGTGCAAGACGTGCCACACTGTAAGACACAAAAATGTTAATAATCAGTAGATAACGAAAGACAACTGATCAGCAAAATACTCACGTAACTACTATAGTACGTCTCTGAGACCGCTCGACACCTCCAGCGCCGCGCACAGGAGATCAATTATAACACGAACTTCACAATATGTAACCATTTGCTAGACAGGAAGGTAGACGAAAAGATCCACTTGTAGTAGTGAGACTGGGGGAAAATATAATGATATGAAAAGTCGCAGCGTTCTGAGAGACAGTCCATAGTACTTATGGGTTAAAGTATGTTACTTACCTGACGGAATTAAACATAGTTACTAAAGTAAGAAGCGTAGTAATAAGCAGAACCATGCGTCCAGGCACTACATCTGTGGGAACCAAAAAGCTCCCCCAAGAAATCACCACAAACAATCCACTTGGCATGTATAACTCTAATAGGTAACTTCGTATGTCTCTTTCGAATATGAGCCACACTCTTGCTGATGAATGGTCACCTAAAGGTAGGAAAATTATTATGATAGTTACAATTTAACTTGGATTAATTATTATAATTATTTTTTCCAAATAATATAAATAGTTAAATTGTATATTCAATAACAGTGCAAATCCTTAATGCCTTATAGCGCCCGCCTACGAAGTTATCAGAGTTGCTAGATTCAGTATTTTACGTAGGTAAAGAAAGAAGCGCCTGTCAGTGTTCTATCGCCACTTTCAGCGGATATGCTATCACCTATTGGTTCTCTAAAGAATCCAATCCTTCAATGAACATAAAGCTATAAATTCCATACTTCAAATATGCATTCAGTTCTAACAGCCTCCGATTCTCTAAAGAATCCAATCTTTCAACGAACACAAAGCCACAAATCCCATACTTCAAATATGCACTCAATTCTAACAACGTCCGATTTCCCAACCCTTCAACGAATGCAAAGCTACAAATCCTATACTTCAAATATCCACTCAATTCTAACAGCGTCCGATTTTTATAAAGAATCCAATCCATTAATAAACGCGAAGCTACACATCCTATACTTCAAAAATGCACTCAATTCTAACAGCCTCCGATTTTATAAAGAATCCAATCCATTAATAAACGCGAAGCTACACATCCTATACTTCAAAAATGCACTCAATTCTAACAGCCTCCGATTTTATAAAGAATCCAATCCATTAACAAACGCGAAGCTACACATCCTATACTTCAAAATATGCACTCAATTCTAACAGCCTCCAATTCTCTAAAGAATCCAATCCTTCAACAAACGGAAAGCTACAAATCATATACTTCAAATATGCATTCAAGCCCAATAGCCTCCGATTATTTAAATAATCCAACCCTTCAACGAACACAAAACTACAAATCCCATACTTCAAATACGCACTCAATTCTAACAACCTCCGATTCCCCAACCCTTCAACGAACGCAAAGCTACAAATCCCATACTTCAAGTATGCACTCAATTCTCCAAAGAATCCAACCCTTCAACGAGCCTAAAACCAACAAATCCTGTACTTCAAATATGCACACAATTTTAACTTTGTTATAGTAGGAAGCTGCTCAATGAAGAGTATTCGAAACTAATATAAAGTTCTTAATCTTTTTGTTTTCAGTCACTCAGTAAGCAACAAATATAAATAGCTACAAAATAGCGACAAAAGTAATAACTATAAACGCGATAAAATATTTTGCTTGCTATCAGTCGACAGTAGCTACGCCGTAAGGAGAAATTTCTCTCAATAACATTGGTCCTTCTTAAGCAGTGATTATATAAATGAGCAAATGGTGGAGAAATGCCCCGTGACGGCGTGGCGCCGTTGCGGCAAGTTAAGAACTATGTGCGATCTCAACGCGGAAGTAGCACGTAGTAGAGCTGCAGTACCGTGATTGGCGTCTACTTACCAAATAGAAGGCTCGGGTAGGGCTGTAATTTATTTCCCGATCTACCCTCGTTTCATAGCTGCTCAAGAACTCCTTCAGCCTTTGCAAGTAGATTCCTCGGTTAGAGCCTAGATTTACGTTCCCATCTGCTCTCGTTCCACATTTACTCAGGAGTTCGTCCAGCCTCTGTAAATGGACTCTGGGGTAGAAGTGGAATTTATATTCAAATCTGTCGTCATTCTACAGCTGCCCAGGGATTTATCCAGCCTCCATAAGTGAACTGCTGAGATCGAAGCCGGATTTATTTCCCGATCCATCTCGTTCCACAGCTGCTCATGGTTTCACCTAGCTTCTGTAAGTGAACTTCTCAGGTAGGATTGGGATTTGTTTCCCGATCCACCCTCGTTCCACAGCTTCTCAGAGATTCATCCAATCACTGTAAGCAGACTGATACTCTGCTAAATGTGGGATTTATTTTCGGATCTACGCTCATTGCACATCTGCTCAGGGATTCATCTAGCACTGTAAGTACACTGACATCCTGGTAGAAGTGAAATTTATTTATCGATGTACCCTCGATCCACAGCTACTCAGGGATTCATCCATTCTTTATAAGTGGATTGCTCAAGTAGAAGCGGGAGTTAAATCCCGACTTACCCTAGTTCCACAGCCACTCAGGGACTCATCCAACCTTTATAAGTGAATTGTTCGGATAGAATTGTGATTTATTTCCCAATCTATCCTCGTTCATCAGCTGCTAGGAAACTCACCCAGTCTCTATAAGTGGACTGATCGGGTAGAAGTGAGATTTCAATATTTCCCCCTCGTTACTCAGTTTTTCATAGCCTCGCTCAGTCAATGAAAGTGGGTTGCTTGGGTAGAAGTAAGATTTATTTCCAGACTTATGCTGGTTCAATAGCTGTTTAGCAATACATCCAGCGACTGCTTCGATAGAAGTAGGATTTATTTCCCGATCTACTCTCGTTCCACAGCTACTCAGGAATTCACTCACAGTCAGCTTCTATGAACTGGGTACCTGAGGAAACTTGCCTGGTTATGTCTGATTACATACCGTCCTGTATGTGCCAAAATTCAACAAATATGGAGTCATACTTTTACATTGATAGTAGGATACTGTGGGTACCGAATGTACGCATCCTTTATCCCCACCTTTCGTATAATACACAGTAGATTAAACAATCCAATGTTTAATTAAAGACTAATGTAAATTCAATATTAATACACTCAGCATCCTTCAAAGAACTCAAAATCATGAGATTTGTAAAGCGTCACGCTTGGATATATTTCTAATACTTTATTGTACTAATTTGAGGATTCTAACTCCAATGACATTATTTTAAAATATATCCGTCCATGGGTTTAGGAAAAGATGATCTCAAAATTGGAATTTTTGAAGTTCCACTTATACTAACTAAGAGCATAAGTACTTACTCTTCGGTACAATTCTAATTGCGATTTTTAAACTAATTTGAGGAACCTGAATCCAATGAGATTATTTTAAAGCATAACCGTCAATAGAGTATCGAGAAAAATTGGGACATTGAAATGTATTTATAACTCAAACTTGAGATCACATTTCTGGGCACCATATGGTAGTTCCATTGGATTCAACGTTCTAAAATTAGTATACAAAGTGTCGTCAAAAATACGGTAAATGTTTTCTTTTTAGCAGCAACTACTGACGCTACAACTATTTGATGTAATTTGTCCGATAGCCTGATCCGTTGAGACAGGCAGCGTCAAGTTGGAACACGTTCTTACTTGTCAGTCAGCGTCCAGAGCTGCTAGAGTGAGGTTGTGTTTACCGTGTCTGTTGCGCATCAACAACGCCTGAACATTAAGTTCTGTTTCAAGTTGCAGAACAGTGCTACAGAAACTCATGAAATGTTGAAATTGATGTATGGCGATAATTCTGTAACTCTGAAGACTGTTTACAAGTGGTAATGAGTGATTTAAAAGCGGAAATGAGTTGGCAGAAGATGAGCAACGTTCAGGGTGTCCAATAACCTCAAAAACAGAGGAAAACGTGCAAAACGTAAACATCTCGTACGGGTGCGTACAAAGCATTTTAACTACTGATTTGGAGATGAGAAGAGTGAGTTCTAAATTCGTTCGCCGACTTTTGACTGGCAAACAGGAGTTTTTGGCCGAAAAAATCCTTTCTGTCCACATCCACCGTACTCTCCAGCTATAAGATGACGCGACTTCTGACTATCCCAAAAATTAAAACTGTGCTTAAATGTAAATGTTGTTACACTATTCCTGACATTGAGAGAACCACGAAGAGTAGTTGAACGCCCTTCCAAAAGAGGCCTTCCAGAAATGCTTCCAGTCATCTATTCAAAGTTGGGATAAGTGCTAGCCAAGGACAGTACTTTGAAGGAGATTAAATCAAATTCCAAGTAAGCTTGTTACTTGTTTCCAATAAAATTATTCACTGTATTTTTTGATCACACCTCGTATAAGTGCAATTAGAAATGTATCTAAGCATGGTCACTTTTTCCTAGTAGCAAAATCATAAATTCTTTGTTTATGTTACTTCAAGTAATTGAAATTAGTTTTTAAAAGATTATAAATAGCACTATGAGCACAGACTTACCCATTACTCCTTGAATTGTTTGTGACTCTTTGTCGACGTGGAAGTTCACTCGAAGATTAGGCAGTCGAACGCCTTGCTCACGACCTTGAGGAAAGCTCAATGGCGGATCTTTCCACTTAAATTGAACGTAATTACGGTTGTAACTAACTGTAAAGACAGATGGAAGTTAAAATAGTGCTTACATTTAATCTACAACAACGTACAAGATGGATACTTTTCTGCTTATACACTCTTTTGTTAGTGGTTTCGAAATAAATAGCCTATATTGATCTAAACACAGATTTTTTTTCAACTATTAAAATCAAATTAATCTTTTCATTTTCTTTGACTTAATTAATTACCCGGAACAAATTTTAGTTTGTCTAATGAGCAAGTCTTTACTTTGGCCATTTCATTCAATGAATTGTTCAATGAACGGATTCGTAACGAAGACAGAAAACTACGTACTCTGCGGGGCTCTAACCCGCCTTCACTCGCTGACGCTCGCTCGGCAATACTATGTGAATTAAATATTAAACTTTGGTACAGAAAGAAACCAACCTAGCTCTAACCTATATATATATGGGCTAACAGATAGGTTCTCAAAATCGGTACCGAAAGATCAAATCAATGAATCGAAAAAAAAAATGAAATGAAATCTTTAAGTTTTACGTCCCACGCTTATGCCGGTTAGGTTAAAGGAGACGGTGATGATGAGAAAAGAATGAAATGGTGGAATAAAGAAAGTGGGAGGAAACGGGAGAACACCGAGAAAACCCACGAGCACGGTGTTTGTCCACCACAAAGTCCACACGGCGCGAGCTGGGATCGAACTAGGCACCCCAAGCACCGGAAGTGAACCTTCTACCACTGAGTCACTGCACCCCCAGATTCGAAAAAAAAAATGAAATGGCCAAAGTAAAGACTTACCGTCAAATGAACTGTTAATGTTCAAAATTCGCTGCAGTTTTACTATACAGATCCATAAATTTATAAAATTTACAGAAAAATTTCTAATAATATTTTAATAGGGAAGTGTATAAGTAATGGAAATATGGCATGCACATATCTCAGATGCGTATTTACGTGGACATATAGAAGTTAAGGTCGAACCTGAAATGCACGTAATCTTTCATAAGCTGCAATAAAATTTTCGCAAGTCGGTAATTTCCCCATTTTATGTCGACAACAGAACCCAACCAACCCCTGCGGGGTTTCTAACCCGTTCTTACTACTACCCGTATCTACTCCTACTCCTCCTACTACTTATTCCTACTCCTACTACTCCTACTCTTACTTCCACTACACCTACTACTACTCCTACTACTACTTACTCCTACTCCTATTCCTATTACTGCTATTACTTACTCCTACTTCTACTGCTACTACTACTACAACTTACTACTACTACACCTACTACTATTACTACTACTACTAACTCCTACTCCTACAACTCTTACTATTACTACACCTACACCTACTACTACTTACTCCTACTCCTACTACTACTTACTTCTACTCCTACTGCTACTACTACTACAACTCTTATTACTACTACACCTACTACTACTTACTACTACTACTACTACTACTACTTACTCCTACTACTACTACTACTTCTCCTACTACAACTACACCTCCTCCTACTACTACTACTTCTATTACTACTCCTACTCTACTACTATTCCTACTCACACTATTACTCCTACTCTTACTACTATTATTTCTTACACTATGGGTCCGTATAGTAAAACTATACGTTGCTTGGTGTTTTGCAGAATACCTGTTAAAGTGAACTTGCACCGCAGAATGCAGGAGTACACTTCGAAAATGATTGTTGAAGGTACAGAAAATGAAACTAGAGAGAAAGAAGTATACATTTTTATGAGTTTCTGTGTGAATCCGTATAGTAAATCTGCACGCAAAATTCAACCTGTAACGTGTCTTGTCTTGTCTCTTCACCATTAACCGTGTTTTAATTAATAGGTGCATCAGCCTTTTTGGCTAAGTTTGCTATAAATGTGTATAACTGGAATTACTTATACAAAAATTGAATTACTTGTATTAAAAATTATAAAAAAGTTTACAAATGGCGGCTGGCGCCATTTGCATTTTTGGTCGACCTTCGAGTCGAATTGCCTGTTTTATGCAGTAATGAGAATATATTAGAGTAAAAATACTAATTGTGCCAAGATCAGTAATCAGGAATAGTTTGTCAAAGTCAGTTAAAGAAATGTATAGTTACAATAGGGTGTAATAATAGTCAAAATCGTGAAGGAGTTCCAACGGGTAGAAGAAGGCCAGTTACCCAGTTAGTCATGGTGTAAAAGTTGGAAAAAGTGAAAAATAAATGAAATGAAGACGTGTAAAGTGGTTGTAGATGGATGTAAATGTCTTCATGAGATTTGTAAAGGTGTATAAAAAGTGTACGATGACAAATGTTCACTTTAACCGTTTCTTCTTCTGCACCTCACTTGAAGAAATGTTAACCCTATTACACGCACCGCGGAACCTCAACCTAAAACGGTTAACTATTTCTAATATTACCAGATAATATAATCGCAGCTATCAATCAATTCTGTTTCTGTGACACTTCTAGGCACGTAGCCTTGTTAACACTTCTTGCCCAAAAACAAGTTACAGAGAGCTACCTGAAGCTCCTGCGTGATAACAGCGGTGGTCAATGTTACGTCCTGTTCTCTTTTGTGCCCGTCCGTTAGGACAGGCTATTGAATTTTATAAATAAATATTAAATACGTACTATCTACTGCAAAAAGCAACTCTATACCAATTTCATAATTTTATATTCAATGGATCAAAAGTAGGCTACGTTGTAATAATTGTAAAATTCTCACATCACATATCTTTGGGATAGAATTTCCAAACCCTCTGCAAAGAAATTAGATATGCATTCTAGTACTTCCTCTAGATTAAAAAAATACTCATATATTCAGAGTGTTATACCAGAATAAGGGAAATAACTTCAATGGAAACGTCAGATGTCTGGACTGGCAACTGTCAAGCGGCGACCACTGTGCCGACCTGCTGGTATAGGTGTGTTAGGACCAAAGGTGGCCATTTTCCACTGGGCTCGCTCGTGCTCGCGCTCACCTGTCTCAGCTGGGCTCGCACTCACTCGGGCTCGCGCTCATCTCTCTGGACTGGGCTCGCACTCACTAATCTTATCTGGGCTCGCACTCACTCGGGCTCGCGCTCATCTCTCTCGACTGAGCTCGCACTCACTCGGGCTCGCGCTCATGTCTCTCGACTGGGCTCGCACTCACTCGCGCTCGCGCTCACTTCTCCCAACTGAGCTCGCACTCACTCGGGCTCGCGCTCACTTCTGTCCACTGGGCTTGCACTCACCCGGGCTCGCGCTCACTTGTCTCAACTGGACTTGCGATCACTAGAACTCGCGATCACTTCTCCCAACTGGGCTCGCACTCACTCGCGCTCGCGATCACTTCTCCCAACTAGGCTTGCGCTCACCCGGGCTCACGCTCACTTGCCTCAATTGGGCTCGCGGGTATATGATGGGTATAAAGAGTTATTAAAATCTAGACTTTGACTAGCAGTAGGCCTAATTCAGTAGAAAATAGAGCTATTAATGCTATATATCAGTTGTCAGATATAAAAGTAAAATAATAAAGATGTTGCAGGGTTTAATGTATTAAATGTGGGCGGACTTTGAGGAACTTGAAATAAAGTGCTCCAGATATTTAAATCTGGGCTTTGACTACTAGTAGGCCTAGTTCCTCAATAGAAAATAGGCTATATGACTAACGTCATATAGGAGTTATCAGACATCAGAATAAAATATTAAGAGTATTGCAGACTTCGTCTTAAGGCTGTCATCACACTTGCAGATCAATACTCATTAAATGAATCTCTTTCTTATTTACTATGATCAAAACAACTTATGAAAAATAAATAAATAAATAAATAAATAAATAAAAATAAAAAATAAAATAAAAGCTTAGTGTTAGTAAATACGAAAGAAACTTTTTTGAGTGTTTATCTGCAAGCACAACGGCAGCATTAAGAAGCAAAGCCTATCTGAGTATGATGATTTCGTAAAATTAAAAAAAAAAAAAAAAAAAAAAGAAAATCACCAGTCCTGTTAGCAAGAAAATTCTATTATGTAAGTACTCATGCCTTATCATGAAATTATTTTAATTCCAGGATGATATAGTCTTAATTAGATTTCTTTACTTATTTTTCTGGAACCGGGAGTCCCACAATAGTGTTCCCATTCGGGCCTGCATCTTCTAAGTCCATTAGATTACTTTTTCCCCTTACCTTGAAGCAAGAAAACTTTAATTTTTTAACTTTGTGACTTCCCTCAGGAGCAACCACTACTTTTAATTATGTATTTGAAAGGATATTGTCCTGCTAAAATACATATATGAATATTTCTTAATTTAGGCCAAGTTTAAGAGTATTAAAAATGAAAATTTGAATGTATGCGTTGATTATAGCCTGTATTTTGTTAAAACAACACCAAAGAAAATTAGAAGTTAATGAAAGCTCAATAAAGATGTTTATGAATGAAATTTACGTCATAACATCAGTTTGAGTCCAGCAAGGGTACCTTTTTGCGTTGGTCTTTTCATGGGAATGCACTTCTCAAATATGTCATAAATTACTTTATAGAATTCTTCTACTGCTTTATTTGGATTCGTATATTCGTTTAGATATTGCCAATCTATTCTCGCTAACTCATTATAGAGATTATCATAATTTCCTTTCTTAAAATTGAAACCAAATATGTTTCTTTTGTTTTTTATTCTAGATGATTTAACATGCGGAAAGCTTATACAAATAGATGGGTGGTAATTACCTTCTTTAATTAATGGGTGTGGTTCTCTTATTGCTGTTACATTGGAAAGATTACTTATTACTAAATCTAATGTTCTCCCTAAGCTATTTGTAACATTATTGAGTGATTCCATGTCATGATATAACATAAAATGATAGAGACTTTGAGATTTACTCGTTGACTGCAGAAAATCAAAGTTTGTTCCAGTTATTTCAGGCAAATTCATATCACCTACAAGGAGAATAGTGCTACCTATCGTACAATTACTTTCGATAAAATGAATAAAATATTCGTGTAATGATAGATGTGAGTTTGGTTCAAAATACACAACACAGATATAAAGCGGCTTGTAATTAACCATAGTTTTCAGTAGAATGCCTTCTGGGTTCTGGTCAGTAACAGTCACTTGACTCACTTCCAGGTTCTGTACTGCCAGCCACCCCCCCCCCCCTTGCTTTACCACTTGTATTATAGTCCCTATCTTTACGATACACTAGGTATCTGTTATCGAAATACTCTGAATCAAAATAATCACAAGACAACCAGGTCTCTGTTATTGCTACGATATCATAATTGTTCAATGAAATGTTGCTGGAAAACCCACATGATTTGTTCCTAAATGATCTCGCATTCATATAATACATTAGAAAATTATCATTTTTTGCGTTATCTACAACACACTTGCTGTCATTATTACATAACACATCACTGCACTCACTTTGAGAAGTCTTACCTTGTTGAAGGTCATTCTCCCTTGTTTGTCAAGGGATGCTTCTTCCTCCAGGGCGTGGTTGACCTCTGCCCCTTCGAGCTGCATTCATTGTTTGTCTCAAAGCTGGAAACTCTTCATCACTCACCCCCACAGGCTCTGCAGGTGATCACACACTACAAGAAGCACCTGCAACTGCTGAATTTTTTGAAGCGTCTCCATTGTTCACACTCACTGAACACACACCAATTGTATCACTTAGATTTTTGTCATCTGTGTTTCGTAGGTCCTCGATAGTATAAGATTTCCCATCAATATACAACTTATCGAATTGCATTCGCACCCTTTGTCCGCGTGCCTTGGCTTGAACCCGGTATTCATTGAGCTCTCTTCTAATGGCTCTAATACTATAGGAAAAATCCTGACATACGCACAGGTGTCCCCTTGGCACGATATGCATTTTTCAGTATGGCCTCTTTCCTTTTGCAGTATGCAAATTTAACAATGATCGGTCTATTTTTGCCCTTACCCATTCTGTGAGCTCAGTCTATATCAAGCGGGTTCAGTTCAATTTGGAGTCTGTTTTTAATAAAAGTCAAACAACATCAAAATCGAGTTGTAACCAGGGGTAAAAATTGATCTGAAAAGGGAATTTAGGACAGAATGGCAGGAGGACAAAATGGCAGGGGACATAATGGCAGGAAATAAAGGCAGGAGGACAAAATGGCAGCGGACGAAATGGCAGGAGGACAAAATGGCAGGAGGACGAAATGGCAGCGGACGAAATGGCAGAAGGACAGAATGACAGGAAGTTAATTTGGCAAAAATTATAACTTCTAGGGCTCGTATTTTTAGGTTTCACCTGTTGTGTTTGTTAGTAGGTAACGGTTCTCGATTTATTCATTTCTACCTCAAATGTCCAAAGCATATAAATACAGCTAAATAGAACCAAGAGCGTAAAAGTGGGTAAATATCAGTTATCCATGTCTTAACTTTTTTCTTAAATTTATTTCTTTTTAACGATCTTCCAATTGATATCTTGGTTTTATAATAATTCTAAGTAGTACAATTTTTATTTATGACGAAAGAATTTTCCCGTGGACTCCCTCTGAATTTCTCTCAAGGTCTAGCTATCATGTGACAAAGAATTAAATCTACTAACTGCTTTTACACACAATATAATTTTGAAACTTGGGAGCCTAGTGGTATCTTCGTGTCTGTAATATGTAATAATGCTGATACGTTATTCTCTTGAACATCTTAATGGTATTTGTCGTTTGACTTCTGAGAAGACTGAGTTTAGCCTGCAAGTACAAGTTGCCTATAGTTAAAACATATCAGATGTACGATCTTGTTTAATAAAACCTGCCCCTCCCCCCCTCTATCTGAAAAGCCCTATATTGTTATTCACATATGAAATTCAGACAAAGGAAATTATCTTTATCCAGTAATATTTTTATTGCAAATGTAAGTATTAAAATGTGCTACGCATGGTTGCAAGAGGCTGTTTTTTTTTTTTTTTTTTTTAATTACTGAACTTAGGTACCTAATATTGGAACTAATTTTCTTCATGAATTGATGTAAAAAGCGGCCGCGTGATTTTCGACCAATTATTTCATCACTGGTATCTATGAGCAATGAGATAACAACAGTGGAAGACAAACTTTGTTCTTCTCAAACTTGATACTTTGAAAAACTTATGAAAGTAGTTTCGTTATCCAAATACATATTCAATCAAATCAGTTTCAGAGGTAGCATTAATCTTATAATAACGTAATAGCTGTAAGAGTTACCCTGAAAATGTATTTTGTATGTTTTCTTTTTTTCGTAATTCAGAGATTTTTTCCTAAATTTCACTGGAGTTATGAGGAACCTTAACCCCAATGCGATATTGGGTATATTACAGCTTAGTGCAGCTTAAAGGAACCATGATCGTGCATATTTGATTTCTAACTTACTTGCCCTCAAGACGAGATGAGAATTCAGGTTTTCTCGTCTCGTGTCGTAAATGTTTGTAAAAATCCTGTCTCGAATCAAAATTTTCTCTTCTCGTTTTGTAAATTTATGTACAAAATGTGTCCTGATTTCAGTCTTAGATTCATGTAGAATTTACCAGAATTCTTCCAGGTTACGACGAGTCCACGAAAGATTGATATAACGATACTTAAATCATATTTATTAATGAAGTAAATTGTGTAATGACTTGCGTATCTTTAAACGTTGATAAATGCTCTTTCTTGTGTTCATACTATTACCTTATCAAATTGCATATGACATATATACAATTAATCATATGACATATATACAATTAATCATATCCTATATTTTGAAAACGGGATACGGCTGTTTCGGTGTAGGACGTTTTGGTGCAGCGCGTTTCGGTGTAGGACGTTTCGGTATACGGATGTATCGGTGTAAAGACGTTTAAGTGTGAGGCTGGTTCGGTGTAAAATTTCCAATGTTTACACCGAAACGTCCACTCTTCAAAATGAAAATTATTCGATAGGGAGAAATAAATTCATGAAGTAGAAAATATAAATTAATAAATAAAATAAAAATTAAATGCTGCTGTAATTGACAGGGGTTACTTATTTATAGTGAGTCCCCTCGCTTCACTCTATCTCAGAATTTCTTATATCCTCAAATGTTATAATTATGAATTGATTGGGAAAACGTTTTATGGTAATGATATATAGTAAAAAAGTGTGTGATGCATAAACATTGTGCACACCACACACACCTTACGGCAATAACTGTGCACAAATCGCAAAATACTGCACAATCTTCGAAAGGAAATTTTCAAACCCAGGTGGTTTTTCTTCCAAATAACCGCTTTTATATCATGCATACCCAATAAGATTAGCAAATCTAGGAGAAGAAAACTGATTATGAATCAGTGTTGGGATATTGTATTATTATGGAGATATAAATTCATGTTATAGTTGTAGAGGACAGTGTCAAAAAAAGCCTCAAGAAAATTTTTAACGGCCTAAAGAACACAAGAAGAGGCACGCACGGTTTCTGCAGAAATGGTTTCTATTATGAGTTACTCTTTTGTTCTTAAAATAGGTTCAAAATTGATGAATTGTGATCACTCCACGAAGCTAATAAAAATGGACTTTGCATTAGACGCTTGAAGAAATATCTCTTGGAACCATGATCTCACAACACTTGATGTTAATTGTCCCGGATTTGACGCT
This sequence comes from Thermobia domestica, assembly GCF_964235325.1. Taxonomy (NCBI): domain Eukaryota; kingdom Metazoa; phylum Arthropoda; class Insecta; order Zygentoma; family Lepismatidae; genus Thermobia; species Thermobia domestica. Next base: position 43,179,186 of record NC_137456.1, read on the forward strand.
TTCACAAGGATATTTTCAAATTTAAAGAGGTTGTGTTGGACTATAAGACCAAATGTTCCATTGTTTTCCTACAAAACAATTAACAGTGGTGATAATAAAACACTATTTGCAGAAATTAAAGGCTGTATGATGTAGCTACGAGTCATAGAATTTACTGACTGTGTCACACTACATAGTTTATACGGTTTACCCAACATTGTTAGGGTCGTCAAGTCTAGGAGGCTTAGGTGGGCAGGTCATGTAGCTAGAATGGAAGAAAGTAGAAACGCTTTCAAAGTCCTGGACTGGAAGACCCATCGAAAAAAGCCCATTAGGAAGACCTAGGCGCAGATGGGAGGACAATATTAAGATGGATCTCGCAGAGATAGGAATACAAAGTAGAAACTGGATCCAATTAGCTAAGGATAGAAGTCAGTGGAGAGCTTTTGTGAACGCGGCATTGAACCTCCGGGTTCCATAGGCCATAGAGTTAGTCACACTTTCTACTGTTTGTATCCCTGTAAACACTACGGTTTCAAATCAATCTGCACCTTCTCTCAGTAGTCCCTGCCAATTATAATTGTTCTTGGCTAACTGCAGAACATTTCAAACCAGAAGACTATTTGTAACTGTAATCATCATATTGGATCCGCCAATTGGAATTTTGTAATTTTAACGTCAGGTTCTGAATCACCTGTCCTAAAACCCCTTGGCAGTAAGCTGGCCGTATCATTTAATCTTCTATTTTAATAATTATTTTCTGTTTATGCTTCGAGGCCACCTCTAACGTTCAAAGCGTGGTTTCTACCCTTAAACCCGCACCATTACCAAAGTTTAAAAAAAAGTGACGGTTATTTTTTGATATTCTACAAGTATGCAAAGTTTCATTCAAATCAGTAAATTACACTTCCGTAAGTCTCCTTGTTAGTGCTGTTCAAATGGAACAAATAAGTTAATTGGCGGACATGAAGTCAGAAAAACGAAAAAATACGCCAATGTTACGAAAAGATTGAACAATAACAATGAGACTCAATAACAGTGTTAATCAGTTTACACTATTGCAGAGTGGCTACACTATGACACTTCATGACTGTTCATTACAAGCATATGATTAATGCAATCGAATATTAAGCTATACACCGAAACGTCCTTTACAGCCAAGCGTCCTTACACCGAAACGTCCTTACACCGTAACGTCCGTACACCGAAACATCCGTACACCGAAACGTCCTACACCGAAACATTCTACACTGAAACATCCTACACCAAAACGCCCTACACCGAAACATCCTAGACCCTTTGAAAATGAGAGAAATAAAGATAAAAGCTGCTTCCTTCTAGTATTACCCGAAAAGATCTTAAATAATATATATAAAAAAGAAAACGACTAAAAGTAATTTCTTGCATTAAGACACTGCTGGTATGAATAGAAAGCTTGCAATAGTAAGGTGTTTGTAGATGACTGTCAATTAGAATTGAAATATTATTAGCAGTTCGAATTTTGGATCATAATGAATAAATCGAAAATTTATGTAGAAATCTTCATTTATCAAGCAAGAAACAAAATAGTTTAAAACCCGACAAATCAAATTAAGTTCCTGCCATTCTGTCCTCCTGCCATTTCGTCCGCCTGCCATTTTGTCCCCTGCCATTTCGTCCGCCTGCCATTTCGTCCTCTGCCATTTTGTCCTCCTGCCATTATATCCTGCCATTATGTCCCCTGCCATTTTGTCCTCCTGCCATTCTGTCCGTTCCCCTGAAAAGGTTGAGGAACGCATGACATCATGTCATCCCTTGTGGCTATCTTTGTCCACTATATTTTTTAGGAAGTGGAGGGACGCCATAGATATTTTTGGGAGTGGGAGATGATGTCCCCCGTGTTTTCCTTCACTTTTAACTCTGGTTGTAACAAACGACACGCCATCGTTTCAGGGTACGGTAGCTTTCGAAAAAAGACTTTAATGAAAGGAGGTCTGTGTGTGTGTTATTTATTTATTTATTTATTTATTTATTTATTTATTTTTTGGATGTTGAATTGTTATCTTTCTTTTTTTAAATAGCCCATTGACTTATATGAGGAAGTATATTTCTTTTAAATAGACGAGATTTTACTCATTCAATTTTACTATTTTCTTCTTCTGGCCTGTTTAAGGGTTCCTTGCTTTAAAAATATTCAATGTTATATTGTTTTAGTTTTTATTTATATATATTAAAATTACATAATACAGTGGTTAAATTTCGCATAGAATACATTTAAAGATCTCAAGAAGAAGTAGTCAGTAAAATTAACTGGCTTAAATTCTTTGTTTCCTCATATAAATTAATGGGCTGAATAACCATTATGATGCAAGTTATCAACATTCTTAAGAGCTACTCTTGTTTATTGGGATTTAAAGAAGCTATAATTAAATAATACATAATTATTTCGCTCGACTTTTCTATGAATGCACAGCTTCATTAGTTGTTAGTAAATAAATTTCCTACTTCGCAAGGTCAAGTAGTTTCCTTATTCTATGATCTCGCACACACACACACACACACAAAAAGCTTGGGTCATGTAAGTTGTTACTAAAACAACAAAAACAAATACCTACCTCAAATACCATCCTCTCATAATAGCCATGAAAAAGTCGGTTCTCTATCGAAAGGTGTTTGAAATCCTCTGGACAATAAAATGACAGCTCAGACCTTTTAATTCTTCCTTTACAATTCTGCACATGGAATGAATTTCCTATTTTTTGACTCTAAAGCAAATTAGTCCACGTGAGTGTGAAGTGAGCGCGGGCTCGCACTCACTCGGGCTCGCGCTCATCTCTCTGGACTGGGCTCGCACTCACTCGCGCTCGCGATCACTTCTCCCAACTGGGCTCGCGCTCACTCGCGCTCGCACTCACTAATCTTATCTGGGCTCGCGCTCATCTCTCTCGACTGAGCTCGCACTCACTCGGGCTCGCGATCACTTCTCCCAACTGGGCTCGCACTCACTCGCGCTCGCGATTACTTCTCCCAACTGGGCTCGCGCTCACTCAGTCTCGCGATCACTTCTCTGAACTGGACTCGCGCTCATTCGCACTCGCGCTCATTTCTCTTAACTGGGCTCGCGATCACTCGGGCTCGCGATCACTTCTGTTAACTGAGCTCGCGCTCACTCGGGCTCGTACTCACTTCTCTCGATTGGGTTCGCGCTCACTGGGGCTCGCGCTCACTAATCTCAAGTGGGCTCGGGCTCACTCGGGCTCGCGCTCACTTATTTCATTGGGGCTCGGGCTCACTCGGGCTCGCGCTCAATTATTGAGCCCGAGCCCGGTTGAGCGTGAGTGCCGAGCTCACGAGCGTCGGGCTCGCGAGTTTGGACACCTATGGTTAGGACAAAGTCCATACTACGTGAGAAGCAGTAGAACAGCAGTGTGCAGTGAATTGAACAGACTGTGATAGTGACGTAGCCAGAAACTTATCAGGGGTGTCTTCATTCTCACACCAAACATGCAAATTGCATCAGTAACGCCAGATGCCAGCCAAGAGGTTGTCATGATGAGTGGAAATACGAATTTGGAGCCTATTTTTTTTTTTCATGTTAGTATTCCAATTTTTCACCTGACAGTAATTCTTATTTTAATGTGCTTTGATGGGTTAAAAATAAACTATAATAAATTTGTTATGAAATTCAGCTTCCATTTTACCTGGAATCTTAACAAGAATTGCTAGTCATTAGAGAATTTTGATCCATCCAGAACAGGGGACAATTGGTGTATCAGGGTTCAGACAACAAAACTTGTACATTTACATAAACCGAACGCTGCTGTTTGGTATTAATACAGTACAACTTCACTTATATTGCATCCAATTACTATTGTCTTTGAGGGATAGCCTTGTAGACTGAGATAAGCTTCAATGTTTCATAAAAATAACTATAATCTAATTTTAAAACATGCATGCATGTATCCAATTGGATTTGATTTATTGTGGTGCCTGGTTTTCTAAGCTGTCGTCTGGTTAGAAGAAAATCTTTAGAACCCTGTGTAGATACATTTAGCAAGCATTATACAGCATTGTACAGCATTCGTTACATATATTAGCCTGAAAGGGTCATAAATATGACATTGGGAGCACTAAACAAAACTATGTTTCGCTACAGCTCATAAAGATATATAGCCGGTCACATGGGTGTGTCTCATGGCTAGAGCATGGCCTCCCATGTGCCATTATTTCTGGCTTTCTGAGCGGATTTTGATAACTCTTAATTCAAGTTGTTCCCAATTTGCCTAGCTCCTGACGCAGATAGTAAATTTTGATGCCTGTACTGCATAGATTTTTCATTTGATTTGATTTGTGTTCAGCGTCCCTTTTAGTAGCGACGCCATATGAAACATAGACATACTGCTTAATGTGGGATACAAACCACACACACACACAAAAAAAATCGAAAACTTCCCCCCATCACTACATAATTTGTATGCACAATAGTTACAAGCTTCTATTAATATACTAAAAATTTTAGCAGTGTTACCAAGTCAGTCTCGAATCAACTAGAACGAATTTTTACATTTTCATAGTGATTCAATGTACTTACATATACCAAAAGAGAAAAAGATAAGCACTTCCTGTTTACTTACAACTAGTAAAATCGATTGGACATCTTTGAACATCCATTGGATATAAAACAAAGTCCATGTTGCATTGGAACCTTAAAATGGCGCTGTAAGAAAGTAAAATATTATAATTTAATATTTGTCTTTTTAAATATATTCATACTTAAAATTTCACATTTATATCAAAGGCGTCATTTATGGAGATTATGGGGAAAACTCGCCCCTCTCCCTGAGGTTGACATATAAGACAATTGTATAGTAATATCATGATGGAAAACTTGAAGCTCTACTTACGCAAGAAAGTATGGAAGGGATGGAAATGGTGGGTTAAGGAAAAAGGAAAGTGGATATTTTTACAAACAGAATCATGTACCAGATGTATCAGAAATTCGAGCTTTAGGCCAACTCCATTATGAGTATAAATACCAAGTGTATTAGAAATCCGAGCCTTAGGCCAAACTCCGTTATGAGTATAGATACCAGTGTATCAGAAATCCGAGCCTTAGGCCAAACTCCGTTATGAGTATAGATACCAGTGTATCAGAAATCCGAGCCTTAGGCCAATTCCGTTATGAGTCTAGATACCAGATGTATCAGAAATCTGAGCCTTAGGCAAACTCCGTTATGAGTATAGATACCAGGTGTATCAGAAAATCCGAGACTTAGACCAACTCTGTTATGAGTATAGATACTAGGTGCATCAGAAATCCAAGACTTAGGCCAACTCTGTTAGGAGTGTAGATACCAGGTGAATCAGAAATCCGAGCCTTAGGCCAACTCCATTATGATTATAAATACAAGGTGAATCAGAAATCCGAACCTTAGGCTAACTCCATTATGATTATAGATACAAGTGTGTCAGAAATCTGAGCCTTAAGCAAACTCCGTTATGAGTATAGATACGAAAAAAATAGAAAGCGAGGAAAGTTATTGAAACCAAGTAGGTTCCAATCCAAGTTTTTTTCAGTCGCAGCAGTCGCTTGAAATTTAAACTGGTAAAGGCACCCTATGTTAGCTGAAAATGCATTGTTTCCAGTTCAAGAGAATGTTCGAATGGAATGTAAAGGAACGCGGAAATGGCACGGGAATGTGTGCATATTGTTGTGTAAGAAACACTGGAACATCTCGAATTCGTTTTCCAATAATGGCGTATTGTTTGTATGATGAGTTATCAAGGGAGCAGTCTGCTGAACTATCAACAATGCTTTAAGAGCTTTACCAGTGTGGAGCCCAAATACCTGGTTCGATTGCAAGGACGTACATTTTAGAGTAATAAAAAAAAAGAACTATTTCAAACAACTTTCATCTCTTTCCTCTTTCTTTGTTTTCTTTGTTTTTTCACTCATAATGGGCTTGGCCTATGGCTCTGGGCTTTCGAGAAATCCCGTATTTGACTTGCATGTTGATCACAAATGTCTTATAGGATTAATTATTTTCCCAGTTCGAAAGTAGAAAATCGAGAAATTTCTAAGTACTATGATTCTCAACTATATCTCGTTATTTTGACGTAGAATTTGTTTATTTTTAGGATTTAGGATTTAGATTTCTGGGCTTTCGGCATCTAAGGCCATTTAGCCCTTCACGATTTCAGGGATGACGTCCCTCGGCGAGCACACAATCCGGGGAAAGGGAAGGAAGAAAGAATTGGGGAAGGAAGGAAGCGACCTGGGACCTATAAGTTAGGTACCACCCCGGCATTTACCTGGTGTGAATGAGGAAAACCCAGGAAAACCTCATTCAGGGTGGTTGGCCTGAAAAAGCGTGTTACACTCTTTCGACCGAGTGACCCCACCGGTAATCGAACCCGGGACAGCTCGTACAATTGTTTATTTTTGTGACCATCCATCTTCTCTTCTTTACATCGACTAGGGCGTACGATGGATCAGTGAATGAGCACTTACTCTAGCGTTAGGTATCCTTGGTTCTATTCCAAGCCATGTGAGTTTGTAAAACCAAACCACTTGGCATGACAACACTATATGAGCCTGAGCTGCTCCAGTGGCATCTGTTAGCGACCAGCTGAACTAACTACGTCCAGGCTGGCGACGAACACGTTGCAATGTCTCTAACAGCCGTATCAGGAGCTTTCTTAGATCTAGTGGTCGTCACGTCTTTTCTTCATATGACTCATCAGTTTGCCTCACGACACTGAGCGGAGCCCGAAAATTCATTGGGAATCACCGACTGGGAATCGAATCCAGGACCAAGCAGACATGAGTCCAACACTCTAACCACTAGGCTATGGTGATCCACCTCATGTGAATCCGTAAATTTTCTCCAGATTCTTGCCTTTCCTCCCACATTCTGATTCCATCGGTTAGTTCACAATCTTTCATTTTCATTAATCATCCGTCTTCTTTTTAACTGACATCCGCATGGTTCCAGGTTCAATTTTGCATCCACCTAGCGGAGTCACGTAAATAAAGATAGGGCGGCCACTAGGTGCAGAAAGTTCCTGATACGCATGTCAAAGTCAAGGCGATGCCACGCGATGACCGCGTGTTCGCCACTTGGCTTAACGTAGTTCTGCCTGTCACTATCAGGTTACATTGAAGCAGACTCAGGCCCATGAAGGGCTATTATGCCAGTGGGCTTTATACCTTCTATCGTGGCATTATTTTGCCCTATAAAGAATTTCTTCTCTATATCCTATCTAGGTAAATTATATATATATATATATATATATATATATATATATATATATATATATATATATATATATATACCAGCAATATCGATAGTTTTCTGAGAACTTCGTCAGTAGTTTTCCGTTAAAACACGCGTAATATTCTTCATTCTTTTCCAGACCCATATTTTGAAAAGCATCTATAGTTGTGTTTCACCGTTTTCGCGCAATGTTCATGAGAACAACACTCTTTTTTAAGAACTTTACGAGTATTTTACCTAGCTCTTTATTCAAAAATCACAATGTACCCTTTCCTTCTCCTAATTAATCTCTTTATATTTCAATCCTTACGTTTACACTTCAACTTGCTGTGCATAAAATGAAATGAAATATTTAAGTTGTACGTCCCCCGGGGATGATGAGAAATGAATGAAATGGTGGAATGAAGAAAGTGGGAGGAAACGGGAGGACCGCGAGAAAACCCACGTGCACGGTGTTTGTCCACCACAAAGTCCACACGGCGCGAGCTGGGATCGAACCAGAGACCCCAAGCACCGGAAGTGAACGCTCTACCACTGAGTCACCGCGCCCCCAACTTGCAGTGCAGTTCGAAATAGCCACTTGATCTACTTTCTCTCCTATTTCTGAAATTGGTGCAGATCATCTCTTCATTCCGAGCTTTTAATGTTTATTCCCAGCCCGTATTATTGACATCTTTTAGTAAACTTCTGTTATGCAGATTTTCGATTCAGATACCTCAAACAAGAACTATTTTGTATGTAACTGTATGCAGAATTGCAGAATTCTTTTCTCTTGTTTGACAAAATACTGTCTTCCTTCTATAGATCCATTTGTTTTACTTTCTAAGGGTCCCTTTATAATCGCGGTTGCGGTAGTGGTTGTTTAACCACCGCACGTTCTAACTAAATTGAGTTGAATAAGTGTTTTTATCCATGTCAGAGCGGATCTGTAAGCGCCGCGATCTCAAAATCTGGTAGTTGGATGATTTTTATTTACATTGTATCATATGGGATTTTTTTTTTTTTTTTTTTTTTTACAGCGATTCGAATCAAACTGATGGCTCATTTGATTTAATGTGGTTAGAATCGCAACCGCGTGGATAAAAGTACCCTAAGTAAGATTTTAAATACAGTAAGGAGTTGAAAATCCGAACTAATTGGGACCACAGGTGGTTCGGATTTTCAAATTGTTCGGATTTTCGAAAATGACCAAGAAAATGCCCTTTAGGCTTAAATATACTGTATGGTATGCTCTTTTATCGATACAGTGGTTATACAGTACATACAGCAATTACAATATCGTACGTAAGGTTATTTAAATCTAGTTTTTCTGAGGGACCTGCATGTACACTAGATTACCAGATGCTGATGGAAGGCAAACAAGAATGCCGAAAGAGTAAGTAAGTTTATCATCTTGCATAGTAATAGCCAGCACAGTAGGACGTCGATAATCCGAACGTCAAATATACGAACGCGGTCCTTAGAAGCTTTTTACATTTTGTCTTAGCGCTAGCGATAAACGAACAACAGGGTTGTCTGTCGGCGTTCTGTGAAGTCAGTGTATTTACAAAACTTATCTTGTACAGGCTAAGGGAAAATAAAAACATGTATAAGAAACAATTACATATGAATGAGCTTTATCTTGTACAGGCTAAGGGAAAATAAAAATAAAAACATGTATAACAAACAATTACATATGAATGAGCTTTTGTAAATACACTGACTTCACAGAACGCCGACAGACAACCCTATTGTTTGTTTATCGCTAGCGCTAAGACAAAATGTAAAAAGCTTCTAAGGACCGCGTTCGTATATTTGACGTTCGGATTATCGACGTCCTACTGTGCTGGCTATTACTATGCAAGATGATAAACTTACTTACTCTTTCGGCATTCTTGTTTGCCTTCCACCAGCATCTGGAAAAGCTTAACAGTTATGTCTACTCGGTATGTCAACCTTGCATGATATTGAGAATTGGAGAAGCGGTTATGACGTCATACAATGTGTAGTTGGTAATAAGTTGCTCTACTACTAACGGAAATTGTGAGCTTAACAGAAATTGGTTAGAAAACTGTTTCTGATGACCGTTCACGGAGGGATACCGATTCTGATAGATACGAACGGACTTGTTTTCTTGTTACTTTGGAGCCACCTAAGAGGGTACTCTGTTATGGAGAGAATTCCGGATAGAATAGAAAAGTCAAAATAACAGTCAAAATAATAATAATAAAAATAGCCTGTGTTAATCTTCACATGGATTCAAATCCTTTTTAAAAGTATGTATACTCTACAGATGACAATCAGCTCTACTGAACTCTACTGAGCTCTACTTTCAATCCATAAAGAAAAATCAAAACCTACCTCCAGTCCAAATAATAAACACAAATAGAAGATGTTTGGAGGATTTCTGAACTAATTTGCCAAGTATCTTAAAAGAAAGAATTAAATGTATTTATAATTTATTTGAAAACGAGTAAGTTGATTTATTCGAGTTTATACAGGTAATTTTGATTTGTTAATGCTTATTTGTTTAATATTCACAGTTACAGTAATCATTATTGTATTAAGTTTACGATTTAAGTAAAAGTAGCCTTTCGTTTTAATTTTTACTAACAACATACGTACATGCTTCATTTATGTAATAATTACAATTGACACACCCATATTTCCTTACATTTTACCTACATAAGTTCTAGTTGTTAAAGTTACCCTATAGTTTTAGTGTCCCTGTTAAAAATATATGTATCTGCTCGTACACCCTTTCTTAAGGAAGAGGTACTTGACATATCATGCTCCGTGATGTATCAGAACTACCGGAGAGTATCCATATGCCAGTAAACAATATCTGTAAGTCCATGCTTAAACCTATTTATTTATTTATTTATTTATTTAGTCTTATTTTACATGGCGAAGTTAAGGCTAATTATGCCTTGCCTCCTACTTGACCAGGCAATGATCATGATTAGTAAAACAATCATATGCCAAACGTATGTGGCAAACAATAGACTATTCAGTGAATCTGCCATGTCTTCAGAAGACTTTGTTGTCAAAGGGTATGTGTGTAATGATACACCAACTAACCCTCTACTATAATAGGGGGAGTAACTTTCTAACAGTATTTAAGGAAAAGAACAGTTACATAAACTGAACGTACACATTGAGCGTCTGTAAGTTTTAGATACATACTTCCTCCAGTATACATAGATTTAACAAGGTAAGTTCTGTAGTTATATCCAAACAAAGTTTCGAAACCAACCAAACAATCACTTCAAAAGAACCTGGGTCATTTTCAGAAACAATTTTACGTGTGATTAAAGTCGTACTAAGGATCTGACTAACGTGTAATTAGCTTCACACTAAAGACTCGACTAGTGTGTGTGGGGGGGCGCGGTGTCTCAGTGGTAGAGCGTTCACCTGTGGTGCTTGGGGTCCCTGGTTCGATCCCAGCTTGCGCCGTGTGGACTTTGTGGTGGACAAACACCGTGCTCGTGGGTTTTCTCGGGGTTCTCCCGTTTCCTCCCACTTTCTTCATTCCACCATTTTCACTCATCTTTCATCATCACCGTCTCCTTTAGCGTAACCGGTATAACCGTGGGACGTAAAACTTAAAGATTTCATTTCATTTCGACTAGTGTGTGATTACAATTTCCGTATTCAAGAGAAAGTTTGTGATACTACTCATGGCGTTTTTTTCCGCGGGGTTGTCAAATATAAAATATCACCAAAAAATGAGAGAAAAAGGTGTTTAGTATTCTCTCATCTTCTTTTCTACTTTATTTGGACAGCCCTGCGGAAAGGTTCTGCCTAGCCTCTATCAATATAGGTATCAGTCGTGAATAACAATTATAACGTTCTTCAATACGGAAATTATAATCACGTGTTGGTCAACTCCTTAATACGACGCTAATCACACGTAAAGTCGCTTCTGACTACGACCCGTTAAGTTGAATTTAGAATTTAAAAAAAAAAATACGGTACATATGGTTATACTTACGCAATAACGTAGCCCAACGTTTTATTTCTGTAGATTTTAAAATCTTTCATTTCGGCAAATATTTGTAGATTTCTTAAGTTGACCATTTGAGCAATATATAAATCCGGAACCCAAAACCAATGGATTTCATCTCGATCCACACGCAATGGGTAATTATCTTCTGAAACGTCAGATGGCAACTCCAAACGAGGCTCTGTCCAAGACAGACGAAGGAAAAGATCGACTGCTACTTCCTGGAAGTAAACATTTTTTTTTCTCAATTAAGTTAACAAGAAAGGGCGATGTTACTGCTGAAGAGATATAATGTTATTATTTTATTCTCACATACCAGAATAAGATATTTAAAAATCAGTAAGAATACTGCAATATCTTACACGTGGTTTAAATTTCTAAGTACCACCAAATTCTTATTTACGTACTTCTTATTTATAACAAAACCATTTGTTCTTTTAGTACAATTACTTCTTAAATCAGACAATAGGAATCCTCATCATCTGGTGATGTGACAGAAGAGGAACACTAGCGCCACCGCAATCAAGAAGATGGTATAGAACATCATGTAACGTCTCAATCGACATATGGTTTCGGTTGGTCAATTTCCCTTAGTTTTATTGGAGCTCTGAGAAATATAACCTAACCCAAGCCTCCTAGCTTGCCTGGAGTTCTGCGGGACACCAAACTCTCTTTGCTTGATTAGAGCACGGAGAATTTCTAAACCACCTCCACTCAGCTTGCCTGGAGCTTTGTGAGCAGCTACATGGGCCTAAGGACATGTGTTTTAAAAAAAACGTCTTAGTAAGCTTTGTATTGGTCTTTATATAACAGGAATTTTATAATAAAAGATTGTGAAAAAGAGATGAATCCCGTGTGGTAAATTGCACTACCTATTACCTTCTAAACATAATTTCAAATGTTAGAAGTAGTGGTGGGCACAAAAACCGGTTTTTCGGTTTTTAGAAAAACCGAAACCGGTTCGGTTTTTCAACCGAACCGGTAATCGGTTTTCTCCAAAACCGATTCGGTTTTTCAGCGGATCCGGTTTCAGTTTTCTTCAAAACCTGTTTTTTTTTAATTTGTTCTATTTCTGACCAGAATAGTGTTTCGTTGTTCTCCGGAGACCAACGGAATCCGTTTCCACAGAAATAGTTTTGTGTTTTCCAAAAGTTTTCACCGAAACCAGTTTCGGTGAAAAACGAACCAGTTTTGAAGAAAACCAGTTTTGGAGAAAATCGAAACCGGTTTCGGTAAAAAACCGAACCAGTTTTTGGAGAAAACCGAAACCGGTTTCGGTGAAAAACCTAACCGGTTTTTGGAGAAAGCCGAAATGTCGGTTTTTCGGGTTTCGGTTTTTTTAGAAACCGGTTTCCGGTTTTTATAAAAATCGGTTTTGCTCATCCCTAGTTAGAAGCGTCGGTCTCAATCCGGACCGAATCGTATTTTCAATTTTCGATAACTATGATGGAACATACAATGATCTTTTTTGTATACTTACTATGATGCTATGGTTCAGCAATTACCTAATACCGTATTTATATTTGCATTAGATTCATTTTCTTAAATGTGAGCAATATCGCACTACATGACACCTAATCCCACAAATTGCTTGCAGCTTCATCTTTCTAATCTTTGCTACAAAATTTATAAATGCCAACAGTTAAATCTAAGTCGATTTTTCAGTACATTTCATAAACGACTTAATGAGTGTTGTGGGTACTTTCTTGAATATCACATCGATTAAAAAATAAAAAGTGTTAGAAATCAACGGTTGTAATCAAAATCTGACCACTTTCCCGCTACATTTTATGAATAAAAAAATTTTTTGCTTGCGCTCTGTTGATTGTTTTGTTTTTCAATCCAAGTGAATGCTGAAGTTGATTTTTGGTGATTATTACTCTGTAATTCAACTAATTCTGGATTTTTTTTTTTCACGGACCTTGCCACCAATGGTCTTGGCCATCTTGGAAAATTTAGTTAAGGTCCATTGGACAATTCACAAGAATAAGTATAAAGAATGAGTTGGATTTCATAAGGATAATGACATCCTGCTTAATGAAAACATTATGTTAATGCACTGTACAGCAGCGTATTTAGGGGAGGCTTCCGGGCTTAAGCCCCCAACCCGAAATCTTACTTACTATAGTAAAATATATGAAATATCTTACAGAATTTTCACATTTTCAGGCAAAGGCCCCCCCTCCCGAAAGTTAACAAAGCCCCCCCCCGAAACAAAATCGTAAATACGCCACTGGCACTGTAGGTTAATAAGCTGGATAAAGAAATGGTAGAACAAATGTATATAAATTGAAATACGTAGTGCAAAATCTCTTTAAAATATACTGTTAGATTGTTGTCCTTATCTAATTTACACTGGCTGTGATCGAGTCAGTCTATTTTGTGGGATAAGAGCTATTTGTTTGATTACTGTACACTAAACGTTGACAAATACGTGTAATCTGAGATGTAATGGACTATACTGGAGTATATGGCGTATACATACCTAATACTTTCGTACACTTATCTTAAATTTACGAAAGAACGAGTATACTCACATTTTTATTCATTTCATTACAGTGTGTATCTAGTGTTAGATTTATTTATTTGTTTCACAATGGGCTTTCCAAAAGTCTAGCAAAACGTTTTCTTTTTTAAAAATGATACTAACTTTACTGTTACACAAAGTAGTATTATGCAGGCTTCCAAGTGAAACTTAATTAAGTCACTGTATGAACCATCCTCCAATCACGAAAACTTAATTATAGTCGAGACGTAGTATGAACCGTCCTCCAATCACGTAACACTACAGTCTAAAGCAGCAGACAGCGCTTGCCGTTGGCTTTCGATGACTTCATGTCCTGAAGGCACTCAGATACTGTAATAAGCAAAAGCCATATCACCGTAACTGATTGAGGAAGGTCAGGGTGTGTACGCTAAATTGCAACACGTCATTCATTTCAACTACTTCACAGTACAGCGAGGGTAAACAAGTGAGTTGAGCCAGACCGGGATAATAGCGGCAGAAGTTGTAATTTCTCAGAGAGGAGAGCAACATTTTTCCTTTACGGATTTGCTTATATAACTCATAACGAATTTACTAGTAATATGTGCGTCACTGATAGTAGTGTATGTGTCATTGTTAGTGTAATATCACCGTTAGTAAAAGACAAAGAACAACAGATTCAATTTGCTAGCTAATAATATCTATACTTTTTTACATACACAGTACATAAATACAAATTTTATTGACAACGAAAGGTTTACTTTTTACAGCCATAAAAATTAGTTTTGTTCGATTTTCTCGAAACCTGTGCTGGAGAAATAATTATTCTCGAACATATTTTGTTTAGCTTAATCTCGTCTATCAACTAATATCCTAACCATACCAACATTGGACACTAATTTTGATAATATACTCACCTATATAACTGCTATTTAGCTTAATAAAAACTTTCAACTGGTAGACATGGTATTTCGTTAAACACTAAAAACATTGTAGAATTTGGTAACAGATCGTTCTTAGAATAGTTTTTTCTTCATTCCTACACAATTACCAAATGTCCGTTCAATAGGTTCCGAAACTACCTCAAAATAATGTACTTAATCGTGTACTTAAAAATGTATTATCATGTTAGGTTTTTATATACATTCTTCTGCGCCACACACGCAGGATCGGTCGTTGACGCTGTGGAAAGGCGTAGGAAATACATCTAATGGAATTCTGTTTACCTCTGCTGTCATGTTTGCTTGAATCGACTCAACATCCTCAAAACTTTCTTTTTTAGAGCTGATTTGAGTTTAGGAGAGAACAAGAAGTCCAATGGTGCCAAATCTGGTAATTATGAGGCTTTTCAATGATTTGAATAATCCTTTGACCATTAGCGCACAAGAAAATATATCTGCCTCATCAGTTTCCGATCGGTTATATATGCGAATTATGAATGTACACGTCATAAACGAATGCCATACAATTCTATTGACGCTGCATAAACTTATTTTAACATTCATAATTGCATCATAATGATGCAATTCTTGTGTGCAGTATTGCCAGACTTTTTCTTCTACCAAATCCGATTCTTTTCTCAAAGTTGTAAAAAGATTTTACAGAGCTACAAATTCTTAAGTGTTGAAAAAGAATTAAACAAAAATTTCAAACTAAAGTTTATAAATTAATTTTTAAAAAATTCAACGCGACTGTAACGGCGATCCTAAACAAGATTCCAGTGAACGACATTCTTAGGGCACCCCAGAACCTCTACAATTGGTCGCAGTTGCATTTGACGCGGGAAGGTATGTATGTAGAAAAATAACGTGGTAATACTTCTTTTCTGCCTTCGTTAAGTATTTTATTTCGAAGTAGTCCCTTAACCTATTAAATGGACATAAACCTTAACTTGAAGACTGCAAAACTATGATGAAGAGAGTTTAAAGCATCAATTACTGTATGATTTGATAAAATTTCTGGAGGGTCTTGTCTCAGGTGAGCCCACGTCAGTGG
This sequence comes from Thermobia domestica, assembly GCF_964235325.1. Lineage (NCBI taxonomy): Eukaryota > Metazoa > Arthropoda > Insecta > Zygentoma > Lepismatidae > Thermobia > Thermobia domestica. Next base: position 43,194,886 of record NC_137456.1, read on the forward strand.
TACTAAGAAGCTCTTTTATCTTGATTATGGTATATCTTCGTTATTTTCTATGTGATATCGTTACTTACAATTTAGTTGATTGACTGGTAAATTTCTATGAAAGTTCTTCGTTTAACGGACTTCGAAAATGACAGAGATTCTCAATTCAACCCATTTAAATACATGTTCTGAGAATATTCAGGCATAACTTCGATATAGGTGTACCAGTTTATTATTATTATTATTATTATTATTATTATTATTATTATTATTATTATTATTATTATTATTATTATTATTATTATTATTATTATTATTATTTGAAAGAGTATTCCTTCCCGGTGGTTTCATATAAATTTCTTTAGGATTCTTTTACTTAATCTTTGGAGCTAGAATATGAAAAATCTCAATGCATGTTGGAATGTGAGACTAAATACGGCAAAATAACACGACTAAGGCAACCATACATTCTTTAGCGTGATTGTGGTTGTATAACAACACAGGGGTTGTACTGCAAAATTTCGGAATGCTATAATATTACAAATCATAATTAATACTCCAAATTTCTATCTGCTGATGGTGATAAACATGGGACTCCCTCGCAGGATTGTTTTCCAAGGGGGCAGCAAAACAAAAAACGATTCCAGGGGGACAAAAAGACAATGTACAAGTGCAATTACGAATATACATACTTTGATGCACGCGTGCACATAATACATTATATAAAACAACAATTATTTACGTACATTATCATATTAACTACATTACATAAACCACAGTATTTTATATAAATATACTATGTATTATAGTACGTGAGTAATCAAATTAGTATGTCTTGACATGTATTTCCAAGAACTGACCATACTGCGGAAACCAGGGAAAGGGAACTGCCCCACATAGTTTTCGCTGTGGGCGGCCATAGGGATACACAACAATATTACGGCAAAAAAGAAAGTGAAATTACTGCATACGGACCAAGACAAAATTTGTGGCCAAATTAAAACACCTTCAAATTTAGGTAAGTGATCTTTGAGAAACGTTCATAGCACAGTAAATATTACACAGGTCACTAGTACGGCTCTTGAGGAAAGAAGAAAACTCACGTAATATTCTAATTCTTGCTAATATATTAGAAAAGTTTTCTTTCCTTCCTTTGAAGCAACAAAAGTTTATTTTTTACTTACGTGATTTCTCTCAAGTACAACTATTTAATATTTATTTATTTGCATCAACACAACAGGCATAAGCCCAATTATAGTATTGCTGTATTACAAAATAAATTTACAATAGTTTTCTTAAACATATAGTTCATATTACAGATGTCTATTCCTTTGTATTCGATTCATATTTTGTTATAAGAAGAGCATATTCTCCAGATTGGTGATTTCAATAATACGTTGGTCCTTGCTTTTTTCCCCCAGTAGAACAGGCCAGAGTTATCAGCACGAGTTTTAAGTGTCGGGGCGTAGTGTCGATATCAGATCCGTACAATTAAACTCGTTTTGTACTACTTTATGGACGAAATATCAGATCTATCACGCTTCGCCTTTGTTCAAGTGTAAGGATACAGAAGTTGTCTATTAATGTTAGATAGTTTTCATAAGATGGATAGATTCCAGTTTTCTTGTATGCCAAGTATTTGATAAATTTAGATTAGATATTTTTCTAGTTAGTGCGGTATTGCCGTTGCGACGGGTTCCAGATCATAGCAGCATATTCCAGTTTTGATCGCACGTAGGAATAATATATTATTGTTAGTGTGATCATACTCTTAAACTCCTTTCCAATTCTAATTATGAACCCTTACATCTTGAGAGATTCATCAACAACGTTCACTGTATGGTCATTAAATGTCAGTTTCATACAGGGTGGAAAAAATCATGATTTTTTTTTAAAAAAATCATTTTTGTTGATTTTTTTTATTTAAATCGATTTTTTTTATTTAAATCAAATCTTTCTCCTTGTATAATACAAGGCGCGAACTGAAGAAAAAGCATTAGGAATTAGTATTAAATGCTAATTATGCCATTTAAGTGAAAGTATTGGAGTTGAATTTTAAATTATCCCCCAATCGTTAACCTATATCAATCCCAAACAATGTTTCTTAACTCTTTAAAATCATGGCTCTTTTTAAAGGTAAATTATAGACTTTCAGTCAAGCAGCTACAGTATCATCCCTATTTATCCTAGGATCATGGTACATACATCACTCTCTTTAGAATAGAACAGCTTTTGAAACGGTAATATTCACATTTCCCTATCATGTCCCAGAAGCGGGAAGTTTTGAGAGTAATCGGCATTTTTTTTACTTCTTTTTTTAAAAAAAATTTGGTCCCCTTTGGATTCCCCTAAGTTAACGCACTGATCTCAAAAGCAACTGGGAAATACTGAGGGGTGTACTAAATTTCAAGCTTCTATCGGGAGAGCTTTTTAACAATGAGCTAAGAACATTTCCACAATGCCCCAGATGACCCGGATGTAATATAAAACTTCCCTTAGACATCCCTATTTATCCTAGGATCATGATTTGTAAAAATTATTCTCTTCAGAATAAAACGAATTTTCAAACGGCACCCTTCAAATGTCTACATCATGTATCTGGGCGGGTAAATTACTAAAAAAAAGAATTATCTGGTTGTTGTTTTTTTAATTTTTACCTCTGTGGACCCCTTCCCCTATTTTAAGGCAGAGATCTGAAAAATAGTGAGGGGTGCACTGAGTAAATGTGCAAAATTTCAGTCTTGTAGGTGCAAAAGTAAGCCCGCGAAAAATAGTATTCCCCAGATTCCCGTATAAAATAGGATCTCAGGTAACAGTTTCCTGAGACATCCCTATTTATCCTAGGAGCATAGTACGTACATCATTTTCTTCAGAATAGAACAGCCTTTCAAACGGTACCATTCATATGTCTCCCTCTGAGGCGGGAAAATCACGAAAAAAGCTATTTTTTGTTAAAAATATCCTTTTTTAAAACATTTTGCCCCTCTGGACCCCGCTGTTTCCACGCAGAGATCTGAAAATTATTAAGTGGTGCACTGAACGAGTGTGCAAAATTTCAGTCTTCTGAATGCAAAATATAACCCGCCAAAGAAATAATAATAATACGCATAACAAAAAAATCTTTTTAAATTTATGACGTCATCACACACTATGTCTCAACGCAGAAAGGCGTGAAAGTATATGTAACGTGTTCTAAAATGCCTCCAGTCTTGAAGAAAACGAAGTAAAAAGCCTTATTGGTACTTTAATCGAATAATGAACATCCTACCCTATCACCTAAAAATAGGTGATATAATTTAAAAGGTTAAGCATTAAGGAAAAAGTACAGCAACGTTTATCAAAATGCCACTTTTTTTCACAAAATTTACTGATATTTGGCAGGGGCCTATTTTTAAAAACTCAGAACCACTTGTGGCATGAAATACATAAATTTCACCTGAAGTTATAAAATTAACAAAAAGAATTTGGAGAGGAGATAGGACCCCTCTAAATACGCCCTATTATCTGAGAACAAACAAACAGACACGCACAAAAAAGAAATTTCGTCTTAAATGTCGATGGTGATTTCCCCGTTGGAATAGTTAACGATTTTAAAACCCAAACCCAATGTTACAAAAAAAAAAAGAAAGCAGGATTGCTCCGTTACCTGTTCAAAACGGGATTTTCCCTAACCGTCCTCTGCATGACACTTATTTTCATACTATACTGTGCATTTGAGTCTCATTGTATTATGATTATTAACTTTCATAATCGAAATAACAGAACAGAAACAGGATTTTACTTATTTTCACTTTAAATTAATTTATTTCGGAATTCGATTTAAATCAACGATTTTTATTTAAAAAATCAAGTGATTTAAATCTTGATTCAAATCGTGATTTAAATCAGACTGATTTAAATCAATCCACCCTGGTTTCATATCAAACGTAACTCTAATAGTTGAATTTAATCTATTTAGTAAGATCTGATTCATTGAATAATTAAACTCTATTTGATTTTTGTTTCTAGTAAACGATAACATGTTACACTTGTTTATGTTTACACTAAGTTTGTTAAGAGAACATCAGTTAGCAATATTTCCCATGTCGTGTTGTAAATTGAGACAGTCATGGATGGCTTTTATCCTACCGTATCTTTTGAGGTCGTCCGCAAAAAGCAATTTGTCGCTTAATAATATATGATCAGGGAGATCGTTAATGAATAAAACGAACAATAAGGGACCTAGGTTGGAGCCTTGTGGAATTCCAGAATATGCAATATAATCAGATGATTTATATTCTTTGTAGATAACAGTTTGTTTACAATTGTTTTAATATAATGAGAAGAACATGATCAAGGGAGAAGATAAATTTTATTCACCTAGCTTATACAATAATGCTTTTTGGTTGACTCTATCAAATGCCTTTTCAAAATCTATATATATTACATTAATCTGACATCCCTCATCTAACGAATTCAATTCATAAACATCTAATTTGCTATTCATACGTGCTATTCACAAGTAAAGGGTTCGGTCAAGTAAAGGTCAATTCAGTAAAGGGTTCGTCGTTTTCTTTTGAAGTAGCATTTCGTGAAGTCATTACGTATATGTAATACCGATATAATAATGACCGAACAAAATACTCATGTCTCGACTCAAGGCAAAATATTGCTGCAAAATACATTTGAAAAGTTTAACAAAATAGTAACAAAAGGATCATCCTACCTTTATTCACAAAATATATATACAGGGTGCTTCAAAACAACACCGACAACGTTTGCGAAGTGATTCCTGACACCAAGATAAGACAAAAAATATAGACCAACCTGGGTGCACAAATGCTTCCTTTCGGAGTTATAGGCTGCCAAAAACATGAAAAAATGAACTTTAAAGGACCATGGCTCCAAATCTATGGGACCTACCGTAGTCGGGTGAAGATTTTATTTAGGAACTAGTATGCACCTTATCCAAATATCCATGTTTCAGAATCCTGAGGTAGTTCCGCAACAATTTTTATAGAGGTAGTTGGTGAGTACTTCAAATTATATGCCCGTAGCCAAACTTCCTCTATAAAAAAATATTGCGAGAGCACCACAGGATTTTGAAACATGTATTTTTGGATAGCGCACATATTAGTTTCTAAATGAAGTCTTGACCTGCCTACGGTAGGTCCCATAGTTTTAGAGCTATGGACCTTTAAAGCTCAATTTTTTCATGTTTTCGGCTGCCTATAACTCTGAACGGAAGCATTTGTGCATCCAAGTTGGTCTATACTTCTCGTCTTACCTTGTTGTCAGTAATCACCCCAAACGTTGTCGGTGTTGTTTTGAAACACCCTGTATATCAGCTGACAAAACAGTGTTGCCAAATAAAAAAGCTACTTTCATGAAGATCTTTTCATTCAACAGCTTTTCTTATTTCTTGTGTAAAAATGTATTTGAATAAATAAATTTATCATATTCAGAAATGTCAAAATGAATATAAGCATTAATTTTTCACATAAGATTGATATGATTTATCTTTTTACACAGAATCATGTTAACATTGCTTATTCATATGTTTTAGTAAATTTGATCCTTTTTGTTTATATAAAAAAAACTATTCTTTCTTTAAATACGAATTGGCAAACATATCTTTACATGCAAAGTGTTTGAAATAGAATTGACAGAGCCTTATAATTGCTGACAAATTATAGAATTTCTAAAATGTATGCAGACAGAAGATTTTACTCCCTACTTGCAGATATGTCAATATAAATGCTAATATATATATATATATATATATATATATATATATATATATATATATATATATATATATATATATATATATATATATATATATATATATATATATATATATATATACAGAGTGTTTCAAAACAATACGGACACCGTTTGGGAGGTGATTCCTGACACCAAGATAAGACAAAAAGTATAAACCAACCTGGGTGCACAAATGCTTCCTTTCGGAGTTATAGGCTGCCGAAAACATGAAAAAAAAAATGACGTTCAAAAATCCATAGCTCTAAACTATGAGACCTACCGCAATCGGGTCAAGACTTCACTTGGGAACCAATATGTGCTCTATCCAAAAATACATGTTTCAGAATCCTAACGTACTCACGGAACAATTTTTATGAAGGTCCGTTTGGCTATGGACATATAATCTGAAGTGCTCACCAACTACCTCTATAAAAATTGTTGCGGAAGTACCGCTTTATTCTGACACATGGATATTTGGATAGGGCACGTACTAGTTGCTAAATAAAGTCTTGACCCGACTTCGCTAGGTCTCATAGTATTGGAGCTATAGACATTTTAAGTTCAATTTTTCATGTTTTCGGCAGCCTATAACCCCGAAAGGAAGCATTGGTGCACCCAGGTTGGTCTATACTTTTTGCCTTATCTTCGTGTCAGGAATCACCTCCCAGACGTTGTCGGTATCGTTTTGAAACACCCTATATATATAGAAACATATAGAACATATATATATATATAACATATAGAAACAAGACATAGTACCATTGAGAATCAAATATGTTTCCACCGAGTTTAAAACACTGCACCGTTTATGACGTTCATTATGATGTTTGAGGATAGTCTGTGTAGTACAAACTGTGTTACCAAAGTTTCTTTAAGATCGGTTGTGTGAATTTGAAGTTTTCTTTTTTAAAGAAATATTATCTCAAAATATTGCCATTTTGTGTATCTACGAGGCGCGTTTGGAAAGTAACCTCCGATTGGTCACTGTGCGTGACGTAGCGGGGGCAGCGCTACCATCTTTGTACAGACGTGCGTGGTAGCTCAAAGCTCAGTCTGCATCCAGCTGTGGTAGAGTGAAGGTTGTCTGGTCACTAGTCCCACTTTTCTAGCGGCTCAAAATGTATGCTACAATAGAAAACCCCGCCAAGGGAGAGGTGTGAGCTGTTATATGTTTTCTTACGGCAAAACCATATTCGGCAGCGGCTATTCATCGGAAACTTTGTGCCGTGTATGGACCAAATGTGATGAGTGAAGGAGTTGTTCGTGAATGGGTTCGTTTATTTAAATGTGGATGAACAAATATTCATGATGAAGAGAGGAGTGGCAGGCCATCAGTGATCATTGATGAACTCGTTCAAAAAAAAAATTATGGAAAAGTTCGTGAAAATCGACGTTTCACAAACTCGAAGCTTTTCGATGAATTTCCACAAATTTCTAGGATCTCAAGCGCTTTGGTGATGTGGAGGAACTGAAAGAAGCGGTCACAGGCTGGCTCAAGGCACAGGCGGAAGATTTTTATTCTGATGGAATTTCTAAGCTAGTGCATAGATAAGTACTTGAATGTTCATGGAAACTATGTTGAAAAATAGGTCAAAGAAGTAGTTTTCATATATATAACTCTATGGCTTATGGAACCCGGAGGTTCAATACCGCGTTCACAAAAGCTCTCCACTGACTTCTATCATTAGCCAACTGGATCCAGTTTCTATTTTGTATTCCTATCTCTGCGAGATCCATCTTAATATTGTCCTCCCATCTGCGCTAGGTCTTCCTAATGGTCGTTTTCCGATTAGTCTTCCAGTTAAGACTTTGAAAGCGTTTCTACTTTCTTCCATTCTAGCTACATGACCTGCCCACCTAAGCCTCCTAGACTTGATGACCCTAAGAATGGTTGGTAAACCGTATAAATTATGTAGTTCCTTGTTATGAAGTTTCCGCAATTCCCCATTCCCGTTCCTCTTGGGTCCGAATATTCTTCTCAGGATCCTGTTCTCAAATACTTTCAGTCTATGTTCTTCCCTCAGAGTAAGCGACCATGTTTCGCAACCATACAGAACAACAGGCATGATTATCGTTTTATATATTTTAAGCTTCATATTCCTCGACAGAATTCGCGATGACAAGAAATTTGAACTGAATAATAACATGAATTCCATATTTTTAGTCGACATTTATATCTTAAATTCTTATTTACTTTGATGTTTCTTTTTTAACCAATCGGAGGTTACTTTCTGAACGGTTTTCGTATAAACATAAAGTCTTTATAGCGTCATAAACATAGGAAAACTTTTGTGTTTTCACCTTCGAATAAAAAGGCGATATTTTGACTCATAGCTCACATAAATTTTCCAGATCTCGTTTCATTAAAAAAACAAAAGCAACAAAAATACTTACTGAATTATATTCATCCACTTCACTGATTCTGTGCACGAATAAAGAAATGCCCACGACGGTAGGTTTCTCTGAAATAGAAACATATAGATAAATAGGTATAATGCAGAACCCATTGACTCAGACATTCTTCTAATATGCAACAAATAAGATTTTCTTTTAGTTTTCTCAAAATGGTTATGCCGTTTCTTTGCAAGGTATTAATTAATTTCGGTCGATCTAAAGAATGTTTAAATTAAATTATCATAAAATGTCATAAAGTACTACTAACAAATATGTATTTAATAACAAAAATATACAGGGGGTCATAAAGTCTCTCCTCGATAACAAACATTAATAACAAAAAAATTAAGAATGGTAGAAGCATGCGGTTTGCGGCAAATGATAGGAAAACTCAAAAAGGTATTTTATTATTATTATTGCCTGATTTGAAGAATTTCTCCATGTGCTCCATTAGTTGCCCATGCAATGTCACGTGCAAAACTTGCGCATCGGAGACGGTCTTCTTGTGTTAACGCATGAAAAATCTGCAATATGCACCTTATATGCGTGTATCTTCGGTTTTTTTTTTTTTTTTTTTTTTAACACAGTTGACTTCGGGATGTCCAGTTCACGTGGTGTGCAACGCAAGGACTTCTCTGGGCTTCGGGTTACAGCTTCCACACTTCCTTACTAACACTGGGTCTACCGTTTCTATCACGATCTAAAACACGTCCTGTTGCAATAAACTTGCTATACCATTCCTTTTTGCTCTTAACATTTGGTGGTTGTTGTCCGTACTCTCTTTCCTGACTGTTCGTTGAACTTTGATGGGAGATTTTGTTTCATGATACCACAACACACACTTCGCTCTCTGCTGTGCTGACTCAATTTTTAAACAAATGACTGTCGCGCTGCGGTCAACTGCAGTAGATGGCAGCACAGGGCACTCTGGAAGTATCATACAAGCGATGTGTTCAGACCGAATGCTTCGATCATTCTTTGTTTTTCTTGTTATTATGTTTGTTATCAGGGAAAGACTGTATATATTATACAAAATTTCTTTTCAGTTTTCTGTAGTCTATTACAAATCCAAGATACTCTGCATTTTATTACACTCTGGTGGAACTAAAAAATTTGTATATTGCATTATGTGGAATATACGAGGATATTTCCAAAAGTATCCGGCTGATACTGGAATATTGCGGCACTGGCAAAAGACCATTCATGATATATATATATACTGCCATATACGGAAGAAATAATGTATCAGTTTCAACTGTCTAGCTGAGACAGTTCGTTAGAAGCAGTCATTTGAATCAGCCCTTGCCGCATAACAATGTTCCAGTCCACACGGTTGTACTTGCCAAGGCTGTAGTAAAAGACTATGGCTTTAAGGAGGTTTATCATCCATCCCACAGTCCACATATAGCACCGCAGCCTTTGCAATAGCTATGTGGACTAGATCATTGTACGAGCTTAACGTACGTCGAATAATTCAAATGACTGCCTTCAATGAACTGACGCAGCAAGACAGTTGAAACTAGTACATTATCTCTTCCATAGATATCACTATATATCTTGAAGGGGTTACTAACGATGGCGTGATATTTCAGTATGACCAGATACTTTTCGAAATACCCTCGTATAATTTAGTATAATTCATAAACTAATACAAATAAATGCTAAATAAATACACTATACAGGGTGAGCCTGAAAGATGTGCACAAACTATTCATGACATCAAAGGAACAGAGATGATTCATGACATCAAAAGAAAACAAAAAGTCTATATATAAAACTATATATATATATATATATATATATATATATATATATATATATATATATATATGTATGTATGTATCTATGTAGATATGTATCGTGATATATGTGTTTTATAGTATATATAAAACTAGTGGAGATTTAAAGGGTGTTTAAAAGTTGGATATAAGATGTCGCTAAGTGTGGGTGCATTACAGAAATAGTTTAGGTGAATAGTTGTGCACAAATGCTTCTTTAATTAGTATTTTATTAACTATAAATATTTTTTTAAAAAATCATCTTACTTGCAGCAGATCCGCCAATATCTGCAGGAGGAATATCTTTATCAAATCCTTCACTAAAATTGTACTTTTTTCTACTAACTTTTTGCGTCGTTGAGATAAAAATCAGGTACCTGGAATTATCCAAAAAAGAAAGAAATGGAATTAAACACATTTTAGAAACAGAAATTAAAGAAATTATATAAACAGTACGTAACATCTAGTGAACTAAGCCCTAATACAATTCCAAACTTTTAACAGCCTTACTAAAGCCTTCAAGACTAAGTCTATAGGCCTACATACCTAACCAAGGCTATAACAAATTTGTTAGTTCTTAGATTCAAAGCTTACTCTCGATTTACGAATAAAATGTAATATCAGACTACCTTTAAAATTAATTTAAATTGATATGAAAGTTAAGCATGCCTTAAAATTCACACTTAGCAAAGCCGTACACATAGCGAATCTCTAAAAGATTAAGTCTACCGTGCACACGTTTTAGCGCTCGTGATATATATGTATCATACAATGATTGGTTACACAACTTCTTGTTTATGGCTCGTGATTGTATTTTATACCACGATTGCTTACACAGCCTCTTCTTTAAGGCGCTTGTGATACATATTTTATACAACGATTGGTTGCACAGCCTCTTTTCTGTGCGCTCGTGATACATATATTTTATACCACCATTTATTACTCATCTTGTTTGTGCGTTCGTGATATATGTTTTATACCACGATTGGTTATACAGCCTCTTTTCTGAGTATTCCTGATATATGTATTTTATACCACCGTTGATTACCCATCTTCTTGTTTGTGCGCTCATGATATGTTTTATACCACGATTGGTTACACAGCCTCTTTTCTGTGCACTCGTGATATAAATATTTTATACCACCGTTGGTTACTCATCTTCTTGTTTGTGCGCTCATGATATGTTTTATACCACGATTGGTTACACAGCCTCTTTTCTGTGCAGTCGTGATATAAATATTTTTTACCACCGTTGGTTACTCATCTTCTTGTTTGTGCGCTCATGATATGTTTTATACCACGATTGGTTACACAGCCTCTTTTCTGTGCACTCATGATATAAATATTTTATACCACCGTTGGTTACTCATCTTCTTGTTTGTGCGCCCGTCATATATGTTTTATACCACGATTTGTTACACAGCCTATTTTCTGTGCACTCATGATATATGTATTTTATACCACCGTTGGTTACCCATCTTCTTGTTTGTGCGCTCATGATATGTTTTATACCACGATTGGTTACACAGCCGCTTGTTTCGGTGATCGTAATGACATTTTCGCAAACAATGTCATTAATTGCTATTTAAGATATAATAATGTATGCAAATAACCCTTAATTTAGAGGCATGAACAAGTGTAATAAATAACGAGACTTTTGGTTACTTATGTTGTAAGTATAGTGTGTACTTAATAATAAAGATTTCCTAAAATCGATTAGAGTTCAACTCAATAACGCCACTAGAGGAAGAAAGTAGTGGGCGCCAGCAGTGGTATCGCAGCCCCCGACTGTCCTCTGAGACATATTTTTGAATGTAGGTTAAATAATTTAAACTATTACTTTTGATTTTTTAAAAAAAAACTGCCTCTCAAAAAATTCCTGCACTTGCCCTAACGTCGCCACTATATCATTTTATTTACTCGTAATAGGGAGACTTACTAGTTTGAGAACATTTTTGAGTGAACGATTAAATGATAGTATGGCACTGTCATAACATGATTTGGCCAAACAGTTCCCATTTACTGAAATTATTTAATAAGATATGAATTAAATCGAAAAATGAAAAACACTGGAAAATTCAAATGCGTGTGGTTGTACAGTAATTAGCAATTAAAATGTTACAAAAAGTTTAAGTCCAAATTATTAATTAACTCTTGCACCGTGTGTTTGTGCATTCAGAAATACACGTCTTGATCGACTACTGCTCCTAGTATTCAATCCAACACATCCTTCTCCTCCTCTCCTTGTCTAAAGCAGTCTGTGTGACGTAATATATTCTTTCCATTCAGATGGAGAAAAACGGGAACCATATTTACAGGCTTTATAGCTCTAAAACCATCGTTTGCTTTTAAATGCCTTTTTAGAGCCTGATGTCAAAAGATGTCACAAAATATTCCCAGAGCTTCATAAACGTCTTTATTTGCATTCTTTTGTTTCAAAGACTGCAAGCTAGGAAGATGCTCCTTGTGAAATCTATGGAAACTGTCAATTACGGCAGTAGATTTTGTGTTTTCCAAAATCTGTAATACGGACGCAGAGCTCTAGAAACTGCTGACAGAAATGAGTGGTATCCAAAGGTTAATTTCATTTTGTTTCCCAGTAATTGCAAACAAATATTACAGGGGCATCATTTGGGCAGGACAAGAAGATGTAATTCCCACCTCCCTTGAGTATGATGAACATATATTGTTTGATCAAATGTATTGTAAAACACTGATATAAAAATGTGAAACTCTTATGTTGTAGGAGAATCCCGCCGCCCCGAAAAAACATCTAAAATGAAGCTGCTTTTAGCAACAAACCTATAGAGTTACGATAGCACATTTCTGAAGCGATCGAAGGTTTGACCCCAAGCCATGTGCGTTAATAGTGGACACATTGAAAGATAGATAAATATTTAAATATACAGACAGAGTGGGATGATTTACATATGCAAGTTTAGAATTGGAGAAAAATTATCGGACAACATCCATATTGACAAAATTTGTGATTTTGTGAAACAAAAGAAGGAATGTTTCCGAACTGCGAACATCACATCAGGTAACTTTGAATTAAAGTGGAGAACACTTTTTAGAATATCAGATGATTACGAAGGGAGAGAAAGATCTTAAAATCTGGGAAATTAAGATTTTGAAAAATCTTCAGCTTTCGAACCACGAACCTCTTACATATCAAAACATTACTTTACCCATTCATCCACGTTGAACTCTACGCAGTCATTCATATACTTTTCCTTTAGTTACGTTAAGAAACTAATAGAATGGAATATTTCAAAAGTTGGCTCGGTGGGTGCGCCATTGACATTGAACGTAGACCACTTGTAGCGTAGTTACAGGGTGCATAATGAACTTCCCCTTGTTTAAAAACACTTTTCAAGGCCGTAAAAGTTTGTTACTACTGTGTTAACTGAGTTACATTGTTAGAACCGTCTAATAAACTAGTGTCAAATACTCAAACACAAATCACCTTTTGCGAAACTCTAGTGAAATATATAACAAATCATCGTAAACATGTTAGACTTATGAAAAGATAAAGTTTTGAGAAAGCAATGGAAATCCGCATAAGAGTGTCACTTGGATTCGAACCTATAACTTTAAAAACAGCCTGTTTACGTCTTTGTCTATTAGTTGAATGATTAGTTTAACGGACGCCTACTTAGATGGTACTAGGTTCGAATCCTGATCGTTTTATTGTTTTTTTTAGCTATACGCAAAGTGTGCATCGCATAAATTTAATTGTTTGAATTAAATGTAGTCGCAGCTAGTTTAAGACGAAATTATTTTCAAATATAAGATTTCTTATTAAATGCTTTTCTTTAACTTGTGGAGTTTCAAATTTCATATTAAATCTTAAAACCTTAATTTCACTCATTTTCCTACGTCTTATCATGATGAAGTTTGGCACAACGACAACAGTCGGGCGGTAATACAAAATTTCATTGTTACTTTAATTTTTGATTCAAAGAAACGTACAGTGGATAGACGATGCAATATGAAATCCTCCGGGAATTTCAAATGATTTTACGTATACGTATCAATTACCATCTGAGAAATATACTGTTGGGGGGGGGTGACATTGAAACCATTCCTTGGAAGGGAAGGGGTGACATGTAAAAGTAACAAAATACTTAACAATATTAATGTCGAATTCATAGTTTTCGGGATCAAGCAGCGTTGGATCGATTGCACAATAAGAAAAAAAATCCATCCGCTGCTGGGCATCGAACTTAGGTCATCTTACCGCGGTTCTTAACGTAGCGTGATTTTATTAGGAAATACCTATTTGAATTTAATAACCAATAAAGGAACTTTAAGCATTTAATATAAGGCATTTTTATTGTTTTTAAATAGGCAATTTGAACGGTTTGTGAGTATCTAAATACAAAGATAATTTCTCAGAAATTATTTCACTTCTAAGTAATCGAATGTTACGGAATACTATTTTATTATTTTTATTTTAAAAATAAAATAATAATCCGATACAATTATGAGTACCTAAATATTTTACAAAAATATTTCCTCAGAAATTATTTCACAAATCTAAGTAATCGAATGTAATTTAATACTATTTTATTATTCTATTTTTTTAAAATAAAATAATCATCCCATACCTAGCATTAAACTAATACAGCAATTTTTTTTTTTACGCTACCCCGACTTACGCGAACTGTGGATTACGTGGTTCTTGTTGTATTTTCTTTCTTGCAGTGACTACGCTAGAGTGGAGTAAAGTGGATTGGCACCCCTGGTGGCATCCCCCCCCCCCCCCGCTATTCAAGACATGATGTTATAGTGCGGGTCAAATAATATAAAGCTCTTATTTTCAATATACAAAACAAAATCGCTGCACCTCCCCCAAGAAATTGAAGCTAGCGTCGTCACTGTCTGTGATAAAAGCGTTTTTTTTTTTTTTTTTTTTTTTTTTTTTTTTTTGTGAACTCTAGTGCACCATTACGGTTCATAAAAGTTAACATTGTTTTATGTTAAGTTTTATAAACCCATAAAGAAAAACCAATGTCATCCAAACGAGGTATATGTTTTGAATCAATATATACTAAAAGAATGAAATTTTATTAATATGTTTTTCTTCTAAACCACTGTCGCTTTTAGTCTCTGGACCAATTAAACAAACTTTATATGTATTTATTTACAAAGTTGTAAATAAACAATTTTCCTTGGAGCGTGCGTAATTAGTGTAGTGTGTATTAAAACAGTGACAGTTCTAGTAAAATTCAATAGATGGCCGTGATACGTTATTCCTAGTGACACCTGGTGAGCAACTAAAGAACTACAAAAACCTCGTCCAAATATTGCATCTACTTGGAATACACCATTATTAGGGACAGGCCCGTATCCACGATGGGTCTAGGGGGCCGGGACCCACTAAAATTTTTACGGTAGGTTTGCAAATAAACTATAATATGGTTGGATCGCCCCCCATCCGAACTTCTACCGAGGCCCCTACATTTTTGGCTGGCTACCTGCCTGATTAGGAACAATGACACTACGCTTGCAATTACTTATGATTTTAATATATTGTCTACAAAAATTTCTTGCGTACAAAGAGATCCGGAACTGCATAGTATATCACAATCAAATTTATATTAGCATAAACAAAATAATATATTTATTAATTTTCATCACAAATAGGATACGGCATAAATATCGCCCTTTTTAGTTTTCGTGCTTTCTATTACATATTCTTGTTACTATTACATAATATTTTTGTTTTATTTTTATGTTTTGTTTGTTTGTTTAGTTTTACAATGTTTTACAATATTTTACAATAAATCTTAGAAAGTTCATTACTGAATTCTTTATGTCTGTCTGTGTATGTGTGTGTGTGTGTGTGTGTGTGTGTCTGTCTGTCTGTCTGTTATTTGCTATTTTTTTTTTCAATTTTGACCTCTCCATTCGATAGAACATCAAAAACTATCTGATAAAGTGATGGAATTTTTCAACGTCACTCTTACCATTCCCGAGATATTGGCCAAAAAATGGCTGATTTCCGCAGATTTAAGGAGCCATAACTTGGACACCATAAGTTAAAGACAGAGGATATTGGTGTTCATCAATATTATAAGAGGATGGTGAACATTTTGGTACGAAATAGTAACCACTAGCTAACTGGCCACCGTTCCCCAGATATTGGCCAAAAAAGTTCGAATTACGGAAGATTTAAGGAACCATATCTCGGCAACCATAAGTCATGGAGAGATTATATTGGTGTTAATCAATATCTAAGAGGATGGTAAACATATTGGTACCAAATAGTAACCGGTGGCCACTGGTCAACTGGCCATTAGCTAACAGGCCACCGTTCCCCAGATATTGGCCAAAAAGTTCGAATTTCGAGAGATTTAAGGAGTCATATCTCGGGAACCGTAAGTTATACAGAGATGAATTTTGCGATTTTTTTTGGAGAAACAGAAGAAGGTGCGGATAAAAATATTTACTTTTACATTTGGGAACAATCACAGTTATCCCTCCCGCTTCATATCTCCATTCGTTTCAAGTTCGTTCTGGCAATTGCTCTTGGAGCATTCTCAACTGGTTCTTTTTATTTTTGGAATTTGAGATAAATATGGCCTTGTGATTAAGAAATGAGTAAAACCTGAGCGTGGTTCAATTTTATTACGAAAACAGGAAAAATGGTGCTGAAACAGCTCGATTGTTAGCTGCAGATTTTTTTGTAGGTATATTTACTCTTTCGTAATTTTATAGTAGGCATATACATCGGACCTATAAAAATATTAGGTGTATATACCCCGTATACCCCCATATACACCCCATTGCATACATGCCTATCGTTAGAATTTCAAGAACGTTTCACTACATTTATATATAACCATAATCACTTAAAGCAAAAGTGTACAGTGTTGGAATCTGCGTGTTCTGCTTTCTATCCAATCGAATAAAACAAGGTCAATAGAAGCTTTGCCGAAAACATGAAAACAAAAATGTTTACAACACTAGATTCACTTTGTTTCACTACTAGCAACACCATAAATCAGAACAAAATACACTGAAGTGCTTAAAAAATGCAAAATTCTATACCAGGATTTCTCAACACCGTGCTCTTGGGTTTTCTCGGGGTTCTCCCGTTTCCTCCCACTTTCTTCATTCCACCATTTCGTTCATTTCTCATCATCACCGTCTCCTTTAGCCTAACCGGCATAACCGTGGGATGTAAAACTAAAGATTTCATTTCAATAATAATAATAATAATAATAATAATAATAATAATAATAATAATAATAATAATAATAATAATAATAATAATAATAATAATAGTTATCAAATTCACCAATAAAATGCGAAAGTCGGGACATTTTAAAATCCTAACAGAGCCAAGTCGGGACGTGGGACATTTTCTCCTAAATTTCGTCCAGTTGCATCAAAAGGATTCCCTGAGTCTTGCTTGAGATTAGGATCAATATATTAACTTTCCTTGCTTTACTTTGTAACGGTAAAAGTAGATTTATACTGATGTGACTTCCTTCAAGACCCCGCCACTGTTGCTTCTTAGATTCAAATTGTTTTTAGTTAACAGTACCATAACAACCAGAAAACAAACAAATGTGTGTTTATATATATATATATATATATATATATATATATATATATATATATCTTGGAACATTTTATTGTCACCATTGAAAGCTACAAAAGCATTTCCTCTCCAAGACATGCGCGGTTATTGTATTCACATATTTATTTTAGTAATTTTCATTTTTTTTTCATATATTTAAGAGGAAGGACGAATGCACGGTGGCCCAGTGGTAGAGCGTTTACCTCTGCTATGTGAGGTATCTGGTTCTATCTCCAGCCAAGCAAGATTTTCCGTGTCCGTGATTTTTTTTCGGGACACTACAGTTTCCTCCCACATATTCATTTTACCAATTTTTCCATCATCATTCACTTGCCTTAATCATTCATCTCTCTTAGGCTAACGGGCATAACCGAGGGACGTTACACTGAAAAATATCGAAGAGGAAGGAGAAATGTACGCTAATACCTGATAATTCCGTTTCCCTTATGATACTAATAATAATAATAATAATTTATGGAAGTCAACCTGAGAGAAATTCCCTGGAGCTGCAAAATCTCCGCGTAAACTATCTATCTATTAAAATGCTACAATAGCAATTAAAAGCGCCTGAGCTCCAACCTATAACTTTGGCTTTCAAATCTTTCATTTACGGTTATGTGTGATTTCACGTTTAACAAAGACAAACATTTTGAGTTAGTACTTTAAATAGTCTAAATTAGTTAACTATATCTTTTTCATAAAGTTTATGATATAAAATTATTGTTCAAAGCCTTTGTATTTTAATAAGTCTTCTCTAAAATCAATGCAAGTGAATTGTGCTTCCATCTTCCAAGCTCTTTTAAACTATGTTTATATATTTGTGGTCTATCCTTTCGACAATGAGATCTCGGAACCTACAGGCTCTAGAAAGATGACGTTTTCACTGATCGATTGGAAATTTTGCGTAGATTGTCCAGTTCTAATTGAATATTTAAAAAAAAACATGGCCATCATTTCTTTATTACATTTTTTTGGGTACGCTGGAAGCGTTGAAATTTAAAAAAACTAAAGCATCATATCCTATTCGTTATACATTCCAACACCACAATGTTGTATATTGGAGTTGTATATGTCTCAGGCGTTTGTTCCATGGCCAAATAATAGTGAAAAAGGAAGGATAACCATTTCTCGAGTCTTAAGATAAATCTTTATTTTTTGTGTTTTGCCCAATAAACACCATATATCACTGACATAATTAATTGTATATGTAATGTATTTGCTTATTACATACTGCATGCAAGAAAAAAAAAACACTGGTCATACATGAATTAGAAACTCCAACCGTAAGTAGGCTCAAATCTAGCAAACGGTGCGAGATATTGAGAAAAAAATAATCGACGTCTTTCACTTGTGTCTGTAAAGGGACATATACGTACATATGTTGTGAGGAATGAGAAGGAGATTTATGCTCATATGCGAATGATGCGCTGTGTAGAGAGCGCAGGTTCAGCTAGTATACTTATTAATTCCTTTTCTACTTTCCCGTCCCTTGTATATTGCTCCCCCGAGGGAAATCTTCTGAAATCATTAATAAATGAATGTCCCTCCTCGGCATTTCACTTTTATTAAATGGGCGTTGTTGATAGACAATGGTAAACATGTCAGTATTGTGAATGCTTTTTGTTTAAATATTAGAATATTGTCCTAATTTGTTGCTGATCAATCAAACACTAGAGGAAAATATGGTGGCCTTTGAAATAATGCATGATTCAATGTTGTTTACAATTTGTAATATCAGAACAAATACAAAAAAAAAAAAAAAAAAACATTAAAGGGTAGAGTGCTTTGTCCCCTTTTTACATGATCGATCCACTTCTAGAGAGGCCATGCATTTTATTCATGCAACAGTATCAGGTCAAAAATCTAGGCAGAATGGAAACAATATTATTATAGCTTTTGTGCTGAAGTCATCGTCATGCATCACAATTTATCTTAATTCCCGGGGACTATCTGTAAGTAATAAATTGCTGGTATTGAAAAAAACAATACACGCGTGCTCCAAATCACACACACACACAGAAATATACAGGGTGTGAATTAGGTTACTGAAAACAGAGCGAGACGTAGAGGTCTACATTGGCTCGAGCCTAGCCCGCAGGCCAAACTCGTGCCTACAAATATATCCCTTCGAACCCGTGCCGGGCTTGGGCTGTAAATTTTTAAATACACAATCATATTTCTCAGGCTTTTTCGAGGCTAACTTCGTAAATATACTGAACAACGATATTTATTGGACCGCTCTTTCTGGAGAACTTTTAAAGTACTTCAAAATTAAACCTGTAATTCAGCCTTTCCTAACCTAGGGTTCGCGGACCCCAGTGGTCCGCAAGACGATCTCAGGTGCTCCGCAAGCCAGTCTGAGAAAGGCACACACAGTAGTGAGAAATAGACAAGTCATTAATGTTTTGTTTTCTTAAATGAGAAAGGATCAAATATATTATATATTCAAACAAAATGCAATTTATAAATGAAATATCGACACTATCTAGAACAAAACACGATAATCAACATCATAACATAAACTACCATAAACACAGTAAAAATAAACAAAAATCAATTGATTATAGTTTTATCGGACGCCGTAACTTTAGCTTAAATTACATGATCAAGGAATTCGTTTAGGTTGCATTGATAATCATAAATCGGAGTACAATCTTGCGCGTTATTTACATCTACAGTTCTTTGTTTCCTATTTCGAGAATTTTTGCCATCTAGAAAATTTCTACGAAATCCAATTCGAGGGAAATTAGATCTAATAATTACATGCTTTCTAAGTGTAGTACGACTACTATTACTGTTGTTACTAAGATTAGATTCGGTTACATTAAGTGAATTGCTTTAAAAACTCGAAATTGCAGTCAGAAAAACTTATCATACTAACACGTTATGATACTAACACGTTATCATACTCAGTGGCGGCGGTTGGACGTTAAAAGTGGGGGGGGGCAAGACATGATCTGAATATTTGTATGTCAATGTTAGTTTTGCTGGTTGCTTGTAACATTTTGTTTGACAAAAGGTTGTATAACTATTAGGATACTGTATATTTCAGTTAAAATACCGTATATCTTGTTTCATATTTTGTTACGTAAATTGACAAGAGCAACGCAAGTAGATACTAGCCGTTTGTACTCAAACAACGAAGGTGTAACAAGAGATTAGATTCCTTGCTCATGAACATCTTAAAATTCTGTCTGGAAAATTGTGTGATCAGATTAGGGGCCTATTTAATAACAAATTTGCAAAACAAATAAATAGAAAAGATAATATTAATCAAATAATCATAGTAATGAATAATAAGGCTTGTTTTGCAAAAGTTACATTGAAACTGGAAATTAATGAACAACTTATATTTTTAATTCCACGCATGCCATTATATGTATTATTACTCTTAGAAAGACAGTGAATACTACAAGCAAATGCTACGACTAGTGCTCTCAAACGGGTCGGGTCAGGTCAACTCGGGTCGGGTTGTCGGGTGGGGTCAGTCGGGTCAGCTCGGGTCGGGTTGTCGGGTGGGGTCAGTCGGGTCAGCTCGGGTCGGGTTGTCGGGTCGGGTCAGTCGGGTCAGCTCGGGTTGGGTTGTCAATTCGGGTTATTCGGGTCGGGTTGTGGGGTCGGATCAATCGGGTCAGATCGAGTCGGGTTGTCGGGTCGGGTCAATCGGGTCAGCTCGAGTCGGGTCACTCGGGTCGGGTCAGTCGGGTCAGCTCGGTCGGGTTGTTGGGTCGGGTTAGTCGGGTCAGTTCACTTTGGTCAACTGAGTTTAGGTTGAGTTTAAACTCGGCTGGGGTCGAAAGCTGCTGTTTTTCACTAGCTGTCTAATTAAAAATAGCAATTTTCAATTGATTTTATAGAAACCATAAATCTATTTTGAACACTTGCAGCTAGTGTTTTTATGGTAAATGCTTATTTTTGTACTTGTGTGTACTTTAATTTTTAAATGTGGAAGATTGATCTTACCAATCGACTGTAATATTAATATCTACGCCAATATGGAGTCTGAATTTAGAACAAAACTAGAAGTTGTTTAAGCAACACCAAAAGAGATATTGGATATGGACGACCAAGCCCAAGCAGGGCCGCGGTGGCTCAGTGGTAGAGAATTCATCTCTGGTGCATGGTGTCCAGCAGCGTAGCTAGAGTTTTTTTTTCAGGGGGGGCAATGAAGAGCCCAAGAGGATTTTGAGGGGACCATCTCCAATATATATATATATATATATATATATATATATATATATATATATATATATATATGTGTGTGTGTGCGTTGGTGAACCCGCCAATCTTTGTAGGTCGATCGGCTACAGAGCAGCACTCTGAGCAATTTTTGCAAAGCGAGAATTTTTTAGTGGTTGCTCGAAAAGTTTTTTACTTTTAACGCGTGCAGGACCATTATAGGGGCCCCCCCGCGAGTTCTTTTGACTCCGCTCGTTTATACGGATACAGCCGGTTTGTGTGTGAAAAGTGTGTATTCAGACTGAAAAATTTCGTTTCTCGATCGATGTGTATTCCGACGCAGTGCCATCTACGTGTGTATTGCAAGCAGGAACTAGAGCAATTCAAACTCCCTGCAGCAACGTTCACCATTGTTGCCAATCAAGTATTTGTTGAAATGTTAAAGAAAATTAGCAGCTATAGCAGAGGAATTATTCACAGTACGAACTAGGATATGAATATTACGTAAAAATAACCCTATGCCTAAATTTTTTTCGTTTGAACTGAGGGGAGGGAGAGGTGTATATATATATAAAAAATCTATATTATAAAATTGAAAGTGACTATGTTTGTGACTTAATCTCTTGAACTGCCGACCAATTTCGATCAACTTTGCAACATAGATGCGGTTCTGGCCTGGGAGTCTTTTTAGCTGTTTACTTTGACAGTAGAACTTAGGGATGGGGGAGGAGGGGGGACGTATAAAAATAAATAAAACTTAATAACTCTTGAACCAAATGACCGATCAGGATCAAATTTTCAATGTAGATGAGGTTTGGGACTGGGATGACTTTCATCATTTCATTTTGACGGAGAACGTAGGGGAGGGGGTGGAGGGGGAAATTTATGAAATCAATAAATATAAAAATAAAAGTGACCATGTTTGTGAATTAATAACTTTTGAACAACCCGATCGATCTCAATCAGATTTTCAACATATATGAAATTCAAACCTGAAAAGTTTTTTATCTTTTCATTTTGACAGTAGATTGTAGGGGAGGGACAGGGGGAAGGGGAAATATATGAAAATGAATAAAACTTAACTCTTGAACCACCCTACCGATCTCGATCTAATTTTCAACATAGATAAGGTTTGGGTGGGGATGGTTTCTTCATTTCACTTTTACAGTACAAAGAAGGAGAGGGGGAGGGGAGGGGACAGATATATAAAAATAAATAAAACTTAATAAGTCTTGAACCACTCAACCGACCTTGATCAAACTTTCAACATAGATAGGGTTCGGGCATGGGATGTTTTTATCATTTAACTTTTACGGTGCAACCTAGGGGAGGGGGAGGGAGGAGATATATAAAAAAACAATTCATATAAGACTAAAAGTGACTATTTTTGTAATTTAATAACTCTTGAACTATCCGATCGATCTCAATCAAATTTTCAAGATACATGAGGTCCGGATCTGAAAACATATTTGCAATTTCACTTTAGCGCTAGATCCAAGGGGAGGGGGACGTATAAATAAAAACTAATAAAACCTAATAACTTTTGAACCACCCAACCAATCTTGATCAAATTTTCAACATATATGAGGGTCGGGCCTTGAGAGTTTTTTTTATTGTTTCACTTTGACGAGCCAACGTAGCGGAGGGGAGGGGGAGATATATATGTAAAAATAATACAATAAAAATGACTGCATTAGTGACTTCATCACTTTTCAACCACCCGACCGATCTCAATCAAATTTTCAACATACATGAGTTTTGGGGCAGGGATTGCTTTAGGTTATTCAGTTTCACAATGGAACGTATGAGGGGGGGGGGAGATATTTCTAACTGATCCAAAATGACCGAAATTAGTGTTGAATCCATAGTTTTCGGGGTCGATGAGAGAAACAGTGAAACTTCTGATGCTGTTTCAATCCAAATTCAGCCCTGATAGTTGGGGAGGGGGAGGGTACAACGTAGTGGAGAGGAATAAACATTTAAAATGATCGAAAATGACTAATATTAGTGTCGAATTCATAGTTTTAGGAGTAGCTGAGATTAACAGTGACAATTCTGATGCCGTATGTCGCAGGAAGGAGGAGGGGGAGGGGAGCTACATAAAATAATGATCGAAAATCACCGATATTATTAGCGTCTAATTCATAGTTTTCGAGATCATTCAGATGATTAGTGACATTTGCGATCCGGTTTAGGTCTAAAATTAGCCCCGCCACTTGGGGGAGGGGAGAAAGAGATATATAAATATGATAGAAAATGGCCACTATCAGTATCGAATTTATAGTTTTCTGGATCCCTTCTATGAACCTTGGTACTTCAGATCCCGTTTAAATCCAAATTCAAACACAACTTGGGGGAGGGGGAGAATATATAAAAATCATCGAAAATAACCGATGTTAGTGCTAAATCCACATTTTTTGAGGTCGCTGAGATGAACGGTAACACTTCCGATGTCATGGCCCGTAACATGGGGCTGGGGGAAATGTATATATATAAATGGTCAAAAATGACAGATACTACTAATAAATCTATAGTTCCTGCGGTAGCCGAAACGAACAGTGACACTTCTGATGCTGTTTAAGTCAATGTTCAGCCCTGACACTTGGGGGATGAGGAGGGATGACATACATTAAAATGATCCAAAATGAGCAATATCAGTGTGCATTTAAATTATTTATTTCAACGCAGCGAAACGGGTAATATATGCTAATAAATCTATATAGATAGATAGATGGATAAAATTGAAGATAACTGTTTGTGACTCTGAATCTGCTGAACCGTCTGACCGATCTGGATCAAATTTGTAACATGAATGAGGTTTGAGGCTGGAGGCTGGGCTGGCTTTAGGCTATTCAGTTTGATGTTAGAACTGAGGGTTGGGGGAGGAGGAGTGGCTATAAAAATAAATATATCTTAATAACTCTTGAACAACTCAACCGATCTTGACCAAATTTTCAACATAGATGAGGTTCAGGCCTGGAATCGTTTCTATGATTTAAATTTGACGGAGCAATGTATGGGATGAGAAGGAAGGGGAGATATATAAAAATCATTTTATATAAGAATGAAAGTGACTATTTTTGTAACTTAATAAGTCTTGAACTATCCGACCGATCTCAATCAAATTTTCGAGTTACACGAGGTTCGGATGTGGAAACTTTTTTGTAATTGCACTTCAACGGTATATTCTAGAGGAGCGGGAGGGGAAGGAGACGCATGAATAAAAATTAATAAAACTAATAACTTTTGAACCACACAACCAATCTCGATCAAATTTTCAACATGTATGAAGGTCGGCCGTTGGGTGTTTTTTATCATTTCACATTGACGAGCCAGCATAGGGGAGGGTGAGGGAGGAGAAGTATATGAAAATTAAAATAAAAAAGACTGCTTTGTGACTTCATTACTCCTGAACCACCCGACCGATCTCAATCAAATTTTCAACATACATGAGTTTTCGGGCAGGGATTGTTTTAGGCTATTCAGTTTCACGATGCAACGAAGGGGAGGGGGAGGGGGAGAAATTTAAAATGATCAAAATGACCGATATTAGTGTTGAATCCATAATTTTCGGGGTCGATGAGAGAAACAGTGACACTTCTGATGCTGTTTCAATCCAAGTTCAACCCTGATAGTTGGGGAGGGAAAGAAAACAACGTAGGGGAGGGGAATAAACATTAAAAATGATTGGAAATGCCTAATATTAGTGTCGAATCCATAGTTTTAGGATTAGTTTAGATTTACGGTGACAATTTTGATGGCGTGTGCCGCAGCACTGTTGAGGGGGAGGGGAGCTAAATATGATAATGATCGAAAATGAACAATATTTGTGTCTATTCCGTAGTTCTCGCGATCATTCAGATGAGCAGTGACATTTCCATCCAGTTTAAATCCAAAATCATCCCCGCAAGTTGTAGGAGGGGGAGAAAGTTTTATATAAAAATGATCGAAAACGACCACCATCAGTATCGAATGTAAAGTTTTATGGGTCGCTTAGATGAACAATGATACTTTTGATCCTGTTTAAATTCAAATTCGAACCTTCAACTTGGAAGAGGAAGAGATTTAAAATGATCGAAAATGACCGATATTAGTGCTGAATCCACACTTTTGGGGGTCACTGAGATGAACGGTGACACTTCCAATGACATGGGCTGCAACATGGCGGAGGGGGATATAATGGTCGAAAATGACCGATATTAGTCTTGAATTTATAGTTTTTGAGATCGCCGAGATGAACAGTGACACTTCTGATGCTGTTAAAATCCAAATTCAACCCCACATCTTGAGAGAGGGGAAGAGAAATAAAACAAAAGGATAAAAAATAAGCCATATTAGTGTCGAATTCATAGTTTCCGAGGTCGCTGAGATGACCTGTGACACTTCCGATTTCCTGCCGCGCAACATAGAAGAGGGGGAGATAATATAAAAATGGTCAAAAATTTTCGATATAAGTGTTTGATCCATAGTTTTTAGGGCCGCTGAGAT
Organism: Thermobia domestica; assembly: GCF_964235325.1. Taxonomy (NCBI): domain Eukaryota; kingdom Metazoa; phylum Arthropoda; class Insecta; order Zygentoma; family Lepismatidae; genus Thermobia; species Thermobia domestica. The sequence goes on from NC_137456.1 coordinate 43,221,040, forward strand.
GAAGAATGACACTTCAGATCCCTTTTAAAACCAAATTCAGTCCGCAACTTGGGAGAGGGAGAGATAATAAAATGATCGAAAACGATTAATATTAGTGTCGAATTCATGATTTCCGGGGTAGCCGAGATGATCAGTGATCTTTCCGATGCCGTTTAATTCGATGCCATTAAAAACGAAACAGCATATTTCGTGGTGACTGAACACATGAGAGACGGGATTGTGCATTTAAATTTTCATTTTACCCAACGAAGCGGGTAAATATATGCTGGTAAAACTTCATAACTTTGGAACCACTGAATCGATCTCATTCTAATTTTCAACGTGGATGTAGTTCGGAGCTGGAATGACTTTTATCATTTTAGTTTTACGGTATATATATATATATATATATATATATATATATATATATATATATATATATATATATATATATATCGAGAGAGAGAGAGAGAGAGAGACCATCCGGTAAAGGCATTTTTCTGTTCGAAGTGCACGTAGAAACTTCAAACAAAAAATGAATCACTGCTGACGACAAACAAGAAGTATCCCCCTTTTCCTCAACCCCAACCGAAGTTGCGCATTGTGGGTCTTCAAAGGTAGGCTTAGTATATCATCTTGGAACACGAATCAAATTTTCGGACAGATAGCCGGGTCTGTAAATGTCTGAGGGTTCAGTAAATATATATTCCGGTGCACGCTAATCTATTGAGAACAATATCCGTGCGACACACGTTTCAATATGCCTCTGAAACAAGTTAAGAGCCTTAAATTAGTTAGAAATAAATAATTGCTAGCTTATTCTCAGATCGGTGTTGTTCTTGCAACGAAAGTAGCAACAGCATGCGGCTTAGCTATAATGCTTTTGCCTCTACCAAAGTCGATGGTGATAAGTAACTTAAGATTAAAAGGTAAAATCTTCTATCCCACAGCGGTCTAGGTTGGTGATTGAAAGGATATCTTTCTTACTCATCGTAGTTTCAGGAGACATCTCTTTGTATCTCTTGTATCTCTTTCCCTTTTGCAACCTCCGCGGGAGGTAGTTATAGAAATACGGAGTTTACAAAACCTCCGTAACACAAAACGATCTCAGAAATAGTTTAGGAAGGTCACTGGATCACCACTGGGACTTATTCTTCTGTCCACTTGAGGTCCTCTTTTATGACTGTCTTCTGAAGAGGAAGTTGGTGAAGAGAGGGTTGACCATCTTCAATTTCCTTCGGAACCAACTGCGCGTCTTTATGGTATCCTTCTTCCACCGTCTGTTGCTGATTATGTTTTGAATAGAAAACACGTGCTCCTGAATGAAGCATGCTTTATGGTAGTTGCTTACACCTGAGATACTGAACCTTACATCCCCCACACCAGGAACAGAATTCACAAGATTATTTGAAAAACACAAACATTGCTTTGGAAACATCTGTTAAAAACGTTCTATCTTCATGGCAAAATCCTTGATATGTGCCAGTTAGTAGGAACATAAGCCCGTAAAACTGCAAAGTTCTCTTTTGGTGGAATCTTGAACTCTATATTTTTAGCTTTCTTGCAGAGGTTTTAAAAGAATTACCTGATACTAAATATACGAGAACATTCACTCTGAGTAAAATAAATTTGTCTTAGGTGAAGCACAAAAATTTCTTAATTTTTAAAATAAAATTCCCTTAGGTATTATTGAAAAGTGTAGCCTCTCAGCACGATGTCATCGGCAAAAGATCTTATTCGTTAATCAATGTAAAATCATCCTAGTTGCAATTAAGAGAGCTTGTGTGCTAATTTATTAGGTGGTTATGTATTTTTTGCCTTTTAAAGTGTTTAACACATACTCAATTGACTGGAATGGCACCCACAGGTATTTAATGTAAGGTTTACACTGCTGTAAATTCAAAACAATTCTAAATGCGTTCGTATTTGGTTTCTTGACAATAATTTGTGGCGAGGCGAAGCTATTATCGTCTGTGGGTTGTATAATTCTAGCATTAATAAGGTCTTGAATTTGTTTGTTTTCCTGATCTCGAACATGCATTGGAACAGGGAGATTTGTTCTGGAACACTGCCGATTTAGGGATTCTTATTTTATGACTGTAGCCCTATAATGTCCAATGCCGTCCGGAGTGTATAAAAACATTTTTGTATTTGTATAATAACTCGTGAATGGCATGTTTCTGCGACTGGTCTAAATTAGGATTAATATCAAAAACATCAATTTTGAAAATTTTTATCTATACTTCAAAGAATTGTCAATCTCCTATTTTATTGTACAATTTTTATTTTCTTCTATTGAGTTTGCTTCCATTATTGCAAAAGATTAATCTTGACATGCCACAAGTTCCACCACTGGCGTATTTTCCTCAAAGTTACAGGATAACTGGACTGGACATTACCAGTCATGTTGTTTACGTGTAACCTTTGCTCGATAGCTTGCATATGTCAAGGAAGTCTTGGAGAAACGATACGAAGAAAGATGTAGAATCATCAATCTGTCTTTTTGCTATCACCGGAATAAATGCGTGGAAAAGTGGAACTAAAGTAATGCCTTTGTCGATAAAAATGCAAGCTTGTTTTCGTTTTCTAAGTATATGAGTCGTGCGTTTGATAAAATGTTTTCCTGGTTCTTCTCTGGGAATGTTGGCTTTTTATGATTTTTAAATAGAGAGATAAGATTCTTTGTTAAATCGATTGTAACATGTAAGCGTTTTAGCAAGTCTAAACCAAAAATAACTGGAATACATGATTTCTTCATCATACGAAAGTAATGATAGAATTTCGTTTCCCAACTTTGAATGATACCATTGCTACATATTTCAAGTTAATTTTATTTCATATCCATTTAACCGCTGTTTTATGTTATATTAATTGAACATCAGGAAGTAAATATTCGAAGGGCCAGATGGAAATGCTCGATCCGGTGTCCACTAGCACTGTTCGTCTGCGTAATTTAGTGATTATTTATAGGATTTGTTCTGTTATTACAATTGCTTGATATTTGACTCCAGAACAAGAGTTGGCCCTATTCGCTTTTTGGACGTTTAAAATAGGTAAAAGCATAGGCGCCGGAACCTAGGGGCTCAGACCCCTTCAGCCCCCCAATATTACCGATGAGGGGGCTGAGCCCCCCCCCCAATATTTCAGTTATGTTTTCGTATTATTTCTTCAAAATACTTTTTCCAGACAGTTTTAGAAAATAACTACTCAGGTGCGTTTTCAGTTTCAGAATATAATATTTAGTTTTCTTTAGTAAAATTAGTGTCGCCAAACAACTATTTTTCCGTTTCAGAACTTTTATTGAAAAGAGGAAAGAGAATACTTTTTTTCTCCCGTTCCCAGCTTCAATTCTTTACTGGTGACTGTATTGGTGAGTATTGTCTTCCTGGAGCATCAAAACAGAGAGAGAGAGAGAATTACCGTCATTTTATTACTATATGAGCGGATGTAAAGGACAAGTATAGTGCGCCTTTCTTTCTAGGAATTCTGGAAGCCTTCTGAACTTTCCCTGCTAGCAGTTGCAACACATGCTAATTTATATAGGGGTTTATGACCCCTGGTTGCAGAAAATCAACCCTGCTTCCCTTTCTTTGTTCTGAAGTTTTTCTTTCTATATTTTCAAATATTGAGTTTTGGTCATTTTGTGGAGATAACGCAGTCAGTAATAACGTATACTCCGATGTGTTTTGTCCCAAAGATTTCGTGTCGTGTCGGTGTGTTAGTTTGTCGATAATGTTGACAGAAGAAATAAATATTATTGTGGTGACGTGTTATTGTTTCAGTTTTCTGGCAGAAGAGGAGCGTGAGTTTTCGTGGTGTTTGTTTTATTTATTCACTCATTCATTATTTGCGGGTCAATAGTGTTAATTGAACACTTAAAAAATGGATCGTTTTATAGTGAGAACGAAAAAAAAAGTGCAAAATGAATCTTCTATTTCAGTGATTGACAATATTGATAGTAGTGCTTCTGTTGTTGAGGAAGAGAGAGAGGAAATTTCAATGCCGTCTTCATCTACAGACAGATCTATATCAAATAAAAGAACCTTTCAGGTACATTGGGGTGAGAAGTTTCCTTGGTTGTTTTATGACGCTAAAGTAGACGCGGCATTTTGTAAAATTTGCAAAGACGCATATGAGAAAAAACTTTTGAGGTTTTCATCAAAAATGGAGTTAACCTTTATTGAAACTGGTTTCCGTAATTGGAAGAAAGCGCTGGAAAGAATGAGAAAACATGAAAGCTCTGATTGTCACTGAGAATCGTTTTCAAAACTTCATGTTCTGAATAGCAAGATCAATGTATCTTCCCAGCTCTCTGATGGTAAAAGAATTCAGATGGAAGAGAGTAGAATTGCCCTACTGAAGATACTTTCTTCTTTGCGTTATTTGGCTGTTCAGGGACTAGCTATAAGGGGTCATACTGACGACAAAAGCAATTTCAATCATTTGCTCCGGTTGAGAAGTAAAGACAGCCCTATCCTTATGTTGTGGCTTGAACGAGAGAGAGAGAGAAAAGATGGATATCACACGATATATGTAACGAAATGTTATCAATTATGAGTAATGCTGTAGTGATGCAACTTGTGTCCACTATAAAATCCACAAAGTTTTACGCTTTGATTGTTGACGAAACAGCAGATATCTCAGTGAAAGAACAGATTTCCTTTTGCTTTAGAATAGTCACCAACGATCTTGAAATTGATGAAATTTTTCTAGGCTTTTACTCAACAAATGACACACAGTCAAAAACGCTTTTCAAAATAATTCAAGATGTTCTTCTACGTTTCAGTTTGGAAATAACGTATTGTAGAGGCCAGTGTTACGACGGCGCTTCCAATATGGCTGGCGTACGTGGAGGACTTCAAGCAAAAGTATCTCAATTAGAATAGAGGGCTTCTTATGTACATTGCTTTGCTCACTCTCTTAGCTTGGTTGTTCAAGATAGTTTAAGAAATGTGACAGGCTGTCGAAATGTCCTCAACCTGGTTAGGGAAATAATTGTTTTTGTAAAACATTCCCCTAAGAGACTGGCTTTCTTTCATCAACTGCAAAGTGAAAATGATAAGTCGATTAATTTACGACCGTTTTGTCCAACAAGAATGACAGTACGGCATGTCTCTCTTCAGTCGTGTTACCTTAACTACCATGAGCTTATGGATTTTATGTCAGAGCAATCTTTATCAGATAAGTCAGATGCTGGAGCCAAAGCACATGGCTTCCTGGTTCAAATGCACTCGTTCGATTTCTTTTTTCATCTCGCATTGCTAATGAAGCTGTTTTGTCACATACATAGCGCAAATACAGCATTACAAAAGAAAACTTTATATATTCAAGATGCTGTAAATATGATTTCAGCCTACAGCTCACTTTGCAGAATTTCCGAACAGATACTGAATTTGACACGTTCTGGTCAGATGTAGTAGGAAAAGCAAACGAACTTGAGCTTTCAGAACCAGCTCTCCCGCGACCAAGAAAACTTCCAAAACGGATCAATCAAGGCGATAATCCCCATTAAAATGAAAACCCGCAGCAGCTATATCGTCAACAATATTTTGAAACTATTGACACAGCAGTACAGTGTTTAGAATCACGGTTTGATACTAAAATAAAACATTTTCTAGGGCTCTGTGAACGGTTTATCATTGGTGAAACAAATGATGTTAGTGCTATAGACGAATTTTACAAAGACGATATAGATATCGAACGGCTCAAGCTACATCCTGATATGTTACTTGATCTTCGCAAAACACAAACTAGCTCCGAACCTTTCCGAAGTTTCGCGTGTGTTCTTGACCTCTTAAAGTAAAACACTTATCTTCAAACCATGTTGCCAGAAATCGTTAAGTTCGTTCGATTACTGTTGACGCTACCATCCACTAGCGGAGAGATCCATTTCTTCTTTAAGACGACTAAAGTCCTATCTACGATCTACCATGGGACAAAACGGCTCAACGCGTTAGCAATTTTAAATTGTCATCAAGAACTTTCTGCAGGACTCGATCTTGATCTT